>NC_090221.1:5495544-6213044 GCF_024489055.1 Chanodichthys erythropterus | reverse complement strand
TTTACACGTTTCTTTAGACATAAGTCTATTTTTTTTGTGATTAGTATTCACTAAGTTACAGTTCATTTTCTGAGAACTATCAGATTGGACTTCGTTCAGAGGGAGACGACAGATCATACATCATGTTAGTTTTCTTTATTTTGAAAAAAGCACTGAGTGTACACAAATAAAAGAAGATAGTCCACAGATTAAAATGGTGTATAACTTTGTATGTGCAGAATTGATGGAGTATTTTGAGTCTCTTTCACACTGGTAAGAAAAAAACCGAGGTAGTATCGCCGGTGTGACCGCCGACCCGAGGGAGTTAATAATAGAAAAGCTTTCCAGAGCTGGAGAGAGTTAAGCGAGAAGGCCTGAAAACAGATGTGGAGGCTGCTTTGATTCCGCTTCAAACATGAGTAAAACTGGGTTTGAGTGTGTTGATCTGGAGTGATTGTCTGGAGCTGCTGTGCTGTTGGCGACTAACAACAAACTCTCGTTTGAGAATGTGGTGTTTAGTGTTATTGTCAGTGCACTTGCCTCGCCTGCCAGCAGCGAAGGGGCCGGGGTTCGAGACTGGCTCAGAGCAGGGTGGTTAGGATTGGAGGGTGAGTTTTAAAGGCGGAGCAATGAAGAGAGGGGTGGGTTAGTTTGGGTTGATCTCAAATGTCAACAATGTCCAACAGCGTTTTTGAAAAACTACTCACCCCACCTTTAATGAAATCACACTCATCTAACGTCTGACATTTCTGGCACCACAAAAGTATACATGACTTCATTCCTGTTGTATCTTCTTGTCATGGACAGACCATGTTCAGATAAGGAACATGTTGGGGAAGTAGAGATGGTGCTGCTTGACTGAACACATCTCCAGCGGCACTGTGTAAGCTAACTGAGATCATGTGATTTACACATTCCACTACAACTCCATCCAGCGCTTTTGCCCAGCAGAGTCATAACACAGTCTGGTACCATGAGATGGTGAATATTCCAGCAAAAAAAGTGCAGAGATTGCTCCGCCAGACCACGGAGCAGGCCTTGTCACCTTGTGCAGGGTGCAGAAAGCAGAATTGGGAGGGTAAAAATGAGAAGTGACAGGATATTGATTTGCTTATCGCCACACTGCAGACACACAGGAGTGGAGGGTGAGTGGGAGGTTGGTTATCAGTCGTCCACGTCTGATAGAAAGAGAGAAAGTGAGAGAGAGTGAGAGGAGAGAAAGAAAGATTTCTCAACTGATTGGTTTGCCTCATTTTGGACTCGACTTTCTCAGTGTGTGTAGTGCTGACAGGCGTGCACTTTTACAGTAAATGAAAGTAAGCTTTCTGATGTGATAGGATTATGCGCTTATATAGAGCAGATTGAAAATAAAAGAATGCTATCGCTTCTTTTGTGGATTTGGCAGAATTGTCTGCAATTAGGTGGCTTGCACAAAAAAAGGGAAGGCTTTCAAGAATATACTTATAGACCTGCTGAAAAAGGCACAAAGAAGAATATAATTTCAGCAACGAAAGAGGCCAAGTGCAGTCCATCTAGGTCAGATACACTTCATTCAGCCAAATCTAATCTGCATGCTTTAAAATGCCTTTAGCCTATCGCTTCTCGGATCAAACAGAAACTTGGAATAACAATGAGGCCAAGAAAAGAGACCCAGCTATCACTCTAGGTATTTTCTTTAATCAACACGAATTGGGGGAAAAAAAATGTTTTAGAACAACATTTAGCCTGCCCATTGACTGCTGCATAGCATCAAGCTATTTTGCATGTGCTGTTCATGAATTCAGCCAAAACAAGCTGTATGTCGAGAACACAAAGAATGCAATATTACCTCCACAGGTGCTTCGCTGATGAGAATGAGGTAGATTACGTATGACGGCCTGCTTAAAATGCAACTCTATGTCAAGAGGTACAGCATGTGAATGGTGTACAACAGGAACTCATTTCCCACTCTTTTCCACATGGAGTCCCTGGGCTCCTCACGTTCATTTTCACTTCCCATTTGTTTGATAACAAATAGAGGTTCAAAGCCCAGATGGGAAAAGACACCATTAATGAAATCTCTCCTGCATGAGACTCGGGTCGTCTCTGAAGGTGCTTGCGGTCAGGTCATGATAGATCTCGGCATTGGTATGCAACAGAAGTTCCTGGCTCTTCCCAGAACTTGTCAAAATAAAGTGAAAATTTTTGTGAAACGAAAAGGAGCCCTCGTCCGTAAAGTGAGGTGATTAACTGACAGAGGTTGCCTTTTTCATTAGGATCATTATGATGAAAGTGCATTCATTAATGATTCTTACATATCCCATGCTTTTCGAGGGAGAAATGGACAAGTCAGCTATATATGTGAACATATATGAAAACTATTTTTTCAGAAGTGAAGCAGGCCTTGAGGCTTCTTTCATTTCTGTTCTGACTGAACAATCCTATTCAGAAAGTGTATTTACCTAGTACTGCAAGGATAATTTCATTCTGCCTCCAGTAGTACATACATTGAAATTAAACTTCAGTGTTGAGCTAAAAAGAAATGGCCTGAAAGCAAAGAGCGGTATTTCTTCCTCGATGCATCTGAGCATTTAAAGGAAAAACAAACAAAAAAAAACAAGAGGTTCCTAAGACCTTATGATTCTAAAAAGCATCTTTCCTCACTGACAGCCATTTTAAATTAGCTGTGTATAACTACTATTATCACATTCACACTGCAGCTTAAAGGATTAGTCAACTTTCAAATACAATTTTCCTGATAATTTACTCACCCCCATGTCATCCAAGATGTTTATGTCTTTCTTTCTTCAGTCGAAAAGAAATGAAGGTTTTTGAAGAAAACATTCCAGGATTATTCTCTTTATAGTAGACTTCAATGGCCTCCAAACAGTTGAAGGTCAAAACTGCAGTTTCAGTGCAGCTTCAAAGAGCTTTAAACGATACCAGACGAGGAATAAGGGTCTTATCTAGCGAAACGATTGGCCATTTTCAAAAAAAAAAAAAAAAAAAAATACAACTGTATATGCTTTATAAAAACAAATGATTGCCTTGCACATGCTTCGGCTTTCCATATTCTTCAAAAAGCTTATGCTGTATGTCCTACGTCATCCCTATTCAACTTACGGAACGATCGCAGCGCCAGTTACGTTTTTTTTCCTGTAAGTAGAATAGGGAAGGCGTAGGACATACAGCATACGTTTTTTGAAGAATCAACCATATTCAACCATTTGGAGGCTACTGAAGTCCAGTATAAGGAGAATAATCCTGGAATGTTTTCATCAAAAACCTTAATTTGTTTTCGACTGAAGAAAGAAAGACAGGAACATCTTGGATGACATGGGGGTGAGTAAATTATCAGGAAAATTTGATTTGAAAGTGAACTAATCCTTTAATGTGGCCCAAATCTGTATTTTCCCCCATGACACAAGTCAAGTCGAAACTCTTAAAATCTGACATTTTAAAGGTGCCATTGAATTGAAAATTGAATTTACCTCGGCATAGTTGAATAACAAGAGTTCGGTACACAGAAATGACATACGGTGAGTCTCAAACTCCATTGTTTCCTCCTTCTTATATAAATCTAATTTGTTTAAAAGACCTCCGAAGAATAGGCGAATCTCAACATAACACTGACTGTTACGTAACAGTTGGGATCATAAATATGTACGCCCCCAATATTTGCATATGCCAGCCCACGATCGAGGCATTACACAGGGGCAGAACGTCTGGATGTGCACAGCTGAATCATATGACTAGGTAAGCAAGCAAGGACAACAGCGAAAAATGGCAGATGGAGCAATAATAACTGACATGATCCATGATATCATTATATTTTTTTGATATTTGTAAATTGTCTTACTAAATGTTTCATTAGCATTTTGCTAATGTACTGTTAAATGTGGTTAAAGTTACCATCGTTTCTTACTGTATTCACTGAGAAAAGAGCCGTCGTTATTTTCATTTTTAAACACTTGCAGTCTGTATAATTCATAAACTCAACTTCATTCTTTTTAAATCTCTGCAAGTGTGTAATGCTAGCTTTAGCCACGGAGCACTATCAAACTCATTCAAAATCAAATGTAAACATCCAAATAAATACCATACTTACGCGATTAGACGTGTTGCATGACGAACACTTTGTAAAGATCCATTTTGAGGGTTATAAACTTTGTTTATGCACTGTTAAAGGCAACCGTGGGAGGGGAGTGTGAGCATTTAAAGGGGCCGCAGCCTAAATTGGCTCATATTTAATGATGCCCCAAAATAGGCAGTTAAAAAAGTGTATTTAAAAAAAATCTATGGGGTATTTTGAGCTGAAACTTCACAGACACATTCAGGGGACACCTTAGACTTATATTACATCTTGTAAAAAAAAAAAAAAAAAACCTTCGATGGCACCTTTAATTCTGATCTGGACCACTTTCATACTGTGTAAATGTGGAACCAATGTAATTTCAGTGTGAAGTGTTCATGTGCTTTATATGTCATTCTAACCTGAAAATGTGCTTCATTACACATAGCGTAGCAGAGGTTCCCACAATAAGTCCACAGAATGCCTATACTATAATTTTACAACCTCTTTATTAATTGATGTGTCATTTCATGCTGGCCTCCACTGAACATAGCTCTCATTTGTTGTAGGATGTAATCAAATCTGGGCCACATTCATCTGTGGAGAGAACGTAACCTTATTAATCACTAATATTTTATTATAGCATGTTTTACCACTGCCTGATTATTTTTTAGAGCTCTTAAAAGCATAACATGTTTCAGAAAAATGTTCCCATGTATGCTGCCTTTCACGTCACCATCAAAGATAGTCTCTAGGGAAGGGTTTGGGACTACAAACATTCTTGTGGCGCCATTAGCAATCAGTAACTTTTATGGTCATTACCTTCAAACCGTTTTTTTACCTCAAGAAGTTATGTGGTCAAAAATAACATTTCAAATCACATACTGCCAACTGCCAATAAATTAATGTTGACAGATAGCCGCCTTCATGTATTACAGACATCCTTGGACGTACCACACACACAGTTTATTTGATATTAAAAACATTCCATCCAACTCAAGTATTTAAAAAAAAATAATCAAGACAAATTTCAAAACCGCATATTTCCTCTCTCTAAATCCTCTTGAAACATGAACATAAATGCTCTTTATGTTATGTGGGCCCTTAACCTTGAAGACTATACAAGTACCTGTCATCACTGAAGAGTGCTCTAAATTGTGCTCACTATGAACACCAAGTACTTCAAATTACAAAATCAGCAGCATTCATTAATTTAAATATTTATACCCATACCGTAGCACACAAGACAATCTTCAACACATCTTTCCTGTTAATTATAGAAAACACTTTGCAAGGCCTCTGAACTACAGCTGCAAAGTTTGTGTTCTTACAAGGTTAATCTTCAGTATCTTTGTCATTGAGACAATAGAGTTGTCAGCCTATTTAAAAAAGCCTAAATTGATCCCTTAACAATTCTGTTAATAGAAAGATCTCAGGGACACAAGGGAGTGATAGAGGGAAAAAAAGAGGGCTGATTAAATCGTCTTCATTTACTTAACTTGCAGCTAATAATACAATTAGAACATCTCCAGGCAAGAGTATTGTAGGGTTAAAATGGGTGCTGCGGAAAATGAGTCCCTCAGATTAATGGGAGGAAATGAAGACACCCACACATGAATGCTGTCCATTCCACCAATTCATCACTTCCATCCTCATTGAAGCCACTCAGTTATTACAGAGGAAGTCTTTATCACCATGCTACTTATTTCATTTCACCCTTCACAGGGGGCATTTGCTCACCAACGCGGACCTCTTCGGATCCGACTAAAAAGTCATTTGAACCGTCCCGTGCCCCCCTTCTACCGCCCATCCCCATTACCATAAACCCACTCAGTCATGATAACCATTAATGCAGCGTCTTATTAAAAACCTATCAATACACACGCTGCCATTGCGCTAATGGGCAAGAATTCCTCTCTGTTAGGTCCGGACTTGCGTTTCCTCTCCGGGCTAATGAGAGCCATCCCTCAGCATCTCTTTGAGCTAAATCACCTTTATTTGTATCTGCCTACTCGTACCGCTGGTAATTTATAGAAGTGTGCACAATGGGAGATGCATTAGTGCTGGCCTGGGGGGGGCATGCTTACAGGCTGATTCAGTTCAGCACTGGACTCGTGGTGAGCTGTTAATTGTTCTTCGTCTGAGCTCCGGTGATAAAAGAGAAGGAGTCGCTGATGCGACCACTGATGAGGTTTTATTTCACTCGAGTTTATTTCCAAAGCCGCGTCAAAGAGAGGACGCTCCTCCAAGAAGTTTGCCCTCTAACTCAAGGGAGGAATTGAATATTGCTCTATCCATCTGAGCATTTTACAGCTTCTGCTCGCCAGCCGTGAGAAATGTGGGGGTGTATTTACACTGGCGTTTACAGTGCGAGACAGAAGCGAGGCTCATCCTCCATGAATTTTGCCAGGAGTCAGCAAGGCTAAATGGCGAAGTTTAAAAGATGTTTGGGATATAAACATGTGTCTGTAGATGAAAGCAACATTCGGGTGCCTAGAGATACACGGCTAAATTGTATATTCTGCCTTAAAGGTTGGCTTATTGATCAAGTTCAATGTGTCATTTGGAGAAAAGGTTCATATGCGTTGTTGTCACGGACACACGGGTTCGTCATCAGGGACGACGGAGGTAAATAGTATTGTATTTTGTCTCTGTTGCTCTTGCAACATTTTCCACAAATAACTACAACTTGTCATCCTTATTATTGAGATTTTACAAAACAACAAAGGCACTCGTCCATGTAAGTGGTTACAGTGATAGCAAATAAGTGGAGCTCTCACTTTAACTGTCAACAATGGGCAACTAAATAGCACTGCAATCTGAAAAAGAGCCTGACAACAGTCTGCAGCCAAAAGGAGCTATGAACAAACAAGACGTGGTGCACTTCAACTACTCAGCTTGATTGCCGCCTGAGTGTCGGATCCTGTAGATAGCGATGTATAGATCCAAGTGAATTCATGTACGCCGTCCCCCGAGATCCTTATAATGGCCGTCGCAAAACAAGGCAATAATGTCTCATGCAATCATAATCACATTCCACCTTGGGACCGCTATGAGCCGGCGGTGAGGAGAAGCACCTGCCAAGCAGGAAAACTATATAAATACACTTTGAGGACTTGTAGGGAAGGTGTAGATCTGGATCGGTGCCAGTCACATATCCAAGGCAACAGAAATCATTGGCATGCTGAGTCAGGTGCCAACACACATACATTATACATCTGCTCTGTCTGAGCCGGGGCTCTGTACGCTGCATTTTAGATTATGTTTGCTCACAAACACTTGTGCAACACATTAAAAATAAATAAATAAATTAATAAATAAATAAATCACATGCCCTTAGGTCTAAGCAAATGCTTGTGAGGAAAATACTTTAAATAGATGCTCATTTGACATCTTAACAAAAGGAAGGATTTGGGATGGTTAGTCCTAAAGCTAAGAGACTCTGTGGATGGAGGGGGTGGTGGGTGTATACACTGGGGGGCAGCATTGTAGCACAGAGGCTTCAAACTATAAATTCTGAATGAGAGATAGGTGGGCCATCCATTGGGGCTAAATAAGCCCTCTATCAGTTGGGACATATTGGGGTAGCAATCCATAGATGCAGAAAAGTTGAAATTGTTGGGAAAATTAGGGGGGTGCACTTTCCAAAATAAATAAATAAATAAATAAATAAATACAAATCTCTAGTTTGTCCTCTCCATTGAACTTTTCTTACACAAAATGCATTTATTATTTTCACAAATATGCGGGAAGAGGAATTGTGCAGACAAACACGCACACATAACAAGAAGTAGCTGCTGACTGGAATGTTTATACATAAGAACTGCTAATTAAAAAAGCCTGCAAGGCTACTTCAAATCTCTGCGGTGTCATGCACATACAGAGAAACATATTCTTTTAAACCTGAGAGTTGCCATATAGATTACTAGCAGCAGACATTATCACAATTCCCACACAGAATTATAGTTCAGAATATTTTATGCCAACACATGCAGTCGTCAGTCCCTAGGCACATTTGTTGGGGATTTTATTGCTAATGTATGTAAGGCAGTTAATGCTCACAGATGAGAAAATTCCTGGGTGATGGGCTGTAAAATCCCAAATAGTGTAAAACAAGCCCCAAATGGATATTTTGGGAACGCAAACCCACTAGGCAGATCACAATGTGTCCTCTGAGCCTCACTAGCCCCCCATAAATGTCACACAAATCATCTAATATATTGCCAGAGTAAACACATGCTGCATATTAAGACACCTGCTCAAATTTACTGGACATCAGTACCAAATTAACTTTCATATTATCATTGTCATTTACCAGTGTTGTGTCTATAAATCGCCTCACTTCATTTGCATCGGTGGGCAGCGGGAGTGTCATGCCCATTCAAATCGAGGACAAGCACCCCCTCATATTTCCAGGTGGATTTAGAATGCAACTTACAAGAAGTATTTGTACATTGGACAATTAAGATGAAAAATTACTGTAGATAACAAAACCAACTAAATAAATAAGGTATTTACGTTTCAAATCAAGCTGGTCAGTCCAATCAAGCTGAACCGTCTGCATATAATTCGCACATTATAACACAGTGAGTGAGTGAGTGAGTGAGTGAGTGGGTGAGTGAGTGGGTGAGTGAGTGACTGGGTGAGTGGGTAAGTGAGTTGCCAGGAGGTTATGAAACATCATCATTGCCTTTACTGGAGGTCGTGATGTCACATTGTTCTGAGCCGATAGCTCCGCTTAATGCTTTCTACATCAGCCTCGGAATGACTAAATCCTCTCGTCAGGGTCTCTAACCCTCTGTGTCCCTGCTAGTGGTGTGCATTCACACCCTTTGAAGTGGCCTCACTCTGACCTAGTCACTCAGCTTGTCTCCAGATTGATCTGTCTGCACACCCCCCCTAAAGGTCTCAATGCTCTCTTTGTTGCTTGACTCACCAAGGTTGCACATCATGAGAGAATGACCCCTAGCACCTTAAGCCTCTCTCATATTATTTCTTGAAAAAGATTGCAACAGAAATAGTTCAAAATCACGCCGAAAAGCCCTATAATACAGCACTTATTTCTGAGACATGAGACAAAGCATGCTTTGAAAATAAACTTGAAATGAATCAGACATGATCACTAAGCTTCTTAAAACAAGTATCCATTAATAATCACATTAAAAACCAATAACTTTAAACAGTTACTTTATATGGTCTTTATTTAATGAAAAAGTTTGACATCACTCATTAACACTAATTATCACTCAGTTCAATGACACCATACAGGCTCAATGATTATATGTATAATATCACACAGCCTCAATTCATTCACTAATTGAACAAAATGCTAGATTTGTCAATATTAATAACATCTGACATATCCGATGGTGTCCCTGAATGTCAGAGAAGAAAAACCTAAAGACGCCCTGTGGTGAAAATCAAGTTTTTAATGTTGTTTATTATTGCTGCAAACACCATTCGCTTTAAAAATGCAGTAAACCAAAGACAGTCTCAAACCCGCAGTTTGAAATTGCTGGTGTTTCTGATGTCACAAACTACCTTGTAACCAATAACATCAACGTGCCGGCGGGCTTTAGCATATCATTAACTGACCGCACAAGGGAGTCTCAAAAGAAGAGATATGAAAAATCTACGCAATCCGCTAATCATTTTAATACCGTTATGTGTCCGATATTGTAAAAAGCGATGCTATTGTGCAGTGTTTACCTTAGTAAGTTGACCAAGTGGATCTTGTCTGAGCTTGTGCGAGTGAGTGGAGGCGGGGCTAATTATCATATTCATAGATCTGTGTATATTAAATGAGGCAAGGGTGGAGAGTTCCATTCAAGCTATTTTAAGGCATTACAAATATATATATATATATATATATATATATATATATATATATATATATATATATATATATATATATATATATATATATATATATATATATATTTATTTATTTTTTTTTTTTTTTTCCGCAAGAAAATCATTTAAATATGTAATTTTGGTGATCAAAGATGAGTTTTAAAGGATAAAATTATTGGGACTTTTAACATATTGTAATACACAACCTCTGAATTTATATTCCATAATAACGTTTGTAGCCTGCTTTGTCCCATGTCTTAAGAATTAGTGATAAATGTGTGATTTATGATGGCATGGAAAGCATAGAGAGACAGGGTAATGTATTCTTCTTCCTATAGTTTTAGTGCTGCTGTGTTGTCATAAACACATTTAGCAGATCTCGAGGGAGGGGGCGGGGCTAGTCTTTCACCGGCTAATTGAAAGAGATAGACAAGCTTGTTTAATAGTACTAGGGGAGGGGAGGATGCTGACATTCCTTATATTAAATTGCAGTCCGGTGAGTGATTGAGGATTCTAATCCTGTCTAATGCACTCCTTGATACTTTCATGCTGAAATCTGTCGGCTTGAACACCGTCTCCCGCCCTGCACTTAATATCCCTTGAAAAGCTTTAAGGAATCCAGGGAAATAAATTACATCACGTGAATAAAATGCTGGATGATCTAGTGGGAGGAGTGTTGCATTTATTGCTCTCTTCTCTATTATTTCACATTGTCACATAATTAGATTTAATTATTCAGTTCCATCTCTAATCTGCGATCCTCATTTCCCCCTAAAATTAATAACACGGATGGTTTTTCTTTCTTGCGCAATCCACATATCAGTTGTTATCTCTGTAGTGCTGGTTCTTATAGCCACAAAATAGATCAATTGTATGGTAAACATGAAAAGAAGGGCAGCTCTAACGCATGCACTTAATGTGCATTAACCACATTAAAAAAATAACCACCTTAAATGCAAAACACCTTCATTTGTGCATTAATATCGCAGACTGTGACGCAATGTAAAGATGCCCTCTGACTTTAATATGAAAATGGAAATGAGACTAATTGCCGGAGACAGAGGTAAGAAATAAATAAATAAACACACAAAAATCATGTAAGAACCACTACAAATTTCCTCTTGAATCATTCAACAGAACTTTCACAGCCCAAGGGGACACTATAACAAGCTGTTTCCCTTGAAGGTTGCCATGGCCTTCAGCATGGTAGCTCTGGGGATACCCTAATATATAAAAGATAATGAGAAATTCATATACCTATGGCATCAGTCACCAGATTCGGACCAATGCACCAGTGTCACCGCTTAATTCCGGGGAGGTGCTATGTTTAAAACACTAATTTAAAATCCCCACTGGAAACAGGATAATTAGATCTTAATCAAGATATATTGTTATCTGTGGGAGGCGTAAGCAGGGATTCGTGAAAACGCTAGCTGTACTTGGGATTTAAGCGTAATTATATAGCCCAGTGTTGGCTGAGGGGTGTAGCACAGTTTCATAAGATATCAATAAGCCTTCTGCCTTTCGCTCTTGTGAACCCTCCATTCGGCCCATCTTTAGTTTAGCGTCTCTGAACTCCGCCGCGTACCTTTCACCAAATCCCTTACTAATTGTTTCCGTCTCCTAGGTAGCGAGCCGTGGCTTTGATGTTCAAAACCCTCCTTCCTTACAAAGGAGGCTGACTGTGGGAGCAGAGGAGGAGGCAGATGGGCCACGACAGGATGCAGCGAACCTGACGTCTCTCTTCCCCTTTCAAGTGCTCTGGTTCAATCAGTCCTCACCACACAAGCTGTTGTGGAGCACCTTTGAAATCAGAACGTCTGCACAATAGTCTTGACTGCTAATGACTTCTTGTAAAGTTCCAAAGCTGCTCTGATTACCCACCCAAACAAGCGTCAATGAGCGTGCATATGCTTGCATGCGTGCTCACACGCCACTCGTCTCTCTGGCAACGCTCATAAAACCAACATGAGGATGCTGGTAAACAATTAATATGTTAATTCCGGAAGTCAATACCAGGCAACGGAGCAGGTGCGGGCTTGAGCGTAAAATAGAGCTTTATAAAATGCCCCCTCCCTTCCAGCCCCCCACTTTGCAGGTGACAGGAAAAGTCAGAGTGAATACATTCTATAACCTCAAGCTACTGACCCAATGAACAAGTCCACCAAATGAGCTTTTTACACAAAGAAACCTGCTCCTGTCTAGATACCAGTGCAGCAATTTGACTCGTTCCCAATTATAATAGGTATGACCTGTTTTCCATAAGACTCAGTGCAGCAACTTGACATATTTGATCTCTATGATTTGTGTGAAATGTGGTTCGGCTGCTGGAGCAGAAAATTTTTGCCCAGTTAAATCAAATGGTAGAAGATTCTCAAGTGATTCATTAAAATCTGCCATCCAACTGGACCACAGCCATATCAAACTGAGACAGATACAGGCCCAGTAAATTTGGCACAATCTGTACGCTGGGATACCAAAAAGGGAGGAGACGAAACTTCCTTGTTTACATGCTCTAAACAAACATTTTTTTGGCTGACACGTGGCCCATTCTTTGTACGCCACGCAACACATCTGCACTAATATATAACACTGTATATACTACCTCTAGAATAAAGAATTCTACCTTTAAATTAGAATTATCTTCCATCTATTTTCAATCCGCGCATCCTTTGTAAGGTTGCGGGGATGCTGGAGTCTATCCCAGTGTCTTGGGCCGAGGTCAGAGAAACGCCCTGGATGGATGGCCTATCCTGCATGCTTTCAGATTGTTGGGAAACCAAAGCACCCCCACTGCAAAAAAGAATGTGTAAACTCCACATAGAAGAGCCTACTGGCTGCTAAACTCGAACCGGGAACGTCTTGCTTTGAACCATACTATAGTAAATTGTAGTATACTGTATATTATAGTATTTACAACACTTTGTTAATGAATGCTACAGCATACTGTAGTATTAACTATAGTTAACTGATAAACTGCAATAAATACTGTAGTATACTTTAGTTTTTACTACAGTAAACCGCAGTGTATTGTAGTGTAATATACCCTATAGTTGTAGAAAACTTAGTGCAGTATTGGGTAAAGTAATTTGTTTATATTACTATAGTCACATTACCACAGCAACTATAGATTTACCACAACAAATTAATTCAAGTACATTACTATAATATGGTCCAAAAACACTATAGTATTTACTATAATTTACTATAGTATTTTGTAATGTTCATAAATGGCATATCTGCTTATCTGTCATCCCTGAACATATAATATGCAATGCAATAAATAAATACAAAAGGCAGAAAAAAAATCATTCTTTATCATTTACCAGTCAAATTTGTAATAGAGACAAGATGATTTCCCTTAATGACAAAAAAGTAAGATTACCATAATGCTGGGATGAGCGGAAGCATGCATTTCCTTGACTTTCTTCGTGTTGTATTTGTTGCTTGTTGTTTGCAATCCTTTCGTTTCCTCTTTATAGTGTTCATGGTTAAGATTATTTTCAGATTCCTGTACTATTTTATGTCGTAAAAGTGAGCAGGAAGGATGTTAAAGTGTAGCGCATGGATACGGCAGACGTATTTATGATACTAAGCGGGCAGCCGGTCTCTCGGAGTGTGTGTGGAGCCCTCTCTAGCTCTACAGTGCCCCATAAATTTCCAAAGTAAATCTGTGGTGAAAAATGGAACTGCAGCGCGTTCTCATAGAGAGCCACTGGGGCAGATTTCTGGCTGCCTCGTTTATTTTCACGTCAGGTCATATCACCGTATTATTGCCATGCGAGCCACGAATTAAAGGGTTAGTTCACCAAAAAATGAAAATTCTGTCATATATTACACACCCTCATGCCATTCTACACCCGTAAGACCTTTGTTAATCTTCAGAACACAAATTAAGATATTTTAGTTGAAATCCGATGGCTCCGTGAGGCCTACATAGGGAGCAATGGACACATCCTCTCTCAAGATCCATAAAGGTATTAAAAACATATTTAAATCGGTTCATGTGAGTACAGTGGTTCAATATTAATATTATAAAGCGACGAGAATATTTTTGAAGCACCAAAAAATGACGACTTATTTAGTGATGGCCAATTTCAAAACGCTGCTTCAGGAAGCATCGGAACACAGATGAATCAGTGTCGAATCTGCTGTTTGGAGCATCAAAGTCACGTGTTTTCAGCCGTTGGCAGTTAGGCACACGATCTGAATCATGATTCGACACACTGATTCATTTATGCTCCGATGCTTCATGAAGCAGTGTTTTTAAATCGGCCATCACTAAATAAGACGTTATTTTGTTTTTTTGGCGTTCCAAAAATATTCTCGTCACTTTATAGTATTAACCACTGTACTCACATGAACTGATTTAAATATGTTTTTAGTACCTTTACGGATCTTGAGAGAGGATTTGTCCATTGCTCAGGCCTCACTGAGCCATCTAATTTCAACTAAAATATCTTAATTTGTGTTCTGAAGATTAACAAAGGTCTTAGGGGTGAGGAACGACATGAGGGTGAGTAATAAATGACAGAATTCATTTTTGGGTGAACTAACCCTTTAAAGCTTGGTGAGCCGCGCAATGAGTAACACTGTTATGATGTATTAATAAAAAAGGATTATTAATAAAATGCAAAAATGATTTGACACATGGCAAGGTTATGCTTCCCAATTCTTCCTAATTCCCAACTGGCTCTCCTCAGCGTTCTTTCCCATATTGCTTCCTGTCAAGTATCTACTGTCCTATACAATAAAGGTAAAACTGCCAAAAATAAGTCTAAACCTGGTTTGACAAGGGGCTCTCCAAAAAAATAAAAAAAATAAACAGGCTCATGACAGACTCATAGTATCATCTCTGTTTGTAATCCAACACACTTCTGCTATGACAACTCTGAGATGAATTTTAAAAAAAATAACCTACGATCAGGTCAAATAAGTAACAAATCCAAATAATGCTAACTTTCATTTGAAGAGCTTTACTCAAACATCATCGTCAGCATTTTCCTTTAAGAAAAAAATGAAGGGACTACTTAATTTTATGAAGTAATCAACATCATGCATAATTTCCTTAGGTAAAAATGTGCAAACAGCCTGCAAGAGTCATACAGATGAAATTCAGATGCCTACTGCACCTTAGAATCACAAAGAAATGGCTAATCTATGTCACAGTAAATGTGAAGTGTGAGATATCTCTTCAGAAATCTAGAGGCAGCAGAGAGCAAATCAAACATGCAGATAGAAGGGCATGGTGTGGCACCTCAAATTGAGTGCCTTGAAAGTAGACTAATGCGTCAGGCTGCCTTGAAAGGGGAAGAGTGCAGTTCCTTCCATTCCTGAGCTTCAAGGACTCTCCTAAATTGGTTGGCGGGGCAAAGAAAGCAGATATATATGTGTGAGAGAGAGAGAGTGAGGGAGAGATGGGGAAAGAGGGAGAATAAAAGATAGAGAGAGAGTTACCTGCTGTACTCAGCTCTTGAGAGGTTCAAAATTCCAGTCTTAAGCTGATAACAGTGCCAGCTGAAAGTGCTAGTCATAAGGTCGAAAGTCTCCCTTGTCAGGAGGCAGGAGAACTGCACAAGGAGATCTGGGCCACAGGAAAGCCAGCAGCTGTTTCCATCAAAGACATCTCACATCTGAGTGGCCATCTTCCTCCTGCGCGTGGTCTAATAATTCCCGGTATTCAAGCATCTCCCCCTCTACAATGGAAAAGTACTCTTGGCACTTCAGAAATGGTGGAAGCAAAGGTAAAAGATCCTCCGTCACTTGCCGATTGCTCAACAGTTTCGCAAGAGGCTGGTGATACTGATACATGTAAATAATAGAGCCCCAGAACATTTGACAAGCAATTATCCGGCTTTTGTTACCAAGATTACTTTTAGAATTAGCCAAAACTTGACATTTTAATTAAATTGATTAAAAAAAAGAAAAAACAAATTGTTTATTTGTCAACTACAGTAGGCAAACAATTATTTGAGCAAGTGCAATGCAGACTCAAATAAACTTTTGTGAATAATTGAGAGAAAATTCTGTCATCCCATTAAAAGTTCAGCTAAAATATGGAAACTAGCTGCTGAGAAAGATCTCATAACTGAAGTCAAATAAAATTACTTGACTTTCTTGGTGCTCTCTGACAACTAATTAAAGACAACAGCTACAACAAGAATAAGTAACTCTAATTTGTTGAATGTAGTCTTCAATTAATGGACACTTTCTGACCAATTTATCAGTTTAACAATTAGTCAGTGCTAGAGAACTGATCAACATCAACAATCTTAATGTGTGCCTTCAGTTAAAACATATCAGTAATGCACCTTAGAAAAAATCACATTCTAGATAGCTTCACTTTTGGGCAAAAGGATACTAATTTTCTTAATAACGTGGAATTTCTCTTGAATAGCCTACTTTTATTCATTGCAAATTAATTACTGACCCTCACGTCCTTCCACAACCTTAAAGGGATAGTTTGATGTTTATCTGCTTACCCCCAGGGCATCCAAGATGTAGGCGACTTTGTTTCTTCAGTAGAACACAAATGATGATTTTTAACTCCAGCCGTTGCCGTCTGTCAGCTGTATAATGTATGTCAATGGGAATTCCATCTATAAGAGTCAAAAAACATGCACAGACAAATCCAAATTAAACCCTGCGGTTCGTGACGACACATTGATGTCCTAAGACACGAAATGATCGGTTGGTGTGAGAAACCAATATAATTTTTTACCTCTAAAACACCACTATGTCCAACTGCCCTGTATATCTGGTTAGTGAGGTCAGAAAACACGTTCTGATGACGGAAGTGATGTCTCGCGCTTTGCTTCAATGAGGGAGAGACATCACTTCCGTTGTCAGAGTGCGTTCAGATCTCACTGACCGGATGTGCAGGGCAGTTGGACATAGTGGTATTTTAGAGGTAAAAAAATATATATAAATACTGTTCAGTTTCTCGCACAAACCAATCATTTTGTGTCTTAGGACATCAATGTGTCGTCACAAGCCGCAGGGTTTAATTTGGATTTGTCAATGCTTCGACTCTTATTGATCCAAGTTCCCATTCACTCTCATTATTAGACTGACAGACGGCAACGGTTGGAGATAAAAATCATCATTCGTGTTCTACTGAAGAAACAAAGTCACCTACATCTTGAATGCCCTGGGGGTAAGCAGATAAACATCAAATTTTCATTTTTGGGTGAACTATCCCTTTAAGACCTCAGTACATCTTCAGAACAGAAATTAAGTATGTTTGATGAAATCCAAGTATCTGACTGCTCCACAGACAGCAATTTAACCATGTAAAATAAAAAAAATATGTACAATAATTTCTATGTACCACTGCTTTTTGCCAGTAGTAATTTCCCTGTAATGAACCTAAACTTACATGCATATTCAGTGCATAAAAATTATGCACTTACTATTCTTTTTCACACAAATTTGTTAATAGTCAGTTTGAGTAGGTTATTTTCACATTTTAAATAGATGCTCATGAGAAGTAATTGCATTTCCATAAGGAGGTATCCATAGTGACAGTATACTGGTCGAGAACATTTCACTATTAGTTGGAACATTGATGTAACAAGTACGGCCATTATTTATAACTATTATAGAGATGTTTATGATTTATATGCCTCAAAAGACTTATTTGATATCAAATTGTGCTGCAAAAACTTACTATAAACACTCACTGGGAACTTTATTAGGAACACAACAAAGCTCAAATAATCTCACGCTGATTTCTTGAACATGACAGTGAGTTCATTATACTCAAAATGCCTACACAATCACCAGTTCTCAATTCAATAAAGCACCTTTGGGATGTGGTGGAACGGGACATGGATGTGCAGACAACAAATCTGCAGCAACTGTGTGATGCTATCATGTCAATATGGACCAACATCTTGAATACATGCCGTGCACAAACAAACTAAGGTATACAAACCAAATCAAGTGACAAGTGAGTGTAAATTTAATTTAAAAAGTCAAAACACTCATAAGTCATTCTATAATGCATAAAAAAACTCATCTGGAAATCTCTGCAGTATGATTTTGAAATGTACCTATTTGTTATTTAAATGATTGATTGACTTATTTCCAGAGCAGATATACAAGTACACAAAGACAGATGTGCACACAGAGAGAGTGATTAAAATCTAATTATTATTTTTTTCATTATCTTTCAGAAAGATGGTGTCCAGAAGTCACAGAAAACCATAATTCCTTTTTGCCATTTTATATTTGCATAGCGGAAGAAAAACAATTAGACGCATGGGGATTAAACATATTAGCAGTGTCCCTTGGAAATGAATTTATTACCTGGCAGCCCACTTAATTGATTTCGTGCCACTGCATCTTCGTTCTCGTCTTAAATCCTGATGCTGTTTGAATGTAAATATTCCCAAATTTGAGCTACTACCCAGAACAAAAAGCTGAGATAATTTTTGGTCTGCATGAATGAATCAATATCTTCACCAGCATGTGTCAATTGACGGCAACATGTAGTTAGCAGTGAACCAGAGGGTGCGTGAAGGCGCTCAGAGAGTCTTTAATGGAGTCTCAGAGGGATATAACGAGGAGCTCCTTGTACCTGTTTCAATTTCTGTTTACTAAGTAGGGACATGCACAACGAACAAAAGCCTTTGATAGTGGAATCATCCCCGAGCCCCTATTTCCAAAGAAGAGTCTGTCTTGCTAACGACAACATGAGGTTAACAGCAAATTCAGAAATAATGTGCTATTTCCCTGTGGACCTCCCCCTGTCCTTTTCATTTTCTTTGTGCCTGAGGAACGTTGTGGATGAGGGGGACAGATTCCTCACTAAGTCAACATGATGTGACTGCACTGCTGCCAGTGTTTGTGGTAGAGGATGGCTGGGGCTGCCCAGGGAAATTAAGTCTCTCATAGGTGCTGTTCTGATTCGTAATGGCCACTGGTGTGTGCCTGGAAAAACAAAAGCAATGCGGCGCCTCGTACTGACCACTGTTTTGAGAAACTGAAGGGTTGTTTGTTTGTATTGTTTCCGGGGAAGACAAGACAAGAATGGGAAAGTGGGAACTGTCATAGTTCATATGTACTTAAAGGAGACCTATTATGCCCAAGATGTAATATAAGTCTCTGGTGTCCCCAGAATGTGTCTGTGAAGTTTCGGATCAGAATACCCCACAGATCATTTATTTTAGCATGTCCAATTTGCCTCTATTCGGGTGTGAGCAAAAATACCCTGTTTTTGTGTGTCCCTTTTTTAAGGCAAATGAGCGGCTGCTGCCCCGTCTCGCTTTCCAGAAGAGGACAGAGCTTTTAGAGCTTGTGCTGTAAACAACAAAACTGAGGAATGCCAGAAGCAGTGTTCAGGCTTATATGTTCAAACCGGAGTCAGACACAACATTACATTTGTAATGTTTATGTGGCACAAACATTATATCAATAGGTGCAATAGCAAGGATATTAAGATGGCGGGCAATGCGTGGCTCACTCAGGGATCTATGCTAATAGGGCAGATCGTCACCAGTCATGGGCAGGGCATGTCCCTTCTGTGACATCAAACAGCATATTTTCAGACACTGCTTCTGATTTATGGGTATTATATAAAAAAAGGAGTGGGTGGAATTTTACTATTATAGGCTGGTTCTTTACACACACTGTGGACATCTGTTTTCAAACACCATGTAAACGGGAATTTTGCACAACAGTTTCCCTTTAAGCAATACAAATTTCACAAATCTCAGTATAATCAATGGGGCAAAGTCTCAACTATGTATTGATCAGTTTGTATTGACTTGTTCTCTAAAACACAACCACATTTACATGTTAAAACTCACACCAGTAGGGACCAAAATTAACATCTGCCTAATGCAGGAAAAAAAAAAAAAAGTTGAGTTAAACTGTGAGGATAAAATAGTGGGTTATTTAACAATAGACAATAACTTCAAGGAACTGCAACCTAATACATTAATTAAATAAAATTATTAGTGATAGTCTGACTGCACGCTTTGACAATCCTAAATATAATTTTTTCTCTCTCTTTAAAATTTTCATGACCCCCTAACACAACTTTGTGACTTCCATCCATCCATCCATCCATCCATCCATCCATCCATCCATCCATCCATCCATCCATCCATCCATCCATCCATCCATCCATCCATCCATCCATCCATCCAAAAATGCCCACTACAAAAGTAAACTTTTTCAGTCTTAAAGGCTTAATAATTTCAAATGAACTCAGTAATTTTGACTGAAAAGAGAGAGAGAGAGAGAGAGAGAGAGAGAGAGAGAGAGAGAGAGAGAGAGAGAGAGAGAGAGAAAGAAGAATATCATCTACATGTTTCCATGACACTCACTTTCTCTCCCTTTGTGTATGAGGGAGAGAAACCGAGTGCTCACAGCCAAGCCAGGGTGAGCTGGGCACCTACACACTAGAGTTTAAAGTGCATAAAATATGCTGCGCATCCATTGATATCAATAGGAATAGTGCGCTCACTACTCTGTAAAGACATGGAGAGTCACACGCTCACATGCTCAGTCAGAGTGTTCAAGTGCAGGCGAGTGAAAATATATCTGTGTTAAACTTATTCTTGGCCTCTAACTCAATCACTAGCGAAATCTAACATCTTATTAGCCAATGGCTAACGATAGACATACGGTACATATTTATGCACTAAATGCCATTTTGCAGTTATAAATAGTTCGTAATTAGACTAGTGTGTTCACAATGAAAATTTCATAAAGACATGAAAATCACAATGTGTTGACATGCTTTTGTAACATTTAATGAAGACTGACCTATCATTAGTGACTTTATGTGGAGTTTAACAGCTAAGTGCACAGAAAAACTAGATGCTAGATGATCCAATTGTCATAAGAATAATATATGTTGTGTTAATATCCATGTAAACTCTCTGCAAACAGAGGGAGATTTTTTATACTTTCCTGATAAATTTGACCAACAGAGCAGTCAGCTTTTAGTTAGTTAAGTTTGTGAAAGAATGACTCATATCAAGTCATTAAGTTCAAGGAAAGCCAAAGACAAGTCTTGCATACTTGCCAGTTCAGGTCTTCAAAATTGATACCGGGATCTGATTCAAGCTCAATTCACAAGTTTGAAGTCCATACAGCTGGAAATGAATACCCTAGACCTTCAGAAAAAGTGGGAATGCGTTCTGCGCCGAAAATGTGAACAATGGCTTTGTCATTTCCAGCCGATTAAAACCAGATTCATATGGCGAAGAATTACATTAGTGATTCTGCCTAATTATCCTGTGACTTGTCTGAATTAACACAATTAAGTGAGACCTCTGGATGAGATACACAAGTCATACTCCAAGACCAATTATGCCATTAGTGCCACCAGATGTTCACACAGCTGTATTCACACAGACAACAGCACAGAGGGTTAAATTAACTGGAGTAATTGAACAATAAAACTGGGCCGATGGAGTTCTTTGGAATAAATTAAAACATGGCTTTCAGGGTGATAATATCTCTGAAGAGAATAAGAGGAACACATCAATTATGAGTAGAATATGATATAGTGGTGTGACTCATGTTTGCACAAATGGTATCTGATATTTAAACTGACATACTCGTATCTCTGTAGCATTTAATGCTGTAATTATCACAAAAATTTGGAATTTTGACACCTCACATGTAGTGTAAAACTAGTTTCAATTTTTAGTCTCATCTTCTCCACATGGGGCTGAAAATCGACTCAAACACAACAAATCAAACGTAGAGCAGGTGATTCTTACAATCACCGTAGAACAACACATATTCTAAAATAGTACAACAGAAGCTACCACAAAACGTTCACGCTATTCTCTGTGGTACTCCGTCAAGAAAGCTCAGAGGTTAATTGGGAATAAGTCACAGCACATCAAGTTAGCTGCCACTTCATGTCAATTGCAGCACATAAGTTGACCCTTCTCTTCTAACTAAGTTTGCATCTTTCTTCGAGCAGAAACGACTCTTTCCATCAATTAGCAAGTACAATCCCTATGGAGGTGCAATCTGTAATAGATATGCACTTTTACACACTAAAGGAAACACAGTTTTTAAAACATTTAATTGAGAAGGACTGGGTCAACCAATTAACCCAAACACTCATGGGCTTAAACCATTTGGCAAATTTTCTGCTTCAACACTTTAAAGCACTAAATACAGTTACATCAGTCCCTTCTAAATGCCAATGGGTTTACTGCATACTAAGGTCCTAACATTTGGTACCAATTATTGACCATACAGAGTTCATTAATAAACACAGACCACACCATGGAAGAAGAGACATGTCTGTGCCCATTCTGGCAAGTTAATAAATTACCGAATCATCACTACAGTTTCTTCTAGCGATCACAGTTGAGACTAAATGCAAGTATTGAATAATATGGTAACACTTTATGTTAGGGTCTTTGCTTATTAGCATGCATATTACTAGAATATTGGCTGTTTATAAGCACATATTAATGCCTTATTCTGCATGACCTTATTCTAAATTCTTAATCTTACCCAATACCTAAACTTAACAACTATCTAACCAACTATTGATAAGCAGTAAATTAGGAGTTTATTGAGGGAAAAGTCGTAGTTAATAGTGAATACATGTTCCCTATTCTAAAGTGTTACCAATAATGTTTTTAATCATAAACTTTAAAAAGTATTTAATTTGCATATATGAAAAAAAGTTTTGTGCAGTTCACATTTTACAGCCTCAAGATGTTGACTTACATTTACAATGATTTCATGAACTCAAAGTGCATTTAGACACGTACAAAATGCTTAGGGGTCCTATTCTTAAACAATAGCTGTAAAAGAACCTGGATTTTTTAAAACATACCTATACATAAAATGTATTCACTGGATATATTGTCAGTTTTTATTGTCAGTTAAAAAAAAAAAAAAAAAAAAAAAGTAGTGTGCAAAAGCTTAAACACTTTCTAATCAGGTACAACTGATAAGCTGACACAGGTCATTTCATTGTGTATGCAAAACATGGTGCATCTGTATATATTGATTTTTAAATATATACCGTTTGAAATGCATGCAGATATTGGACATAGTTTATGAAGCAATCTATAATTTAATTTAATATGTATATACTTCCCTACTGATTGCCAGAAGTCATGGGGAGAAAATCCTATTTGTTGCTGTCTAATATGAGAAATGGAGCATATGGAATGCATGACAGGTGTAAAGTTAGAATAAACAGAACAATCTGTTCCACATATTCTGCAGTCTGCAATTTAACTCTTTTTAGACTCCATGTATCAAGTCAGATCCCCTCAAGTTTGCACAGGTGTTTTAGCAGAGTAACCACAGGTTAATCATCACATTATGATCCACCAACATAGGGTAACCAGAAAGTGTACATTTTGAACAATGTATCATTTGTTTTAAATATAAAACCTGTCAAAATTTTTAGTGAAATAGTCTGCTTTGTGCTACTGAATCTTTAAATATCTCTAATATCTATAAAACAAATGCCACTTGTTTACTAAAAGTTTAATAAAAAATTAAAATTACTACACAAAACACATGAGTAAAAAATGCACATGGGTAATGCAATCCTACATTTATTGCTCAAGTAAACCTCTCTGTTTACGAAAGCATTTGTAGGTTATATCTAGCAAAAATTAATTTGTATAGTCCATCCTCTCAAACATATTGAATTTTTATTGAAGGAAATGCGATTTAGAAGGATGATATAGATATCTTGTATCACCCAGATCTGGAGCAGGCTTATCCCATATTTCTCAATTTTATATTGAACTGAACTAAAGCTGAGCTTTTAGCCCAGTGCTGTAATCTACACGATTTCTCTCCAATTCTATCATCACACATAAAGTGGGTTTCTGTGGCATGTGAAAACATATGGACCACACAGATGACAGAAAATAGATTATCAAATGGTGTCAAATACCCTGGAAAGGATGGGTGCAGTTTAGAGCCATTTTGAGAAAAGTAGAGAAGATAGATAGTCTTTGAAAATGACTCAAAATGATGGCCTGAAATCAAAAGATTCAACTCTCTACACATCAAACATCATAGCAAAATATGAACTGACATGAGAAGAAGTATTCACTTTGCCTGACCTTTCATCTATGAAACCTGCAGCAGAATTATTTATGCAGTTGTATCTGGTGTGTGTTTTGGACGGGGATGCCACGCAGCTGCCTTTGAAGGAAGTAAATATGACTCCACAGATCTACAGCTGTAAGTGTCTGAAATATGAAGGTGTCTCTAACAACATTCAATACATTTATGAAATATGAATCATTCATATTCATCAGTTTTTGGGGAGACACACCACATGACAACCTACACCCTAAACTAACTTTGTCATGTCACAAAAAGTCAAATATAATTTAAGAGTCTTACTGACCTTAACACACAGTCATGAAGGTCTATTTTCAAGACTCAAGTTTTGGCAGACAAATGTTTTCAAAGAGTAATACTTTAACAAAACTACTTCACTGTCTTTTTTTCTAAGAAATAATAATCAAATATTATGTCAACTAACAATGTTTTCTTTTTCTAGAACTTTATCCCATTTTTGACTATGTATAAAAAAGCTAAATGAATTCAGAAATGAAAAACATAATCATCATAGAAGAAATGTAATCAAGTCAGTATGAATCCATTTTTAACTTTCCCCATCTGCATGCTGCCAGTGCCAACATTTTTGATCATATTCACAAAACCTTTGTGGGCCCCAGAATATTTTAATGTATGAATATGTAAACACTTAACAGTCAATATATCAAAAGAACAGATTTTTCAAAATGTAAGTTTTTTGGCTTTTAATGTGAATATGTTAGCCTTAATGTTATTTATAAGCTAGCGTGCACCAAAACAATGACAAAATTCACATTTAGAAGATATAAGCGTTCAAAACTTACAGTCTCTCACTTCTGCCAACATGGATCAATGATTTTGATCACATCACTCTGCACTTCAGCTTCTCATCAGATTTTCTGTCCAATCAAATGCTCTTTAGAATCTGAAGCATCCCCACTATAAATAGATCACTTGTTCACACAATGACTATATTCTATAGGGTGAATGGTATATAGTTCAATATAGGGGATAGGGAACGATTCAGACAGTGTAAGGGCTCATTCACACAGAACGTGTTTTTGCTTCTGCAAGACACGGCAGTGGAATGGGGTCTCA
Organism: Chanodichthys erythropterus; assembly: GCF_024489055.1. NCBI lineage: Eukaryota > Metazoa > Chordata > Actinopteri > Cypriniformes > Xenocyprididae > Chanodichthys > Chanodichthys erythropterus. Next base: position 6,188,002 of record NC_090221.1, on the reverse strand, counting down.
AGACATGTTTTTTTAACTGTTTTTAACTTGAGCACCACATTTTTAGAATGGCGTGTCATGCACGAGACGCTGCAAAAGATGTAAAACACAAGCGCAACGGTCACACACGTCCGTCTAGTGCATTTACATGGAAAAACGATGGAAAATAGTGCATTGGAATGGAAAAACGCATTATGTGTGAATGGCCCCTAAATATGCTTTCTGATCCATTTGAATTCTACACAGAATGACATATTTTAAAGCAATATATAAGGAGGAGATTATGAGGAGAAACAGTTAGATAGACCTGCATTAGAAACAGCACTGGCAAATAGAAAAGATAACACCGGTGCCATGCACCAACACAAATAACACACTTTTCGTACTACACATCCTCAGCATGAATATGTTCACTATTTTGCTTTAGTAACAGTTTCAAATTAAATCTAAAAGGGCAATCTGTCAAACTGTGGCTGTCATAATCTGCCAAATGTGACTTTTCCAAGCTCAATAGCTTTACGGCTAATTAAAAAAAGGGGAGGAGCTAGTCGATTTGTCCATTGTGTCATAAATGTTGGAAAATCTTGGCAATGGCAGGGAAAGAGTTAATATAATTTTGAATAAGTTAATACACCTGTACAGATGAGTATCATTTCATTGACCCATATAAAACTTTGGTAAAACCACCATGAATTTTGGCTAAACCCAACTTTACATAGCAAAAACTTTCAATCCCGACTGGGTGTAATCGCTTGTGTTGACATTGTGCGTTGGGCTTCACTGTGCGTTTCTGGACCCATCCCTCACTGTCTTTTCAGTCTGACAATGATAACACCAGCACACAAGTATGAATATGTCATTTTTCAAGGCACACAAAACCTATGGCACTCAAACCTTTCATTTCTCCTGACTCAAAGGCAGGCGAGGAAGGCCCTGTTTGATAACAGCAATTCTAGAAAGGTCACAGGCGTCAAGAAAATAGGAAGAATGAGCCAGAAGGTTTTAAAGTTGTATTAATGAGAACCCCTTGCTGGCACATGCCTCTGAGGTCAGACCATCACCTAAAGTGATAAAGATTTATCATGGGAAGGCAAGCTGGTCAAAGCTTCCTCTTATCTTATGCCATCCCTTTATGAAAGCAGCCGCTGTCAGGACCCTTGGTGGATGAAAGCTTCCCCTACACTGCTGCAGACCTCACAGTAAAAGAGAAACATCCAGTAAGTCTGTAAATATTTGATGCAATATATTTTGTACTCTTTGAGTATTTTTAAAGGCAAGTGAGTACATTATGCTGGACTTTGAAGCTCCACTCTGCAGTGGTGACTTCTATAAAACAGGAAACCACTTACAATAATAAACAGGTAACATTCTTTGTTGGGTTTCTGTTTTAAAATTTAGATTTTAAAGAAGTCCTGGGAACTGTACCATGAAGCTGATTTAGCTCGCTAGCCATGTGAGTTTTATAAAGACTCAATATATAAAGTGTAGCGTCTGGACCAATCAGGCACACAATTATTCATTATATTTAATGAATTACCCATAATTCACTCTATCAAAGTTCTGTGAACCCATCCCCCTAAAACTGCAACTAGCATCCCAAACGTAGGTAACACACAGGCAGAACTAGGTGTCCTGTTACAGATACATGGTACTTTTACAATCAGAAAGAATTTTGCAGGGACTAGTGACTTAATTTATTTTCTCATTTATCCAATCCAGTGTCCTATGCTAATATCTTGCTACAGAACAAAGCCTTGTAAAACTTCCATCTGAAAGGGAAACTCCTTATTGGCTCAGACACCTCAAGAGGGTGTGACATCTTCACCCCTTAAAATCACTGATCACAAGATCAAACCTTCTTCTTTCTCTTCTCTTTTACTGACAAATGCTGATGTCAAGATGACACTGTAAGAAGCTAGCAGGTTCTAAGGAACCCCAAGCTTGTGCAAGGCTTTGGCCTAGACCTTCTATTCACTAAAGATCCTCTGAATCCAACTGGTTCTCTTTCATCAAGACAATATCATCAAAGATTCAACGGGAGATTCCACAAATTGCATCAGGACAGTTTTAATTCAACTTGGAGGGACATGCAAGTATCAAACTTAGTCTCATTATCGGATACATTGAGTATCCTTACCCCTTTTAAAGAAGGGCCTGTTAAAACTAAACTGATGGTTTGCTCAAGGCTGTTGATCTGCTGAATGTCAAACAATGCTATAACTTCTTGCTTCCTGTACTCTGCTTTAGCTTTCTCTTTCGCTTGGTAAACTGTATCAAAGACTATAGAATAACCAGTGGTGTAATGTAACGAAGTAATAATACTTCGTTACAGTACTTAAGTATTTTTTGGGAGAATCTGTACTTTACTTGAGTTTTTATATTTCTGTCAACTTTTACTTTTACTCCACTACATTTCCTAAATAAATTATATACTTTTACTCCGATACATTTTCCCAAAGCATTTTCGTTACTTACTATAAAATAAAGTCGGAAGAACACAGACTGCAAGCAAGCATGTGCAAACAAGTGCTCGCACAATCGCGGTTGATTTAATTTTCCGGGTTGCGTCCATTGCTGGAGCGGCTGAGAAGAGTGCACTGTCATTACGAGCATAGATTATGAGACATTACGAGAGCGGCCTCTAGAGGCGAAATAAAAACTATCACTGATGCCTCGTATGGTTTCTTTTGACACGTGACGTGAGGCTGCGCGCTGCACAGAGCGGGTCACTTCAAAACGATTTAAAACGGACAACAAAACGGTATGTTATACAATGTACACTACAGTACATGTTTTCATATCACTATAAAGTAATTAGTTTGTTGACTAGATGCTGCATTAGTGGAGAACAGTATGTTTGTCGTCGAGGCTGACATTAGTAGTAACCTCAAGCGGTTAAAACAATGTGACAAAAAAAAAAAAAAAAAAAAAACCAACTGTTTAATGTCAAGATTGTTACCATTCATTTGCATTAGTTTATAACTATTTGTTCGTTGTTATGCATTCATTATCCGGCGAAGTTGCATATTTAAACTGTATTCTCATACAGCGACAGAAGAATAACAAATCAGAAATGTAGCCTATTCAATTTCATTTTTTATCGGCACTGTAACACATATTTTGATTAGATAATCATCAATTTTTCTAAAATAGAGCCAAATAATGTGTGAAAGTACACATATAATAGACCCATGCTATGCCTTTGTGTGTAAAGATGGTAATTTTTAAGAATGACTGTTTGGATTTATATGAAATAGTAACATTTTACAATAAGAGTACATTTGTAACATTGGTTAAGGTTAATAAAAGTATTGTTAAAATGTAAATGATGAAATCAAAAATTAACATTTTAAAGTTGTCTCTTGCATTAGTTATAATGCACTATAAATTAACATGAACAAATCATCAATGTATAATTAATATATTAGTATTTTTTATGTATAAAAATTACAATAAACCTTTAGCCAATTTAAAGAGACAAAATGTAAGAGAGTTAAAACTGAACACAATCTTGCTGCTCAAACTGTGTATAGAACAATTTTTAATATTTTTTTTGCTCCTTTTGTATTTTACATTTACTTGTACTTTTACTTTCAATACTTAAGTACATTTAATATCAAAAAAATACTTTTCATACTTAAGTACAAAAAATATCACATACTTTAAAACTTTTACTCAAGTAACATTCTAAAAAGCAACTTTAACTTCTACCAAAGTCATTTTCTGGCAAGATATCTATACTTTTACTCAAGTATGGTTTTCGAGTACTTTATACACCACTGAGAATAACACAAGACGTGTCACTCGTATTGTTTTGAATGGGAGAATGTAGGTGTGTTCGACATCGGCTGCGGCTGGATGCAACCGATCGGCGAGAGTAGCCGCGTGCAGGCGGGGAGGAGCTGAAAACGGAGACGTGAAGTCGGACACTTTCTGCTTCTCGTAATGACGCTCACGCTGCGTTTGCATACTTTATCACAGCTGAAGTGAAATAAATGCAATATTTGACTAATACACTGATGTTTCAGAGACCTTTTCATTCAAAACTTTATGTACTGCTTACAGCGTCTGTTTTTACAAGAATAAAGTTCAACATAAGCATATGTTATTTAAATAACAATGTAGTGGGGTCTTTGTTTTTTATCCGTTTTATTTTGATAAACATGACACAATACAACATCGCGACTACATGAAAAGAGCTTTAACTGTTATAAAAACAGATTTTTGAGCATTAGTGGAGCTGAAGACGTGACAATAAACACGAAACACACGTGATCGTTGTCATGCGGTGAATCCGGCCAATCATGAAACAGCTGTGTCGTCATCAGCGCTCGTGCAGCTCCTCTTGAGAAACTGCGCTGGCTGCCTCAGGCGGCTGATCTCGAATCGCTCTCGCGGTACTTTGAAGCCATACGTCACAGTCACATGGCGTCGGCGCTGTCTCAAGTCGGACAAAATTTCTAACCGGCATGCACTGCTTTAAGTCAGCCGCCGATCGGTCTGTGCGGCGCTGCATCAAGTCGAACAAGCCTTGTGTAACGTGCAATATGGCGGAATACGTCCCGCCTTCTAAATTAGAGCCAATCGCCGACTGGTAAAGTCATCGCGTCACTTCAGCGGCCGTTAGAATCACCGGTTTCTGTAGAAACAGTCAGACACGCGCCTCCAAAGAGATGCACATTTAGGTCTGCGCATGCGCATTAGCTTGATCCAGCCTGAAAAATACAGTTTTTTTTTTTGTCATGATTCAAGCGTTTAGAAACTAAATTTATGAGCCGGTTGTTGCTAGATTTCATTGGTGATTTCAAATATGAAATTTAATCGTAAGGTTGGCGAACAGTTTGAGAATTTGATGTTTCCCCATTCAAAGAGATAGGAGCTGCATGATGCCCAGGATGCCCGAAAGGCATTTCAAAGATGGCCGCCGAGTGAAATGACTTGTCTTAAAGGGACTTTGACTGTATGCATGTATGTGTGTGAATGTTAGAGTAGTTAAGTGTTTAGTCTAGTTAATAAAGTCCTGTTCATGTCACACGTAAAGTTGTCTGTGTTTGTGTTTGTGTCTGTGTTGTCTGCAGATCCTGACTACAGGCTCTTAGTAGTACTGTACAATAAGATTGTTATTTCCCATAACCTGGAAATGAACATTTCTAAGAATTAATAAACAATTAACACTGTGTGTTCATTGGACAACAGGTTAATTGATTGTAATATTATATTTTTTTTTACGTTAAGTTAATTTTATTAACTGATCCAGATATGTATAATTAATTATAGCTAGTTATGATATGATATGATATAATATTTCTTTTGAGCTAATTTGCTACAAAAGCTTTAAAAATGTTTGAGTCACTTTGGACATTAGCCAGATGTTTCTTTTAGTTGTCCTCTTTCATTGACAACTCTTTTCTTCTTGCTGTGTAAATGTTTTAAATTCTTCATAATTTTTAATAACAATCTACACCAATCAGGCATAACATTATGACCACCTTCCTAATATTGTGTTGGTCCTCCTTTTGCTGCCAAAACAACCCTGACCCATTGAGGCATGGACTCCACTAGAGCCCTGAAGGTGTGCTATGGTATCTGACGCCAAGATGTTAGCAGCAGATCCTTTAAGTCCTGTAAGTTGTGAGGTGGAGCCTCCATGGATCGGACTTGTTTGATCAGCACATCCCACAGATGCTCGATTGGATTGAGATCTGGGGAATTTGGAGGCCAAGTCAACATCTCAAACTTATTGTTGTGCTCCGCAATCCTTTCCTGAACCATTTTTCTTTGTGGCAGGAGCATTATCCTTCTGAAAGAGGCCACAGCTACCAGGGAATACAGTTTCCATGATGGTACGTGTCAAAGTAACATCCACATACTGCCTCCACTAGCTTGCCTTCTTCCCATAGTGCATCTTGGTGCCATGTTTTCCCCAGGTAAGCAATGCAAACGCACCCGGCCATCCATGTGGTGTAAAAGAAAACATGATTCATCAGATCTTCTTCCATTGCTCCGTGGTCCAGTTCTGATGCTCACGTGCCCACTGTTGGAGCTTTCTGTTTTCCCTGACTGCTTATGCAGCCCCATACGCAACAAACTGTGATGCACTGAGTATGCTGACATCTTTCTATCAGAACCAGCATTAACTTCTTGAGCAATTTGAGCTAAAGTAGCTCGTATGTTGGATCAGACCACACGGGCCAGCCTTCACTCCCAACGTGCATCAATGAGCCTTGGCCACCCATGACCCTGTCGCCGGTTCACCACTGTTCCTTCCTTGGACCACTTTTGATAGATACTGACCACTGCAGACCGGGAACACCCCACAAGAGCTGCAGTTTTGGGGATGCTCTGACCCAGTCATCTAATCCTTATGCTTGCCCATTTTTCCTGCTTCCAACACATCAATTTTGAGGACAAAATGTTTACTCAATGCCTAATATATCCCACCCACTAACAGGTGCCGTGATAAAGAGATAATCAGTGTTATTCAACTCACCTGTCAGTGCTCATGATGTTATGACTGATCGGTGTATATGTCAATGCTTTTGCTAGTGAACCTAATGTTTACGGAAGAGGATTAGGGCCAAGCAATAATAAAAAATACAAACCATCTCGAGATTAAAGTTGTTAAATTTCCAGAAAAAAGTCTAAATAAAATGTTGAGAATAAATAAGTTAAATCACGAGAAAAAAATTTGTTAAATTATGAGAAAAATGTTGTTAATTTTGAGAAAAAGGTCGAGATAAAATGTTGAGAATAAACTCATATTATGAGAAAAAAGTTGTTAAATTATGAGAACAAATTTGTTAAATTACGAATTTGTTCTCATAATCTAACGACTCTTTTCTCATAATTTAATGGATTTATTCTCAACATTTTATTTCGACTTTTTTCTTGAAATTTAACCACTTTAATCTTGAGATGGTTTATTTTTTTTGTAATATTGCTTGGCCCTAATCCTCTTCCGTAAATGTTTCTTGGCGGAATGCAAAAGTTTTGTCAAGCATTGAAATATAATTTTTCCTCCCATCTAATATTTCTTCCATCACCATGTCCACACAAAGCCACATTATAAAAGCTGAATTTGTTGTAGCTTACTTTAGTGACAATATAGTGTTGAAAGTAATAAAAAAGAAATATTCTGCTTTAAGTAAAATATATTTTCTTCACTGTGTGGATAAATTTGTATGAAATAAGTAACAAAGGTAAAAAAGGACCAAGCATTGATGCTGTGTGTGAGAGGATTTATGGAAATATCAACAATACAAGTGGCTTTCATCACACCACAGGAGAGGCATTGCATGGATTGATTTGATATTTAATCTGCTGCCACATGGAGACCATGGGAATCTGATGAGTTTCTAATACACATCTTGCTAGCAGACATAAAACATTCCACATCTGATTTCAGTAAGGAAAACCATATCAATGTTAAACATTGCATGCAAACATATTGCGTGTACTTAATTAAATGGTTAAAGCAATAATGAATTTTGCCAAATAAATTAAAGTCTAATTTAAAGTGATTAGCTTAATCAAAAGGTTAAAATAAATTAATTTCAGCAAACAAATTAATGTCTAATATAAAGGTAAATTACTCAGGGGTAAAACATTAAAGACAACAACATTAAAAGCTCATGCTGCAGAATTTTCTTCCACCTACTTTCATGCTTCCATCAACTATCACGCTTAGTTACATATTCATCCTTATTCTTAAGTGATATTTATTTTGTTTGAGGCGGGAACCCCTGGGGTTAGGAATAAAAACCATAAATCCATTGTTGACATGGCAACCATTAAACCTGAATTTCAGCATTTCAGCATGAGGCCGTTTGGCAGTGTGATAAAATGTGTGAACACAGAGCAATCGAAGCAGCAACTGTTGTGTCTATAGACTGTGGTTTGTCACAGAGAATCTAAGAGTCAGTCTTACAAGAACTGCTCTCCTGCTGAAAACATACAACTAAACAGAACCTGCAGAAATGAAAGCATGGTGGCACTAGGTTTTGAAAATGAGAAACAAATCTTTGTGGTACTGTGATCCACTAGCTTTGGTCAATGTGGATTTCTGATTAAAGGACAAAGGTTTTGTTCCTTATTTGTTCGTATTTATATTCATGCTGGTATCTTGAGCGCAAACATGATACCGAGAGTGCTTTGGCAAAGTATGCAGAGACATGCTGTGGTAAACTGATACGAGTACAGTCTTGGGATTGGTGTAGCATCACAAACATATTCTGGCTAGTGTACAGCAATACAAAGCCAGAGGACTTGTAATCCTTAAACGTTTGAAACAGCATTGACTCATCATCCATAAAGTAGGCCCTGAATTATCAGCACAGTCTACGCCAAAAAATTTGTAATTAGAACATTGCATGCACTGACATTTCAACTAACTAAACACATTACTTAACCCTCATGTTCAGTTTGGAGATTCCATGATTAACCGTTTATTTTGCTTCCAAATTATTTGAACAAGCTCATTCAACCAACTCAAAATCCATTAGGGAGGCATTATTAGCTTTTTCATTCTGTTTTGCCACAAAGATTTTCACACTTTAAAAATGTGACATTCATTCTGGTCATGTTTTTTTTTGTTTGTTTGTTTTTTGTTTCTTTTACATTTTTTAAATCTAATTAATTGCATGATGTGACGATTAATTAATCTATTTAATCACAAATGAATCGCACATCAAATTAGGAAATTTCTTAAATAAGAAAAGCAACAAATAGACACAAGAGCTTTAGAAATAAATATTTCTTTTTTGATTCAACATAGAATTTATTACACAAACTTTTAGGCTACAACGGCCATGATTTTCAATTCTAAGTAACATTTTTCATGGAGGACAATTAAAGCATATTAACCTAAAATCTTACCTAAACTAACTCCTAATCCTAACCCAACCCTTACTCCTAAACCCAAACATAAATGTGAGTGTTAACATATAGTTACACAGTAAATTCATAGTCTTGTGGGTATTTAATGTTAGTTGTTAAGCAACATAATATAATGTGTTACCTGTATTTTCCAATTTTATCAAGAAATGTGTATATTTTGTATATTTTGAGCTTTTAAAATGGCCTTGGAGTCTCTCAGACCCCAAACAGAACATGAGGGTTAAGAATGTTCAATGGAATCCCAACAAAAACAAATAAAAGAATGAAATCCCTGGTCAAATATTCAGCTCTAAAGTTGTGCTATGAATGGCATTTTCAAGATGCACATGGACTTCATCAGGTCATTCACCAAATCCAATGGCAAGTAATCATACCCATTTCAAAAACAGAGCAAACTGGAAGTAGAGAATGGGCCTTTGTTTGAACATCTGCTAAAGGTGGAAGAAGTCATTTAAGTTAAAGCAATAACACTGTAGTGAAAGAATTCAAAACAAAAGTGAAAGACAGACACTGTTGTACACTGTAAAAAATGACGGTAAAAGACTGTAAAAATGCTATGGTGCATAACAGTTAATTGGTTTACGGAAAGTTTCCGTACAATATATGGTGAATAACTGTAATAGATCTTACGGTACATTGAATATAATTTTAAGGTAAAATACTGTTAAATTTACAGATTTTGGAAATTAAAAATAACAAGTCATTGTATAATTTACAGTGAAAAAACGTAAATTGACTGTGTGACATTTCACATTTGATGTATTTTCATTGAAATAACTATGTTTTTTCTTAGTTTTTTCTTATCATTTATGTACATTAGGGGTTTATGTTATATCTAATGTTTATTACATTTTTTTAAATTTCATGTGTGTTACCATGATGGTATTTAGTGTTTTTGTGAATGACACTGCATGCACCTTCTATATATTAGTATTGTCCTCCTCAGCTTGTGGGAAAGCTGCTTGTGATGAGCTTTGATTCATTATGTGACTCATCACCATTGTGTTTGGTGGTTGTTAGAACAAAGGTACAAAACAGATAACAGTACTTCATTAGGATGGGGAAAAAAAATACATTATATCAGTTAATGGAATATGTTTTTTTTTTTTTTTTTTTTTTTTACTGTATTTTTACCATATTTTTTATGGTAAAGTTCTGGCAACCACAGCTGCTGTTTTTTCCCCATAAATTTTATAGGGCGAGCAAGAGCAGCCAAAGGAATAGAGGTGAATTTGACGTTGTGAAGAACAGATGGTATAATAAAGAAAACATTACTGTTAAATCACAGGTTTGCAACTTGAAGTACTGTAGCACTGTGGCCATGCTACCTGCTGTTCGAGCAATAATTTTTTGAAGCAAAATATTGCTTTGCCAGAATCAAGTACCACTGCAGACATTCAAAGCACAGGTAGCATTTGTCATTACCAAACACTCAAAGTTATGGATCACCGAAAAATGAAATTTCTGCCATTATTTACTCTCAAGAAATCTCTCAAAATACCTTCATTTGTGACATGAGGTTTATTAAATGATGAATGAATTGTTTTCATTTTGGGGTGAACTATTCCCCTTTTTTTTTTTAAACTTTGCACCCCCTTCACTAGAAAATCTGTTCTATACGAATCATGTAAACAACATTTTAAACTGAAAACAGCAACTATTGAGGAAAGGCACTGGAGCACCTAAGCGCATTCATTTAGTTGTAATTTAAACGTTTCACCTCCAACCCTCATTAACTTCTCTCAAAGTTGGTCTGTAAAATGTCAACATTAACTGGCATTTAACTCTGTTGTTTTGCTTCCCAAGGCAGATCAGACCACCACTTAGTGCACATCATTCCTATTTTCAAATGTATCATCATCTAGGGGACTGTGACTACCAAGATCATAAGATATAGACAAAGGAAGTGGAAAGAGCTTTGGGTGGCATGCAGACAGTGTCTTTTCTGTGGATCACATAACTTCATGCTCTATGCTAGTACCAAAGATAGGCTGCTCCAGCATCCTTAGGGCATAAAGGGTAGTTTATCTACTGACATATCTTCATGACCGAGACTTTTAAGAGGGTGGTCATGAAACAGGTGTCAAACCATCTGAATCCACAGCAATTTGCTTAGGAGATATAAATAGGTGTGGACAACACTCGTAGACTAGGCTGGCTCCATGGCTAGATTCTTTTTAATTGGGAAAAACTAAAGAGAAAAGAAATCATTGGTTTTGTAGCTGTGGACCCTAAAATAAGCAATGGGTTTGATTAGATGCACTGTTGATTTATTGGTGGCTCAAAAAGATCTTTCACTCTACTAAAACATTAAATAACTGGAAATCCTAACAACATTTTTCAGATCTCAGTGAGAGTTTCTGTTTCCCTACTCACTTGAATTACGTCTCACTCTACAGACCGGCTAATCACTGTGTAATGCATGCAAAATTGACTGGGTTTATCAAGAGGCAAACTGAACCGCAAAGCTTGAACCAGTGGCCCCTGCGAGCAAAGTTTCAGCTGAGCGCTGTGAGGTGGTACGAGTTCAGCGTAGCAGTTGATGAGTCATGCACGGCACACATACACAGCTTTTTTCACTGTTGACAGTCAGCTCCCAGACTATGAAAGCCTTGTTTGTCTTCGAAATGGGCTTTGGCTGGGAGAAACACAGCTGGTTTGGGCGATCAGATCTCTAAATGTTCAACTTTCCAACAGGAGTCATTCAAAAGCAAGGAACGGGGAGCTGCCTATTGGGAAATAGTCCCGGATTAAAGGAGCCAAAAGATTGAAAAAGTAATTTAAAAAATAATGGGCTTTTTAATGACTAAACCTAAGGGACACCCAGATGTGCTCTTTGTTAATTTTCACTTGTGTAATGTAAAATTCCAACTGCTTAATTACTCTAGTATACACAAAGCAAATGCTTTTAACGAAGCAATTATGGGAGACAATCTCGTCATTGCACCACAGCTTTCGCAAACACCCCCTGCCACTTGGACAGACTGTTGTTGACAGAGAAAAAACATTGGTTACTCATGTGTTGCATGACAAATGAAAACATATTAGCGTTTGTGAATGGTAACATTTACACCCAGTCTTTCTAGCGTTACTCTCTAAATGTTACGGGTTGTTTCAAGGCAGGTCATTATACAAATCAGCTATTTAAAGGTTCAACAAAGAATAAGTCAATGAAAAAAAAATGCAACCTTCAAAATATTAGGTGAAAATAAAACTATAAAATGCTCATGTGAACAAAAAACAAATCAGAGAACACTTTTTTTCTTGTGAGAACAAGGTTGTGCTGGTGCCCAGCGATTCTCTCTAATTGAGTATTACAGTACAATTACAGAAAGCATAGACCCTCTGCAAATCAGGCAGTGAAACTCAGAGAGCTGTTGTTTTTTTTCTTCTTTTGCCAGTGGAGATTTTGTTGTGTGCTTGTTAGTGCCTGTGTATGAAGAGAAGATTTATCATGCACTGAAGGGGGCAATGTTGGCATTGTTATTGCCCTTTTAGATCAAAAACATCATTAGGGTGCATGTCTCTTGACATTCTGTGTAAGTTTTTTTTGTCCTTGCTGGAGGATCAATAGATTTCCAGTGCCAAGGAGCATAAAGGGTGGCGATTCCTGCCTATTATAAGAGCAGCTGAACAGCTGTTGGTAAATATCATTACAATATTGCATGTTTTATTGCTGGTTTAATAGTGACATATTTGACGGCTATGCTCAGAGGACATTAACATTTAGAACGATCAATAGAACTTCTGGTTGCAGATTTTATGAGAAGCACTTCCCTGTGATAGAAGAATTTGCAAAAGGCCTGTAGTCAATTGAGAGTAGATTAATGAAAGGGAGATGGATGTAGGATTGGCCACTCTAACATTAGACAAAAATAGAACTCGACATATTATGTATTCTGCATACTCGGTGTAATTCTCCTCAGCTTGTAGGTTTACACAGACTACTGACCATTTCAAAGTTCAAAAATAAGGACAGACGGACACACGGACAGACAGAGAGGCGTAGAGACAGACAGATAGCAAAAGATTGCATTTCATGCACGGTTTAAAATTTTAAAAAGAACCATGCCTTTGAGATGCAAAATCCAGAAGAATACTTCTCCTGTCAGATCTAAATTGCTAATGCATACCGTATGGGAGCTGAGTATCCCTTTCAAGGATGGGATTCTTAAAGACACAAACCTGATAGCTGCTCACTTGATCAAAGCTTGGCCATGCCATGTTTTTCCCACTGAGGAGCTGCACAGATGTATAGCAATATGCATATTCTGAGCCACATTTTCAGGTTGTGTGAGTCTGACAGTACAATTGCCAATATCCAAAACAAAATGAACGAACAGCAGTTAATTGGCCCTTCCAAAAAATAACTTTTCTCAAAAGGGGACATATCATGAAAATCTGACTTTTCCAGTGTTTAAGTGCTATAATCAGGTCCCTGGTGCATCTACCAACCCAGAAAACGTGAAAAGGGACAACCCATTAATTTTGTTTTGGTAAGCCTTTCTCTGGATTACTAAAGTTATGTGAAGGAAGGGCAAAACTCAGCAGGTCAGCAGCACTCAAAAACATAAACATTATCACTGATATATGAGTCTCCATAAACTCCTGGCATCTGAGCCACTAAAGACGCAGTGATGTAAATTTATTTATGAAGGGAATGTGTCCAAATAAATTCATATACCAGTATATGCAAGTCATTTTACACCACACTGCTTTGCACACGAGGGTCAGTAAAACACAGGATTTGCGCATAAATTGATTCTCAAAAATGGATCGATATGAACTGTTCATGATCCAATTTCATATATATTGATATTTGCAAATTGTTTTTTTTTTTTAATGCGTTTTGTTAGCACGACCATAGCCATGTCATTGTTTTCATTTTTAACCCGAAAACTCCTGCTGCATAATTCATAAATGCATCTTCATTCTTATTGAGTCTTTCCAACAGTGTGTAACTTTAGCCACGTTCGTCGTGCAGCACACTATCAAACCCATTCAGAATTGAATGTTAGGAAACATCCACAAAATACATGCCATATCTACGTGATCTGATATGCTGCATCACGAACAGTTTGTAATGATCCATTTTGAGAGTTATATTTGCTGTGTGAGCTTCTCCTGTATTGTTTATGCTTCAGTGTATAGGAATCGTGAGCTTGGGGGGCGGGGATCACAAGGTCATTTGCATTTAAAAGGTACACACACCAAAATTTTTTTTTTTTCTCCCAACAAAAAATAGGCAGTTAAAACATGGTATAATAATAATAAAAAATTTTTTTTAAAAAAATCATGGGGTATTTTGAGCTGAAACTTTACAGACACATTCTGGGGACACCTGATTGATTGAAAATTATTTCAGCAATATAATAAAGAGTTTGTATTGCTAGGCAACTTATTTAACAGATATACATAGAAGGCTTTACAAACAGAAGACATTACTCATTCTGAACCTCTTATAACACTGCAAACCAAATTTATTTTGATTACTGTCTAGACATCATCTTACTTTTCAGGATGTAATTATCTTTATTAGATGCATAATTGTCTTTTTGGGAAAGAATGTGTTTCTCTGGTAAATTCAACCTAAGCTATAATTCCTATGATGCACAAGTACCCGATACAGTAGAAATCAAATTGAGTGAATAATATAACTGTATTTTAGATAAATACGAGCCAGCCGAGGCCAACTCCTACATACGGCCCACAGTGTTCTGTGATGAGATTCTCCATTTCACAAAAGCATTCCAGCACAATAGCACTGGAAGAAAAGAACTGTCCCTTTCATGAGTGCTGCCAGTGAGTTTACACGCTCCACTTGTTTTTCTCTTGTGTTCCAGCTAATTCGCCAGAGTTGCCCACTCACACTTTGCAAAGAACACACATACACATAATCCAAGGCCATATCAAGCCTGATAAACATTCTCACTAACTTATTACTCACTAAGAACCCGTCACAGGGGAGGAAGTGAACAGGTGTCCGATCTTCTCAGAAAGACTTTAGGGATAATGACAACATGCTCTCATTAACACATAGTTTTTCTGTAACTTTTACACACACATGCAGCAAATTATGAAAGCCAAAGTCAGATAAGGTTCAGAATTCACTGATTACCTGGAAGAATAAAAGCCGTCAGATGTTTTAGAAGTCAAAAAGTTGAATTAATGAGGGCTATACATTGTAAAAAGTTTTATACCTAATATAGTGTAACATTCTGTACGCAAATTCTCAACCTTTCTGGAGCAAAATATGAGGTGCTTGTCATGAGAGCCAGCAGCACTGGTCCGAAAAATGTCCCATGAGCTGGATGATCCGCTAGAGCCTTGTATTTTTCATATTTTCATGAAGGCATTTCACATGAGAACTTAAAGGACTAATTGGCCCATAGAGATCAGTGGTATTGTTAGTTCTGCCCGGCTTCCAATATTCAGACCTGCCACATGAGTGGTTAATCACCTGTGAGCCTCACACCTGACTTAACAGACACTTTGATATCCAAAGAGAAGCTGTTACCAGTCAGAGGTGCCTTGAGCCACAATTTACCCCAATGAGAGACTCAACCTGGGTTTAAGTAAAGATGGTCTGCTATAGTACAGAAGCATGTAGGTCCACCAGTATTTAAGACGGGCACATTAAAAGGCACAATATATAAGATTTTTGGATTAAAATGTCCCAAAACCACTAGAACAGTGTTATATATTTTGTTGACTTGTGTACTTTCATTATTCCAAATGTTTCCAAGAATGTTTAAAGGTGCCCTAGAATTAAAAATTGAATTTATATTGGCATAGTTGAATAACAAGAGTTCAGTACATGGAAATGACATACAGTGAGTCTCAAACTCCATCCATTTCCTCCTTCTTATATAAATCTCATTTGTTTAAAAGACCTCAGAAGAACAGGCAAATCTCAACATAACACAGACTATTACGTAACAGTCGGGGTGTACGCCCCCAATATTTGCATATGCCAGCCCATGATCCGAACATTATGAAAGGCATTAGACAAGGGCAGCCGGTATTAACATCTGGAGCTACACAGCTGAATCATCAGACTAGGTAAGCAAGCAAGAACAATAGCGAAAAATGGCAGATGGAGCGATAATAACTGACATGATCCATGATATCATGACATTTTTAGTGATATTTATAAATTGTCTTTTTAAATGTTTCGTTAGCATGTTGCTAATGTACTGTAAAATGTGGTTAAAGTTACCATCGTTTCTTACTGTATTCATGGAGACAAGAGCCGTCGCTATTTTCATTTTTAAACACTTGCAGTCTGTATAATGCATAAACACAACTTCATTCTTTATAAATCTCTCCAACAGTGCAGCATTAGCCGTTAGCCATGGAGCACAGCCTCAAACTCATTCAGAATCAAATGTAAACATCCAAATAAATACAATACTCACATAATCCGACGCATGCATGCAGTATGCATGACGAACACTTTGTAAAGATTCATTTTGAGGGTTATATTAGCTGTGTAAACTTTGTTTATGCACTGTTTAAGGCAAGCACAAGCTCCATGGGCAGGAGCGTGAGCATTTAAAGGGGCCACAGCGTAAATTGGCTCATATTTAATGAGGCCCCAAAATAGGCAGCTTAAAAAAAAAATAAAAAAAATAAATCTATGGGGTATTTTGAGCTGAAACTTCACAGACACATTCAGGGGACACCTTAGACTTATATTACATCTTGTAAAAAAATGTTCAATGGCACCTTTAAAATACATATAAATAAGCAATTTTAACCAGGACACGGACTGTGTCTGTGCGTTGCCTATCAGTGACATCATACCTGCGTTACTCTCGATTTCTGGTTTTATTTTGTAGAAATTATGGAAACACCAAATACACTTTAATATATTATATATTTTATTAGACAAGGGAACAACTGTTTGGAAGCATTTATAGAAAGAAAAATAATCATTGTTATATAGCTCAACATGTTTAGTCACATAAGCTTGACCGGAACACTGACTAATAAAAGTCCAGAGCCTAGTGTCATGCACATCTTTCACTAGCAATCACTCCAGTGGCCATGTTCAGTTCCCACAGCAATTATACATGTATACATATATCAATATTAATAATAAGAAATGTTTCTTGATCACCAAATCAGCATATCAAAATAATTTCTGAAGGATCATGTGACACTGTAGACTGAAGTAATGGCTGTAATCTTAATGATTAAAGAAACATATATACATACATACTAAGCATGCACCAAAATATATGCCGCCCCACATCTCAGTGTTCAGCGCTCAGGTTTCACTCTTTCTCTAGTCGTTATCACTACACAGTGTGACGCTCCGCTCAATATCAAGCTCTATGCATGTGCGGAGCTCAGTTGCTCACGCCCCATAGGAATGCTCTGTTCATGCTCATCAGAAAAGCAAAGTCCGCTCAAATAATGTGGCAACATAAAATTTCTATGTAGTGGTATAATTGTTTCTGTTTGCAATAGCCATACTGTGCTGTAACATACCGTGCTATGGGCAATGCTGGTAAAAAGATGCTATCCTCTCATTCACTGATCCGTTCCTCGCTACGCTCTGCTAACATGCCCTGATAATAATAGCTTTGCAAGACTATACATTATTTGGATAAATGGTCTATAAATAACGACGTAGTATAAGTATAATATCATACAGAACATTTTGAGACACAGCAGGATATATAGTCACAACATGAACAATTCTCACATGCATGTGGAAATGATTGTGGAACTCAGTGCAATGCATTAGTAAAGGATCTTCCCTGAGGAGCAGTCAAAAGCCCTGCAAACTACGTTGTCACAAAATCAAAGGTTCCTCAAATGTCACTGGTTTTTGCAATCCCTGTCTGTCATTTCAATATTAATACACATCTGACTCCAGCATCTCAATAAGAGAGACAAGCAATGTTCTTTTGTGTGCTCTCTTATGTAACAGTACACTGATCTACGGTGAATATAGAAGAGGCATCTTACATCATGCCTAATACCCAGACCTATTTAAAACGCTAATGTATACTTAAACATGATATTGATGCAGTCTTTTATTCTTCATTGAGGGAAAAAGGGTACTTATTCTAAAGAAATTATATAATGAAAATTGATGTTGTGTATGCACAAAAGCGAGTCAAACACAAGATCAAGATCAGGAGTAAAATGGGGGTTGTAGTATTCTTCTATCAAGTGACGTTTTCATTTAATTTCTATACCTGCAGTCAATGAGTCAATGTTCCTATGAAAATAATTGAATCGTGCCTTAAAATAGCTTGAATGTAACTTTACACCATTGCTTCATTTAGAATACGTCAATTAATGAATATGAAAGGCTTTCTTTAGCAAATGATACATCTAATACTTGCATACACATTCTCAGTCTAAATCTCACATTCATCTTATGTACTAACCTTCCTATTTAAAAAAAAAAAAAAATCATATTGCATATCCCTCACAAGTGACGTTTTCATTTAATTTCTACCTGCAGTCAATAAGTCAATAATAAATGTTCCTATGAAAATAATTTCATCGGGCCTTTAAATAGCTTGAATATAATTTTAACAACAGTTCTGTCTGGTTCTCGAATCTGATTGGCTGATAGCCATGCGATATTTCAGTGATAACAGCACTCCTACTGCCTTTTCACCGTTTGTATCACTCCACTTGAAGTGACCGCCATGGCGGCCGATCAAATCAACCGTAATTTTTACAAATACTACTTCTTGTACCACAAACTGTAGTTTTAATAGTTTTTTAGGCGAGAATGTAGTTGTTTAGACCTGAAATGTGTGACTCATATTTAATAACAGCGCCTATTTTACAATTTGTTTTGACGTTTTCAGAGATGCGATCTCGAGTGCGTCAGCGGCCGTTCAGTGCTTCTGTAACCGCAGAGAACAGCTTCATCTCGGCCATGCCTCTGGGATTTGCCGCTGGCTCTTATAGTGGTTAAACACGAGACATAATTCAATTTGAGTACATAGAACGGGCAATCTTTGGTCTTATTAATCTATTTGTTACAGAGCAAGTCGAATTGTGCTATATTAAATTTGATAATAATAAACGTTACGTTACATCCTTATATAGCACATTGACTACAACTAGACGGGACATATCAGACTCTTCTCCGCTTCAAATATGTAAAACATTAAACTTTATAAACATATGTTTTTTTGAGTAAAGAAAACGCTTTACAATTTTTTTTCCAAACATCAGATCTTTATTTACCTTTGCATTGCACAGAGGAGATGTCCAAACTACGTGCGCACTTTATTCAGAGGTGAGGCGGATTAATGAGGCTTGATTGACAGTTTGAGGATCCAATGGAGTTAGGAGGTTTTGTCACAAGCTCTTTAAAATCCTTTTCATTCGTTAAATATTTGTAAAACCCACATACCAGCGTAAATGGTGACCTATTTTTTTTTTTAAAACTAGTGGTTTATGTTTGACTGAACTGTACAATTGTGCTTATATGTTGTTCAATAAATATTATTCTATATAAATATGTCCATTAAGTAATATGGATTGAGTGAACATTACATTAATACGCCATTAGATGGCGGCAACACTTTACAGGAGAATTAGTCAGTGAGTCACAAGAGACTTTTAAATTGAAAGGAACTTTTGCAAAAGGACGTTGTTTTAGGGCTGTGGTGTTATGGATGGAAAATTCCCAAAGCTGAAAAAAAGACAAATACAAAGATCGCTTACCTCAGCGGACATTTAAACGGACTTGTATAAAGGATGTAATATTATGGACATCGACTTGATGAATGAATGTAATGCAATATACCAGACACAGGTAATAGCCTACTCTCTTTCTCTCGCGCTCTCTCTCTCTAATACTGTAGAAAATTCAATGTGTTTCAATGAAGCGACTCAACGTTCCTTTGTTACTAGTTCTAAAGTGACATTTTAGAGTTAGCAACGGAGGCTTGGTTCAACTGACAACTTGAGTTTTGAAACGTTCCTTCGTTACTAGTTCTGAAGTGACGTTTTAGAATTAGTAACGGAGGCTTGGTCCAACTGTCAAATTGAGATTTTAATCCGTGGCGGAAGGAAGTAGTGCTGCACAAAAGAGGGTTTTAAAGACACTCCGTTGTTGTTCTTATTTATTTACACACTCTTGCCGTCGAACTGTTGTATAAACGCAATATCACACCGTAGCCGTGCGATTTGGCTGTATATCAGCACGCTGTGATTACAGCGTGCTGATATACAGCCATATTGCACGGCTACTCGTGTGATATTGCTCATATACGTGAATTAATGAATATGCAGATTAGTCCTCACCTCCACTCAATCACGCAGCTCGGACTACCTGATCCACTCAGTCAACTGTAGTAACAATTCAGCTATATATGTTTGAACCAGAAACTGATTCAGAAGAAGAGGAAAAGCAAATTATACAGGGTTGTCTATGTTAATGTATCAGAATGGTAATGCGTTTAATGTATAGTTCTCTACAACATCAGGCACACAACAGTAATTGATATGATTAGCCTTTAGCTTATCAAACAGCTAATAATGTGTTTCTAATTTTACACAAACCATGTACCCATTTGCCATCTCAGAGTCAGAAAGCTGCCTTCTAAAAATAAGCATCCTTAGAAACACTTTGAACAGTGGAGAAAGGTATAAAGTTCTTCATCGTCATAATATACATCATATGCATAATTCACCCGCTATATTGCAATATGCATCCAATTTTTCCTGTCCCTTCTTAAATGTGTTCTTGTGCTCACTGTGTTAAAATATCACAGAGCAAGCAAGCCCTGTCCTGCACATTGATGGGATTACATGTTTGTGACGGTAAGCACAGAGGGGTTCCAAACCGTGTTTTTGAGACTCTCTTTGATTCACTGCAGTTTTAAGGAGAGAAAAAAAAAACAAAAAAACAAAAAAAAAACTAAGCAGTTGTGTTGACTAATGAAATTGCCCATTGTTTGTCTTAAAGCATGTTAAAAATACCACATAGACATATAACAAACATTAAAAACTTGATTTTTTAACATATCATCTTTAACATATTTAAATGTTTGCCCCTAAATCAGCCAAGTATGGTTCGATTCCAATATTCCTACACAGAGGGAAATATTATTATAATTATTTGACATTAACAATTTTTGCATTGTTGACCAATCATGCATTTATTCCCCTTTTTGATAATTCCTTGGCCTCTATGACCACAACTTGTAATAACTGCTTTAATAAGATAACTGTTTCTGCCTAAATGAATAGATGATGTTAGTACACTGTAAACTTCTGAACATATGCATTACTTTAACCTCTGATAACAGATTACTCTAAATTGTAATGAAGAAACATTTTGTCCCCACCACTGTATGAAAGGCTTTCTTCAGCAAATGATACATCTAATACTTGCATACACAAGTCTCAGTCTAAATCTCACATTCATCTTATGTACCAACCTTCCTATTCTGAAAAAAACAAACAAACAAACAAACAAAACTTCATATTACATATCCCTCAAACTCTTACACCTGCAACTATTGTCATGATTGTCTGATCCACTGTCTTATCCATCTGATCCATAAAAATCCCAGACAGACAGTGACAAATGTAAGAAAAAGCTATCAAATAAAAAAAGGAACAACTCAGACCCCTTGAAGCAGACCAACTGTGAAAACACCCTTGGTTTAAACAGAGCTGTTAAATATGTTTTTCGACGGCTCTGGGTTTAAACTTTTAAAAAGGCTATTCAATATGCTATTAAAAAGACTGCCTACATGATCTATTTCATAACACGATATTTGAGTAAATGTTATGGTCTATCTGAAAACTCAAATAGAGTGTTCTTTAAAATATTATTTACACTATGAATTATTTACAATTCGACTTGTTGATTGACCGAGCACAATTAAATGTTTTTTTTTTCTTTTTTTTTTTTTTTTATCTCAATTGAAGACCTTAAAGGATTAGTTCACTTTCAAATAAAATTTTCCTGATAATGTACTCACCCCCATGTCATCCAAGATGTCCATGTCCTTCTTCAGTCAAAAAGAAATGAAGGTTTTTGATGAAAACATTCCAGGATTATTCTCCTTATAGTGGACGTCAACGGCCTTCAAATGGTTGAAGGTCAAAATGACAGTTTTGGTGCAGCTTCAAAGGACTTTAAACGATACCGAAGGTCTAGAACATACAGCGTAAGCTTTTATGAAGAATATGAAAGTCCGGTTTTGGCAGAACCACTTGGAAGGTGATCATTTGTTTATATAAAGCATATACATTTAAATTTTTTTGACCGATCGTTTCGCTAGATAAGACCCTTATTCCTCGTCTGGTATCATTTAAAGCCCTTTGAAGCTGCACCGAAACTGTCATTTTCAAGTCATTTCACATTGAAGTCCACTATAAGGAGAATAATCCTGGAATTTTTTCATCAAAAACCTTCATTTCTTTTCGATTGAAGAAAGAAGGACATGGACATGTTGGATGACATGGGGGTGAGTAAATTATCAGGAAAACTTTATTTGAAAGTGAACTAATCTTTTAAGCATTGATTACTACTACTACTAATATATATATATATATATATATAAGACTTCAGATGAAAAAAGCCTCTAAGTGCCATCTGAAATGTTCTCCTAAAATGAGCTTTTTTATCAAGCTTGTATGTTTATGTTCAGTTATTTCACTTTAATGGCAATAGAAAGGACCTATTAATTTCCATTAAAGTGAAATTACTGAACCTAAACATAAGAGCTTGATAAAAATGCTCATTTTAGTAGAAAAATTCAAACCGCACTTAGAGGCTTTTGCATCTGAAGTCTTCATATATTATATGTTCTCGTCTTTTTTTATTTTTGCACAAACACTGTAGGCCTACTGGTGTATGTATTATCTGCACTGATGTTCAAAGTAAAATATGTGTCATAAAGAAAAAGTAGGGCCACTGGTATTGTAAATACTGGTAGTCCAGAATGGAGGGTGTTACATATAGCGAGTCCAATCTTGTCCTGGCAGAGGGGCTTGTTGTTAGGGGTACTTTTGTTGTTGTTGTTGTTGTTTTTTAAATGTAGTCCACAGAAGAACTTGACATCTTGGTTTACATAAATCTGGAGACAACAACTCCTGGAGTCATTAACTTTGTAACATTCAAATGAAAAAGATTTTACCTATAAGAGGATCTGAGCTCAGTGAAGATTATGTCTGAGGTGATGAGTATCCATCCAGTTCAAGATAACAAAGGGTCATGCAACAATATACCCAGAGATTGCGGATTCAGAAGTAGAAGGGGGAATGAGATGTAGTGTTGAGAGTCATCAGAATAGTAGTGATAAAAGAAGCTCTGTGATTGGATGATGGTTCTGAGCTATCCGGTGCTGACGGAGAAGAAAAGGAGTTCAAGCACTGACTCCTGTGGTACTTCTGTGAAGGGTGTGAGCCTTTCCAGATGACTTGGTAGGACATATTATCCAGGTTAGATATAAACCCAGAAAGGGTGGTTGCACATTATTTGGTGAGAAGCTGGAGTATGTTCTCGTCTGAGTCTCAAATGAGGTTAGCAAATGAAAGGGTGAAGTGATCATGTGGTGGAGAATGTCAGGGGCGTTGGAGAATGAGTTTTTTAAAAGTGGGTCATGAAGTCCTCAGCAGTGAGTGTGAATGGCGGACAAGTTAGGGGAGGATAGAGAAGGTATGAGAAGGTGACAGAAACCACACATAGATGGTGTGTGAGCTAATTTAATTTCTCTTCTGTCTGTGCAACTGACACAAATAAAATCTTAACATGCAATTAAAAGAGACAATCTTTCTAAATATTTTTAGTTGGTGCATGGTTTCATTGTAAAGTCACATACATCCTTTCTTGCCATGCTGGAAACTTTATGCTGCCCACATAAATCTTGTCAAGGAACCTTAGTCAACTAATAGCCATTAGAAAAAAAAAAACCTAACTTGCAGGATGAATTTGGTCAACATTACAGTTGAGACAGGAGAGATGGAGCGTATTCCTGGCCATATTGTGCAAAACTCATTATATCTGCAAGAAATGTTGTGCAAAGTGAGCTATGTATGTTATTAGTACCCATGGGGTCATTGCATAACTCTCCATAGGGCAAAAGCAAGTCAGTTCATAGATTTGCTGGTGCTTTTGCAGTACACTGGACTTGTAATTTGTGAATTCTATTAATTTAACAATGTAAAACTATAATAAGACAACCCACTGCACATTGTTTAGAGGAAGACTGCTTTATCAGTTTCAGTAGTGCTAACTGTTATACTCAATAAATGTAACATTTTGATAATTTACTGCACAACACCATTGCCATTTCAGGGACAGTTTGTGTATATATAATTCATCCTCAACCTCCTCTCAAACTAGTGGACAGTTTCAGTAATGATCGACATATTATTCAGTAAATGTCTTCTTCATTTTCAGTTTTAGGGTCATTGCAGATCAAATCATTCTACAGTTATTTTCACCTCAAAATGAACTTACAATTGTGTGTTGTTTTAAAAGTTAAAACATCTTTTTGAACAAAACACGACTTTTTTTTTTCTTTTTTTTTTTTCTCATTCACTGACAAAACTGTAACAAAAGCGATTAGCATTTTACAGACATTGAAACTTGAAGCAAAGAATAAAATATCTCAACAGGTGACAAAATGGAAGGAAAATATGACAAACTAACAAACTACTAACAAACTACTAAGTAACAAACTACTTTAGTTGGGTGAATCTGGATTTTATATGGACTCTTTCTGGTGTCTCTTATACGTACACAGACTGTGATAAAATACCTGTTTTGTTTGACTCTTGAATGAACACAAAAAAAATACACTTGTCGCCACCTACTGGCACAACAATGAATTCTACAAAATGGGTCTATGAACTACAGAACCCCACAGGAAATAATTGTCGACTGTGTCCACGAATTAACAATTCGTTCCTACGACTTACTAATACTTCAGCAAGTTTTATAAATTCGTTACCTCTATTTAAGTAAATTGTGTGCACTATATAATAATTTGTTTGCTACTAAATCGTGCGCACAGTAAAATAATTAGTTCTCTAATTACACTAAATTGTGGCTATGTGATAATTTGTTCCCTTGTTTTAGTTCAATCAAAATGAGGGAATGAATTAGCGCAACATGACCATAATTTACTGAATCAAGTGAACAAATTAATAAGTTCAAATCAAAATGAATCTGAATATTATTTATTCATTTTTTTTTTTACACTGAAGGGATATAAACTATCTATATCACTTGGATGAATAAAAATCCCCACCCCTAGAGAGGAGGTAACCAAATCTAGAGGGTTGATTTTAAATTACAGCTGTTTCAGTTGTGTCTATAAATCAATTTCTCACTCACACACACACACACACACACACACACACACACACACACACACACACACACACACACACACACACACACACACACACACGCGCACACACAAAAGAAAATCCCATTTTATTTTTAAACCATATTGAATAGGCCTATTTAACCATGAGGGATTTCACTTGGCTTTTTGACACAGTAAGCAGAAAACCTTTTTTTTTTTTTTTCTTCATAGAATTTTTCAAAAAGTTTACAATTATTAAAAACAATGTCTGTTGATGTAAACATGTAATGTAAGTTTGCTTAAGTTTTCACCCCTTGAGAAGTCTGTGTTTATTAGATGCTCCTGTAGCATGACTGGTAGAAAATATCATTAACAATACAAAGATCATGGGTTTATTAACCTGGAAACACACAAACTGATAGACTGTAAACATTGAATGAACTTTAAATCTTGATAAAAATAAAACCTATGCTGTGCAAGACTCTATTGTTGGCCACTGCAATTTTTCCCCATTATTTCATGCAACTATGCTCAAGCTCAGTCAGGTTACATGCAGATCCACCCATAAATTCTCATTTGGATTGAGATCTGGACTCATTTCACGAAGGACATTTAAATTGTTGTTTTCAAGCCATTCTAGCTTTGTTCTCTATGCTTGGGGTCATTGTCTTGCAGGAACACAAATCAGGTTTTCCTCCAGGATTCACTGTATTTTACTGCATTCATTTACCCTTTACCCTAACAAGCCTCCCAGGCCCTGCTGCAGAAAAGCCTCCACCTCCATGATTCACTGCGTGGATGTTGTGTTTCTGATGATGTGGGGTGTTTGGCATTTATTTAGATGGCCACAAAGCTCAATTTTGGTCTCATCAGGTTTCCGAAGAATCTTCCTCCAGCTGGTCTCCCACATACCTTCTGTAGATGAGATGTCATCTGACATTGTTTTTACAGTGGATTCTCTGTGCCACTCTCCCATAAAGCTGTAGCTGGTGAAGAACCCAGACAGCAACGGTATATGTGCAGTTTCTCCAGTCGCAGCCACTGAAGATTTTAAGTTTTTGAGAAAGGTCTGCATAGATTTACATCTATGCCATGCTTTCATTTCTTAATTATTGATATGATTGTACTCTAATGGATATTCAATGACTTGGAAATCTTCTTGTATCCATCGCCTTATGCTTTTATTAATTGCTTTTTTAATCCTTTCATGATTTTGCCACAATATTAACTAACCAGAAGTTGCATGTTCCAGATAGATATGAACTTATACTACAATAAACGGAGACCCTTTGAATACACACAAACAATCTCCTGTTTATTTATGTGATTTTTAAAATCATTTGGAAGCACAAGTGATATAGACAAGCTGAATACTGTCAAAATCAGTACGTTTGGATTTTACCTTAAATAATTTTTTATATCACTTTAAAAAGTCTTAAATAAAAGTCCAATAAATAAATAAATAAATAATTAAAACTGTAAAACCCTTGCCATTTCAGCCAAACATGTCTGTGCTAGGTTTCTAATGGGCTAAAACAATAAATAAATAAATGAAATAATAAAATGAAATAAAAAATAAAACATTCTTATTTTATTTTATGTATGTGTTATGTATCAGCTTTTGTGCACATCTTTAATTGTATCTGATTCAGTTAAATTATAAATTTTATTAGCAGGTTTTAAACCTAACTGCTAATTTGTCAAAGATGTTTAAGCCAAAGTTTCATAGCTTTTTAGACTAAATATTTGCCATTTTACAATTATACTTGGTTTCCCCAGCCAAGAATATTTCAGGAATGAAGGCACACAATTGCATTAGCAGCCGATTGTGAACTTGAAATTTAAATGAAAGAAAGACAGTGAAATGCTGGAAAACAGAAGAGTTCTTTAGAACATTGAAAACTAGCAGTCAAAGGTATGCTGTGCACATAGTCCAACAGGTGTTTCAATAATGCAGAAATATGCACAGTTTAACTGTAATGAATAATGCTAAATTGCAAAAAAAAGTGTGTGTGGGGGAAAAAATCATGTTGAAAGGTATCCAATTATCATTCATTAAATCAAGCTAACTTTACAAATAATTTTAAGCTTAAACATGCTTTTCTGGGAAAACTGCTTTCAGATGTACCAAGGCCACTAATTAATACTTTGTAAGTGCAAAATGACCTCTAAATTAATTTATTAGCATGGAGGTATGCAGTGAATAGATTTTTAATGCTCACAGTTGACATTTCATTAATTCATGTTGTGTGCATAGGTGTTTACTGTGGGCACAGCATTCGAACGACACACACACAAACAAACACATGAGAATGCATTCTCACTCACTCACTCACTCGCTCGCACACATAAACACACACCCACCCACCCACCCATCCACCCACAAGGACCAACTTGGCATACACTGATTTAATGAGATATCTTTCTCACTCTCTGTGAAATTTCTGCCAGTACATAGAGTGCTGAGACGTTAAATAAACATTCGATTCTCAATTTCACATCTGCCTCGCCTTTCAAATATTTAGAAATGCCAGGGCACACTAGAAACTATCTTGGGATGGTTCACAGTCAGTGACTGCTATGTGAAAATCACTTAAAATAATCAAAGACTAAAGCCTGGCACATGCACAATTCTGGACATAAAAAATGCACATTCATTTATTCTGTTTTTTTTTATTTTTTTTCCTTTAAGGATTTCACATTTGGGCTCTTGAAAAATAGGCTATGTATTCACTAAAAATTAAGCCATTCATGATTTTATTATAGCCACATAATGTATATATTTCTGTAAAACATTTCCTTTGTTTGTTTGGTTTTTTTTCAATATGCATATTCATTTCATCACTTGAGACATCAACAGCACTTATGCTTGATGACTGTTTTCACATATACTGTTTGCATTCATTACTGTAATCTTATGCAAATAAGCTAACTGAGAAGTATACTTTAAACAGATGCCTATTTTTCTAAATGTAATGCTCTACATGGACGGCATTTATTAAAGGCACAATGTGCAAGTATCCAATATTAAAATATCCAAAAACCACTAGAACAATGTTATGTATTTTGTTGACTTGTGTACTTACATTATCCCTAATGTTTCCAACAATGTTTAAATCCAGAGAAATAAGCAATTTTAACCAGGACACGTCCGTGTGTCGCCTATAAATGACATCACCCACATTACCCTTGATTTCTGGTTTCTGGTTTTATCCATGACATGCAGAGTCCCTCAAGGTTCAATTCTCGCACCCCTCCTGTTCAACCTATATATGCTGCCACTGAGCCAAATAATGAGAAAGAACCAAATTGCATATCACAGCTATGCAGATGACACCCAGATTTACCTAGCCCTATCACCTAGTGTTGTCACGGTACCAAAATTCCAGTAGTCGGTACCGATACCATGAAAATTTTACGGTTCTCGGTACCAATTTCGGTACCACAGCAAAATCTGTTGGAACTTTTTTACTATTTTATATAGCCTATTTTAAAAATATTAAATATGATTTGGAGTGTGTGTGTGTGTTTGTATATAGGCTACCTCAATGAAATAAATTTTGAAATATAATAAATAAATAAATAAATGCTCAAACATCATTGTGTACTGTTGAAAAAACCAGCATATGCTGGTTAGGTAGGTTTTGAAGCTGTATGCTGGTCAAATGCTGGTCCTAAACTGGTCCTGCTGGTCCATGCTAGTCCTTAGCTGGTCCTGGACCAGCACAAACCAGCTCAAACCAGCGTATACCAGCTTTAAAACCTACTTTACCAGCATATGCTCGTTTTTTCAACAGGGGTAACAGACGTGCGTGTTTATTTTAGCTATTCAGTCAGTGAAACGACACACTACAGCCTGTAAAACTATTAAATAAATATTAGTAAATAATGGTAACCTAAATAATAAGAAAGTTAAATATTATTTAAAAAAGCATTCGTGACGCGTCATATAGCCAAAGTCCCGTTACTTTGATATAGACTGCTTTGCGCTTTGAGAGGGATGGGGACACGAGCAGGAAAGAGACCACTTCTCTTTAATAATATCTTCATGTTATCTCCTGATGTTACAAACAACTGACACATGTTGTAAAAGGTCTGAAGAGTGAGTTTTATCCTCCGCAGGAGCAAGGCATTCAGGCAATGTTTGATTTAGCGCTGCCAGAGAAAACTAAAGTAAAAATCACTGGTGTGTGAAACGTGCTATAGACAAATAAACTTGACACGCCTTATAAAGTCTAATAACGAGCACAAACTCTGTATACTCTACGGTATTTTTTCTACTTTACCACAGTAAAGAATGCGAATGGCCTATAGGCCTAAATGCGAACGAAAGAAACGTGAGTGAGTGAAGATTTGGGAAAAGAAACAGATGTTCAGTGGAATAACTAATGGAATATTGTTAAATTCTCTGCTAATCGGGTGACCAGATCGCGATTCGGAAAACAGAATACGAAGCTTAAATGTATGGACTCACGTATCTCTCATTCGGCATTAACCAAAATGTTTCCATGGCTGCGATGTCACATTTAATTTCTAACCTATTATTTCTTCTGTAAACACAGCTTTGTGCTTCACTCGTGTCATATTCACGTAAATACTGCCACAGTTCTATCAGTGGGTACCGAATATACCTGGATTCTCGGTACTACAGAAATGCTGGTATTGTCACATTTTCAAAATTTCAGTACCAACTTGGTACCGAAGTACCGGTACTTTTGACAACACTACTATCACCTAACGACTACAGCCCCATAGACTCCCTGTGCCAATGCATTGATGAAATTAAAAATTGGATGTGTCTAAACTTCCTTCAGTTAAAGACAAAACTGAAATCATTGCGTTTGGAAACAAAGATGAAGTTCTCAAAGTGAACATGTACCTTCACTCTAGGGGTCAAACAACTAAAAATCAAATCATGAATCTTGGTCTGATTTTGGAGTCAGACCTGAGTTTCAGTAGCCATGTAAAGACAGTAACTAAATCAGCATATTATCATCTCAAAAATATTGCAAGAATTAGATTCTTTGTCTCTAGTCAAGACTTAGAGAAACTTGTTCATGCTTTCATCACCAGCCGGCTGGATTATTGTAATGGGCTCCTCACTGGTCTTCCCAAAAAGACCATAAGACAGCTGCAGCTCGTACAGAACGCTGCTGCCAGGATTCTGAGCAGAACCTGAAAACATGAACACATCACACCAGTCCTCAGGTCCTTGCACTGGCTTCCAGTTGCATTTAGAATTGACTTTAAAGTGCTGTTACTTGTTTATAAATCACTCAATGGTCTAGGACCTCAATACATTGCAGATATGCTCATAGAATATAAATAGATCACTCAGATCATCAGGATCGAGTCATTTAGAAATACCAAGGGTTCACTCAAAGCAGGGGGAGTCTGCTTTTAGCTGTTACGCCAGCCGCAGCTGGAACCAGCTTCCAGAAGAGATCAGGTGTGCTCCAACAGTAGCCACATTCAAATCCAGACTCAAAACATATTTTTTTATCTATGCATTTGCTGATTGAGCACTGTGCTATGTCCGAACTGTTTGCACTTTATTTTATACGTATTATCTTGTTATTCTTTAAATTCCTTTTCCTGTTTTTATTTCATTTTTAATGTATTTTATATCTTTTATGTATCATCTTGTTATTCTGACTTTTACTGTTATTTCTATTTCTTATGTTCTATTTTTATTATTCTTTTTTATGTAAAGCACTTTGAATTACCATTGTGTATGAAATGTGCTATACGAATAAAATTGCCTTGCCTTGCCTTTTATTTTGAAACCATGGAAACACCAAAGACCTTTTAATAAATGATGTGTTTTATTAGACAGGTGAGCAACTGTTTTGATAAATTCATCAACAGAAAATTAATCATTGTTAAACAGCTCAACACAGCAAGTCTTATTGTTTAAATCGTGTTTTCTTGATTTACCACGAGTACCATCACTCCAGCGGCCTCGTTCTGCTCCGATTTCTGACCGAGTCCCATCTGATTATTTCCCACCGGCTGTAGATGTGAAGAAAAACACCTCCCATGATTCCGCAAAATCAAGGCGTCATCGAGCACATCTTTGTTTTGAATAAGTGACCTCTAGTGGCAAAAAAATTACATATTGTACCTTTAAATGTAATAAAGAAAAAGGATTTTAAATAGATAGTAAAATTAAGGCTTATATATATATATATATATCCAACTGGCATTGTGTGTGGTCTGTACTAATTTGTGGCCAATTAAGGGGGGAAAAAAATTCTCAATTTATTCATAAAAAGTGAACTGTATGTTGAATGCAAAGAAGTACACTTAAGGTCAAATGTCAAGTATCTAATAAAAATCTTGTGTTATGTGGCATTAACAACTGAGAAATAAACTGTATGTCAGGACAGCACACTGAAAAAGGAAGGCTCACTTTATCTCATTTTTTGTAGAACACCCCAAAACAGTTTTTTACAATTTCCCAAAAACAAATAGGCAGTTTTATGTGTTCCTTTGTATCTTTACTGTCAAACCACTCTGCAAATGTTTGCCATGCAGTAACAATGGTTGCTCTCTGCTTTGCTCTGTTCTCTGCTCTGCATGACTTGGCTGTCAAGGAGACTCTGGTTATTAAAAGATATTCCTCTGCTTCCCATTTCCTAGCAAATCAAAGGATTATGAATCTTATTTCCTTCCCATAAAGATTAAATGAAAAATCAGTGCTCTAATGGATGGGCCTATTTTAATCTAGCACATTAATACTTTAGTATGCAGGATATTATTGTTCTATTACAATGACCGTAATCATTTTTGTTTCATAATCTCTGTCAGTCCTGAAATTGTTCACTTCGTTTAATGCTGGTTCTTGCCATGAGGATCATTAATTACTGACTGATCTCAAGGACTGTTTGGGAGAAAAGCGTGTTTGACGGCACTTTGGCATGTTAAACTGTTCCTATTAGAAAGATATAAGAGTGCTTATTTTTAAAATACATTTTAAATGCTTCAGTTTAGTATACACTATATGTAAATTGAAAACAAAAAAAATATATATATTATATATATATCTCTAATGGTATAAGATATAAGAGTGCTTATTTTTAAAATACATTTTAAATGCTTCAGTTTAGTATACACTATATGTAAATTGAAAACAAAACAAAAAAATATATTATATATATATATATATATATATATATATATATATATAATATATATATTTTTTTTGTTTTCAATTTACATATTGTGTATACTAAACTGAAGCATTTAAAATGTATTTTAAAAATAAGCACTCTTATATCTTTCTAATAGGAACAGTTTAACATGCCAAAGTGCCGTCAAACACGCTTTTCTCCCAAACAGTCCTTGAGATCAGTCAGTAATTAATGATCCTCATGGCAAGAACCAGCATTAAACGAAGTGAACAATTTCAGGACTGACAGAGATTATGAAACAAAAATGATTACGGTCATTGTAATAGAACAATAATATCCTGCATACTATATATATATATTTAATTAGCAGTAAAAGTAGAAAAGAGACTAACAGAAATAAGAAGTAATAAATATACATAATGGTAAAAATGAATGCAGACAAGTAACAAAAAAGAAAAAGAATAAAGAACAGCTCTGACACTTTGGACCAGCTTAAATTGCAAAATGGTCTTTTGATGGGTAATGCTGGTGAGCTGACACTTAACATGTTCTTTTAAAATGAAAAAACATATGCCTATTGTCATATTGTCATGTCACACTTTCACTACACCAGACCTGGAAGTCAAATTCACTTCTTTAGTGAAACTCTTCTCAATAGACTGCAAAGTAAAAGCTTTAGATGTTTTAATTACCTTCAGTTTGAAAATGGAAGACTCTGAAGTGGATTACATTGTTAGAATATCAAAAACTTTTCTCATGCCTTTACATATCATTGACTTTTCATATAAAGTATTCACTAATCTCAGTGACTATTTGGGAGAAAAGCATGTTTGATGGCATTTTGTATCAAAAAAAAAAAAAAAAAAAAAAAAAAAAAAAAGGAAAATAAAATGTTGGTAAAGGATTAGTTCACTTTCAAATGAAAATTACCCCAAGCTTTACTCACCCTCAAGCCATCCTAGGTGTATACGACTTTCTCTTTCTAGTCAACATAATCAGAGTTAAATATAAATATTATATTATATAAATAAATATTCTGATCCATCCAAGCTTTATAATATCAGTGAACGATACCAATGAGTATAAAGCTCAAGAAAGTGCATCCATCCAAAGCAAAACGTACTCCCCACGGCTCGAGGGGTTAATAAAGGCATTCTGAAGTGAAGCAATGCATTTGTATTAAAAAAATATCCATACTTAAGTTATAAAGTAAAATTTCTTCCGTATTCAACTTGCCAAGAAAGTGTAAAGCTCACAGTTCAAAAAGCTTATACTACGTCCTACGCTTTCCCTATTCAATTTAAGGAAAAGCTTAACTGACGTGACATCAGTTACGCTTTCTTCCTAACTTGAATATGGAAGGTGGTCCGGTGGAAGCTAGATATTTTACTATTATTAAATATGGATATTTTTCTTACACAAATGCATCGCTTTGCTTTAGAAGGCCTTTAGGGAGTATGTTTATTATAGATGGATGCACTTTCTTCAGTTTGCTTCATGCAATCAGTTTAACAGCATTAAAAAGGGTAAATGTTGTCATTCATCTGAACTGTGTACTGTATTGCGTTTTAAACACGTCATGTTCTTCATCCATGCAATAAATGCACATCCCTGAATGAGCACAGTTTTATAGTGCATTTAATTCCACTGCTGTTAATGGTAAGACCCATTATGCGGTGGCCAAATTATGATTAAAAATCTTTCAGAGCAAGAAATGTATTTTCATAGTTACAAGTAAAGCTTCATAGTATGGGTAGACTGCTTTACATATACTATTACTATTGTTATTATTATTATATAGTTTGGCAGGGCTGATATCAAAATGAATCAGAGGATGTACATGGGGATTATTTGTCCGGAACTGGAGTGTTAAATCATGAACCAGAATTTCTGGCCTTTATAATGATTGTTTATTATTTTGGTCTTTTATGTTCTGTGCACTTTTACAGCCCAACATTTTTGCATCATTAATCCTAAGATAATATGGTTTACTCTGTTGTAAAATAGCTGGGTTCTGGAAAAGACTGAATGAAGATGATCAGTAAATGATGATGAAGATGCTTAAGGCCCCGCCGATGTGTCTGGAAAAATCACAGTCATGACATATGTCTAATAGCAAATCTGTTAGGAATGATAAACTACTGCATAAGTGGCATATTATGACTGTTGGATTTCTGTAACTGTTCACTGGCTAAGGGTCAATATCATAATCATCACTATTTAAGTTAGACAACCACTATTTGTATTTTTTTAGAACGTGATTCATTTTCCATAGCTCATAGTTTGCATAGAGATTTTAGTGTGAGGAGTGAGTACAGTGCTATAATACCGCACATTCAAAGCATAACCATGAGACATTAAACATTTCAGTGTAATGACAAAATTGATTGTTGTCAAATCACCCTCTTGCCTCATAACCACTCATTCACGATCATGTAAAGTCAAACGGTTGTTCTCTCCTTTAAAATTATTTCAGAAATCCTTAGAATATTTTAATGCTAATATTATAAGCTCACAAGCATAATATGATAAGCTGACAAGCTTATTCTAAGCTGTGAAGTTTAAAGAGTTTCTCCCATTAGTTATCGGACGGAGCATTAAATTGCACCACCGCTCTAGCAGGTACAAAGTTAAATTCTCTTTTAACTCGGAAAGGAGATTAGTTTGACTGCCAGTGACAGTGTCATATACAGAGGGGCTGGGGTTTATCTGAGCTGCGTGCGAAGCACAGGTGTTTGGGTACAGGACCAGGAAACAGACAGAGGCGATTATCTGACGGCCTGTGATATGCACTGAGGTGTCAGTCTGCACAGAGAGTAACTACAGCTGTGCGAGGCAAAACATCACCATGGTAACCCTGTTAACAGTACCAGATGAAGTGCATTGTCTGACAGGATTCAAACACTGGTCGAAATCTGATGTGAGTGAATCAGCTAAAGTTTGAGGGAAAAAAAAAAAAAAAAAAAAAATCCATGTACCATTCAAAAGTTTGGGGTTGTAAGAATGTTTTTCAAAGAAGTCTCTTGAGCTCACAAAGTAATATTACTGACACTATTGTGAAATATTAGTGCAATTTAAAATAACTGTTTTCTATATTATATTTGAATATATTTTAAAATGTAATTTATTCCTGTGATCTGAATTTTCTGCAATAGAAAGTTTTTGAAAGAACAACTTTTATTTGAAATAGAAATCTTATATAACATTCTAAATGTTTTACTGTCACTTTTGATAAATTCTTGATTAATAAAATCATTAATTTCTTAAAATATTGTTTGAATGGTACTGTAGTATACAGTCAAAAATAATATCCGGCCTAGGAAAACTCAAAAACATTTTCACCATTTTACTCAAAAATTGTTAAAGATTTTGTAAGCACATTGCATAGTTATGCTTGGAGTTAATTGTTGTGATAACACAATAAAAAAATTGTGCTGAAATTATTTTTGGCCAGGCTGCAGTGCAAAACAGCACATGCAAAAACAAGTATAATCATGTAAAGTATATATATATATATATATATATATATATATATATATATGTATATGTATATGTATATGTATATGTATATGTATATATATATATATATATATATATATATATATATATATATATATATATATATATATATATATATATATATATATATATATATATATGTTTTTTTTTTTATTTAATTTATTTATTTATTTATTTATTTATTTATTTATTATTTATTTAAGAACACTTTAGAGTGGTCCTGTAGTAAATCATGGTGCTAGTAACACCAAGGTCATTGGTTCTGTCTCAGCTAGGGAATGTGTGAACAGATCAAATATATAATTTAAACACAATGTAAGTGGACTTTGGATGAAAGAATCTGCTAAATGCATAAATGTAAGTACAAGAATATATTCTCAGTCGTATGATACCCAAGAGGTATTTCTCTTAACATGCATGGCGTGTGGCCGGTCAGCAACAATGAAGCTCATCGCATTAACCTCCAAGTCGAGCCATTGATCTGTTTTGCTAAACTCCAGGGATCCAGAGTGTTGCCAATGGATCAATGGCTTATTGAAAGGAATGATGCTTAAAACCAACATGAAATGTGCCTTTGACTTTTCAAATATGTGTCTTTTTATTTCAAGCCCTGTCATATTGCCATTGCCCACCAACGACCATTCACATACAGGATGCTAATACGAAACTTTTCCTTGACTTGAGCTTGTAAAATGACTGGATGTGTAAAAGCACGGGGCTCTAATGATATCCAAATGCGAGACACTACTTTCATCTATAGATATTTCTCTTCGAGCGTCTAAGCTTACACGAATCAAATAATTCCACTGATCTGGCCCAGAGGCCTCTCCAGGGGTCGCAGTAATTATTCCTCTTTGAGGTGCTGAATATGTATTTATGTCTAATCAGGCTTCACTTTCTCACAAACCAACCCAGCAATTAACCTTCTCCATTGGTCATGTATTTTGGACACAGTAAATGTAGTGTTACTGGGGTCCGGCTCTTTCTGTGTTTACTGGTCTCAATTAGTCACTGATAGTGCATGCAAGAAACAGCTGGCCAGCTTTGTCTGTATAATCTCTTTCTGCAGCTGGAGTGGGCAGGCAGCGTGTTCCTCTAATAAGTTGAGCTGCCTCTATTGGGAAACACAGTCAAGGGGCTCTGGATCAATGCCGACTCTGACACTCATGCCTTTTTTTTCTATTATGCATGTCCAGTGCAGATCCCCAAACTCCAATGAACAGAGAGCACAGCGTCTTTGTATATAAAAAAAAGAAAAAGAAGAAAAGACCACAAACAACCATGCAAGTCACTGCATGAGGCAATGGGGCCTTACAGAAATAGATAAATGAAACAATGCAAAAATATAAATAATACTTTATATAAAAATATATATAAAGTAGATATACTAGGGGTAGAGTCAGGTGTAGACATTCAAGTTCATCACAGTGTTAAAAGTGAACGGTGCGGATTTTTCTGTAACTCTCTATGCAGGATACATTGTTACGCCAGTTGGTGGTGGTAAGCATCTTTGTGAGTGAGTCGTTAATTCGTTCACTCAACTGATTTGTCCCAACTCTATGGAAGCTGGTTTCCACCACTAAATAAAAAAAAATTAAAAAAAAGGTAATTGTGACTTTTTTCTGACTTTTTCCCTCGCATTTGCAAATTTGCATCTCATAATTCGGACTTTTTGTCCTCAGAGATTTATAACTCACAATTTGCGAGCTTAAAGTCAGAATTGCCTGATATAAACTCGCAATTGTGTCTCAAAGTCAGAATTGCGAGATATAGTTTATTTCTTGCAATTCTGACTTTTTTTCTCAGAATTGTGAGTTTATATCTTACAATTCTGACTTAATAACTTGCAATTCTTACTTTATATCATATAATTCTGACTTTATAACTCACAATTGTAAGTTTATATCTTGCCATTCTGAGAAAAAAAGTCAGTCGCACTCGAGATTACCTTTTAAACTTTTAATTTCATGGTGGAAACAAGCTTCCATACAACCCACTTACTAATTCAGGAACAAACAATTGGCTGTTATAAGTGATCACTGATTCATTCACTCACTCAACTCATGCTTCCTAAAACACTGATTCATTACAGAATGAAACACTACTACTGTGTGTTGTTTGGGAATGTAACTATTGATTCTTGTTTGACTTTGTTTGGCACTATTTTCCATGGCAGAGCAAAAATAAAATGGAAATGACTGAATATCAACTTATATATATATATATATATATATAAGAACAGTTTCACGCAAAGTGTGGGATTCACTTTTACTTACAGGTAGAAATGTGTGTAAACATCAGCACACCTCTAAGCATGCTTACGCAGAGAATCTAGTGGTAGAATAGCGACACTACACATAAAAAGCATTTAAGAGAGTCACAGTATGCATTAAGCAATCCACATATGGCCTGTGTTTCCTTTAATTCTAAAACACTCAATTTATCATTTGTCTAGTTTTAAGCACGATGCGTAATTGGTGTCAAACGCGTTTTCCAATATTGTGCTGATCTGCTTGGCGAGAGCACAGAGTGCTCTCTTTGCCATTAATGCGGAGAGGAAAAAACACAATCACGTGATTTCTAAAGGGAAGTGTTGTCACCATATATGGTTCATTGGAGGTACTTACGCACATGTGGGATTTATCAACAATGATTGCTTACTCATGTGCATTAGTGCATGCGCAAGTTTGATAAATACAAATTTTCTTGTACTTACGCACTTATAGAAAACAAGCTTTTTTTTTTTTTAACGGCCGTGAAGTAAGTTTAAATTCAAATGTAGTACCTACTCAGACAGTAGTAATATATCACAATATATATTTTGTACTCAGAAAAATATCAACATTAATGTAATTTAAAATTTCAAGTTATTACGCACTAGATTGTTCAAAAAAAAAAAAAAAAAAGTAGAACTTTTCTCTTTTACTCATACACCATCAACATGCATAAATTAAATTAAATTTAAATTTGAATCAATGTTCAAATTAAACATAAGCCACTGAGCTGAACTAAATAAATGCAGAAAAAAATGCATTTCAACAATGTAAATGAGTAGACAGACAGATGTATAACCAAAAATGCACTTAGAATTACAATTACAGTTTGAAAACAACCCAAGGTCTATTTAAATATGTATTGCATATTCAGGGGCACACAGAGGAAACCCTGAGGCAGAGTTTAACAACCGGCCTGAAATTCTGGAAACACACACACACACACATGCACAAAGAGTCCTTTCTTAGTATGATAGCCATACATTTTATACATATTAATTAGACATTATACTTTTTATCCAGGTGCCTGCAGTTGAAAGCATTTATTCATTTATGTTCAGCTTTCTTTGAAAAGAGAATTAATTTGAAGTAATTATGTTTACAGGTTAGAAAATGCAAATATTCATACAAATGGCTCCAGCAGTCATTCACAAAGGTGAATTCGTTATTCACTCGCAAGTATTGCCAAGTGCACCCATTCTCCTCCGGGACGAACATTCAGTCAATGTCTTTGAATCATGTTTTGTTTCAAATGGAGACGGTGGTGTCATTGGTATAACCCCTGCGAGCTTCATGCTCCCCCTTAGCAGCAGGCTCCAATGTGGGTCAGAAACCTGTAATAAAGCAAGGGAGGCTGGGCTCTGTTTGGTCAGTCGGTGCATTTTCCCCGTGTCTTGAAATGTCCAAAGCAGTGTGCTAAATTATTGGGGTCAGCGACTTTGCCTGCTCCCTTGATTTGTTTGAAGACACACAAGGCCCGTTTGACATTGAAGGACATTTTTCTAGCACAGGGGTCATAAATTTATAAAAAAAAAAAAAAATAAAAAAAAACCTTACCGGATCAACAGACATGAAGGCACCCGGTTGTGTGATTGAATGTCCTTGATATCAAAGGAGAGCTTGAACATTTCAGCATCTAACGTGGGAGCATTACAAGCAATCACCAGAGCAACACGCCGTGATTTTTTATTTTTTAATTATTTGCATGTTAAGAGAGACAGCGGGATAGCTTTATAAGGTTAAAGGTGCATTTATTTATTTCCCCTCTCTGCAAGGTGTCTACCTTGCTGAATGTTATTAAACAGACATACTCTTCGTTACAGCATTGCAGCTAATCAGCTTAATGAGGCAAAGATTGCTGCAGTAATCAGGCATCATTAGGCTTATGAGTATTTATTATCAACGGCACGGATGGAACACAGAGGTGCCACTTCACCATGGCGCACAAAGGAAAGCATTGGACAATCTGTTTATTAATCGCCTTCTGTCAGAGGGCCGGTACACTTTACAGATCCGGGTCATCCATCAACGCTACGTCCTGGCACAGTTAAGATAGATTTACTCTCCTTGTTGTGACCTGAACATTATACATTTCAAAGCCAGCAAAGGATGCAAATAGAAGTTCAGGGTGTCACGTAGGGACCCTGAGGCAAGCTCATTTAGAGTGGGTGTTTGTGTGTGCAAGCGCAAGTGTACATATGTATGCGAGCGTGAGAGCTGAACTCTATTTGCGTGTCCCTATGATGGATTCCAACCGTGTCTCATCATGTTTGCCTTTAAGCTCGGTTTCATGCTGTGTGGAACCAGTTTTGCCACAAGTTGAGAATCATACGCTTTCATAGAACTCTCCTTGATGTTTTCTTGCTGTCTGTTTGCAAGCGATGCTATGCTTGTTAAGAGGCGCATTTTTCATGTGCATCAAAGTTTACTGTTGCAGCGTGATAGAGGACCACCAGCGCTCCGCTCAGGTAACAGGCGGCTTTAGAGCTGATTTTGTGCTGCTGAATAACGTGTTGTGTAATCTTAGCAAACAGGGTGCTTTTTCGCACTGAATATCAAAATGATTTTTTAAACCTTTTGTTTGTGGGAGACAAAAAGCGATCCATAACAGGCGCCGATGTTCATTTAAATACAGAGCGAGTCAATAAACACTATGATATTATTCTTTGTTAGAGTAGATGTGTTTAGCTTAACAGTGCTGATGCATTTCAAGTCCGCTTTCTATTTACTGTTTCAATTGTTTTCATGTATACCGGGGCTCACTCCTTGTGTCAATGAATATTTTTCACAGTAGGTTTATGTTTTGAAAGTTCCACATATTAACCTTTTGTGACAACATGCCCCAGTAGCAGGGCATATTGTCACACTTGGGCCCCTATTTTAATGATCTAAATGCATGGTCTGAAGCGCATGGCGCAGGTGTACTTAGGATGTGTCCGAATCCACTTCCACATTACTAACGTGCCCTTTTAATAACAAAAAAATACTGCGCCATTGACTTTAGGCCAGGTTTCAGTTTTCAGGGCACAGTTGTTTTTTAGTTGCCTCAAAATAGCAACACACCAACAATGCGCATCAACGCACCTCGTTTTCAGACCAGCACACCCATGGGCGAACAGATGGGTGCGGATGCATTTGCTGTTTAAACAGCTTGTGTGCTGGACGTGAAAATGATAACGGTGTCGCACTGAAACTAGCAAAAAACACTTGCGGCGCATTGCGCCAGGTGTATGATAGGGCCCCTAATGGGATAAGTTTTTACAATGGAAACTGCAATTAAACGGCATATTATAGGCTTTTCAGCTCGTTTTAAATGTCACCTCCCTTGCTTAACAATTCAGACAAGCTTTACAAAACCTCTGATGGGAATGAACTGGACTGCTTATAAAGTGATAAAAATGTATATGATTAAGTGGACCATAATTATTTGTGACATCATAAAGTATTTGTTATCATCAAACCACTGTTTTTGGTCAAGAATTGAAAAATGTATTATATTAAAATTTGACAGATGACAACATTCCCCAGCCGTGATTGTCCTAAAATGTACAGTACCTTAATTGTATGATATATCAATTATAGATATCATTGACTTATGTATGATATTTAAGTTTTTGTTTGGAGGACAGACTTCACAAAATGGTATCCCATATTAGGGAAAAAAAACTAAACAAAAAAAAAACAAAACTACTGTACAGCCATGAATAGAGAGATGTTTGATGCAAAAATATCGCAAGAGAGACATACAGTATAGATGAAGAACACATGAAATATGAGATCCATCAGTTCCTCTGCACTATGACATTACATTGAAGCATCTGTGGCTGAACCACAAATCCTTCGATTTTCTTTTGAAAAAGAAATCATGGCAAATAATTTCAGATTGGATTGCAATTGTCCTGATATGATAATGGAGCCTAACAGCACCTATTTAAAAAGCATTTAGCTCAAAGAGCAAAAATAGGCATTGCTGGTTGGATTTATGATATATGTAGATAATTAAATGTGCATTTAAATCTGTCTCTAAAGATCAATATTAATGTTTAACTGAAGCCTACGCATGAGTTTACGCTTTAACTGCAGCCTCTTCACATTAAATCTGTCATTACATTTAATGTGTAGGAAACCGAGAATATACATGACACAATCTAAAATTAAGCAACTGATTTAACACTTTACCTAAAATTTCCACTCATTTGTGAAAACGCAGATGGAAAAAGTTTTTATCGCAAGATAATGTTTTATAAGCTTTGCTAACTTTGAGACACCAATTGAAAGTGAAGTAGAGTGGGATGTAGACAATAAGTCATATTATTAAGTGGATTTCATCATTTCTGCCTGAACAGCGTGGTGTGGCAACTACATCCTGTAAGCACATGCCACCCATTTGGAAGTGCCTTTGAATCTGCCTTTGAAATTGTGAACCCCCCTAATCTTTCCTCTGGGAAAGGAACGATTAAACCAGAAAGCTCACTCTTTCATTTTCCCTGACAAATTAAAGCCAACAAATTCATCTTTTACAAAAAGTAAGGCTAGAAAATACCATCCCCTCTCCCCAAGTGAGCGGCACAAGGCTCAGCCCTCTCTGTCACACTGCGGCCCCCGAGCCCCCAGTGGCGAAATGAAAAAGTAATTGAGATGTAAATAAAGGAGCTGGGTTCCGCGTTGTCTCCGCTAAATTGATTTTTTTGTCTGCTCAAGTAACATTCTCTCCTTGCCAGGATACTATGTTTTACACTCCTTTGCATCGGGCACAATATCAGATTGCCAGACCTGGCGACAGTCCTCTGTTTTAGAGATGGTTTCCTCCTATTAATACATCTGCTATCTGAAATCAATATTGATACTGTGTACATATAAAACTTCAATTAGTGCCCAGTGTGCTTTGTAATTTAATCACTGGATTTACAACCAGTGCAGGCGCCTATCAGGAACAGGTTCAAATCAAATATTCAGGTTACATTCTCTACGTTTGTCTCATTCTGGTTCTTGTTTTTTTTTTTGGTATGGAGAAACAAATGGCTGTGTATATCAATGGCAAGTCTGGTTAAAGGGATAGTTCAATAAAAATAAAATAAAAATACAACAATTCTGTCATCATTTACTCACCCTTGTGTCATTCCAAACCTGTATGACTTCCATCTTGCATAGAACACAAAATGAGACGTTTACCAGAATGTCCAAGCTGCTCTTTTCTAAACAATGAAAGTGAATTAGAAACCAAACCCATTTTTGTTCTATGCAAAAGGTTATCAAGAATGAAAGTCATACAGGTTTGGAACGACATGATGGTGAGTAAATATTATTTTCAAGTGAACTGTCCCTTTAACGGATGTGACCATGCAGTGCAACATTGTTAAAGTTTTAATTCAAATCCACCCATTCTTTAACTTTGCTTCTAACACTTTCACTAGCTAAGTTATTGTACAAGAAAACCAAGGCAGAAAGTAATTCAGAAGGTCACTTATTGAGAAAGTTTAACAAAATATCTACTTTTGAGTCAATATTCCCTTAACTAAAGATCTGAAACTTAAATGGATTTCAGGGAGTGAATCTGATGCATTGAATTAATTGATGCTACCGGCAAGGCTGGTTCAGCTGGCCTCAAATTCAGAAAGCAATTGAAAAAAAAAGTAACAATGTGCTGTTCTATAGATGTTAAGTGAAGGTCAGTTCATCTGAATAAACCATGATGACTCATTTTTAGCTTAAATAGTCCAGTAATACAAATAAATAATGTCAATAGATGCTGTAATGCATCTATGGAAGTAGATATTGGTTCACCTTGTCTGTGTTTTGCTCAACATTTCTTTAGTAAGTGTATGTACATTGTTCTTCAATATAAAATGTATGTCCAGCACTGAATTCAAGACTATACAATCCATACGATTTCACCAATGTAATTTCTTTTAAAAATCTTCTTTTAGTAAATAATCCATCAGGCCTAACAGTTTAGGGTCCAGTTCTCACAATTTATTTAGTTGCTTTTTGTGCATATCACTAGAATATTGTCTGTTATTAGTAATTATAAAGCACATATCAATGCCTGATTCTGCATGACCATATTATACATCCCGTAATCCTACCCAATACCTAAACTTAAAGTCCCCCTGTGGTGAAAATCAAGTTTTTAATGTTGTTCATATTC
Source organism: Chanodichthys erythropterus (assembly GCF_024489055.1). Classification (NCBI taxonomy): domain Eukaryota; kingdom Metazoa; phylum Chordata; class Actinopteri; order Cypriniformes; family Xenocyprididae; genus Chanodichthys; species Chanodichthys erythropterus. The sequence goes on along the minus strand of NC_090221.1, from coordinate 6,143,739 downwards.
TTTTAACATGCTTTAAGACAAACCGTGTGTAATTCCATAAGTCAACACCATTGCTGAGTATTTTCTCTTTAAAACTTCAGTAAACCAAAGATGGTTAAAAACAAACACAAGGTAAACCAATCACGTCAAAGTGCTAGAGGTCTTTAGCATATCAATAACTGACAGCACAATGGAGTCTCAAAAGGTTACCCATGTATATTTTTTTGGTTGATATAAAAAATACTGTAGATTTAGCAAAATAACAGGTGTATGATGTTATGATGAGTTTACCTCAGTAAGTTGACCGAGTGGATCTCGTCTGAGCTTGTGCGAGTGAGCGGACGTGGGGCTAATTATCATATTGATAGATCATATCAAATGAGGCAAGGGTGTAGAGTTACATTCAAGCTATTTTAAGGCATTAAGATTTTTTTTTCACAGCTAAAAAACATTTAAATATGTAATTTTGGTGATCAAAGATGAGTTTTAAGGGATAAAATTGACTACAGGGAAACTTTAACAACTGCCTTACTATTAATAAGCAGTAATTCTAAGTTTATTGAGCCAAAGGTTGTAGTTAATAGTCAGTTAAGTGAGAACTGGACCCTAATCTAAAGTGTGACCAAATTTTTAAAGGCTTCCTATTAAGAGTATAAATAAATAAATAAATAACACTCAGCATTAAACCATCCAGCTTTTGAATAGTAAATTCATGATTTTCAAGTGCAAATGTAACCTTATAAATCAGGTGAAGTAAAATGTGTGTGTTTTATGTAGTGCCCAGAAGTGCATCTACAGTATTGCCAACTAATGCACATGTGACAAAAGTGGAGGAATCTTCTTGATTATATGAAGAAAATAACAACATCATTCATTAATCTTTACTAGTAATCGGGCCTCAATTTATTGTTATTTCAAATCAATATAGCCGAACATTAGCGCTGCCAAGCCGCCCTTATTGATTTTATGGTAGATGGCTATAATTAAAGCAGCTAGCATGACTTTATCAAGTAACATCCCGAACAGCTCAGAGCTCTAATAGACCAGTGTTAATTAACATTATCTAATCAATTGACCAATGACCTGAGCGGGAAATCTTTTGAACTGGGACACAGCGGAAAACATGACAATTCTATCTTACTGAGAAAGCTCTGGTAATGTCTCTGGGTTGTTGAAAGGCAATTTACCACCCTTGTCACACCAACCTCTCTTACTTCGACTGTTAAGTGTGTGGTTTGTCACCATGCTGGTAAAAGAGCCTCCCTTGACATCACACTGACCGGTAGCATCCCAAGAGCAGGGCAAATCAACTGACAGAAAAACTAGCCTGTGACTGGTGGACAGCTGAAGAAAAGCTGACATGAACACATGAACACATATACTCATTTGCTATTTTTGAGACATAAATAAATTAATATCTTGCCATCTGGGTGATCAGAAATGCTGTAGATGTAAAACAGTAATTTATGATTTGGACTGAAAACATTCTTCATTCTATAATAATTTTGTTTTTTGATTCCTTTATTGCACAATATTAAACACTTCCATCCATTAAAGGTGCCATTGAACGTTTTTTTTTTTTTTTTTTTACAAGATGTAATATAAGTCTAAGGTGTCTCCTGAATGTGTCTGAAGTTTCAGCTCAAAATACCCCATAGATTTTTTTTTTTAATTCATTTTTTTAACTGCCTATTTTGGGGCATAATTAAAAAATGCGCCGATTAATGTTGCGGCCTCTTTAAATGCTCACGCTCCCCGCCCACGGAGCTCGCACTTGCCATAAACAGTGCATAAACAAAGTTTACACTTCTAATATAACCCTCAAAATGGATCTTTACAAGTTGTTCGTCATGCATACTGCATGTATTGTCTATCGGTCGTAACATTTCTTACTGATTTTTGTTATAACTAGAGAAATCTATGCTGTGTAACGGTTGAGTTTCTAAGCTACTTTAGTGATGAATCACAGGACAGCGCTGACACTTGAGTTGCTGCGCTCCTCTCTGCGGGCGATCTTCACGTGATGTGCGAGTTACTGTCTGTATGAGTGTTCGTGTGTCACAATATATCAGCGCAGTAGAAAATCACTTCAAATGTTCAAAAGGACAAGCCTTAAAACGCATACAACTGACAAAGTTGTGCGGACACAAGTGAAAGTGATCTGGCTTTCGGGGCGCGCGCTGTCAGAGACACGACACACCTCAGCTCTCTGTGTCACAGCTTCGTGCTTGCGCACGCTGTGTGTATGTATCAGCGCATTTAATACCAAAGATTAACTTATCTGTATAAACTGTGTAAAACGTACAATTACCATAGTAATTCTGAGCATCCAGATTGTATAAACAAAGATATTTTTCCATGTGCCTGCAAACTGCACTTGATATGACTGACGGGGCAGAGTCACGTGACTAAAACCGAAATAACCGACATGGGAAAATTATGTCGGTTAGAGGTTTTTAATTTCGGTTTCGATTACTTTTCGATCAATCATCCAGCCCTAGATGTTAATACTGGCTGCCCTTGTGTAATGCATTGAACATGAGCTGGCATATGCAAATATTGGGGTCATACATATTAATGATCCCGAATGTTACATAACAGTCAGTGTTATGTTGAGATTCGCCTGTTCTTCTGAGGTCTTTTAAACAAATGAGATTTATATAAGGAGGAGGAAACAATGGAGTTTGAGACTCACTGTATGTCATTTCCATGTACTGAACTCTTGTTATTTAACTATTCCAACATAAATTAAATTTTTAATTCTAGGGCACCTTTAATGCAGGCTTGAATGATTCATCACCCATTTCATTCCTAGTCAAATAAAAAATAAATAAAATAAAAAAATGCTCATCTTTTATCAATCGAATACCAACTGTTCATTATCTATTCTATATTCAAGTGCCATTCTACAGTACTTTTCTTTTTTTTTTTTTTTGGAATGTCTTGTTTTACTCTGAAATGTCTGATTATAGAAAAAAATGGGTTTTGAACTGCATTTTCATGCTTTAATAGAGGTCTAAAAAATTGCTAATCATAAGTGACTATTAAATTGGAATGTTCATTTGCAGTACGTTGTACAGGGAACATTCTCAGAACTTCTGGCAAGGTTCTCTCAAAGTTATGAACAAATATTCATCAAGTAACATTAATAGAATGTTTGTTCAAAGTTATACAGTCTTTAATAATGTTCTCAAATGTTCTTTAAATGTTATTTATACATTTTTTTTTTTTTACTGTATGTAAAATACAGTAACTATGTTACTGCTTGTTTCAGAATGTTCACATAATATTCAAAAGTAACATTCTCAAAATGTCTGCAGAATTTTATAATGGAATGGTTTCATAACCAAGAACGAAAAAGTTTTTAAAACATTATTTTTAATATTTTCATAACTAATTTGGAACATTAGCAAATTTTCTTAGAACATTTTTCATAGCTCAATAAATGTATATGTAAATGCTATTTTGTTGTGTGTCTTTAGAAAATTTCATAGAACAAAAAATAAAGTACTTGGCACGCTTTTTTTTTTTTTCTTCCAGTTCAAACAAATATTGACCTGAAAGAACTTTAAAGTTCACCATTCTGCCCTTAACATTGGTGATACATAACAGTGAATAAAGGAAATCAATAATTCCCAACATACAGTCTTCATCGCCATTAGCAACTTTCATGAGTTTTAAGATGAAAAAAAAAAAAAAAAAACACTCCAGTGGGATCATGTCTAGGCTGAGCTTCCACATCTGAAAGAAGAGTTTCTCTCAAACATGCTCCATATCTGTGGATTTCTCTGCCACTACAGCAGCCGTATGCAAGAAACTCCTTGAGGTTGTCCGCAGTAAAAATTAATGGAGCTCAACGAAAAGTCATTCAAGGACCTGAAATTAGTCCATTCAAGTGGAAAAGTATTTGACTGATATTTTATTGCTGGGAATGAGTGAGTGGAAACCAAGAGGCACAACAGTGCCTTGTGAACGGTGAATAGAAAAGGTCCGCCTCACAGCAAATAATCTGTGGGTTGCAAATGACTTTTATGAGCAGAATGACATGCTACTGTTGAAATACAAGAGTAAATCATCTCAGCTTTCATGAGGAAATTCTTTGGCTTGAATAAGGACACCATCTGAATGTTCAAAGTCAATCTGTGATAATACACAGAAATATTAATATTGCTTTTAGTACATCAGATAATTTAGTTTAATTAAGTAATTGTCCATATGATTTGTTCATGAATCAACTGATGTGATTCTCAAGTTCAACTCACTGACTCATTGATCGAATTGCAGCAGTTAACAGCTTACTGGAGTGGAAGATTATTAGTGAATAATGGTATACTTAACAATAAGGTCAACATTAATAAGGTTAACGTTAGTTAATGCATTAGCTAACAATGAGCAACACATTTGTGTCTACACCGGACATGACCATTAATGCGTCACATCGCATCGCCTCAGCTAGAAGCGGTCTACACTGGACGTGACAAAGCGACCATTGCAAATTCATCTGTCCTTCCTATGAGAAGTATTTTTGATTACTTCATAAATAGAATGAGGCATTGGTTTACGGTCGTGGTTTTATAGTGTCATGTTGCGTTGTGCTTCCGTTACCGTTACTGTAATTGTAAAGAAAAGAGCAACAAGTACATTCTTCAAAGTATCTCCTTTTGTGTTCCACAGAAGAAAGAAAGAAATGAGAGAGGATTTTAATGTTTAGTGAACTGCACTGTGTATCTCTTTAAATAATTTTACTAATCATGGGTGGGATGTCTGTTTTATTGCTACTATTTCACTGAGCTTCTTGTTTAGGTTTAATTAGTACAGGGAACTGACAGACTACTGCTTCCAATGCCTTGATGTTCTGTCTCGCCTTTGGCATCACTGACCACATAATCATTGGCTGGCACAACTGGGACAAGGCTTGATTTTCAAAGGCTCTCGCTCCACTGATTCGCTGTGCATCCGTAAGATTGATCACAGTGGTTTATCAGAAACAACATGCGTTTCATCCCCTTGGATTGAGGGGAGGGAGAAGGTGGAAGCCCAAACGGGTTACGTCGCTACATTGCCCCTCCCAACAGAAGTGCAACAAACACCAGAATGACACCGAGGTAGAAAGATTTTGACAGCTCAAGTGTGTCAGCCCATCATGACTCGCCCATGGCACTTTTGATTAAAAGAGAAACACAGATACTATCAGCTGTTGCCACAGAAAGAGCTAAATAACCACAGCCTAACATTCATAGGGTCTTCAACTCAATTAAAAAGAAATTTTTCTTATCTGTTGACACTCCCTGCAAACTGTCAATATTTTATAATATGTTTGTGTGGGTAAAACAGCCTAAGGAAACAAAAAATACACCAGATTACACATTAGTTTGATATGGAAGCTTGTTTTTGCCACTGTATAAAAAATAATAAAAAAAAAGATTATTGCTTTTTATCTCATAATTCTGACTTTTTTTCTCACAATTGCAGACACAAACTCACAATTGAAAGATATAATGTCAGAACGGTGAGATATAAACTTACCGTTGTGAGAAATAAAGTCAGAATTACAGGATATAAACTCGCTATTGTGAGAAATAAAGTCAGAATTGCGAGTGACTTCTGACTTTTTTACTCGCAATTCTGACTTTTTTCACACAATTGCAAGTTTATATCTTGCAATTGTGACTTTTCTCAAAATTGCGAGATATAAACTCGCAATTGCGAGAAATAAAGTCTGAATTGCGAGAGTTTAAACACTTCAATAACAAAGCAATACTTTGACTGTCATAAAATAAAACTTTCTGAAACACTTTACAAGGTTTCATTTGCTCGCATTCATTTGCAAGCTGTACTTCTACAACATTGATTAATTTTACAGCAGGTGACGACAATCTAAACATTGACCAAGACATTTTTTTTTTATTAAATTAGCATCTATTAACATTAGTGAATGCACTGTGAACTTACATGAACATTTTATCTGTTTTTGAGAAGAGATGTAAGGCTTAGTACTGTGAAAATGACTCATCTTAAATGACCCTTGCTCTCAAGAATCAAAACATCATTCAAATCATAGCCTGATGTAAAATAATACTGTTTAAAATACCACAAATAAAGCAAGTCTTTCGGTTTCACGTATTAGGGTGGTTCGTTGTGACTCAGAATACACTGGCATATCAATGGGAGGTCCCACTGTGAACCAGAGATGCAACTGTTTTCAATATTCAGAAGATGGTGCTATTTGTTTATGTATGCATGCATTGTATGAACCCGTCTGCTTGCATTCACACCAATCTGAACATTCAATGTGCTACTGCTTCAAATATTGCATTTGCGAAATTCAGAAATATCACAAAAGGAAAACCTACAGAATAAGGCAGAGTCTATGCATTTGTGCACAATAAAATACAGACTGGATAAAAAAGCTCTGCTCTTATATTATACAGATTCTTTATATCTTAAACAAGAGGAATATGATTGCATTTGTTTGCATGATAAACGGTCAGCTTTATAGAGCACTGGTTAGCTTGCATTTCCTCTAAACTCAAGTTGACTTTGATTAGGCGGTCCTGGCCCTCCCTGTTAGTAGTCATATACTTGAAGGTCATGTAAGTATATAGAATAATAATGTAATTATGCAAACTCAGCTCCTGGAAGATCTGACATGTTATACGCAATTAAAGGCCAAGATGTGCGCCCACGGAATAGCCAGGCATTTTGATCCCGGCTTGAAGGGCACCACAGGATCCTGGTTTAATCGTCTGGCAAGAATGCAGAAGTGGAAAATTTGATGATGCCAGTTGTTAAGTGGATCTTCGTACTCAATGCATTCATGCCACTTTAGATGCAATATATTATGCTAGTTACACTGCTACGGCTGTTCAAGATCAGAGCTGAATTTGTGGAGCAGCATTATCTGGCAGGTCACAAAGCACTGTCCGATGTTTAGAGGTGATATTAAACAAATAAAATTGATGCTGTTACTATAAATAAAAGCTTTAGGAGGATTCTTGAGTAATTCATCATGGTGTCATTGTAAATTATGGATCAGCTATTTCTTTGGACATTCATGTGCAGTGAATAAGAATTTCTTGACCTACTTTTATTTTTAAGAGACTTTTTAAGGGATTGTTTTTGCATTAGACAAACTGAATGAGTAAATACATATATTTAATCTTTTTATGGTTGTGTCCATTGGCCATTAATGAACTTCACCTGTGGATGTGTCCAAAAGGTAAAAACAAGCATCATTTTTTATTTTGTGTATGAACGCTTCTCATAAAGGTTTCACACAGGCATCCAAGTACGATATGTTCCTGTATAATACAGTTTATGTCAAGTTTAGACTTACAACCAGGTTTAGATGCTTCTATAATTTCCCTCTGATTTTAGGGATAACTTATGGGTAGGGTTTAGGGATAGGGATATGGTTAGGACTAAATTTTCAGACAGGAATTTGTTCCAGGATCAATAAAATATGTTGATCCAGGAATGTCTTTCTTGGCAAAATCACCAAAAGGCACCATAACATCATGTCTAATGAGTTTTAGAGATAACCAATCAAATGTTCAAAGACTGAATTTCTCAGAAGAAATAGAGTCTGGGATTGGGAAGAACTTTTATAAATAAATCATCTCCTTTTAACTGCTCCATCAGACACTATTTTTATTCTGTCCTAGACAGTGATACATCTATGCAGCTTTCAAAACCATAATTTTATTCAAATTCTTGCTTCCTACCTCTATTTTACTTCTGGAAACAGACTATGTGAATTTGAAGTGAACTGACATCCATCAGCATCATTTGTTTGCGGGTTGCCAAAAATTCATGCAATTTTAAGTAACAAAAGTGTCTAAAATGCAGAATATTTCTAGCATGCAAGAGACAATATTTCACAGAAAATTAATCAATGTTGATTGATAGTTATTCAACCCTTTTTTTTTTTTTTTAATAGAATAAATACACTGTAAACACTGACCCACCTGCACATATTTGCCTCTTTATTATCTATTTTCTATCAGATGCCAAAGTTCGTGATTTTCCGCCTGGCAGGCATTAAATAGCTGAAGGCAGCTCCTTTATGACACATAAAGAGAATAATTCATATTATCACAGAGATGTATTGACTGTTCTCATTTGATACAAGTCTGTGGTAGCAGCCCGTCTCTGGCTGTCATCTCTGACTGGTTTTATTACCTGTAAATCACGCAGCAGTGGCCCCCCGTGGGTTTTAGTACAGCACAAAGGGCGGAGTGGAAGTTAACTGACATCTAATCTGCACAAAGAGAGAGCAGGAGCTTATTTGAATCCCCGTTCAGTGACAGCGTGAGACTGGAGAATTCTCTATCTCTGACAGAGAAATGTGATCTTAAGAACAGTCATTCTGACTTCATGCAAATATTGAAATGAAAATGGGCCAAAATAGGATTCGAACCTCCCCTCCTTTCCTCCGTGGGTGAGTAAACCCCTGCTACGATGTCCCTGTATTTTTCTGATTACAATAGGCGGAATCACTTCGGCCAACACAATTCTCTATGCCGACAAGTCTCCTGCAGATAATTTTCTCGCCTGCCTTTGTGTACACATTCCTCTTGCTTGCCTCCTATCAAATTTAATCAGCCTCTGCCTCCTCTCTCACACATGAAACGGTCAGTGGAAATACAACACAAGCTACAATACCGGGCCTCGATTAATTCATCCCTCCAACTCTTTTCCTCATGGCTTGTTGCAATATTTGTTGTAGCTTAAAGGTAGACAGCTGAATGTTAAGTCAGGGAATATCCCCGAGTCTAAACAAAGGTTGTTTTCACACACAATAGACCTTTTATCTCTTCACACAAGCCCTCTACCACTGACAGACTTGTTATGATAACAACATGGCTCCTCCAAGGCATGTTCTCCACTGAATATTGCATTCAATTTGAAATTCACCAGAGACTTCCCTTTAACCAACTTTATATGTCACACCTAATCGCCGGAAAGAGAGTTTCATGCGGTAATTTGTTTTGATTAAAAAAGGGAAATACTAAAAAATATGGGTTTGAAGGCAACGCCGATGAAATTCACATTCGCATGGCAATTTTGCTGATATTTGTATTCAGTCTGGCTTGCATACATTTGGCATAACTCATTCCATGTTTGATTCATCCTAAAGATTTCTGGTGGCCCTGTATCTCCAAGAGGGCAAGACTTTCAAGTATTCAGAAAACAATAGCAATGCCAATATAGCACATACAAAACATTTATAGTGAATCTTCTGTTACGAACATTCTTCTTTTCCTACTATGTAAAGAATTAGATTGTTTTTCTAAATGGTATGGACGATTTACTATTTCGTTCCCTCGATTTGCTAAATCATGCGCACAATTTACTAATTTGTTCCCTCAATTTACTAAATCATGCCCACGATTTACTGTTTTGTGCACACGATTTACTATTTTGTTCCCTCAATGTACTAAATCGTGCGCACAATTTACAAATTCATTCCCTCAATTTACTAAATCATGCTCACGATTGACTATTTTGTTCTCTTGATTTACTAAATCGCACAGACAATTTACTTTCATTCCCTCGATTTCCTAAATCACACGGACAATTTACTATTTTGTTCTCTCTAAATCGTTTGCTAAATGGTGAGCATGTTTTAATAATTTGTTCCTTTGATTTACTAAATCGTGCACATGATTTACTATTTCGTTCCCTCGATTTACTAAATCGTGCGCACGATTTACTATTTCGTTCTCTCGATTTACAAAATTGTGTGGACAATTTATTAGTTTGTTCCCTCGATTTTCTAAATCGTGCGCAGGATTTACTATTTTGTTCCCTCGATTTACTAAATCGTGCGCACGATTTACTATTTCGCTCTCTCGATTTACAAAATTGTGTGGACAATTTACTAGTTTGTTCCCTCGATTTTCTAAATCGTGCGCAGGATTTACTATTTTGTTCCCTCGATTTACTAAATCGTGCGCACAATTTACTATTTCGCTCTCTCGATTTACAAAATTGTGTGGACAATTTACTAGTTTGTTCCCTCGATTTTCTAAAACATGTGAAGGATTTACTATTTTGTTCCCTCGATTTACTATTTCTTTCCCTCGATTTGCTAAATCGTGCAGACTATTTACTATTTCGTTCTCTCGATTTACTAAATCGTGCACACGATTTACTATTTCGTTCTCTTGATTTACAAAATTGTGTGGACAATTTACTAGTTTGTTCCCTCGATTTTCTAAATCATGTGCAGGATTTACTATTTTGTTCCTTCGATTTACTTTTTCTTTCCCTCGATTTGCTAAATCGTGCAGACGATTTACTATTTCGTTCTCTCGATTTACTAAATCGTGCGCACGATTTACTATTTCATTCCCTCGATTTACTAAATCATGTGGACAATTTAACAACAATGGTTTCCACAAAAATATGAACTGTTTTCAACATTGATAATAACAACCCAGTCTCATTAGAAAAACTTACCTGTGGGATCATTTTTGCGAGTTGCAAAATACATACCAATATGTACATATCACTGCAGTTGCGATATGAAATGTCCACTGAGTGGCGCTAAAAGCGTATTCTTTTTTTTTTTCTTTTTTTTTGCTGGAACAGATAAAAGTGAATATGGTATGTTTTTATGACGTTGGTTTTTATACAAATGACCGCAGTTCTGATTTTAAATTCGCACTCCATTGCGTTTTAAAATAACGTGCCACCAACACTACACCTAAACCTACCCGATAGTGTTAACAAAAGTAAATGTGACATAAAAAGCATTTGTAATCATGTCATTTTAGCTTGTTTAGATTTCTCTTTGAGCTCTTTTACCATGACTCGCCTTTCACAGGATTTGTACCCAGGGCTTCCTCTTCTTAAGTACAACTCCCTATCAACTGAGCTAACCGAGCAAGCTTCTTATGTCAAAAAAGCGAAACATATGGAGCTGGTTAAGTGATGCAAAGTCCAAAATATATTAGTTTACAAATCGTGCACTCTGGTAAAAAAATATAACATAATAATATAATATAATATTGTGCAAGGAGACTTGAAAACGAGTCTTTATTAATCCATAATCTGACCCTGTATTCGTAACCGTGTATGAAAATGATTAAAAGTGTTTGCCGTTTTACTGCCTCTAGTGTTCATTTCATTGGAAACTGCAGTGATATGTACGCATTGGTACGTATTTTGGCAACTCGCAAAAACGTTCCAACAGGTACGTCTTTCCTATGAGAACGGGTTGGATAATAATCAGAAATGTTTCTTGAGCATCAAATCAGTATATTTGAATGATTTTTGAAGAATCATGTGACAATGAAGACTGAAGTAATGATGGTGGAAATACAGCCATCACAGTATTAAGTAACAATTTAAAATAATGCAATCATATTTTACAAGATAATTGTATCAAATGAATGCCTTAGTGAACTTAAGAAACATTACAACATCTTTCCAACCCCAAACTTTTGAAACAAACTACCTAAAGTTATTCCTCTGTTTACCCTATATAAATCACTAAAATATGGTAACTAGGGATTTCCGCCCCAGTTCATATTGCAGACTATTTCATATTGTTTCTATGTTATTATTATTATTTTTTTTAATACATTAATTTGTAGTTAGAATTGATGATTCTAATATTTCTTTAAAACTTTAAAATACTCTATGCAAGATCTAATGACTATCTAGCTTTGCTTCAATGCCTGGCTTATCAATAGTTCTCTATTCATCATAGCTCTAATTTTGGCAAGAGCCTGAAGAGAATCCTAAAGTCTTTCTCTATGGCAACATGAAAAGCAGCATTACTCATTTTTAACGATGATCTTATCTTAGTTAGAGCCGTGCTACAAAACGCCATCACTCTCCCATTATTTCTTCTCTACTGTGCTGTCATCCCACAGACATTAATATTTACTCATCATAATTAAATATTAACCTTGATTGGGCTGCCTTTCTCTTAAAATTAGAGCATTGATATTGAAATTGCAGCAAGACATTTTCAATGATTTTCTTCAGCTAATGTATGACGTTATTAGCTGCCCTGTAGCATGTTGTTTTAGAGTGATGGTAATTGATCAAGTTTGCTGTATTTGTTTGTTTGGGTTTTTGATAATGACAGCTACCTGTAATGGATTATTAATATGTGAGAGCAGAAAATGTCTGGTTTCATGCCTGGCTAAGCTAACATTAGGATCATTTGGCCAGACAGTGTCAGGATGGATTTGAACCAAAGTGACACATTCCGCAGGAGCTCTGGATGTTGTATACCGAATTGATTTGATAAATATGGCCCAAAGAGTCGTGCAATTTGCAAGGTGATACATTTTCAGAGGCCGAATCAATTTCTTGTCTTGAAAGCATTGGTGAATATATCAAAGCAAATTACCTTGGAGGTCTTAATCTCTAATGCGAGCGATAAAGTGTACACACACGCACACAAACACACACACAAAACAAATGCTGTTTTCTTCCAGTTGATGCTTGCAACAATTGCATTCATTTGCCCTGTATCCAAAGTATAGCCAATATAATTACGCTTGTAATCACAAACAATAATCACAATCAAAACCCCCATAATGGACCAGGTTCAAAGACAATTCATGTTTTGTTCACTTCTGAATTCTCACATATATTATATAAATAACAAATATATTAATCCTTGACCATTCATTTAAAACAGCTATTCTGAAATGGTTCTATCACTTTACACTCAGAAAGAAAATAGCCCAAATGAAATGTTCCTGCACATAATGTAAATATGATAAGCACTGGCACAGTTAACATATCAAAATGGACGAGAACATAGATCAAAGTTTCTAGGTGCATTCTAGAGGTTGGATAGCTTCAGAGAGCTTCTTAATGCACCGTAGGGGACGATTGAAATTTAATAATCGGCAACACCGAGGTAAGCATCTCGCTCAATAAAGCAGTTGTGGTGTCTGGTAATGGCTACTTTCATGGCACTTCGTGGCTTGAACACAATTCCCCTTTTCTCTAATTGCACAGTCGAGGAGAAACCTGGGACTAAAGTGAACAGTGCAGCCTGGATGTTATAAAAGTATAATGTTTAATGCCATATATTTTCAGAGAGCTTGAAAGCAGAATCCGTGAGATATAATAATTATTTAGACAGCCTCTGCCATATGCATTTGAAGATTTCTCTAACAGAGCCATTACTTTGGGTTGTATCTTATGGCCATGTAAATGCAACCTGGCCTCTCAGAAACTGCTTCTTGCACCTTCTCCCTAAATAAATAAGTAATTTCTTGGAAAAAAGCATTATGGAGGTAGTAGCTTTCAAGCAGACTTGCGGCGATGGGTGCAGTTGAAATCTATCACTTTAAAAATGTATGTGTTAAATAAAAGGTTTTCCATTACCCCTGCTCAAACTCTCTTTTCCACCTTATTTCCACCCTTATGAACTTTAGTCAGACCAAACCAGGCCTGAGATCCCTTGACTAAGTGTGAATATACAATGCTAGAATTAGGTTAAAGTCTATGTAGATTAGGTAGATGAGCAATTTTTGAAATGGAAAAAAATAAAATAAAAAAAATGCTTTGGTAACACACATATTAATGCCTTATTCTGCATGACCATATTCTATATCCCTTAATCCTACCCAATTCCTAAACTTAACAACTACCTTACTATTAAAGGGGATCCATTATGCAAAATTCACTTTTTCAGGGTATTTGTCCACAGTGTATGTAAACAACGAGCTATAATGGTAAAAAATCCACCCACTCCATATATATATATATATATATATATATATATATATATATATATATATATATATATATATAAAGTCTTATATGTTCGTGCAAATCATTTTATGACCGCTTTGCAAACGAGGGTCAGTTTAACACTGGATTTGCACAAAAGTTGATTCTGAAAGATTAGTCAGTACCAACTGTTTGTGCTCAAACTTCATATCCAGAACAAGTAAGTATAGCACTTCATATTTTGTGAATGTTTCCAAATTTCTGAATGTGCTTGTTAGTATGCTGTACAGCTAATGTGGCTTAAGATGATTATATATTATAACCGTAATTAAACAAAATGATACCTGTTCCATCTCCATGCAGCATATGTTCTCTGGCTCTGTAGGCGTCCTACTACGGTTCCCACATGATCACCTGTACAACAATTTATAGATGAGAATGACAGAACATGCTAATCTACAAGTTGAATAAAGTTAACTCCACAACAACTACACAAATTCATCAACTAACCATTCAGCAACATCTTGTTGGTCCATCCTGAGCCTCTCCATCTGTGTCCGACTGCATTACATTCTCCAGCTATGTTGTTGTATTTCGAAGCATGAGTTGTAAAAGCTCTGCCCTCTTCTGGAAAGGGGGAGAAGAGCAGCAGCTCATTAGCATTTAAAGGGACACACACAAAAACAGCATGGCTGTTTCTCAATTCCAAGAACGCAGAGAACGGACTTGCGTTCTCGTGGAGTCCGGTCTTGCCAGGCGACCTTGAAAGAACGATCTCGGAAGGACGCGAGGACAGAGAACGCATCATTTGAGAATTGAGATGTGCTGCGATCTTGTTGCTCAACTGACCAACTGACCGTCCCAGCATATTATAAGTGGCTAATGCACAGTAAATACAACATAACATCACAAACAAATGTCATAACCTGTTCAAAAAAAATATTTCATATAATTATAGACATTGTTTTCATATAATTATCTTTTTATTTCACCGCGTGTATTTATGAAAATGAGTAGCCTTTGGCTGTTATGCTTTGTCAATGTTAAGATTATTTTTTATATGTCAATAAAAATACTGCAGGCTTTCTTCAGGTTATCATTTTATTAAAATTAAGCAAAACAAATGGTTTACTTTCACGAGCCGTCACGTATTTGCGAGCTTGTAGCTGGAATCTCACGAGAACTTCAAAGCTTACAGGCTTCCGTACGTCGACCACCGCAGCGTCTTCTTGGATTTTTAACGGTTCGATTCCCTCAAGTTTGCATTCGATGCATATCAAGAACACATCCAGGTACTTTCATGCGTCCTCCGTTCTTGCGTTCTTGAGTATTGGAATGAACTTCGACGGTTGATGATGACGTAAAGCAAGAACACAAGGACGCAAGATCGCTGAAGAACGCATATTGAGAAACAGCCCATGTTTTTGATCACGTCCTGAAAAGTGAAGCCGCAGGCTCTTTGATCACCCCCTGGTGGCTGGATGCAGTACAAGTCATAAACCCGCCCTCTCAATGCAAACTAATGGCACTTGTCAAAATAACAAAAAATTAATTACACATACAATAAAATTTTCCGAAAGATGGTTTTGGTCATTTAAGGTAGTTGTTATCATGCTGATATATATTCAATAGTTCATTTTTGTGATCAGTTTGATTTTTGCAAGCAATTTGGTGCTATAGAAACGGGGCGTGTCGTCACGATTTACAGTTGATTGACAGCTTCTCTGAGGACTGTCGGAGCTTTGAGGGGAGATTGAAGATGAATAAATAACTATTATTTTTCGATTTCTGTGTTATTTCCCACTGACAAAAGTTGTTGTTCAGCAGTAAACTGTCCTAACCGACCTACAGATTTGACGGATCACTGAGTTTTTTTCGGTCAAATGTGGGCTTTATAAGCTAAATGTTATTAGCCAAGATAACACGGCTAGCCATGACGGAAAAAGTCATAGACAGTAAAAGAAATTGACACAGCGACCCCATTGGAACTCAATTGAGACAAGTGAAGCCCATTTTTAGCGATTTTTAGCACTTCCGTTTCTGACGCGCAGACTCAAACTAAGCTTGATGACGTCCGCAACATGTCTGACAGATGTAAATCTTCTAGTAGCTGTGCGTGCAAACTGCCATCGTTATTCTTGCAGAGACGGCGAGCTTGAGCGGGGAGTTCTTTAGCGTGAGTGAGCAGGAGTAAGTATTCTGATTAATTATTTTGTATAGTATTTTAAAATGTAACGCCAGTAGGCTTCTCTTTTGACGTCTCCCCAATTGCCTGCGAGCTTCTCCTCCTGTCTGTACGGTAATTTCTCTACTGTGCGACAGAGAGTCGAGTGGTTGTGACGCAATCGTTAGCCTATTTTTACAAAAACTGTTTCTACGGGGCCATAATGTTACATAGAAGGTAATTGAGCCCTTTATACATTGTCGTGTATGTTTAGAAAAAAATAATGGACAAATGGAGTCTTTAAACGCCTCAGATGTAAAGTTATTCACTGTCAAAGTGACGCCAAAATGAATGGGTGTCAATGGGATGCTAACGCAAGTGAAGTTCTGCTACAAGATGGCAGCACGCGGTCGACTTCCTTGGGCACTGGAAAAAGCAGGTAATCATAATCTGGCAGTTACTAATTATCTTTATGGGTATAAAATAATAATTATCAGGACAAAACTAATCCTACTCTAGTTAATTAAAGAGCACTGTCTAACGTTACAGCAATCGATCTGCTGTAGAGTTAGTTCAACTTTACAGAGGTTTCAAAAATATAATTGCGCTAGAAACAGAATATTTTTTTACAAGTATAATTTTAATTTGTGTATAATTTATTTATTTAAAATACATCAATTAGGATATGTTGTTTTGACCTAGTTATGAGTAATTTAGTTTAAAACTGAACAATGTGTATTAATAAACATTCAAATAAATGTAAATTCCTTATTGCCAGATGTAATTAAGCCATCGTTTAAGCCAAATGAAAAAGGGAGGAGGAAAAGAAAAATATAATAAACAATAGATAATAAAACAAATAGGTGATCTGATCTTGATGACGCAGACGTCTGGGCGGAAGTTTGATACCGCGACTCCGCCTCCGCCTCCTGGTTTCACTGACAAGTCTTTCTGCACATGCCCAGGTTTGTCAACATGTCAACGCCCATCATCGTCCGTTTTACCTTCAGTTCATTACAATGGAAGGAAGCGGCGTTGCGTCGTCCATCTTTTTTTACAGTCTATGGATCACACCCAAATAGGGGCAAATTGGACATACTATAATAAATGATCTGTGGGGTGTTCTGAGCTGAATCTTCACAGACACATTATGGGGATGCCAGAGACTTATATTACATCTTGTGAAAATGGGCATAGGTCCCCTTTAACAAGCAGTAATTAGGAGTTTTTAATTATTGAGGCAAAAGTTGTAGTTAATAGTGAGAATTGGACCCTAATCTAAGTGTTACCAGAGTTTTAACTGAAGCCATAAGCTCAGTTCTCTCAGTCTATGAAACTTACACAGATGTTCTTAGAACTGGAATGATGCATTTTTACCTTCAAGTGCTTTTAACTATATATGGCAATATTTTGCTACTGGTATACAAGTGGTTCATTAAAATGTCTATATATCAAAACGAATGTATGTGAACCATGTCAATGTGACAGTCCCAAAGGTCCCCGTTGATTACATGCCGCACAAACAAAAGTGATACCCTGCCCAAACAAAAGGAAATCCAAATCCCATTGACAAGGGTGATGTAAATTAACTATTTGAAAGAGTCAGTAACAATAGGTTTCTGTCAGCCGACAGAGAATAAAAATGTCAGTCCTGTCAGTATGCACATTGTCCAAAGTTCTCAAGCTCTTGACAGGAACATGGTTTGACAATTTGAAAGAAAGGCTCTATTGCTTCCATTATTTAAATATTTTAGCGATGAATCTCAGAGTAAGACACAGTTAAACCCTCTGTGAATGAAAAAGGAAAACTGAACACATGGCACTTCAACAAGTGAGGAATTCTCTTAAACATTTATGTGCATTATATCCACTCTGGGGTATTTTATTTCTTATTAATATATTTTATTGATGCAAAATAGAGCAAATTCAGCTGAGTGAATAATTCATTAATTGAGAACTAACAGTACAAAGCAAGCAATAACATCACTCACAACTTATCTGACTCTAAATGGCTACTAAAGTGATAAAATAGGCATTTTGTTTTTGAGGAGAGACTGTGAATTAGTGGAAGCAGATGGGTAAGACACATAACATGGGAGGATATTAAGATAATTCACAATATTTTATGATGTCATTTGACAGCATTAAGAATTTTCCTTCCATGAAACAGCACACATATCACCCCTAATTTTGTTAAGAAAAACAAAATGCCATTAGGTTTGCCTCAGAGAGTAAACATGGAGGCTTGTCTGATTTGAAGCATGCAACTTTTGCATAAGTATCACCTCAAGGATAATTGGAAATGGTTTACTCATTAGGAGCAACAAATCACTTAAACTGTAGATTAATGACTTGAAGATATGCTGTTAAGATGGGGATTGATTTTGAGATTCAATTTAGAAAAGTAATTCCATATAGAACATACTAAGGGCAGTTTGAACGTATGCTGAGACAAAAGATTTGGGTTATACGGTATATATATAGAATAAATGGCCTTTGTGTTAAATATATTTTATAAGATTTTAAAATGTTTATATTTCAGTTTGTCTATAGGGGTTATAATAAGTGAACACTACAGAACTACACTACCAAACATTTATAGAAGAGTCAAATATAATAAAGGCAGACTGAACTGTGTTTTTTAAGGATATTTTTCATATATTTCAGGCCCTGTGCACAGCTTTTTCTATGTGTTTTGGCCATTTGTTCACACGCAAACACAGAAACTGAGCATTTTTGAAAACTCATGCCAGGGTGAAGATTTTTAGGAACTCCGGTTAGAGTGTTGTCATGTAGACGGTGAAACCAGAGATTTTGGCTTGTGACGTCAGAACCAGAACTGGTTAGAACCTTTTTCCAGGTTTCTGATTGGCCATCATGGCTTTATGGTTAAGGTTATATCGCCAACTGTTGGTTTGGCATGCTCTTGACAGAGCTTCATAGCGCGTTTCTTGCATTTTCATGTGGAAGCAATTTAAAACTTTATTTTTATAAAAATACCCATGTACGTGTGGACTAGGCCTCACTTGGCGCTTCGAATAATGATTGTATCTATCTACATTGTTATGCCACTAGGTGGCAACAAGTGACTTGAAAATGTGTTTCACTGAATCATTCATTCAAGAGATTTGTTCAAAAACACTGATTCATCCAGTAACGAAACAAGTGAAGCATTTATGAGTGAGTCATTGAATCATTCATTCAAACCGATTTTTATTCATTCAAATTAATTAAATATTTTAAATAGACTGCAGCCATTGACTTTTTGTCAGGACTTCTAGTAAATTACATGTTATTTTGTTTAGTTGTCTCTTGTCAGTTCAGAATCATGTAGGAGAATCATGATCTCTGTTTAAAAACTAATTTGTTTAATTTAAAGTTTGTTCTAATCAAAGCAGATGACTCTAGTTTTATTCTAGCAGATGACTTGTCAGCTGCTATTAGCGCATGCAGTCATGAAAGGTCAATGTTTGTTCAATAAACTATTGTTTGCCTTTTCCTTAACATTATAGGTGGAAATGTTCAATAGCCTTCTAACAGAAACTGCCTATCATAGAAACTGACATTCAAAAATAAATCCACCTAACAATATAAAAGTGTGACAACTAGCCCTGGAGCAAAAACACAAAATATCAAGCAATAATACAACAAAAGAACCAAAAGTAATGTTACTCAATGAGAACGAGGTTGCGATTAGTTATTCAGTTATCAGAGTTTGTAGCAATATGTTTCAGGTGTAGAAAATAAATAAATCCTAAAGACTAATTGTATACTAATAGAGTGGAATGGAAGGTTAAAACCCCTCAGGATAAGAGCAAATTAAGCTGTCAATCATCTGAACCAGTATGGATAAATTAAGGCATGTCCTGCCGCATGTCACTTTTGTTGCATTATAACGGGCACCTCATGGTAGCAGCATTCATTTTTGACAGGCTTTCTCTCAGTTCTGCCTGCCCTTCAGATTCCAGCGTCAGCCTCTCAGCCTCTTATCTCTCAGACTTTTTCTTTCTTTTTTCCATGTCTTGCCCTTTCCCCCAAAGACCATGTGTATGCTTTGAATTGCCTCAGTAACAGAGGATCAGCCATGCTTTCCTAGTCACACATATCAAATGCTTAAGACACCATGAGCCACAAGGACGTGCCGCATCTCCTTTAGTCTAAAAAATTAGGATGGAAAAAAAGCATGTGCTACAAAAGAGGCTTATTCTGGAAGAAACATCCTTGAGCTGACAAAGCAAATAGAATAATGTAAAATATGTATGCTGTGTATTAAGAAGAAAGCTCTGTTTTCCATTCTAAATGTTTTAACAAACTTCAAAGAGCATGACATTTGCATTTCAGCTCTATACACACAAATAAAACATTGGCCCTGGTCGCATGAAATCATTAAGCATAAGCTCTCCCTGAGTTTAATATGTATTAGTTTTATCTTCTTGCACATTCTGACCAAGAATCTGCACAGAACAACACGTAAAGGACGTTTTCTCTAGAACTTTCAAAAAGTTACATCAGCCACTGAGAGAGGATTAAACGAATACTTTCTAAATTCTTCACGTTAATGACTTCATCATTAAACAAGTCAGTTAGGTCACCCAGCATTACGTGCGCTCATATCTTTAAGTCTTGATATTACCTCCACATTAGTCCTGAAAGTCTGTGGTAGATTCATTTTGTCTGGCTGTCCTCTAAAAGCCAAGGTCATATGAATGACAGACTGAAGGGTGCTTTTATACTTCCATATTTAGCTTTTTATCTGCTTAAATCACTGCCTTAAGGCTGCAAATTGAGAAAACAGCTAGGGTCTCAATCCCAAACCCATTTGAGCATAATAAGTATGAGCCATCCAATGGCATTTCTTCGATCTGTCGATCTAACAGTCTGCAGATGAAGTGCAGAACAGGCACAAAGCCATTATTTCAGACCCCCACAGTTACGGGAATTGCAAAGTTGCCTTTGCAGATACATCAGCATTTTTTCCCCCATAATATTAACATAAAATGGAGATTTCTTTATTCTTCCATGCTGAAACCTACCAACCAGGATTGATCAAATGAAGCGTGTTTCAAATAACCTTCATGTTTCACTATTGTTACAGGGTGCAGTCTGATGATAACTTCAGATAATGAATGCTCGTTACTTACACGTTTTATACAAAGCAAAGTGATTACAAAGCGATTGATCAGAAATCTCTATCATTACAAAGTGATTGATCAGAAAGAGCAGGTCTTAACTATCAAATGTTTCGGTGGATTAACAGTGAAAAATTTCCAAGTCGGAAAAATATTCTCAGTTGTACAGCTTTTGACATTTAATCTTATTCTTTGGAGCATAGGCCTACACGTTCCAGCAGAGCAAAGCTACGGATGCAGCTTATACCAGCTCAGCTGAGAAGACAAATAGTTGGTTTAACATGATTTCAGCATTTCACACAATATATGAGAGAGCGGGGTACAAACTAACACGTTTTAGTGTTCTCAAGTTTGTGTAATGCTGGGTTCAGACTACATGATATGAGCCTGATTTTGGCACGATCCATTTGACGTAGGGCGTCATGGTGATTCGTAAATGAGTGCAAAAATCAATTGTTTTATTATCTCGTATAGTGTGTTACAGTGGATGACAACCAATGCCACGTCTGCGTCCACGAAGGGTTCCGTCACATCTATGATGTTGACCAATAGGAGCACAAAAGCTTTTTCATACACAGCTTTCAAACGTGGCAAAATGAAAGAGAGATGATGGTATTGATGCTGCTAGGTGGAATTATGCAATGGAGGAAAGGTTTGTGGAGCTATGGCAACAATATTCCTGCCTTTATGATGTTTCCTTGAGGGACTACAACAACAGAGTGAAAACAAGATAAGCAATAGATGAGGCGCTTCAGCAACCAGGCGAATACTGGAATTAGCATTAAAGGGTTAGTTCACCCAAAAATGAAAATTCTGTCATTAATTACTCACCCTCATGACGTTCCAAACCCGTAAGACCTTTGTTCATCTTCGGAACACGATGACATTTTTGATGAAATCCAGGAGGTATATGATTCGTCCAGTAACATAATCAACACTTTCAAGGTCCAGAAAGGTACTAAAGACATTGTTAAAGTCGACGTGACTGTAGTGGTTCAACCTTAATGTTATGAAGCGATGAAAATACTTTTTGTGTGTAAAAACAAAAGAAATTACTTTATTCAACAATTACTTCTCTTTTGTGTCATTTTCATACGTAGCTTACGCCCAGAGCTTCCAGGTTCTACGTCAGAACAGCGACTTATTATTGGCCGGCTCCTGAGTCAGAATCACACGTATGTGTCGTACTTCTCAAATGATCAGCTTTGGCCATACTGAGCCGGCATTTGGACGTAAACTCAACTGTGTAAGGACAATGACAGGGAAGAGACTTTTTGCACATGAAAAGTATACTCGTCCCTTCGTAACATTAAGGTTGAACCACTACAGTCACGTCGACTAGTTTAACGATGTCTTTAGTACCTTTCTGGACCTTGAAAGTGTTGATTATATTGCTGTGGACAAGTCATATACCTCTCGGATTTCATCAAAAATATCTAAATTTGCATTCCGAAGATGAACAAAGGTCTTACTGGTGTGGAACGACATGAGGGTGAGTAATTAATGACAGAGATTACATTTTTGGGTGAACTAACCCTTTAATCAAACACACTGCTTTTGTAGTCTGTTCACACTCTTGTTTCTGGGAAGTCAGTCATTAGTTCCACCTTCTCGGTGTTCAAACTATTTTTGTTTTTCAGGGAAAGAGACTGTACATTTAAATACTCCATCAATAAAACCCATTTATTAAATTTGTCATGTAAAAAATAACTCATTTTAGTGCTTTACAATGAACAGAAAACAAAGCCACAGCATGTTGGTCAAAATAATGCTAGCAAATATAGGTGAAGACATATATAATAGAGGAAATATGTGAATTACATTGCCAACTGCCACATAGTTGGAGAATAACATTCTACCACATTTGCTTTGTTTTAAATAAACACTAAAAATAAAGATTACAGTTAACTACAGTGTGAAATGTTACTGATTCTGTACATCTGGCAACAAATAAACAAATTAAGTTTCAACCAGTGTGGGTGGAAAGCTGTGATACCATGTCATAATAGAACTATTCATGTTATTTTGTGCCTCAAGCTTTCTTTCTTTCTTTCTTTCTTTCTTTCTTTCTTTCTTTCTTTCTTTCTTTCTTTCTTTCTTTCTTTCTTTCTTTCTTTCTTTCTTTCTTTCTTTCTTTCTTTCTTTCTTTCAAGGTTGATATCTGCCAAAATGGAATTGAAATAGTTTGGATCCATATACACATACTAAGTTCAATTTAATTTAGAATCCTCCTAATGTTTGTTTTTCATGCGTTGTCCTGCAAATTGAATCAATACATAAACCTATGATACAGCACATCATATTTTTATCACCATCATTTTGCTGACACCTGCTATCAAGGGAGGTGAATGAGCCAGCAAATTAGGTGCCACATTGCACCACATTTTGTTATTAGAGATGTCAGAATGGCAAAGCTGACAGGCTGCTTCAAGCTGTCAGCTTTTTGAGTGTCACAGTGGAATATCTGAAAGTGGTCACCTATATATATTTTTTTAAAGACAGTTTTGTGTGTAAAACTATCTCTCTCTATCTCTCTATCTATCTCTCTATCTATCTATCTATCTATCTATCTATCTATCTATCTATCTATCTATCTATCTATCTATCTATCTATCTATCTATCTATCTATCTATCTATCTATCTATCTATCTATCTATCTATCTATCTATCTATCCCTCTGCCACAAGGATGGACGAGAAGCACCACATCTTTAAGTGCTAATAGTATTAGTTAAATGCCAAATTTAATATGTTTTAAACTTAATTTATGATTATGGATAATCTGGATTTTTTTTATTACATTAGACAACTGAACAAAATAGCATGTTATTTACTTTAGGTTCAGACAAAATGTTCTGTTTAATTTCTTCGCTAAATGTCTAAAATGTTATAAATTGGTCTATTAAAAAAATATATTGAATTAAATGAATTCATTATGTAAATAAAACTGTTTAAAAATGATGAATAAAGACTTGATTCATCCAGAGTTTTTTAATTAAATTTGAATGATTTAATAAGAGTCACTGGTCACCACCTATCTTTATTTGAAGCTTAACATTAGTTTCAAAGTTCAAATTATTGTTATTTTTTTATGTTTGCGACATAGAAATAGCAATACTGTGTAGTTGAAAACACTGTTTGTGAAGCTGTTACATGACCGCTGTTTTCTCTGTCTCAGCGGCAGCACGAAAGCAAGTTTAATTGTTGCGGTGTGATCTTAACAAATGTCAAGACAACATTTCTTAACTGTACAATCCGTGTCTACACCAGACGCGACCGTTGTCGCTCACATCGCAACAGCTAAAAGCGGTCTACACTGGACGCGACAAAGCGCCTGTTACAAAGCATTTGTTCTTCGTGTCAGTAAGTCATCAATAGAACGAGGCATCCGTTTACTGTCAGAGATCTGTCGTTCGCGGCACGCCGCATCCAGTGTAGACAACATCACCGAATATAACGGGTTCTGTTGTCTTTTGTTGTGTCGCATCGCACCGCTCGCGTTTGGTGTAGACACGGTGTTACATTCAAATTTGAATTGCAATTCTACATCCCGTTTGCTACCTCAATTCAATTTAATGAACTGAAATGAAATATAAAGTTTCTTGTCAGTTCATTTCTGAAGAGTGCACAACTTTAACCAGCCTTGAACACACTGAACCAGTATTCATAAAACTAAGAACATTCATGGAATTTATTTTCTAAGCGAAGACACAGTGTACAAAACAACTTATCCATGATTGCACCAGTCTTGATGATCAACAAAGGCTATACTATAACATCTGAAATACATGCGTAGGACATCGCAAGGTTAAAGTTGTATAACCCATACAAAAACTGCCCATCTGAAGGACACAGTATATCTTCTCCAATATTCATTTTATGCAGACCTTGTCCACTTTTCTTCATAACACAGACGATATAGAACGCTGTTACTCAGTCAGTGCCGTCGCTCAAACTGTACCTACTGTCTGAATCAACCGCAATCAATCCATTTCTACTTTACATGAAGCCACAATTAAACGGTGGTGTTAAATCAGGATTGATCGATTATAACAAAACACAGAATCCCTGCTAAAGCAGATTTGAGATAAGCAGGTATAGGGAGGTGGAGGTCATCACCACATTCATTGGAACTGTTCAGAGAGGGAAAAGAAGAGCGGAGGCCTCTCTCTAGTGTGTGGATGGAGTGCTCCACCATACATCATGAAAAACAAGATGAGTTAAGCACACAGCCACACAGTGTTTCTTGGACAACTGGGATTGGAAACAAGTTGTGATTTATTGGCTGCTAGACACAGTGCCTTTGACCCATTTAGACAAAGGATTTGTTTATCTTATCATTGTACAAGATATTTTTATTTATTTATTTCCCGACTTACTGTGTCTCACTCTAGTGGGTTACATGTTTTCATGTTAATGACTATCCGAGCCCTAAGAGGGTTTACCTACTCACAGTTGGCATTGGTTTGTCATTAGATGTGCATTGTTCTGTAAAAAAGCATGCTTGAGCAAGCACTACAATTATGTGGCCAGTTAAGTTAATTAGACTATTTAAGGCAATGTCTTTGCACCATGGCAGCAAGCAGGGTAATGACCGGTTCTTTTGTCGGCAGTTGTATGCATCCAGAATGCAACAGCAAGTTTTTACTCATTGTATTAAATTAACATACCTTTAGGTAGGCTACGTATAGTTAAACATGCCATGGTCACCATTTAATTTAACGTGGAAAAAGAACTCACTGATATATTGTTGTCTTGATGCATGCCTTGTAGATAAGAACAAGAGATGTTTCTGATGATCAGCAACCTTGCAGGTGCTTTTATGCAATAGATAAATAAATAAATATATGTTAAAGGATTAGCTTTACTAACCGTCAAGCCAACCTATGTGTATATGACTTTTTTCTTTCTGATGAACACAATCAGAAATATTTTAATAAATATCCTGATGCATCCAAGCTTTAAAATGGTAGTGAACGGGACCAACGAGTATGATCCATCCATAATAAACGTACTCCACACGGCTCCGAAGGGTTAATAAAGGCCTTCTGAAGCGAAGCGATGTTTTTGTGTAAAAAAATATGTATCCATATTTAACAAGTTATGAAGTAAAATATCTAACTTCCATCAAACTGCCTTCTGTATTCAAGTTACGAAGAAAGTGTAAACTGGCGTAGCGTCAGTTACCCTTTTTTCCGTAAGCTGAAGTGTAAGCGTTTTGAACTGCAAGAATTTTACACTTTCTTTGTACGTTGAATACAGTAGGCAGTCAGGCAGAAGTTAGATATTTTACTTCATAACTTGTTAAATATACCTTTATCGACAGAAAACGAATTAGTGTTACATAGCTCAACACGGTTAGTCTTATTGTTTGAATCTTGTTATTTTGGTGGCTAACATAGCACAATTTGAAAAACTTTATTTGTAGTAACAGTAATACAGCATTTTCTCGACCATACAATATATGCCATTTAGCAACAAGTCATTGTCTTTTATTAATATGATATTTTGATATCGATCTAGCTTACTGCAATGTGCAACAAGTGTCTTATACCTGCCTCCGACGAACGCTCAAAGTAACATTATAAATCAACGTTCAACACTCTAAAATGTATTTTTAGTATGTTTTTTTTTTTTTTTTGATCAAGTAAAACAGCGATGCATTACCCCACAATTTTCATTTGTTAAAGGTGCCCTAGAATCAAAATTTGAATTTATCTTGGCATAGTTAAATAACAAGAGTTCAGTACATGGAAAAGACATACGTTGAGTTTCAAACCCCATTGTTTCCTCCTTCTTATGTAAATCTCATTTGTTTAAAAGACTTCCGGAAAACACGCGGATCTCAACACCGACTGTTACAGTACGTAACAGTCGGGATCATTAATATGTATGACCCCAATATTTGCATATGCCAGCACATGTTCAAGGCATTACACAAGGAAAGGCAGTATTAACGTCTGGATCTGTGCACAGACAAGGTAAGCCAGCAAGAACAACAGTGAAAAATGGCAGATGGAGCAATAATAACTGACATGATCCATGATAACATGATATTTTTAATGATATTTGTAAATTGTCTTTCTAAATGTTTCGTTAGCATGTTGCTAATGTACTGTTAAATGTGGTTAAAGTTACCATCGTTTCTTACTGTATTCACGGAGACAAGAGCCGTCGCTATTTTCATTTTTAAACACTTGCAGTCTGTATAATTCATAAACATAACTTCATTCTTTATAAATCTCTCCAACAGTGTAGCATTAGCCGTTAGCCACGGAGCACAGCCTCAAACTCATACAGAATCAAACGTTAACATCAAAATAAACACTTTACTCACATAATTTGAAGCATGCATACAGCATGCATGACGAACATCTTGTAAAGATCCATTTGAGGGTTATATTAGCTGTGTGAACTTTGTAAATGCACTGTAATATAGTCGAGAGCTCGTGTGGCAGGGAGCAGGCGAATTAAAGGGGCGGCGCGCTGCCAAAATCAGTGTATAGTTAATGATGCCCCAAAATAGGCAGTTAAAAAAAAATTTATTTAAACAAATCTATGGGGTATTTTGAGCAGAAACTTCACAGACACATTCAGGAGACACCTTAGACTTATATTACATCTTGTGAAAAAGCATTCTTGGGCACCTTTAAATAAACTGACCTGTATGAGTAGTAATTCAGCATTTGCAGCTGTTTCATTAGAATTAAATAAAACAATACGAATTTAAGTGACAAAACTAACTGTAACAAAGTTTAGACTCGAAAGGCATATGGTTCAGGGAAGAAGGAAGTGGACGTTAAGCAGAACTTTGTAAAATATGCATAAACAACAAAATGAAAGGACTGGCACTAGCTTCCAACTGCAGCATATGAGCATAAAAAAAAAAAAAACAGCAACATAAAATGTCCTGGGCTCTCAGCCACTGCATGCTTCATACCACAGTAACATTAATAAAACTTTAATACATTAGCTCATCCATGAACACAATTTCTGCCTGAGTCGCATCGGATTGCTTTCAATCGGCTGTGGAGGTGAAGATGACAACTCTCATGATTCCACACTCATTGAGCTATGCCTTTGTTAATGTTTTGAATAAGCGACCTCTTTCAGTGAAACTTACATTCCTTTAATGTTTGCATAAAAAAAAATAAAATAAAATAAAATAATATAAAAAAAAAAACTGGATGTTTTGAATGTTCTGAGACCACAAAGAAATTGTGATAGTGGATAGCCATGGTGTCCAAAATCATAGTGGACATTATCGATTCAATCCCATTACACACTCAATAATGAGTATACAACCAATGTACACTCAATGGCTAGCCGCTTGAGGACATGAACTGTTGAATAATGATTAATAAAAACAACTTCGACATTTAGAACAAAAAAGTTATCCTCTTGAAACTATAAAAGGCATATTTATTTATTTATTTATTGTTGATTAATAACACATCTTAACATTTATAATTCTTTATATCTGCTCTCGGTATTATTTGACTTTACTCTGAAATGTCCATCTGTTGAGACACATTTTTGAAAGCTGTGCTCCATGCAAATATTGTCCACCTAAGCCTTTGGCGTGGGTCAAACAAGTGACTCGAAAACCAGAAGAAATTCAAAATGACATCAGTAATGCAGTCACATTTTTCTAATCTCCTTGGATGGATTCAGGCCATGATTTTCATTTAGTCGAATAGAGATAACCAGACTGTCAGCTAGGTTGCAGTTTCCCTTTAATCTTACCCTGAAGCTAATAATCAGCCTGCAACCCTGAAAGCCTTCATCAGACATTCATCATGCACTGAAATAATTTAGATACTGAACTTTCATTCAGTTTGGGGTTATCCAGGAGCATAAAGGCAGATATGATTAATTAGTAACTTTTTAAGAATAAGCCATATTGATGAAAAAACGCATAATTCAATCAGTCAGTTGCAGTTCGACTTAAACTTGTCCATGTAATGCTATTAGTAATGATGCACAAAACATTTACTGAATGTAAATACCAGAAATTGCATTATGTTCATTAATAAAGTCATTTTCACCAGTGAGTTCATCGTACAACACTCTACAAAATCAATGTGGAATTTTTAATGGCGAGGTTTTGAACACTTGCTCTCAAATTATATGAAAAAAACTGCATACTAAATATATCAGAAAGCATATTCATATCTCAGTAAGTTTCACTTTCTCTCCATGTTGATCATTGTTTAACATCTTTACAATCAAGAGATTTTATTTTTCACATTTTTAATGAGATCTTTCCATAATTCAAGTAAATAGAGCACAGACGGATAGGAGGTCACTGCAGAGAGTCTCAGTGGTAATGATATTAGCCTGCCCTTCACATTTAAATGGCCAATCTTAAATGCCTTCACATTTGCTATTTACTTTCAACATGATGCTTACAATGTTGGATATGCTGGGGCATGCTCAAATAGAACGAAGGTAACAGAGCTTGATTAAAGTTTATCTTTCGGGGTTATAACTCTACCAGCCTTCATTATTGCTTGTCAGATTATAAATGGTCCTGGGGAGAAATTATGCAAGCTCACACACATGCTGAATGAAGTGAATCACTTTACTTGGCTTAAGTCATGAAAACCTGCTCATTCTTGATCGTTTGATATGGTTAGTATTGAATCTAGTCTGTCAGAGAGATTTAGAAAGAAAGAAAGAAAGAAAGAAAGAAAGAAAGAAAGAAAGAAAGAAAGAAAGAAAGAAAGAAAGAAAGAAAGAAAGAAAGAAAGAAAGAAAGAAAGAAAGAAAGGCATATGGTGAACGAAAGTAGGGTCAGAATTTTTAATTACTTTTTCAAATATTTTTAATCGGTTATTATAACAAGCTAGAACAATAGTAGTAAAAAAAATAAAATAAAATAAATAATCCATTTAATGTCCCGTTTGCATACAAACAATAGCATTTGAATATAAAGAGCTGAGATTAAATTCTGAAGCTCTAGCAACACTGAGTATCACTGTGTAAAAAGGAAAGTTGCGCCAGATTGAGTTATGTGAAAGATATACAGATTGTTATTGTTAAAACAGGATCAGCATAGACACACCATAGCTGGTATAAATAGGGTAAGATGGGCTAAATATGAAAAAGATCCACCTTCATTTTTTCTCTTGATCATAAATGGCACATAATCTCCATAATCTCATCTCAACAAATTTAATGAATGGCTATTCTCTTTTTTTGTAATTGATTGGAGATTAGGTGCCTTGCTTAAAGGGTTAGTTCACCCAAAAATGAAAATTCTGTCATTAATTACTCACCCTGATGTCGTTCCAAACCTGTAAGACCTTCGTTCATCTTCAGAACACAAATGAAGATATGTTTAAAAAAAAATCTGATGGCTCAGTGAGGCCTGAATTGACTGCAAGTTAATTTACATGTTCAAATGCCCAGAAAGGTACTAAAGTTACATTTAAAACAGTTCATGTGCCTACAATGGTTGAATCTTAATGTTATGAAGTGACGAAAATACTTTTTGTACACCAAAATAATGACTTTATTCAACAATACCTAGTGATGGGCGATTTCAAAACACTGCTTCATGAAGCTTCAAAGCTTTACAAATCTTTTGTTTCGAATCAGTGGTTCGGAGCGTGTATCAAACAATCTTTGGTGCACAAAAAGTATTCTCGTCACTTCATAACATTAAGGTTGATCCACTGTAGTCACATGAACTGTTTTAAATAAGTCTTTAGTAGCTTTCTGGGAATTTGAAAGTGTAAATTAACTTGCTGGCATTTCAAGCCTCACTGAGCCATGGGATTTTATCCAAAATATGTTAATTTGTGTTCTGAAGATGAACAAAGGTCTTACAGGCGTGGAACAATATGAGGGTGAGTAATTAATGACAGAATTTTCATTTTTGGGTGAACTAACCCTTTAAGGCTACCATAGTCATTTCCTGCTGGTATTAAGACTCAAACCCACAACCTTCAGGTTACCAGCCTGACTCGCTAACCATTAGGCCACGACTGCCCAACAATTACTTTCATTGAAATCACACTGACTGATGCATCATCATTCTGCACAAGCTAAACTTACAATTTAAAATTAATATATAATTAGTTCTTGTGTATGTATATATGTATATGTATATATATATATATATATATATATATATATATATATATATATATATATATATATATATATATATATATATATATATATATATATATATATATATATATATAACACACATTCATACATAGACACACACATTATGTAAGGGATAATGTGCATCCGGCGGTTGTAATCCCGTTTATTACACGGCTACTTGCCACAGAAGTAAATAATCAGAGACGAAATATTGATCTGAGTCGAGATATTTTATTAGCTATTGAATCGCAAAGCTTCCATCAAGAGAGCAGTTGCTAGCACGGCAAGTTCAAACTAGACAGACATTTAAGGTATACAGTACAGTCACACCACTTATTAAACTGCATTTTGCCACATATAAGAAATATTGATAAGAGATATTGATCTGAGATGGAACTGTTTTAAAATCGTACCTGTTTGTTATCTTATAATCTAACAGTGTACAAAACAATCTAAAAGGATATATCCATTCTGGATGGAATGGCTGAGAGAGGACAGATGGTATGTGTAACACCTTTGTTGTATATATAGTACTTACAAATGTTTTTTGGGTTTTTTTCTTTAGCTGAAATTACTTAAATGAATTCTCAGTGGATTCTTGTGTAAGCGATTCAAAACACACCTCTTGAAGTTAACCTATGACTTGTCTCTACAGCGTGATATTTTGCTTGTCATTATATCATTGTGTTACATTTCAAACTTCAGCTTGAAACCATTGTATGTCTGTACAAAAAACTTTGTAGATTTTTGACTTCTAACCTTTCTAAAGGAGTCAGCTACTCTGCTATCCATTTTGAGCTCTTTTCTATTCAACAATGAGTTTCTATTTTATTCAGTTTTGCTCATAGGCAACAGGAATTGAACTAAACTGAACATCCAGACCAGCTAGATAGCCCGAGGATTTCTGAACACTGCTTATCCTAATGGTGAATTGACAATCCTTGGATGAACCGGCCTTCTTCAGGGGAAACATCCTTGCATGTTTGATTAGTCTTGGAGAATTGTGAGCTTTGGTCTTCCTTGGGGATAGTTACCCGTGGATATATGGCAAACTCATGAAAACTGAGCTCCATGCTTTATTACAGTATGCCCATATCCTACTAGCACAAGTACTGTATCTGGAATAAAACAGCTGGCTCACAACTATTCACAGGCTGGACAACTACTTATCAAAACATACAGGGGAGAATTCACTAAACATAAGCTCCACTTTTGCTCACAGTATTTTAGTAAAAAAAAAAAAAAAAACCTCTTGATTGCTCACTACCCACATTCCAGTTTAAAGGGAAAGGGAAGAAACTCTGTAATCATTCATTCACTTTTAGATAATTCAATCCTTTTTAACCTTCTTTCAAATTCTTCTTGTGTACCACAAAAGAAAGAAAGTCATACAGGAACCAACACAAGGATGAGTAAATGACAGAATCATAGTTTTTGGGTGAACTATCCCTTTTAACCAGGCACTAAATGTGCTTAAATAGCTCTACACAGACAAAGCATGTGAACAAACAGTGCTATCAGCCAGTGCAATTCATTCTTACTGAATTCCCCAACAGCATTTCCTAGACAATAGAGTAGACAGACTAATCAAGAGGATTAACCAACTTTACTTGTTTCCAGTCAATTTGTAACCAAAGTAGACACCTCTACCAACAAACCTTTTTAGTTAAATTGACCATATTCTGAAGCTGCAACTGCACACAATTAATCTTGTAAAGTTTCCTCCGTCCACTGATGCTCAACAAAACTTTTGTGTGCTTATGCATACATGCAAAATAGTCTGGCAGGACAGGCTCGTGTTTGCAACTGATGTTTAAATGTATTAGAATTTCTATATATACTCAGAGCCCGTTTACACTAGTGTGTTTTTGTTTTTGTTTTGGCTGCTAAAAATGACAACAAAGCCAGCGTGTTTTTGTTTACACGGTCATCAAGGATACACAGGGCGAACGAGGGCAGCCACGCAATCATTTTCAAAAGTCTCCGCTTTAGTCCATTTATACAGAAACGCAACACCATCGTTTTCAAACTAAAACAGGGTCTACAGCGTTTTTGAATGTCTTTTGAAAGTTTGAAAGCCGGTATAGTGTAAATAACAGGCGTAATGGTAGCAAAATGTATGCGTTTTAAAACGAAAACGCACTAGTGTAAATGGGTGCTAACATATACAACAATTAGTAGCTATTGCATTAACTAATGTTTACATTTAAAGTCTTATTGTATAGTATTACTCTTCTTTTACTATCTTTTTTTCTTTTCTTTTTTTTCTTTTTTTAAATAAATTACATTGATAGTTACTATAAATGCTGTTTAGGTTTCATGTTCCTTGTAGTGTTTCCAAAGATCAGATGTTTGGTAACACTATTTTACAGTGTCCTTGTTACATGTTACATGTGTCACAGATCCCTCGTCTCCAGAACTCCAATTCCCATGATCCTCCTGTTCTCCACACCTGCACTCACTTCCCTCGTCTTCTCCTCCTCATCACAGATTGCCTGGACCTGGAGCCCTCAGCTCCAGCCGCCGCCGAGCGACCTTCTCCAATCTCCACTGGGCCCTCTCTAGTACCAGTGGGGATTTTAATCGTGTTTGAGGGGATGGACTGGACCCCTTTTCCAGCCCTCTCAGCTTCAGTAGCTGCCAACGAGCCCTCAGCTCCAGTCTCCGCCGCCGAGCCAGTATCTTCAGTCTCCGCCGCAGAGCCAGTATCTTCAGTCTCCGCCGCCGAGCCCATATCTCCAGTCTCCGCCGCCGAGCCCGTATCTCCAGTCTCCGGCGCCCAGCCCGTATCTCCAGTCTCCGCCGCCCAGCCCATATCTCCAGTCTCCGCCGCCGAGCCCGTATCTCCAGTCTCCGCCGCCCAGCCCGTATCTCCAGTCTCCGGCGCCCAGCCCGTATCTCCAGTCTCCGCCGCCCAGCCCATATCTCCAGTCTCCGCCGCCGAGCCCGTATCTCCAGTCTCCGCCGCCCAGCCCATATCTCCAGTCTCCGCCGCCCAGCCCGTATCTCCAGTCTCCGCTGCCGAGCCCGTATCTCCAGTCTCAGCCGCCGAACCAGCCGCTCCATGTGCCGCCAAGCCAGCTCCATGCTCCTCCACCCACAAATCCACGATATTTCTGGGACTCCTCTTAACTATCCTAAACCTCCCCAAGTATTTTTTTTGGGGGGGCCAAGTACCCGTGAGTGGGGGACATGTGGGGAACACACATGTGGGTGGGGCTTTGCCATGGCCGCCCAAGGCTCCTGACCTGCCATGGCTCATGGACCTGCCAGGGGTCTCCAGGGGACGCGCCTACCGGGAGGGGGAGGTACTGTCACAGATCCCTCGTCTCCAGAACTCCAATTCCCATGATCCTCCTGTTCTCCACACCTGCACTCACTTCCCTCGTCTTCTCCTCCTCATCACAGATTGCCTGGACCTGGAACCCTCAGCTCCAGCCGCCGCCGCCGAGCGACCTTCTCCAATCTCCACTGGGCCCTCTCTAGTACCAGTGGGGATTTTAATCGTGTTTGAGGGGATGGACTGGACCCCTTTTCCAGCCCTCTCAGCTTCAGTAGCTGCCAACGAGCCCTCAGCTCCAGTCTCCGCCGCCGAGCCAGTATCTCCAGTCTCCGCCGCCGAGCCAGTATCTCCAGTCTCCGCCGCCGAGCCAGTATCTCCAGTCTCCGCCGCCGAGCCAGTATCTTCAGTCTCCGCCGCTGAGCCAGTATCTCCAGTCTCCGCCGCCCAGCCAGTATCTTCAGTCTCCGCCGCAGAGCCAGTATCTTCAGTCTCCGCCGCAGAGCCAGTATCTTCAGTCTCCGCCGCAGAGCCAGTATCTTCAGTCTCCGCCGCCGAGCCAGTATCTTCAGTCTCCGCCGCAGAGCCAGTATCTTCAGTCTCCGCCGCCGAGCCCGTATCTCCAGTCTCCGCCGCCCAGCCCGTATCTCCAGTCTCCGCCGCCGAGCCAGTATCTTCAGTCTCCGCCGCTGAGCCAGTATCTCCAGTCTCCGCCGCCCAGCCAGTATCTTCAGTCTCCGCCGCAGAGCCAGTATCTTCAGTCTCCGCCGCAGAGCCAGTATCTTCAGTCTCCGCCGCCGAGCCAGTATCTTCAGTCTCCGCCGCCGAGCCAGTATCTTCAGTCTCCGCCGCAGAGCCAGTATCTTCAGTCTCCGCCGCCAAGCCAGTATCTTCAGTCTCCGCCGCAGAGCCAGTATCTTCAGTCTCCGCCGACGAGCCAGTATCTCCAGTCTCCGCCGCCGAGCCAGTATCTTCAGTCTCCGCCGCCGAGCCAGTATCTCCAGTCTCCACCGCCCAGCCCGTATCTTCAGTCTCCGCCGCCGAGCCAGTATCTCCAGTCTCCGCCGCCCAGCCCGTATCTCCAGTCTCCGCCGCCGAGCCCGTATCTTCAGTCTCCGCCGCAGAGCCAGTATCTCTAGTCTCCGCCGCCGAGCCAGTATCTTCAGTCTCCGCCGCAGAGCCAGTATCTTCAGTCTCCGCCGCAGAGCCAGTATCTCTAGTCTCCGCCGCAGAGCCAGTATCTTCAGTCTCCGCCGCAGAGCCAGTATCTTCAGTCTCCGCCGCCGAGCCCGTATCTCCAGTCTCCGCCGCCGAGCCCGTATCTCCAGTCTCCGCCGCCGAGCCCGTATCTCCAGTCTCCGGCGCCCAGCCCGTATCTCCAGTCTCCGCCGCCCAGCCCATATCTCCAGTCTCCGCCGCCGAGCCCGTATCTCCAGTCTCCGCCGCCCAGCCCGTATCTCCAGTCTCCGGCGCCCAGCCCGTATCTCCAGTCTCCGCCGCCCAGCCCATATCTCCAGTCTCCGCCGCCGAGCCCGTATCTCCAGTCTCCGCCGCCCAGCCCGTATCTCCAGTCTCAGCCGCCGAACCAGCCGCTCCATGTGCCGCCAAGCCAGCTCCATGCTCCTCCACCCACAAATCCACGATATTTCTGGGACTCCTCTTAACTATCCTAAACCTCCCCAAGTATTTTTTTTGGGGGGGCCAAGTACCCGTGAGTGGGGGACATGTGGGGAACACACATGTGGGTGGGGCTTTGCCATGGCCGCCCAAGGCTCCTGACCTGCCATGGCTCATGGACCTGCCAGGGGTCTCCAGGGGACGCGCCTACCGGGAGGGGGAGGTACTGTCACAGATCCCTCGTCTCCAGAACTCCAATTCCCATGATCCTCCTGTTCTCCACACCTGCACTCACTTCCCTCGTCTTCTCCTCCTCATCACAGATTGCCTGGACCTGGAACCCTCAGCTCCAGCCGCCGCCGCCGAGCGACCTTCTCCAATCTCCACTGGGCCCTCTCTAGTACCAGTGGGGATTTTAATCGTGTTTGAGGGGATGGACTGGACCCCTTTTCCAGCCCTCTCAGCTTCAGTAGCTGCCAACGAGCCCTCAGCTCCAGTCTCCGCCGCCGAGCCAGTATCTCCAGTCTCCGCCGCCGAGCCAGTATCTTCAGTCTCCGCCGCTGAGCCAGTATCTCCAGTCTCCGCCGCCCAGCCAGTATCTTCAGTCTCCGCCGCAGAGCCAGTATCTTCAGTCTCCGCCGCAGAGCCAGTATCTTCAGTCTCCGCCGCCGAGCCAGTATCTTCAGTCTCCGCCGCAGAGCCAGTATCTTCAGTCTCCGCCGCCGAGCCCGTATCTCCAGTCTCCGCCGCCCAGCCCGTATCTCCAGTCTCCGCCGCCGAGCCAGTATCTTCAGTCTCCGCCGCTGAGCCAGTATCTCCAGTCTCCGCCGCCCAGCCAGTATCTTCAGTCTCCGCCGCAGAGCCAGTATCTTCAGTCTCCGCCGCAGAGCCAGTATCTTCAGTCTCCGCCGCCGAGCCCGTATCTTCAGTCTCCGCCGCCGAGCCAGTATCTTCAGTCTCCGCCGCAGAGCCAGTATCTTCAGTCTCCGCCGCCAAGCCAGTATCTCCAGTCTCCGCCGCAGAGCCAGTATCTTCAGTCTCCGCCGACGAGCCAGTATCTCCAGTCTCCGCCGCCGAGCCAGTATCTTCAGTCTCCGCCGCCGAGCCAGTATCTCCAGTCTCCACCGCCCAGCCCGTATCTTCAGTCTCCGCCGCCGAGCCAGTATCTCCAGTCTCCGCCGCCCAGCCCGTATCTCCAGTCTCCGCCGCCGAGCCCGTATCTTCAGTCTCCGCCGACGAGCCAGTATCTCTAGTCTCCGCCGCCGAGCCAGTATCTTCAGTCTCCGCCGCCGAGCCAGTATCTTCAGTCTCCGCCACAGAGCCAGTATCTCTAGTCTCCGCCGCCGAGCCAGTATCTTCAGTCTCCGCCGCAGAGCCAGTATCTTCAGTCTCCGCCGCCGAGCCCGTATCTCCAGTCTCCGCCGCCGAGCCCGTATCTCCAGTCTCCGGCGCCCAGCCCGTATCTCCAGTCTCCGCCGCCCAGCCCGTATCTCCAGTCTCCGCCGCCCAGCCCGTATCTCCAGTCTCCGCCGCCGAGCCCGTATCTCCAGTCTCAGCCGCCGAACCAGCCGCTCCATGTGCCGCCAAGCCAGCTCCATGCTCCTCCACCCACAAATCCACAATATTTCTGGGACTCCTCTTAACTATCCTAAACCTCCCCAAGTATTTTTTTTTGGGGGGGGGCAAGTACCCGTGAGTGGGGGACATGAGGGGAACACACATGTGGGTGGGGCTTTGCCATGGCCGCCCAAGGCTCCTGACCCGCCATGGCTCATGGACCTGCCAGGGGTCTCCAGGGGACGCGCCTACCGGGAGGGGGAGGTACTGTCACAGATCCCTCGTCTCCAGAACTCCAATTCCCATGATCCTCCTGTTCTCCACACCTACACTCACTTCCCTCATCTTCTCCTCCTCATCACGGATTGCCTGCACCTGTTCCTGATCGTCAGCACACCCTTTATATATGGACTCACTCCCTTCACTCCTTGTCTGTTCTTATATGTTATACGTGTTTGATGTTGTTTCTCTCTGCTTTATGAATAAATACCCTTTTGCTGTGGACATCCGTGAAAGCCTCATCTTTAACAATACCAGACCGTAACAACATGTAGTTTATGTAATAATAAGTATAGCTTGTGCATAATTACATGCAACTAACCTTAAATGGAAAGTTCACCCAAAAATGAAATTTCTGTCATTAATTACTCACCCTCATGTCGTTCCACACCCGTAAGACCTTCGTTCATCTAAAATGCGAGAATTTTTTTTATCTCCCATAGAAAGCAACGAAATTACCATATTCAAGATCTAGAGAGGTAGTAAAGACATTGTTAAAATAACCAATGTGACTGCAGTGGTTCAAACTTAATGTTATGAAGAGATGAGTATACTTTTTGTATCCAAAAACAAAACAAAAATAAAGACTTTATTCAACAATTTTTCCTCTTTCCTGTCAGTCTCCTACGCAGTTGACGCGGTGAACAGATGTTTACATCCGAACCTTATCATAATTGCTGTATCTTAATTTGTGTTCCGAAGATTAATGAAGATCTTACGAGTTTGGAATGACATGTGGGTGAGTAATTAATAACAGTTTTTTCGCTTTTGGGTGAACTAACCCTTTAACCACACCCAAATCCTAACCCTACAGTAAATACAAGTAGTTAATTCTTATTACTCAGTACTTAAATGTATAATTACACTGTAACAAAGACACATTAAAATAAAGTGTAACCCAATATTTATATGCATCCTATTGTAGCAACTTGTTAGCAAAGTACATTACATTTAGTTTTAGAATTCAAGTTTGAGGTATGACTGTATGTAATTTATGTTTATAAACAAAATATGAAATTTTCTTCAAGAAGCATTAACCACAGAGCATTTTAATCAAAAACCACATTTGAAAATCCTGAGGGAATCCATGGCTCAAAAATGCTAATTCTCCTCCGGGTTTTGGGACTATAACTGCTATTGCTTTCACAAGCAGGGAATGTGAATTCTCGTGCAATTGCATTGAAAAGTAGGCCTATTCTTTTTAAAGCACTATACAGAAGACTGATGATGTCTAATGTGACAAACACATCTCTTCGGTTCGCTTTTGCTTTGTTCCTGTCACAGGAGTTTCTGGGTAGTCCCACTGTGATATTGAGAGTTGAACGCTTGGACTGCTAATGGACTCAACATGCCTTTAGGCTTGTGTGGGCATCTGCTTGGGCTGAGTATTACCCTTTCCCAACATCATGGGGAAAATTTGGTGCTAGCATGTGCATGACTAAAAGGCAAATATAGGCTTCTCATGTAAAATTGGTTATCCAGCTTTCATGTCTCCGATTATTGTGGAAGATAAGCCAGCGTTCTGAACTTTATAGATGTACAGAGGGCTGACGTCACATCACACACACTGAGTGCCTCTCAGCGATTTAAGGATATTCACATACTAAAAGCTTCCATTTAGGTAATAGTGGTTATTTATGTTATTAATCTTTTAAAAGCATCTAAGCAGAAATTTGGTGAGCGGAAGAGTGACACTTGATCAATTCTCCCCTGCAGACATAATTAGGATTACGTAAAATTGCTCCTCACTTCTTTTTATTTTATATTTACACAGCCTTTTATCTATAGCCACACACTGACACCACTGGATTGCATTCGGAGGCAACCAACATTGAGTTCAGAATTTAAATCAGTGCATGAATATGGAGGGCTTCTTTTGAATTTCCGTTTTGTACATCGGCCTGTCACTCACGGCATCAGCCTCCACTTTAGCCTCACATGACTGAAATACTGAATTCAGAAATATGATAAACGCCACGTCAACCCTCTGACAGTAATGTGAAATTCACCATGCTCACCTCTTAACTGTGTAGCACATGTTTGAATGGTTCTGATACACTGCCCCTGGTCAGACACATACTGACAGGGGAATATGTGGAGCACATACAAAGATACTTGCAGCAGACAAGCTTGGAGCTTTTTCTCTCTACACAGACTGTGAATAAGATACGTTTGCTTCACGCTCTGCATAAAACAGTGTAGCACTTATTATTTGCCTCAGATTTGCCTGACCGATCTGTGTCTAAAGTTAAAGATGATCACCCCAAGGTGAAACCGTCAGCGTACACATCACAGTTGGAGTTGGATTTAATTATCTGCAGTGGTGCTTGATTGCTAACTATATATCGCAGCCGACGCCGCTAGCATAATTGTTTTAATACCCCCATGTCAGTTTAATGAAGGAAATGAAGAACCAGTGCTGTCCTTGAGACTGAATGCCTAATCTTAAGTAATGTTTTCAAGTTTTTCAGAATGAGGAATCACAATAAAATGACTTTACAATAACAAATATCTTTGTCCTTGCCTTATTTTAGGAGGATATTAGTTTTTGTGGTATGATCATGGATTAGAGCTTTGTTTTTGGCACAATAAGAGAAAGATCAGATATGGTTACACCTTGAGGCAAAGTCACACGATAAATATGACTGCACACAATAATGGGTTAACTAAATTATTATTATTACACAATAATAACAATACTACTATTACTATTACTAATGCAATGTGTGGACTTTTTACACCATTTGTCTTATTTTCATTTAGCAAAACTGGGGATATTTTGAATATCCCCATTTCCGCCACCAGGGCAATAATTAAGAATTTACAATCAACAGGAAATGATACAAATCTGCCTGGAAAAGGACATGTGTCTAAATCGTCCTAATGCAAGGTGAGGAGGAGAGTTTGAGTGGCCAAAGACTCTTCAATGATCTTTTTGCAGAAAATAGTTGAGTCTCTGGGTCAGAAAGTCTAAATAAAATAAAAAAATGACCAAACAGCACCTACATCACCACATGTTGTTTGGAAGGGTTTCAAGTAAAATTCTCTGCTCTCATCCATAAACAATCTCCATCATATTCCGTTGTCAGACACTACTGGAACTTCAAACAAGGCCAACTCCTATGATCAGATGAAACTAAAAAAATAGAGCTTTTTTGGCAGCAAACCCACCAAATGGCTTTGGTGCACACATGGATAAAAAGTACCCCATGCCCAGGGTTAAATATACTGCTGAATTTTTAATGTTGTGGGCCTATTTTTTTTCTGCTGTTCAGATATCATGGATTCTATCAAATACCAACAGATAAAACCTGACTGCCTCGGCTAGAAATCTTATAATGGGCCGTGGTTGGATCTTCAATCAGGACAATGATCCAAAACAAACATCAAAATCAATACAAAAATGTGTCACTGAGCACAAAATGAAGCTTCTGCCATGACCATTCCAGTTCCCTGACCTGAACACTATAGAAAATGAGTGGAGTGAACTGAAGAGGAGAAGCTGGGAATCTGACCTCCAAACTCATCAAGCATTACAGAAAACGACTCAGAGCTGCTATCTTGGGAAAAGGAGGTTGCAATAATTGGGTGCCAATAATTGTGGCCGACGTGAAAACATTCATTTCATAATGAGATTTCCATTGTTTAACTTCAATGTTAGGTTAGAATTTTGTGAATTTTGTGAATGAAACATCAAAAGGATAAACAATGTAGATTTATTTTCACAGCCGCCTTTGCTAATATTAAACAAGGGTGCCAATAATTCTGTATTTTACATTTCTTTAGCTGTAAATATGTAGTAATGTTTACGTTTAAATGTTGTCAATACGTCCATATTGTACATTTCAACAGCTATCCTAACATAAAAAATTAACATTTTGCACCTGAAAATGTTACATATTGATACCTACATATTAATGATATGTATATAAAGATGTATTTAAATTTATAATACACTAGAAAATGCCATAGAAAACAGTTTCATGTAGCTTAACTTGTGGTGTTAGTAGTGCCAAAGCCATGGATTCAATTCCCAGGAGACACAAAGTGGCTACTGGATGGATTAAGCTTCTGTCAAATGAATAAATGCAAGAGTAATGTTGTTACAGGTCTTACTGTGTAATCAAACCAACATATATCAGAAAGCATGCCTAAATGATTCCCCATTGCATCCTTAAACACACTCCACATGTTTTTATTTTTCTGATCTCTGCTGGAAAACGTCCACAGCACTATTTCTAGGCCGCATTCTTAGAAAGAGCCATTTTATTCAAGGTAATCCTGAGAAAAAAAAAAAAAAAAAAAACATTGTCCTGCAATACTGGAGGAAGGAGATCAGGACAGATTAAGTATTCTGTGTCCATTCGTACCCTAATAATTAGAATCATTCCACATCCCGTGAACTCAGA
Source organism: Chanodichthys erythropterus (assembly GCF_024489055.1). NCBI lineage: Eukaryota > Metazoa > Chordata > Actinopteri > Cypriniformes > Xenocyprididae > Chanodichthys > Chanodichthys erythropterus. Next base: position 6,101,496 of record NC_090221.1, on the reverse strand, counting down.
ATGACCTGTTTTTCCTGAACTATGAGTGCAGGTTGTTCTTGGGATATGTCCAATCCAATTCACTGGATGGAAGGTGACAGAAGCATAAAAGCTCACAAAACCATGTTGCTGATTCTGAACACTTAATTAGCTTCGTCCCAGGAGAGACTGTGAAGAGTCTGCTTATTTCAGCTGTGCATTAGCAATGACATCTATTGATACGTGGAGCATGCGTATGCAAACTTCCAAATACAAAGGATATTTTATACCAGGGAATCAAAGCAGTGCAAATGAGCAGTATTTGTTCTTTTTCTCAGTTATTTTTGTTTTCTACATGTGTACAAAATGAATCAAACCGTGCTATAATTCAAACACATGCTTGGTATTTTATTGTACTTGACACCCCCACTCAAAACAAAATAGAAAGTTAACCTAAAAACCTTGATTAATTGACTTGATTAATTGACTTGAATTGAAAGACTGGCACAATTCCAATGACTAACTTACCTGAGAGATATAATTCCTTCTGACAAGCAATCAAATTGTAAATTGTTCCACTTCCTGAGCACAGAAAAAAGAAGCAGATATGCATGGCAGTGATTATGTACTCATTAAATTCTTTGTTAAAACCATCTGTTTAATTAAAAAAAAAAAAGAAAAAGAAAAAAAAAAAAGAAAATGAGTTTATGACAGTGCAGCATCAAAAGCAATACAGGAAAATGTGAATGCCTTGTCAACTTATTGTTTAGCTTATAATTTATATGTAGGCCTATTCATTTGTCTGTGTATGATGGGAAAACATCTGCATGATAAAACCTAGATATTTAACTAATCAGCCTGACATCTGCGTTTATTTGGAGGTGGGAACATGATTGTAACCATGTGCGCATGAAAAAAGAGATGCTGCCCTGATAAGTGCTCTTCAGTGATGTTCAGTAATTTTATTTTAAAGTATGATGCTTTTTTTTAACTCATTCAAAATGAAATTGCTCATTACAAAATGAAGGATAGGTCAAAAGCCTACACACTTTTTGACCTATCCTTTGTTTTGAATTAGCAATTTACCCAGTGAAATTAGTCATATCTTTCTGTCTTAGAGTTTCACGTGATACGTGAAGTCACAGAGGCAGGCAATGTTCTGTGTTGATAACAATTGATATTCAAGAAAATCAGTGTTTCAAAGACCCTGGAGACATAACTTGGCATTTCAGTTTGTAGAGATCTTTACTTTGCTTCATTTGTTCTTATAATACAATCCTATAGCTCAACTGATTATCTCCAAGGTTGTGTGTGGTTGTACTTTTCTCAAGGAACACACATACTGTACTGATAAAATATGATCTTTGAATGCACTGTAAGCTGCTAAACGTCTCTGCTATAAATGTAACTTAAGGCTCTCCTTAAAGGATTAATTCAACCTACAATGAAAATTAATATACTTACCCCGGTGTTAATGCAGTATGCCTTTCTTTCTTTTTCAGACCACAAAAGAAGAAATGTAAAAAAAAATAAAAAAATAAAAATAAATGTCCCGCTCACGCTCGTCCATATAATGGCAGTGAATCAAGCATTAAAAAATATACATATATATTCTTTTATTTTGTAATTTTACCTTAGTCATGTTTCCTGCTTCCTGTTTGTCATGTGATTCCCTGATCCTGTCATATATTCCCTATAAATTAGTGTCATGTTCTGATTGGTTCCTTGGATCACTGTGTTCGTTTGTCTTGTTAGGTCATTAGTTTGTGTGTATATAGCGCTCATGTTTTCATTGTGTCTTGTCTAACTTTGTTCCCTGTACCGCTGTTGGTGAGTTCATGTTTATTTCATGTTTCAAGTCTAGTCTTTTTGTATTTGTTCACGTTTTGTTGAAATAATAAGCTGCACTTGGGTTCATCAAACTCGCCTACAGTGGACTTTGTTACAGAAAAGCTAGAGCCAAACCAATGTGACACACAGAATGGTCTTATGTAACACCTGCTATGTATCCCATATGTTCTGGGGGTATACGATTGTGTTTGGTAAAAAACAAACCAAAATTGAATGTATTATTTAATGAAAATCCTGGTCTTCTGCACATGGCTGTGCGACGTGCCTGTTCGTGAGACTCTATTAGTGCCACAGTTCACTCTGACTCCCCCAGTTGTGAGAAATCAAGATTAACTTCTTGTTGCGATGAACACAACATGAATTTCATATTGAGTTTGTCTTGATTTCTCAACTCGTGTGCTTTTTTTATTTCTTTTTTTTTTTTAACCATATATCCCCAGAACACTTATACAACATGTGTCACATCAGACCATTCTGTGATACTTTTGCATCTTTTTTTAGCTGGTTGCTAAAGCTTGTTTTTTCTTTTGTGGTCCAAAAAACAAAATAAACGTGATACTGCATTAGAACAACATCAGTAAATGTTAATTTTGGGGTGAACTAACCCTTTAAAGGGATAGTTCATGCAAAAAAATGATTCAAAAATATATTTTGAACAATGTTTCTACTGTTACCGTGCACACTGTACATAAAACACACTGGAGTCCAAAACAACATTAGAGTTGGTGAGTAAAGGTTGACATTTACATTTTCGGGGTTAAGAAAATATCTTATTGTTTTATTGAAAATAAAACCACACCTTCCAACATCTTATGGATCATTAAAACCATCAACAACTCACTATCTAATAAAGCAAAATTAAAGACTAATATGGTGCTAATGAATCCGTAGAGCCACTACAACAGCAGAATCATAGCTGCATCAGTATGCATGCTCTTATAAGGATCTGCACACTTCTGAAGTCATTTTTAATGTGCTTCAATCTGCACAATCTCTGAAGACCCCATCCCTCCACCAGGAGTGATGAATAAATGAGTGTCTGACAGAGCAGCCATAGTAAAGATCAAAAGCGAAGGAGATAATTAACAGTAGACTAATTGATACCCACCCTGAGTTTTCACCAGAAATGAAAAAGAGTGCAGCTTTGCTTGATATTAATTGGGCAAGAATATGCATGAAATCTGTTCTGATGTTGGATCTTGAGCCCTCATGCACCAAATGTACCAATGAGCTCTGCCTGACTTTCACTTCTACAGCACAGCAGCAGCAGTGCAAGTCAGTTTGTGAGCTCTTAAAACAAAAGGAAACCTAGTTTTAAAAGAAATTCACCTGGGTGACCTAATGTGCACATTCGAAAAAGGTCAAAAACCTTGAGGATAAAGTCAAAAATACTGACATTATTAGGGGCAGTTCACACATAACACTTTTTGCTACTTTTCTATTGTTTTTCTACACTGAAAAAAAAATGTTTGTTGGATTGACATGATTTAATTTTGTACATTGGCCCCACATGAATCAGTTAAGTTAAACTAACATCATTTGTTCATGTAAATTCAACATCATGGAATCAAGTCATTTTAAGTGGCCCAATTAAGTAGAATCAAAGTGAATTTTATATGGCTTCTTGACATAGTTCAGGCTTTCAATTTCATATATTCATTCATCAAATTAAATTTCTTATATTTTAGCATCACACAACTAAATTATAAAACTGTACTAGCTAGTTAACTAACTTTTTGCTAGCAGTAGCACACATTAGCATCTTAAATGCTCCACTCTTCTCCACAGTGGTAACCCATGTAATTTAAATTGGGTCCCACTTTATATTAAGTGGCCTTAACCACTATGTACTTATATTTAAATTAATTATTTTATACAATGCACTTATTGTGTACAAACATGTTTTTACATTGTACTTACATTTTTAAAAACACCTGCATGTAATTACATCTGTAATTAATTTCTGTTATTGCATTTACAATTACACTGTTGACCCATCCCTTACACCTTAACCAACCCTTAAACCTACCCATACTACCAACGCTTTCCATAACCTTACCCGTATCCCATCTCAATAGCAGCAAAAGTGTTTTGCAATTCGATATGAACCCAATAAGTACATTGTACTTTTTTTTTGTTTGTTTTTTGATGTAAATACATAGTAGTTAAGGCCACATAATATAAAGTGGGACCTTAAATTATTCTAACAATTCCAGCAAAATTTAACATTAAACACTATTACACACTATCAACTCCCTTTTCTCATCTTGCTCAAAAATACATAAAATAACACTTAATTTCATTAAATTAACATTTACTATCTCTTGATTGAGCCATATGCAAAGAATGCTGGGAACTAGCAAGACAGTTTCAGTTAATGTAACACAAATCATTCATGTAATCGCTATAAAAACGGAATAAGTAAACTTCAATTTTATATATACTTAAGTGGATTAAACACAGTCAAATTAAGTTAGGACAAAATGTATAGCAATTGTGTTGCTTTAGCTCATTTTAACTAAGCAATTTGAACAAGCAGCAAAAATCTTTTTTTTTTTTTTTCTTTTTTCAGTAAACATGAGCTAGACGGAATGTAGCGTTTACATCTTTTTGCATCTTGTCTTTTTCAGTGCCTTGCAGTGCATGACACAGTGTTCTAAAAATCTTAAAAAATGTCTCAGGAGCTTCCTTTTTTATTCCTTTTTTAATTATATATATATATATATATATACTGTATATAACAGACTAAGTTCAAAAATATTTAAAAGAAATGATTTATCAGATTTAAAGGAAAATGTGCCTACACACTTTTCTGTGAATAACAACAAACTTTCTGTCCTCTCAAATGTTTCTTTACAATTCACCTAACATTCGTCCTCCTTGAACTCTCCTTTAAGTCATCTGAGCAGGGCGAAAAAGTTACTTTCATTTGAAAGCAAATGAAAAACAGTGCTGGTATTATTTAAGTCAAGGTGGGCTGTGAGTAGCACACTCTGACAGTGAGTTATTTGGCTGCAGGTACACACAAACACAGCATTACACGCTTACAAGCCCCAGAGGGACCGCACACTATAAATAAAAGGCCTAACAACACACATTCAAATCCACAGGGGAGCACAGATGTCTTCAGTCTGTCTTGAAATGTTCAGGTCTTGTTACGTCTTTTTTGCTGGTTGTACATCTTTATACATCCATTGATGTATTTATCCACTGTTGTCTTACACCAAATACTTTTAAGAACAACATTTTACACTCATTACTGTAATAATTTATACTCCAGAGATGCTGAATTGAATGTGCAGCATGTCCCTACTCTATTACTGTATGATCAGTGAAGTTTTCAGAAAATATTAAGGACCCTAAAGCAAGAATGAGACAGCACTGCTTCTTTTGTAACACAGTTGAAGGGTTTTTCAAATTGCCTAAAGCCGAACATGAATTCTAATAATGATATACTTTCACATATTATGCCAATAATAAAGGAAAACATGACAAATATATATAAAAAGGGCATAGCAAATGATACAATGTAACTTAAAATACATGTAGAAAACAGTATTTGTTTTGGTGATTTATAATATATAAAGTTGAATTTAGCTGTCTTTTTATTCTGCTGCTTTATCATAATTTTAAAAGAACTTAGGTGACCTAACACACAAAGTCAGATTAGTTAAAAACATTGAGGATAAAGTCAAAAATACTAACATATAGGGCTACACTTTATTTCAATAGTCCAGATATTCTGCTAACTATACAATAAGTAACTTTGCAACTTCAGTACATGTTAACTCATTCATTTGCAACTACATGTCAACTACCTCTCATTAGTGTATTAGCAGACTCTTAGGTTATGGTTAGTAGAATAAGTTGACATACCTGAAAAGTTAGTCAGAATGTTGGGGAACTATCAAAATAAAGTGTTAGCAGATATTAAGCAGATTATGGCAAGCCATTGTGACTTTTATTCATTTCTTAGGATATGAATTCTTACTAGTTGAATTTCCAATTTCACATATCAAAAATACAATTCTTAGTAGTAAAAATTTGAATTTTTGATATCAATAATTCAATTGGCACTAGTTGAAATGTCAGTTCTTGATATCAACAATTGAATTGCTACTAGTAAAAAATGCTCATTTTTGATATCTGAAAATGTATTTCTGATATCAATATAGTTTCAGATATCTAAAATGGCTTTCTTGTAACAATCACATTCTTGATATCAGAAACTAACATTTTCACTGGTGACAATTAAATTATTGATATCAAAAATTAACATTGTTACTAGCAGCAGTTCAATTGTTTATATCAAGAATAGATATTTGCATTAGTAACAAAGTAATTAGTGATATCAAATATGTGAACGGTTATGTCTAATATGTGAAATTGGAATTTCAACTAGTAAGAAATCAATTCTTGATATCAACAATTGAATTTGAATGGCAGCCTTTCATGACATTTCACTAGTGAAAATATAATTACAGATATCAAGAATTCTAGTTTTTACTAGTGGAAATGTAATTTTTGATATCAAAATTGGCATTTTAACTAGTAAATTGAATTGTTGATCTCAAGAATTAACATTGTTACTAGTGTAAAATGTAATTCCTGATATCAACAATTTCCATTGTTACTAGTGGAAATGTAATTCCTGATATCAAGAATTGAATTGTTTCCTGAGAATGAATAAAAGTCAAAATGGCTTGCCATAGTAATTTGATGTTCAACAGTGCTTTGATCTGCCTGCATTGACACTATTCTTTAAGAGCTGCTGTGCAGCCAAAATTATATACCAGTTATTTTGCATTTGCTTAAAGCTGCTTTGACACAATCTACATTGTAAAAAGCACTATATAAATAAAGGTGACTTGACTCGACTGGTAGTCGATGTGTAGTTGCAAAGACTTCTAGATATAGTTCACCCACAAAACAGAAGATTTTTTTTTTTTTTTTTTTTAATACATTGAAAGTCATTGGGGTCATGTTGGACCCACTGATTTTGATGAAATATGAATTGAAACATGAATATAAGACTGATTTAAAGTCATATTTAGCTGTCTTTTATTTTTACTGCTTCATAACAGATTCAGTCTAAATAACTGTTCCTAGGCCATTTCATTGTGGCGAACTTGCTACAAATATGACTAAGTGTATTTTCTGCAATACATTTCATGTCATAGTGGCACCTGTTTCAAAAATGCTTATTTTGGCTGTAGCATCATAGCGGCAGCTTTTTTCCGGTTCTCTTTTGAATGTCTTGGGTTATGTCATCTGTTTGAGAGGTATAACAGCACACGCTGAACTCCTGTGATGAATCACGAGCAGGTGTTACATGATCACAAGGGAAACAGCCAATTTAAACAATCATTCAATCAGCAAAATCAACAGAAAAAAAAATGGAACGCTTTAGTCAATCGCAGTTCAAACAAATGGGTAATGCAACACCTGTGGATGCATGTGAGACAATCATTTAAAATGACTGAAGAACACTCTTTTCACTAATCAGAGAATGCTTGACTTACTTAGCAACTGTGGGACTAATTTCAAACATCTGGTTAGATGACTACATATTAATATATTGTAATCAAATCAAAACATTATAGCTCACTGTAAAACAACTAATTATAGAAAATGGTGATGAAATTGGGATGGCAATAACAACCTGAACAGCGTGCTTTTAAAGCAGGGCATGAATTTTCCTTTTATCTCAAAGGTTGAGGTTTAAAGTGTCGTTTATTGATCGCACATGCTGATTTTGCCAAGTTAGGTGTGTTCCTGGGTCAACATATTTTGTTGATCCCGGGACAACATTCCTGTACTAAAATTTAATCCAAATGTCCCTACCCCTAAACCTAAGCCTATACCCATTAGTTATCCCTAAAATCAGAGGGATATGATAGGTGAATAACTCTGATGTAAAAGCACCTAACCCCAAACCTATAAACTTGAAAAAAACTGAATAAACTTGTCCCTCAAATCCCTCAAACTTGTCGCTAAAAGTCGTTGGTCCACTTCAGCTCCTGCTGTTTAGCTTTGGCAGTGCAACAAATGGGCACTATATATCAACGGATCTAAAACTAGCCACAAGGGATGAATCAATTGCCAAATTACATTTCCAACATGGAACTCCACATTTAGTTATTGTCCAACTGAGGATCGTGGTATTATGGTAATGCATAATATGGGATGTTAAAATAGAAACCTTATCCTTTCCTTGAAGCCACGGGTCAGTCTAACCCATCAGATACAGCACCTTCACTTCCACTTTACAGCCTGAAACTTCATGACATGCTCCACAGAAATGCATCCAAAAAGTTTGAGGAACAATATGAGTCCTTGTTGTTGATTATCATGAAATTAGCTCAAATAATACTGGTAGTGTGATTACCTTTTTGGGCTGTTTGATTTAGTGTACATACAATATTGCATTATAATGCAGGGAATTATCCACTGGTAATGAATTTATGATCAGTTGTTGGAGAATGGGAAATTTGCAAATTCCCTCTTGAGCTGTGATGTACAAGTTTTTGGACGCCTACCTTTGCGTGCACATGAACTTTAATGACATCCCATTCTTAATCCGAAGGGTTTAATATGGAGTTGACCCACCCTTTGCAGATATAACAGCTTCAACTCTTCTGGAAAGGCTTTCCACAAGGTTTAGGAGTGTGTTTATGGGATTTTTTGACCATTCTTCTAGAAGTGCATATGTAAGGTCAGGCACTGATTTTGGACGAGAAGGCCTGGCTCGTAGTCTCCACTCTAATTCATCCCAAAGGTGTTCTATTGGGTTGAGGTCAGGACTCTGTGTAGGCCAGTCAAGTCCATGTCTTTATGGACCTTGCTTTGGAAGGGGAAGGGGCCATCCCCAAACTGCTCCCACAAAGTTGGGAGCATAAAATTGTCTGAAAAGTCTTGGTATGCTGAAGCATTAAAAGTTCCTTTCACTGGAACTAAGAGGCCAAGCCCAACCCCTGAAAAACAACCCAACACCATAATCCCCGCTCCACCAAACTTTACACTTGGCATAATGCAGTCAGGCAAGTACCGTTCTCCTGGCAACCGCCAAACCCAGACTTGTCCATCGGATTGCCACACAGAAAAGCATGATTGGTCACTCCAGAGAACACGTTTCCACTGCTCTAGAGTCCAGTGACGGCGTGCTTTACACCACTGCATCCGACGCTTTGCATTGCACTTGGTGATGTAAGACTTGGATGCAGTTGCTCGGCCATGGAAACCCATTTCATGAAGCTCTCTACACACTGATCTTGAGCTAATCTGAAGGCCACACAATGTTTGGAGGTCTGTAACTAATGACTCTACAGAAAGTTGGCAACTTCTGCGCACCTCAGCATGCGTTGACCCAGCTCTGTGATTTTATGTGGCCTACTGCTTCGTGGCTGAGTTGCTGTTGTTCCCAATTGCTTCCACTTTGTTATGATACCACTAACAGTTGACCGTGTATATTTAGTAGTGAGGAAATTTCACGAATGGACTTATTGCACAGGTGGCAAACTATCACGTACCACGCTTGAATTCACTGAGCTCCTGAGAGCGACTCATTCCTTCACAAATGTTTGTAGAAGCAGTCTCATGCCTAGGTGCTTGATTTTATACACCTGTGGCCATGGAAGTGTATGTATATATAAACAAACCTTGTGTTGCCATAATTGGCAACCATATCTGTCATAATTGTCTTCTAAATGTCATGAGACATCACATAAATAATGACCACACAAAATATATGATGCGTGTCTCTTTAACAACACTTACAGCTACTATGATTCAGATCATTAAACACACAACCATATTTTTTGCTCCGTCAGTCAACAAATTCTCTGTAAACAGAAAATGCTCACACATCTTACCTGCTTTTTGGAACATCAAATATTAAAATGATGACTTATGATTCAGTGAATGATTAACTGATTGCAAGTGCCATGCTCTCCTGTTTGAGCTACAGGAAGGCTTATCTTGATTTAGTCCAGTTTTACAAATAGCAAATTAATTCATTAAAATGAATGCTAGTGCACAAATCTTCAAACGGGATATTTCAAAGAACAAAAGTATTTAAGACATTTTGGCCTTGATTACCAAGATCCAAAACAATAGTACAGGCCAACTAATTTGCATGTGAAATCTAGCAACTTTCAATGTTTCAAAAGATTTAAAACAGGAGAACATAAACTGTCAGTAAAATGTTTTATTAGAGTTATAATATGCTGTGTATGTTAAGTTGACATGAATGACAACAATGTATTAAATTCAGTTAAATTTAATTTTGCATAAAACAGTTGCTTACCAAAATCTCATGAGAAATAACTTCATATCACATTTATGCATGTCAGCTTCGTATTCTCTATTCTCAGAGTCTGCATTTTACCCATAACAACAGCAGCTGGTGAGCAATGCGAATCAGATTAGGAGCTTTGATTTGCATTGACATTGACACCAAAATGCTAAGAGAGAGCCTCACAATTTACAAGACCATATACTTCATGTTTAACAACTTGCTAGCTTGCTGATTGGGCAGCCACAGTGAGAATTATAATTATGTATTGCTCTGGTGAAATACAACTGCAAACTTCACATTTCAATTCAATTCACATTTATTTGTATAGCGCTTTTCACAATACATATTGTTTCAAAGCAGCTTTACAGAAAAAAAAGCATGTCAACATTACAATTTAAAGTAATCCGTTATCAGAGGTTACTGTGTCCAAGTTATGTAATTTCAGAAATGCACATATACAAATCAAACAGTTAGTTAACAATGTATTAATTTAACAATGCGCTCACTGAAGTAATGAATACATGTTAACAAATGGTTAGGATATATAGAAAAATTTGGAATGGTGGAATTTGGAATTAGGTATTTATTATTCATCATTTAACTGTCTCTTTCTTTTCAAAAACAAATTACAATTCATTACAGGGATCGTTCCCCTGGAACATCCTGAGGCTAAATGGATTGTTCAAGGGCACAATGGTGACAGAGGATCCCAGTAATTCTCCAGTTCTTGACTTAACCCCCTTTGTGATTTTGACCCCAACATTTGGATAATAAAAGCTCAGATCTTTTACAGCTAGCTTTACAGTACCAAAACGCTATCAGTGCACAACACTTGGTCATTTTTGTTACTGTAAATAAAGACTTATTACTGTCACAGATGGTTGCAGCAAAGATGAGAAGATGCAGGATTTAGTTGCAGCAGTAAACCGTTAATAAACAATAAATAACTCAGGAGATTATTAGTACACAGTAGGGCTGCACAATTTATTGCATGATACAAATAACATTGAACTTAAACGCGATTCTTAGTGCAATTATGAAATCGCTAAGGCTGAGATTTTTTTGCTTGGTTTTTTTTATGCTCGTCAATGAAGTATGGTTCCAAATGCTAATCCATCTGAAAACACTGCGAGTTTGAGTCACATAATGTACATTTGAAAAAGCAACATGCATCAAACATCTTTGCAGACATAAGAAGCATTTGGAGTTTTTGCGCAAGAGCTCCCTCTGGCTTTCAGATGGAGAAGCATTTACTACTGATCACAGAGCCGTACAGCTCTGACAAGCTGCGCATAAAATAATCACAGCTTTTTCCAAATTGAGTGTGGTTTTAACACAGGAACAGAACAACCAACTAATATAGACGTAGAACAGACAAAAGAACAAGGGAAACTCAGGACTTAAATACATATAGGTGAACAAGGAAACCCAATGATCAACAGGTGAAATTAATTAGATTAACAGGCAACCACAGGAAAACTAGGTCAGAGAAACAGAACCAAACCAAAATACAATGAACAACACATAATCCTGACAACTACACTTTACTGAAAAAGAGAGGGAAAATGTTGAAAAATAGGCTTCTAAAAAGGTGGGTAAAATACTTAGAGTAAATAGGTGAAGCCTAACCCTAACCTAACATTAAACCCCCTTTGGCACTTCTTTAATGTTTTCTCAATCATCTAAGATCATTAAAGTGCCCCTATTTTGCTTTTTTAGATATTACCTTTCATGCAGTGTGTAAAATAGCTGTTTGTGAATGTAAAAGGTCTGCAAAGAGTTAAATAATGCATGAGAAGGGCTATTTTAATGATCTAATGCTCTAAAACATGGTCTAAAGCAGGGGTGGGCAAACTCCTGGAGGGTCCTGGCAGAGTTTGGCTGCAACCCTGATAAAACTCACCTGCGTGTAATCCTGAAGACCTTGATTAGCTGGTTCACATGTGTTTGATTAGGGTTGGAGCAAAACTCTCCAGGGACAGCGGCCCACCAGGACCGAGTTTGCCCACCCACGGTCTAAAGCGTACAGCGCAGGTGCACTTAGGGCTTGTCTGAATCCACTTTTGCTAGTTTAAAGAGGGGAAAAATGGTCAGCACACCCGGCGTATGGTCTTAAAGTGTTTTCCCTATTTTTAAAATGAGTAATTTGTGTGTTTTGGACGTAATGTGCACCAAACCAATCAGAGTCTCATCACCCATTCCCAAAAGCCAGTTGCGAAAAAACTGAACGCGAGGAAACGGATCTGCTTATGTGCGAGGTTAAAGCGCACAAGCAGAACATCTACAGGACAAGCCGGATTCTGCCAAACATTTTTATCTTTATGCACACAATAATAATCTTTTACATTGTAATCCTTTTATTTTTAATATTTGGCATGTTTGTGTCCTGCTGCGCATCCCTGTGTGTGTAATAAGCAGTGTGCACCCGCCCATTGGTGCATATTACTAAAACACTCTAAAACACAAAATATTGTGGCATTGACTTTAGACCAGGTTTCAATTGGTCAATGGCGCAGTCTATTTCAGTTGCCTCAAAGTAGTAACACGCCAACAATGCGCCTGAACGCACCTCATTTTCAGACCAGCACGTCCATGGGCGCAAATGTATTTGCTATTTAAACAACATGGCGCAGGACGTGAAAATGATAACTGCGTCGGGCTGAAACTAGCGAAAAACACATGCGGAACACCTGCCGCCGCATTGCGCCGGGTGTATGATAGGGCCCATTGAAAGAAAGAACTGATTCTGAACTGCCTGAAACGATTCGTCAGTAATTCCAGTCTTACTTCTGTAACATTCATACATAACAATGTATCAAATTTGCATAATGCCAGCTTATGGTCTTCACTGGCTGCCCGCGATAAACATCTACTTTGACCCGCCCTCAAACACTGTAGTTGGTTCATGTTGTGTACATGTCGAGAAGACAAAGGCAGAGTCTCTTTGTATATACCTCCAAAGGATGGATGTTAAAATGACCACAGTGATACAACAGCAGTATAAGCTTTTGTTGTGTTCATTTTACTGGTGTATGTATGTTTACTGAATTACTGATTTTTTTTTTATTTATTATTATTTTTTTTTAAATCTTTTAGTTATCATCATGTGGGCTTTTAAAAAACCCTGTCCAGATCATGAAGTTCTGCTGTTAACAGAACTGCAACTGCAATATCAGAGATCCCTTGACATTCTACTCTACGCCTACTCCAATTACAGGATGCAGGCTTCTTATCAATTCTGAGCATATAAGAACTGCTGCTTGTTACAGCGCCTCTCATTTATGGCTAGGCCTTCCTGACAGTGGATGGGAATTAGACACACTAGTCACTCAAATCATTTGCTGCCTGCTGATTATAAGGCTAGACCCAAAAAGACATCATCATTTCAACAAGTACTTCATGAGACCATCACAGCAGAGCATCACAGGATGACAGACAACATGTGCAACAACATGCATAGGCCCTTCATATCTTAACATATCATAACTTTTTATATTAGCGATTTTTGTATGTTTGTGTATTTTCACATTTTCTCCTGTTCTGGCCCTTAAAAATGACAAATATTGGTGTAAATTAATATTTCAAGAGGTATGTAATTACTCTAAAATGTCACAAAAGATATGTATTTCAAATAAATTAAAGTATTACTGTTTCCATAAACATATAAAGCAGAACAGCTGTTTTCAACACTGATAATAATAATAAGAAATGTTTCTTGAGGAGCAAATCAGCATTAGAGTGATTTCTGAAGGACCATGTGACGCTAAAGACTGGAGTAATGATGCTTTGCATCACAGGAATAAATTACATTTTAAAATTAATAAGTAAAGGAAACTTAAAATAACCGATAACACATTCCATATTTCTAGAAAAATAATTACCTTATAGTATCAATATTATAAAGATTTATGGACCCACTTTATATTAAGTGGCCTTAACTACTATGTACTTACATTTAAATTAATCATTTGATACAATGCACTTATTGTGTACATACATGTTTTTACATTGTACTTATATTTTAAAAACACCTGCATGTAATTTCATCTGTAATTAATTTCTGTAATTACATTTATAATAACACTGTTGACCCATCCCTTACACCTTACCCCTACCCTTAAACCTACCGATACCACCAAAGCTTTCCCAAACCGTACCCGTATCCCACCTCAATAGCTGCATATGTGTTTTGCAATTCAATATGAACCCAATAAGTACATTGTACTTGTTTTTTGATGTAAGTACATAGTAGTTAAGGCCACTTAATATAAAGTGGGACCAGATTTATTTACAAACAGACTCACAAATTAAAGGACATTTATAATTGGTATAAATCAGTACTATTGTTTTTTGTATCCTTATATCACTCAGCATTTTATGGAAACTTTTTATAGAAAATTTCATGGAATTTTTTGTTCAACTAACTTTATATTAGTGGTTGTCTGTTGTGAAATGGCGAAATCCACCATAAAGTACTTGTATCATGTTTGTTGTCATTCTTTAAAGAATATTGTTAGTGAAGGTATTTTAATTAACAGAAAATAGTGAATGGATGAAAACTTCAGGTGTTCATAGAGCCATAGTGAGTGCAGAATGAGCCTGAAAATGTACTGAACTCAAAACTATTGCACAGTGATATTTCTTTTCTTTTTGTTCTTTTATTTTTATCATTGTAATTTTTAATATTGTTCTTACTGTTATAATTATTAACACAAATAATATACTGTCAACTAGGAAGCTGTGAGGCTTGTTATTAATTGCCATATACATTAGAGACCTTACACATTAGGTCATTTCAGTAAGTAATTTGTTTGGATGATAGCTTCATAACACGCATCTTGCTGCCGACAGAACCTTTGGGATAGCCTATGAGAGTCTTGCCTGTCAGTCAAACAAAATCATGAATTATATATACCCACATTTTCCTCAAACCATGAATACCTGAACAGATCACAACTCCCCCATGAACTTCCTGTTGAACTGAGAAAACAGAATATCACTCAACTTTGACACAGTGCTAGACTGTAATAGCAGAATATTTTACTAAATGTCTTCTAAATGTGCTCTGCAAGGAATTCTAATGGAGTTGGGGAAGCTATTAGAAACTGTAGCTTCCCAATCTACAAGCTACTCGTAATTTAAAGTAAAACAAAGTCCCGTTATCCCATTTTAAAAAGTGTGTTAGCTGCATTACTAGCTTCTAAAAGTATATTAATCTATAATGCTTTTTTTGTGAGTCATCTGAATCTTTCACACAATCATAAACACTGATTCAGTCTGGAATGAAACTTGTGTGTTGCATAAATATGCATTGGTTAATTCTACTGCTGCTTTGTTTAAAAGCTGTTTTCGTCAGCGGAGCCAATCTGAGTGAGAAGCACAGAGTTCGCCATTTCTGTATCCTCGCTGTAGCAGCTGGAGTTGTACAATGTCTGTGCCAAAGAGGCATTAAAAGTGTGGTGTTTTGGGATGTACCAGTGCACATATAAAATTACACACATTAGAGTCTCCATAGACTCCCACCACTGAGGACATTGTGATTTAAATTTCATTTTCGAAGGAAATGTCCCAAAGAAAATCAGTAAAGTCTTATACGTTTGCACCAATCATTTTGCGCCAGACTGCTTCACAAATGAGGGTCTTTTCAATGACTCTGGTTCGAAAATATAAGGCTGAACATCATTATTTCTGACATTTTCAGTGCGTGAGATTGTCCTATTTTGTTATTGCCGGTGTTCTGGCAATCTGTCCTACACTGATTTGCTGGATCATGAGCTCTTGTATCTCCACCCTCTTTTTGAAAGGGGGCAGGGAGCACTAGCTCATTTGCATTTAGAGAGACACTCACAAAATCGGTGCATTTTTGCTATAAAAAATGATCTATGAGGTTTTAAAACTTCACATATACACTCTGGGGACATCAGAGACTCATCCGTCGGTGATCACTGACGGTCATCGCAGTTTCTGAGTCAACCATGCATTTAAATACGGTTGTCAATCCATAAACTTTGCAGTGTACTTAGAAGCATGAAAAACTAAACTTGTATTCAGGTTATGAATGGGTAATACACAGAAATCATGATAAGAGCCCTTCCTTTATAATCACTAAGGCTGTCAATCTCTAAAGAGCAAGCTCACTGAATTCTGCCCTCTCGTGAAAGACCCTGTCATAATCGCGTTGAACAAAACCTTGTGCATTTTCAGTGGTGTTAAAGGATTAGTTCACTTTCAAATATTTTTTTCCTGATAATTTACTCACCCCCATGTCATCCAAGATGTTCATGTCTTTCTTTCTTCAGTCGAAAAGAAATTAAGGTTTTTGAAGAAAACATTCCAGGATTATTCTCCTTATAGTGGACTTCAATGGCCTCCAAACGGTTGAAGGTCAAAATTACAGTTTCAGTGCAGCTTCAAAGGGCTTTAAGCGATACCAGACGAGGAATAAGGGTCTTATCTAGCGAAACAATCGGTCACTTTCGAAAAAAATACAACTGTATATGCTTTATGAACACAAATGATCACCTTGCACGTGCTTCCACTTTCCGTATTCTTCAAAAAGTTTACGCTGTATGTCCTACGCCTTCCCAATTCTACTTACGGGGAAAAAAACGGAACTGCTGCCGCGTTCGTTCCATAAGTTAAATAGGTCCACTACATGGAGAATAATCCTGGAATGTTTTCATCAAAAACCTTAATTTCTTTTCGACTGAAGAAAGAAAGACATGAACATCTTGGATGACATGGGGGTGAGTAAATTATCAGGAAAATTTTATTTGAAAGTGAACTAATCCTTTAAGCGGATTCTGAGTAACTTACTGACTAGCACCACTGATAGACCATTGCATTCACGCACTCAACAGATTTGATTGTGATGGGCTACAATGCCAAACCCTTGTAAAAAAAAAAACCCACACACACTGCAAATAGAAATATTTGATGCTCAGAGAGCCCTCAAACAAACATGAACGAGAATGTTTGAAAGCAGCATCTATCAGCAGGGACTGAATCTACCGTCAACTGGTACCGTCAACTTTCTTTTCTTTCTTTCTTTTTTTTTTTTTTAGGACCGAATGGTACAGGTGGTACTGGTACATTTGACAACCCTAGTATATAAGTAATGCAAAAACAACACTGTTGGGAGACCTTTACCTCAGTTATATATACGAATGTCATGCTATACTACTCGCTGGATAACAGCTATAAAATAGCTGATATAATGATGCTAAAGAAAAATTTAGTGTTGCCACTTGTAGTTAGTCACTCCCCAACACTAATTTTAAAAACATTCTTTGGCAAAGAGCTTTGGAAACCAAACAAACACAGATCCTTTGGATATGGATTGTGGGGCCTCTATCTCTGTGGATACTAATAGCACAGAGGAGCGTGGGCAAAATTTAAAATTATAGGACAATAATACAGATTGCCTGGTAACTAGGTTAAGTGCTGATAGGATTTGTGGAAAATCTCCAGCTGCTTTTTGTGCAAGGGTGACTACAGCATCACCCTTTGGTGAGGAATAATGGCTCTCCTTTCAGGAGGATGTGAAATTGGATTGCTCATACAAAGTGCTGGCAGAGGATAAACCTGTGTTATCCAATTACCCCTCCAAACTACATTAAGTAAAGCTTTGGATGGAGAGACCAGGCCACCTTGCTCCTATAAAAGGCCCATAGCAGAGAGATCCCCGTGAAATGGAGGTATATGTTCACCGGTGACTCATGAGCTATTCTAATCTACCGCTCCTTCAAAGGTGTCATTAAAAATATATGTATACTGTAGACATCATACACCAACATGTGTGTAATAGCTTGATTTAATGGAAACTGATGTTGAAGTGTACAGTAAATCCCACCTGAGCTGAATCATATAGGCAGTGTGCTACACAATCACATACTGTTGCAATGTCCTTTGCTTAAGGTTGGATGAGGGGCAAAGCAAAAATGTAATGTTGCCACATCTCTGGACCAGCACAAAAGGGCACAACCAAAGGGGATAGGAAGGTTTTTAGACAATAAGAACCTGCAAACAACTGCCGTCCCACAAGGGGATCAAACTAGCACCTCTCTAATAACTGCTGTCTTTTGCTGTGTCACTGGTGACCATCACCACTATTTGAGATTGAATTCCAAGAAACACACAAGCAATGCTAAGATAAAGCACGGCTCTGCCACAGCAAGAAGCGGCAGCATAGTCTCGGTTCTCCGAGCTTTACAATACAGCACTACTGGACCTTGGAACATTGAACAAGCTATTGATGCAGTGTAACAGTGTACACATGCACTACCGTTCAAAAGTTTGGGGTCACGAAGATTAATAAAATAAAATAAAAACTTTTTTTTTTTTTTTTTTTTTTTTCACCAAGGATGCATCGAATTGATCAAAAGTGACAGTAAAGACATTTATAAAGTTTCAAAAGATTTCTATTTCAAATAAACACTGTTCCATTTATCAAAGAAACCTGAAAAATAAAAAAAATCAAGGTTTCCACAAAAATATTAAGCAGCACAACTGATTTTAAAATTGATAATGATGTTTCTTAAGCAGCAAATCAGCATATTAGAATGATTTGTCATGTGACACTGAAGACTGCTGAAAATTTAGCTTTGATCACATGGAAAAAAAAGGGTAGTACCTGATTGTAATCTGGATTACACAATCAGATTCATAAAATGAAATACTTGTAGTTATATTGTAATTACTTATAATTATACTGTATTGCAATTTAAAGTACTTTAATCAGACTACAATTACTTTTTTTGATTGCATGCTTACTTAATATTCACAAAAACGCAATAAACAATTCATAATTCACTCATTGTCCCTAATTCTTCTCATTTTTAAATGTTCATTTCTAAAAAACCTATTGCTTATATATGTTCAGAAAGTCTTTTGTGTGTGGACACACACACACACAAGAACGGCCACTAGTTAGAAAGTTATAATTACATGTAAAATTGAGACATTTTTAGTAAGTGTTTCATCACTTCCTACACAAGCCTCAGTTTGAGAAACTCTGACATATGTTTAATGTTTCTAAAAAAGAGTGGAATAAATTTGCTTTCTCTTTGCATTTTTATATCAAAATCAAGATTATTTTCTTCAAATCAATATGCTAAATGAGTTAGATCAAAAGTAATCAAAAAGTAATCCGATTATATTACCTAAAATGTGTATTCAGTAATGGATTACAGTTTGTAAGTAATCTACCCAGCACTAGGAATAGATTACATTTTAATATATATTATTTCAAATGTGTTATGTGTACATTTATTAATTTACAGTCTATACTTAGAAAATTTAATATTGAAATATTTGATTCAAATATTAAAACAAAAACCATTAAAAGTGACAGTAAATATTTGAGCAGAAAAGAAAAAAAAAAGATTTTTATTCTTCAGTTGAAAAATAACTGACACAGTGAAAGAGCTTAAAGATAAAGTAGAAATGTTAATAGGCTTCAAGAATTATGAGCACTGTAACCACAATAATTACTTTGTAAAATTGTCATTGGTTTTGCCAAGTTTTAGACAGTTTGTTGCAGGGCAGTGCTCAGTGAAACACGCCAAAGCAAATATCTCATCTTAGTTCCCTCTATGCATTATCTCAGTAATAGTTCTTTACACAAAGACAGGGATTAAATGCAGAGTAAATTTCTGCCAATAGAGGGCAATAGTCCATTGCTGAATGAAGAGTGAACACTTAGAATTTTGCTCAATAATTCCTGCGGTTTATTCATCTTTATCTTTAATACCATCACATTCAAAGATTTCAGAACAGTTAGACTTAAAATAAGATTTGGCCCCATCCACAAAGATGTTTTCATGCTGACTTAATTTTGCAGTGTCTATTTTAAATCTATTATTACATTAAATCCCAGCATCTCATCTCAATCGTGCTGTCTTATTGATTGCCATAAACTGACAGGGCAAGTCCCATCAGGTTTAGAGATAGTAAATCAGCTCTCTACGGGAAGCAGGAGTGCCGAGGCTGCCAGTGTCTGATTTTTTTTTTTTTTTTTTTAATCAACATCATCAAGATTGTCCTGAAACTATGAAATTTTCTCTCCCTTCATCCTCTCTCACTCGGCTTTTCAGAAGCTCACAATCCTAAAGTCTCAAAGGCACTTTTAAGTAGGTATTTTGTGCAGCTAAATACCCAAGACCTCATATGATCAATACAGAGCAACTTCATCATACAACCTGCTGCAAACCTTTAATAATTGAATATCACAAGTCAGCACAGTCACATGCACAATGCCTTTGATTTTATGTATGCAGCCTTGTCTCAACCACAATGGCTTGTGGCACTTCCAGAATGTTCAGTTTTTGCCTGCAGACATAATTTCATTTGCCTTTATACCTCTGAGGAAAATAAAGTAGAACATAATAGGTCGATTTAAAGGAACAGTCACATCACAATGAAGAAAAATTCACTCTATGTCATATGCATTTTGTGTTAAAAGAAAAAAAAAAACATGTGCTCAACTGTATTGTATGTGCAATTGAAGCATACACTGTAAACCCTAACGCTCAAAATAGCTTATTTGTTTGAGTTCAGCAAACTCAAGTTAAACAAATTAGTTCATTAGAATATTTAGAACTATCTTTTTATTTTGAGTTCACGAAACTGACACTTTTTAAGTCATCTGAATTGTTTCATTGTTTTGAGTTTTATGAACTAGTTTCTTTTAATTTAGACAAATTTACCTGAAACTGGCCTGTGATTTCTATTTCCCAACATGCTTTGCCATGACACTCGAACGGGAGAATAAATCCTAAAATGAAGTGTTAATACTCAAAATACTCAGAAATTCCAAGTTAGGAGTAATTAAAATGTATGAGTACAAAATTAAAATCTGCCAGTTCTGCTTGAATTTCTTAACTTAAAAAAAAAAAAAAAAAATGTATGTAACTGATTTGTTTTTAGTTTTGCCAGCTTATTTGGGTTAACAGTGTACTACAAATCTTTATAGTATATATTTTTTTTAAAAACCCTACTTTCAGATATAATATTAATAATGAAATAAAAGACCAATTAAGTGTACTTAAAGAGAGTACACTGTAAAGTACACTTTTAAGGGCACTTCATAATCATAATGACAAATTAAAAGTTTTACTTTAATTATATTTAAATAATCTTTCGTCATATTTTAAAGTACACTTATTTTGAAATGTTGACTAACACACTAAAGCACATGTAAAGAACTTGATTATAATTTTAATTGCAATGAATTATCTTATATAACATGTATAGGAAATACATTTAAAATGTACCGAATTGCAACTTCATCATTACAAATGTGTAATTAATTATGTATTTAAATACATGACAAACAAATTTCAATAGAAATGACATTAAATTATATTTTAGTTTCAGTATTACAGATTGTTATCAAGTTACATATGAAGACGTACTTAAGTGGGTCAATAAAAGCACTCTTAAGTTCAACTAATTGGATTTAATATAAATTTAAAATAAAATAAATTTTCATTTAATTGCAAATAACATTCAACAGCAAACGTCTGAAAACATTACATTCAGTTTGCACTTAAGTATATTCTTAAGTATTATATCCATAAAAAGTATCATTCTTGTACAAAACACAACGGATTTTCTTTTGGACCCCATTGATTAATATTGCATGGACAAAAACTAGAAATATTCAAAATATCTTCTTTTGTGTTTCAAAGAAGAAAAAAAGTGATAATATTGTGTGCACTTAATGCTTAAAAATCATTTGAATATAGCTGAAATATTCTCCTGACATCTTTGCATGCCAACCGATAAGACTAAGAGATAAGAAATGGGTTAGTTCTAAGAAAACCATGACGATAAATTAGTCATCAACCATTACCGAGAAGCGGTCATCTTTCTCTCTCTTTAAAAAGTATGAAAATGAAAGATAGATCCTATGTGGTTCTCATTAGAGAGTCAGCTTCAATATAGAAGTAGATTTTTATAGGAAGCGCACGTCATTACCAGCAACATTACATTATGTAAAGCTCATTTCACCGAGCAGAGGAAACATCATTACAAAGTGTTTCTGGAGTGTAACATGACTGCGTGACATCTAATTGGCAAAGTTGAAGTGTCATAATTAGCAAGTGGACACTTTGAGGGATTCGTTTACGAGACATGCGAGTATTAGGTCTGCTGTGGGTCACGGTCCACACGCTAGGCGCCGGTCCCCTTCAGATTTTTAAAGTATCAGTAAAAATGCTCAGCGGGCTCCAGAGCTCGCTTCACACCGAATGCGACGAAGAGCCGAGCTGTGACTGCGAGGAGCACTTTGAAGGACGCTCGGTAATGACCTGTCCTCTCTGCATGGCCTCTGGAGGCAGCAATCCGCCGCTGTGATAGCATTCGCAGATTAAGCCTTCGAGCGCCAGGGTTGTGGGGCCGGATCAGAAGCCGGGGTCACCCTTGTCAGTGCGGTTCACGGCGATCACACAGGGCCAGTGACAGGTCCTCTGGTGGTGGAGGACACATAGGGACCCGACGGCCCCGACAGGGGTGCAGTTCTCCCCACAGCCCCAATGGCTCACACCCACCCAGATGCTCTCTGAGTGAGATCTTTACATGACAGTGCCGACACATCTCGGCTTGTGAGCCTGATTGCTTTTGGCAGCCAGCATTTTTTAGTTCACTCCACTGTGCTTGTGTTAATTTGATGATAGGGCTGCACAGCTGCATGGGTGGGTGCGTGGTGGAATTTCATAAATAATATCGTTCAGTTTAACTATTCCACAGAACAAATGTAATGTGAAAGGGAATGGATCACAGTAAAACCCACCGGGATATGGACAGGTGATTCAAAATTAATGAGCTGCTGTCAGGTTTCGTACTACGAATAGTTCCTAATGTATTCATTTGTATTTATTTCTTCAACCCTTGAGGAACCGGAAAATGGAGCGCTAAAAGTTCTGCCGCATTCAGAGATTGGAGGATGTTCGTGTTTTGTCATTGGATTCTGCTAAAAACTTCTTCACTGAAGTGACAGAAAAAAGAAGCGCAATAAGTGGCAATTCCGCATACTCCGTCCCTCAGAACAAATTATGGCAATTAAATAATGGATTAGTTTATTGAATTTAAATCAGACGTAAAAGAAATTGAGTTACTGGAGAGCCATTCAGGATTACAAACCAGAAGAATCTCTTCAAATCCAAACACTGGGACCATCATCGCTTGATTCCACTGTTCAATTGTGGAGGGCTTTTATGGGTTTATTTTCCAGTGTTTTAATAAGCACTCAGAAATTCACTGCGGCCTACAATGATGTATGTTTTTTTTTTTTTTTTTTATCAGTCAAAATAGCAAGAAACTACTCAAACTTTCAAAGGAATAGATTACCTAAACATTTACCTTTATTACAATCTTTCTCTTTGCTGCAGCTCTCATTTTTAATAGATGGCATGGCATCATTGATGTGAGTCTGATGATCAAGGAATAGAAAAATGAAAGATATTCAAGTGCATGTAGCAACTTAAATGCCATAATATATATTTTTGAACACTTGGAATAAACATTTAAAGGGTTAGTTCACCCAAAAATGAAAATTCTGTCATTAATTACTCACCCTCATGTCGTTCCACAGCCGTAAAAACCTTCAGAACACAAATTAAGATATTTTTGATGAAATCCAATGGCTCCAAAAAAAAAAAAAAAAAGACTTTATTCACCAATATCTAGTGATGGGCGATTTCAAAACACTGCTTCATGAAGCTTCAAAGCTTTACAAATGTTTTGTTTCAAATCAGCGGTTCGGAGCATGTATCAAACTGCCAAAGTCACGTGATTTCAGTAAACGAGGCTTTGTAACATTATAAGTGTTTTGAAATTTCAATGGTTCACCACTGGGGGGCTTGACTTTGGCAGTTTGATACGCGCTCCGAAGCACTGATTCGAAACGAAACATTCGTAAAGCTTCGAAGCTTCATGAAGCAGTGTTTTGAAATCGCCCATCACTAGATATTGTTGAATAAAGTCGTTATTTTGTTTTTTTGGCACACAAAAAGTATTCTTGTCACTTCATAACATTAAAGTTGAACCACTGTAGTCACTGTTTTAAATATGTCTTTAGTAGCTTTCTGGGTATCTGAAAGTGTTAATTATCTTTCTGGCAATGCAGGCCTCACTGAGCCATCAGATTTTATCAAAAATATCTTAATTTGTGTTCCAAAGATGAACGAAGATCTTACAGGTGTGGAACGACACGAGGGTGAGTAATTAATGACAGAATTTTCATTTTTGGGTGAACTAACCCTTTAAATGTATGGATTGTTTTTTTTGTATTTTTTTTTTTTTTTGTTTGTTTTGGCATTTTAGAGCCTAGTACCCTTCCAGTTCACTTCCATTTTGTGCCAAAGAGCGGCCAGCAAATTCTTCATCATTTCTCATTTTGTGGTACATTAAAGAAAAAAACAAAACAAAGCATTGAAACAATAAAGGATAAATAAATTAGGACAACATGTTCTTTTTTTGGGGGTAAACTGTCCCTTTAAGACAGTAAAATGCAGGTGAAAGTGAAGCTTTCCTCAAAGTATCCCATTGTCTTTAGACTGCGAAGAAAATGGAAAGAGGCCATGTATAAAGTATTGCTTAATCTAACTGATAATGAAAGCAAATGTCTTGATGCAGTAGCTCTGTACTTGAATTAAGAAGCATGTTCATTAGGGATAGACGCAGCAGACTAAGTAGACTTTAGAGCTGTAAATCTAATAGAGTTAGTGCTTGCTGTGCACAGGGACTGTTGTGGAAAGGCAGGGTGGGTGGAATATTGGCAGAATACTCCACTGGTCAGATGGCACTGAAAGACCTTATACAATAGTGTCAGTTACACAATTAATGAACTTGGGTGAAGTTAAAACACTTTTATTTAGAGGTTCAAGGTTTTTGAAAAGTGCTTTAGGTGTATTTTTTAATGATAAAAATGTTGTTTCTAAAGAATTTTAACATGTCTTTGACAACAATCAGAGACTGGTTTCCTGCAAAAATGTCAAATGTATGACCTAATAATTATTTACAATAAAACAGCACCTTTTGGCATTTTAACTAAGGCTGAAAAGCATTAAATATGTATCTGATTTGAATGTCAAGTGGCTCAGTGAGTTGTAGAGAAATACCGATGTATAAGATACTCAGAATAGAACAGAAAAAAAAACATACCGTAGATTTTTGATAACACTTGTTTCTTATTTCTTTGATCTGCTACTCATACACAAGGTACTACAGTACAATCCTCTTGATAAGATGAAGGATTTCACCTGGTTTTCACTCAGCTGTTAAAATTTATTGTTGGAATTTGCCAGCAGAAAATGTTCCTGCTTGGTAAACAAACCAGCTTCAAAGGTGTATAAGATTGTAGGCTTTTGTTAAAGTGGTTATTACTGGGAATCAGTAAACCTAGTAATTTAGTCTCATGGGAAACAATGGCATGCTTCACTTTATGGCTCATTGTTTTGTCTCTAGGTGCTTAACTTCCTGACATAATACTGTTGATACTTTATCACAGTCATTGTTTCAAACATGTTTATTCTGTTCTGTGTAAATTGTGGATCATTGCTGGGAAAGAAAAAAAAAATGCATTAACCCACTCTTTGAGGTTCTTCTGGGAGGGAATTTATGAGTTTGCTCTTCACATTTTACCGAAGAGAATTATCAGTTTTAGTCAAAGGGGAAAGTACTGTTTGTGCTCTTTGCATTTCATCAGTCAACAACAACTGAGTCACTCAAACACCATTAAAATGAATAATGGACTGTCAGTCAAGCCGTTAGTGGCAGTGTTATGGCTAACTAAAACTAAAACTATTAAATATTGTTTTCGTTAACTGAAATAAAGCTGATAAACTTAAATAAAACTTAGATGAACTTAGATGAAAGGTATGTTGCCCTGGCAACTATCTGAAATAAGTTTAATTTGTATTTAAACTTAAAATTACTAAACCTTTACAATTACAAAAACTACATAGAAATAACAAGAGTACAGAACAAAATTACTAAAACTTAAAATAAAATTACAATGAAAGGTGAAAATGTAATTAAAAATGTTAATAGTATTTAAATAATATTAAAATAACACGTATTAGTGATGGGGAATTATTAGTGAATCTTTCTACAGGTTAGACCATTTCACCAGTTGGTGGCGACAAGAGAATTTTTATGAGTGAGTCACTGAATCATTCATTCAACCGATTTGTTCAAACACTGCTGTGTGTTGAGGTCTCTTGGAACTTTCATTGGCGGAGCAAAATAGGCAAGGCAAGCCAAGGCAATTTTATTTGTATAGCACATTCCATACACAATGGTTTCAAATTCAAAGTGCTTTACATAAAGAAGAATCAAATACATAATAATAAAAATGGAATGCATAAGAAATAAATAACAGTAAAAACAGAGAATTCCGCTATCTGGATGGAAGAGCCAGGAAGTTCCAGGGAGTATTTTGTAGTCCAACAGAGCGGATCTAAACGGATCTATCCATCAGAGCGGATCTAAACGGATATTCCTCACACGTCAGGACCGCTGTCTAGCTCTACCTGTTAAGGCACTTCAAACTGATACACAAAGTTTCAAACTCCCCTTTTGCCAAGACAAATACAGAAAGAAGTGACAACAACAACAACTGAGTCTAAAATGTGCGTAACTCAGCATTAACATCTTGTTTATTGGACGACTGTATGAAAAAGACATCACACTTGCAATTGTGCTGTTTTCCCGAACATGAGCACAGCTGGTTCCAAGCGAGGTATCAGAGATTTTCAGAAACACATCTTTCTTGCTCATGTGTTATTACTTAAATGTGCCATGGCTTCTTAAAATGTCTGTGTTAAAATTCTTGTGAACTCACATTTATCACATTTATTAAATTCACAGTTTTAGTTTTATTCCTCATATAAGATCAAAAATGACGCTGAAACTTTGGTTATCACTGACATTTCCTCTACATCTCTTTTTCTAAGAGCAGAACCTGAAAGAAAGCCACCATAGCTGGAACATTAAATTCTTTTATCTATAGAAAGTTTGCAGCCATTCAGTGCTCATTACAGTGGGTCCTTTCAAAGTTCACTAATTAATTGATTTATTTTGATGATAAAAGGTATATGAGGACTTGAATTACTTCCAAATTACAGATAATTAATTTCCTGTACCTCTCATTCTCAATAGCCTCTAGACAATAGAATTGTCCTCAATAGCGTGCACTGTAATATTATCTATAACATCATGTTATATCATATATAACCACACCAGCAATTATTGATAGTTTCGGCCATGTGAGTCTTGATTCTAAGGTCATTCCTAACTAATCTGCTCATTTTAAATCTACAACCAAAGCATATTTCTAATACTGAGGTTAAAGTCAAGGAGCTGAGCTCGGTTTCCAAATTTCCAAACATTATGCTTGCAGCTCTATTTTTTGTGATATTTTACACTCTTTTGTTTGGTGAAATTCATGCAGCCTAATCTCAGACCAAAATATTTTTCCTGTTGTGTTCCAATCTCAGGACCACACATCCTTCTCTTCTGGATCAATAACATGTCAACAGGTCAAGCTACCTGATCATCTTTCAAACAAAAATAGAGGATATAAAAAAGTGATGCTATGTTAGGAAATGTTAGGCTTTTGCTCTGACATAATGGATTCTGGACGGAAATATCTCGTTTTAAGTGCATGTTTGACAGTCTTGTCTGAGAATAACGACATGTTTAGAAATAATTCTGTCTAATAACTGTCAAATATGCCTGTATTGCTGTTAACAGAGAATCATTAAGATTTTTTTTTAACCTTCTAAAATAATATGAAAGACACCATAAAGTCTTGCTGGGTTTGCTAAGATTTAGTATTTAGTGTCGTTGTATTTTGATAAATCAGCATCGTTAAATCATTATATTCCTTTGGGAATTCTAATTACACATAAATAATACATTTCCATTTCAATTGGCTTCTTGTTTCGAATGTTTCATTTGAAAATAAATCAGTTTTTCTTCACAGGGTCACATCTATCATCAAATACTTCATGTTCTCTACAACCCTGGAAATGTAATACTAGTCTAGTATACCATCTAATCACAAGAAACTCACTGTGTTGCATTTGTCATCATGTCCTCTGAAGGAAGCCGCTGCACTGAGGCTAGAAAAAAAACAAAAAACCAAACCTGTGAGTTAATAAAAGTTCAATTAACAGGACTGAGTGCAGGATGAGGGAAACCTGCCATAGCCAGTCTCTTCCACAGAGCCATGCTGAGAACAGTCTTAGACTGATATTAGTTCTGACATAGTTTGCTCGCACCTGTCTGAGCTCAATTACCTAAATAACAACAGCTTTGAAAATATAATAAGGGAAGTCAACTAATTTTGCTTCCCTCCTCCTTGTGCAGCAAATCCATAAATAATGGCTCTGAAAAAAAGCTTTTTACATCCATCTTTCACAGTCATTACTGCAGCACCAGTATAGATAAAACCATGTTATTGTTTTCATTTTCTGCAAGAGATGTTCCACTTTCTTAGGAAGGAAAATAGAACATCAAAAGTAACCCAAAAATGATACACTGAAGTAAGATGGAGAACAACAGGTTATGGTCACGCTGTCAGAATGTAGTGACGCAAAAGTTACAAAGAAAATCGACCGAATAGGGTGTTTGTGAAGCTACAATGAGTCCAGACACTATTTATTCACAATAACTTTCTAAGCACAAATAGGGCAATAGTAACAAGCATGCATAAAGATCCTTAATGCTTTTATAATGACATTTGGAGGTTAAGTCCATTTAAGGAGGAAATAGTAGTAGTATAAATCAATGGTGTGTTATTATATGAAAACATATTAGCATTGATTTTCCATTGCTGAATTTTCAGAATCACCAGAGAAATTCTGTGTGCATGCTGTGTTAATGCTTAGTTCAGTGGCCTCTTGCTATGTATTGCAATGCTAATTTGGGCTGAATTTATAGGTCTGTGCATCTTAAAATGGTTATATGTTGAGGTAGCCACTACCTGAGGGAGCAAACATGATTCGGTCTTCTGAATATTCCTAGGTTCGAGTTAAATTAAGGAAACTTACTATCTCTGTAATGTGGATAATGACAATTTCAAAGCCCCCAGTTGGGGTAAATTTTATTGCATTTAAATGAAGACTGTTAATATGTTCTTACCATGAGTTATCTCTTTGGTCTGAAAGGTTATTCTGCACTTTTTTATTCTGTTTATTCTGAGCATGTAGATAACAATGGCAGTGTCACCCCCTCCATCACCATGAAGAGAGAATCACATGCTAAGATATCTGAAATGAATGAACGAATGTGGCTGAAATCATACAGTTGTCCATCATACCATTAGCATTAACATAGCTGTACTTGGGAGAAGACAAAGAGCACAATTCAGCCTCTGCATGAACACATGGACAGGGTCAGATCAATCAACCATATTGCACAAACAAAATAAATCCATTGTCCATACACTGTAAAAGGGGTGACCTGCAATTTTTAGCCTACAAGAGCAGATTCTGTTTCTAAGACAGGAGTTACAGTCTCTCTTGGACAAAGAGGCCATAGAACATGTTCCCCTTCCAGTGAGAGATTCAGGTTTTTACAGCTGCTATTTTCTGGTCCCCAAGAGGGACATGTGGTTGCATCCTATTCTTGATCTATGTCTTTTGAACTGTTTTCTGCAGACTTACAGGTTCAGAATGTTAGCATTGAAGCTTACTGTGTCTCAAATTCAATCCAAAGATTGGTTTGTCACAATAGACCTGAAGGATGCATACTTTCATATAGAGATATTGCCTGTTCTCAGAAAGTTCCTGCTTGGGGGTGAAGTTTACCACTATTGGGTTCTTCCTTTTAGTTTAGCCTTGGCTCCTCACACCTTCACAAATACCCACTTTCCACCAGCATGAACCGGGTGCTAGTTCAGAGCTAGTGCTAGTGCCAGTTCGGAGTTGGTTCCACTGACGAGCCTTCTAAGAACCAGTTTGCCTTTCCACAGGCTAGAGAGCCAGCACAGAGTCTTACGTCACTGTATACATCTCATATTTCACAGCAAAGCTAGCACCGCAGTGCCAAACACAAATACACCCGGCTCGTTTGAGATGCATCGGCTTCTCGCAAAGCGATCGGCACATGACATCAAAGCTCTGCGAGAACGATCCAAAAGCACAAGGAGTCGTATGCCCTGCGGCACCCGCCGAATTGGTCCGCGCTGCTCTGATGCATCTCAAACAAGCCTTTTATCAACAATCGTGGATGTTTCACTACTCTTGATGCTCATGGCTTTGCAAACATACATCAGCATCCAAACATGGCTCACCGTAATTTGTATATAAACGGAGATTACGATCGAGCTGCTATTAGCTCGATTAGCTGCTATTTCAAAAATGCCGGTCACAAGTTTCTTGTTCGTCATGGTAATGCAAGTGGTTCTTACTTCTAGCCCAGCAATGTTTTGGTGCTACTTACAAACCACTTTTCCTGGTTTGGAGCTGGTGCTTTGTGTGTCGAAAGACAAAGAACTGATTTGAAACTAGGCTCTGGCTCCAAACCAGCACTCAAACTGCCTTGGTGGAAAAGGGGTAAAAGTGCATACAGTAGATGCAGCTCTGGCTCCGTTGTAACTCCATGGCATTCATGTACTAAATTACATTGACGATTGGTGACTGACTAATATTGGCTCAGTCGGAGGAGTTGGCGGTCCAGCATCATGGTATCATCCTCACTCATCTATGGTACCTGGGTTTAAGTTTAAACCACAAGAAAAGTGTGTTGTCTCTGAGTCAGAGAACCACTTTTCTCAAAGTAGTTTCGGACTCAACTACGATGTGGGCACAGATGTGTCAGACTCACTCTGTTCTTGCCATGGTGGGCAGCTTAAGGCTAGGTCAGGAGATTTCTATTCATCAATACCAGACAGTTTTGGATCGTATGGCTCTGTGCAATACCATTAAGCTTTCTGAGAGCTTTCCAGTGGTAGCTCAAGAACAAGGGGTTTCACTCTCTATGAAATCTCCTGCGTATGAAGAGGGTTATGTGCCGAAGACTTTGTACCCTTTCTATTTGAAGGAGTCCCTGGTTTCTCACCATGGGTCCCTCTCTTGGGTCATGTTGCCATCGCAAGACCATCACGATGGATGCCTCACATCTGGGGGGGCTCATGGACTCTGGGAAGGTCCTCATCTCCTGTGGCACAAAATTGCCTGGAAATGAGGGCTGTGTTTCTGGCGTTGCAGCACTTCCTCCGAGACCTCAGGGGTTACCATGTGTTGGTACAGACAACACACAGTGGTCTCCTATATAAATCACAAGCATTTGCGTCCCCTGTTCAGGCTGGTGAAGCAGATCCTGCTCTGGGTGGATGGCAAATTGCTCTCCCTGAGTGCAGTTTACATCCCTGGGCACCTGAATTTGGAAGGAGACATGTTGTGGCAGGGGCTGAGGCCCGGGGAATGGCAACTCCATCTTCAAGTTGTGGAGTCCATATTGCAGAGGTACGGCCGGGTGGAAGTGTACCTGTTTGCCTCAGAGGAGTCTACAGATTGTCCCCTCTGGTTTGCCCTCAATCCTCCAGCTTCCCTGGAGCTGGACGACATGGTGCAGACACAGCGAGGCTGTGTCTGTACGCCTTTCGCCTGATCATTCTGCTCCCGGGAGTTTTGGCGCCTGCTACTAGTAAGCCTTGGTTTGGGGACTTAGGGTCTCTCCTGAAAGGCTCTCCTTGGGAGATTCAGATGAGGGGGGACCTTCTATCCCAGGTTCGGGGAACAATCTTTCACCCCCGCCTGGAGATTTGGAAACTGTGCGTCTGGCCCCTAACTGGTACCAACTCATAGATTATAGAAGCTTATTATACCATTCGGCACCAATCAGACTATATCACATTGGGTTTCGGATGTGGTTTCTTTCGCTTATGAGGCACACAATATTGCTTCACCTCTAGGTTTCAGAGCCCATTCTACTTAGATTGTGGCTGCTTCAAATGCCCTGGCAAAGGTTGCGTCTTTGTAAGATGGCTGGTCCTCTCTGCACACATTCATTAGATTTACAGTGTGGATATGGATTCAACCCCAGCTCCCTGAGATGGGAACGAGATGCTGTCGCATTGCCATACTTCAAACCTGCAAGGCTTCTTCGTCAGACAAATGATTCTGGTAATGCTGTGCTCACTTGCCATTTTATAGATGTAGTCACGTATTATGTAGTGCCACCTGACTTTGTCCATGGCCAATGCTATATGTGTGTAGGTTGAGTCAGTAAAATTAGGTAATATTTCTGACTCAAATAAACCATTTAACTTAAATGTTACCATTTTTAGGTTACCATTATCTTTTTCAGTGTAAGACAGATTTTTCCAGGACTGAATAAAAAGGTCTTGGTGTAGGCAAAGACTGAATAAATATGACATGGTTTGGATGCACTGTACACTGTAAAATGTGGTAATTTGCAATTGTCACCAACATTTCCACCTTGTTTAGAACATAAAATTTAGTTTTATTGGTATAAATGAATGAATTTAGGGTGATTTAGCAATATTAAATATTTATTTTGACTTGAATAAAACCAGTTAATTTAGTTATTATTTTTTTAAATTTAGTTATAATGTAACAATTAATTATAATTTAGCATTTTTTTATTTTTTTATTTAGTTATTTATGTTTCCAATGTAGGAGAGAATAGTTAAATAAATAAAATTTGACAAGGCTGTTATTGAAACAAACAAACAAACAGACAAAAAAAAAACATAAGCATAAATTATTTTTAAATAATTGTTTTAATAAATAAATAATACATACAACAAATGATTTTAAAGCTTTGCACATCAGTGATTGAATAAGGAGGGGAAAAAAATCCCTTAATCTACAACTCACCGTGTCATTTATCAGTGTTAGTTATTCTGTCTAGCAGTGATAAATGACATATGATCAGAAACAATGTTTTAATAAGGTATCAGTTGAAGACTTTTGAACTTATTTGTTAAATTGTGCACCTTACTTTAATAAGCCCTAATTTGTACCATGTATCCATATCATCAAGTTTGGTTAAAATACATCAAAGATGGTTATAAAAGTGCCTAATCATAGAAAATACATCTATTGTACTATAAATGTATTACTTTATATCTATTACTGGGAGGTTAATATACAGGCTACTGTATGTATAAAGTGAAAATATAGAACAGCATCACATTTCTGTGCAATAAAGAGAATATAATATTTAAAATGTTCGACAAGAGCATTTGGCACAGCTCCCTTGCCTGAACATTTAAAGCGGGATAGAATAAAATGTTTATCCGAAAACCTAGTGTAGGCAAACAAAATTATCACTTTAAAACATATCCCAACGGATGGTCTTTTCACTGGCAGCTCCATATTTACTTGCCAAAAGAGCATGCATTTATCATGCGATATGTGTGCTTGCATTGTCCAACCCCATCTATTTTTTTCCATGTCCAGTTAATGGATGTCTAAAATTAGGCAAGGAGCCTTTGTAAAAAGGGTCAATGATTTTTAAGGGTATCCATTGCACTAAAACTATTGCCTTATTACCCACAACTGCTTTACACTGCAGGCTTAGATTAAGATGAACCTGAGAGGGGATTGGGTGACTGCGATGTTCAGGTTTTTGTCCATTTAAAAGTGTATCCTCCCATTTCATATTCACCGCACTTCATTAATCTTTCAGATATATTTCACTCATCTGCAGTTCTGTTCTCATCCTGCTTTCCGGTTCACTTACAGATACACTGATGGTTTTAAAATGTGTGACAGTCTTGAAAATTAGGGGCACAAAAGGACAGAGGTGACTGAATATATTACCACTGACTTGCAAGCTACATCTATTTATAATAAATATATTTTGTATAACACCTGAGTAGTTCAATTTTCACATACCTACATGTGACTCCTGGTGAACAAATCCATGCAGAGTTACCCTGTTCTGCGAGCTGGAAAGTTTTATAGTTGCACAATCTTTTCAACTCCCTCTTCCTAGGGCAACAGCTAATAGGAAAATAAGAGAAGGTGTTGAAAAATTGAGCAGCTGTGACTGTAAATAAAGTTTATGTGGCAGAGAAAATGTAGCGTTTCCTCCATCACCAGGGAAACAGTGGAAGTAGTTAATCCCTCGAGGCGCTGTCGTCACACTCCTGTATGTCACAAATCCGTTTATGGATACAGGTAGACACTTCCTTGATTAACTTATCTTTTCATGGCATTGTTTAAAACGGAATATAAAATTATTTCACGATCTAATCCACTGAGGATGTTTTCCCCTCCAGTTCTACACACCAACATCCTGATTTAATAATACTTTTACTAGACATGCAACACTTCTGCTGGTTCACAAGTGTGACTGTGGAATATGAAAGACGTGAAATGCTATAAGTCTTGCTTGTGTCTCAAAATGAAAATGATACCAAACCTGAATAAATAATGGTCCAATAAACATGTTAATCAAGAACATGTAAGAATTCTAAATTACAAATATATAATATAATATAATATAATATAATATAATATAATAAATATAATATAATATAATATAATATAATTAATATAATATAATATAATATAATATAATATAATATAATATAATATACAGCCATGTCTACAGCTATATCGCGCAGCTATGAGTGTGATATTGCTTTATACAACAGTTTGACAGCACGAGTAAAAAAACAAACAAAACAAAAACAAAAACAACAGAGTGTTTTTAAAAACCCTCTTTTGTGCAGAACTACTTCCTTCCAACACTGATTCAAATCTCATATTGACTTCATCAGTTTTGACCAAGCCTCCGTTACTAATTCTAAAACATCACTTTAGAACAAGTAATGAAGAAACGTTGAGTCGCTTCATTGAAGCTTAGTGTATTATGTAGTGTATTATGGTATTATGAGAGAAATTGACTAAACGAGTGTGTTACCTGCATCTGACATAGCATTCATTCTTCAGGTCGATGTCCCTATAATATTATATCCCTTATATAAAAAATAATAACTTTGAATGTCCACTGAGAAAAGCGATGTCTTTGTCTTTGTCCTTTTAAAAGATTTCCCATGACAGCGCTAAAACAACTTGCTTGTTCACAACCAGTCCCTTTCAATTTGCTACTGACTCACTCATAACGGCAGTCTTTGCCACCATTTAATGGTGTAATAATGTAACTTTCACTGAAGTCACAATCACAATCACTAACGGACCCTTTTTCAATACCGATTATGGCATATTATTTATAATATATATATATATATATATATATATATATATATATATATATATATATATATATATATGAACAATAACATTTAAATTGACAACAATAGCCAGTGGACAATAGGAAATAAACACAAACAAACAATTCAGTCAAATGTACAAAAGCAATGCTCTAGTACAGGATTTAAGTTAAATATAACCTAAATATAAAGTTATGAAAGTTAATTTTCCCCTTAACCCAAAATGATTTGCATCTGAAACAATGTTAATAAGACATTGCCCGTTTGATATAGCCCAAATGAATTATGTCTCATGTTAACCACTATCTATATAAGAGCTAGCAGCAAATTCCTGAAGGACTGGTTGAGATTAAGCTGTTCTCTGCGGGTACATGAGCTCTGAATGGCCAGCCTGGTCTCATTGTTAATACGTAGTTATTAATACGTAACTTTAAAAGACACAAAACGTACATATTTGTACGTTTTGAATGGTGCTAAAACGTACAAATACTGACGTAATTATGGCACCAAAATGTAAACATACTTACGTTTTTACTGCGAATAAAACGTAAAATATTTACGAATCTTTCATGTCATAAAAATATATGTATAAAATATATATAAATGTTCCCTTTTTAACATTTTTAGATGAATGTAATATCCCTAAACCCCACCCCGAACCTAAACCTACCCATTTTATACACAATGTTAAAAGAATAAATCATAATGGACAGAAATGTGTAGGAAAATGACAATTTTAGTAAAAATATGACATTAAAACGATATTTTGAGCCACTTATCCTACACCTACCCCTAAACCTACCCATAACAATTTCTTAAAACTACATACTATTAATAAATGAAAAACAGACAAACAAGCGTAACGTTAATCACAATCATTTATTTTTTGCAAATGTCAAAAGTGGTACCAAAAGTTAAAATGATGATGAGTTCCAGTCGCAGTCCTCTCTGGCTGTAACGTAATAGTTTTTATAGGGTACAGAGCAGAATATAATTTATTAATCCGTGAAATTATGAATCTGTCTTCTCTCCGTGAAGGCGCGCCGCGCACTCATTTCAAATGTCAATCCACTGAAACACGGCATATCGCAATCTGCGACGAAGCAGGTGAGAACCAATGAGCGTTCGATATCAGTGCCGTAAACCATGTCGTAACGCTTCTCGAGGGTGGCGCAGGTGCGTGATTTTTTTTCCCAAACCAGTTAAGCGCAAACCACGCCCCTTTACGTTAAAACCCCACCCCGCAGCCTTGACTCACGTCTCTAGCTCGATTTCATTGGTCAACACTGTTACATTGTCACCTGAGGCGATAATGAAGGCCGTTGATGGATCCGTCGCTGACAAACGGTAAGATAAGCCTGCCAATTGTTTTTAATTGCATTTTATTATCATAAGTAACGTTATTTGTAGGTTTCAATTTGAGTTTTTTGTATTATTATTATAATTTTCATTTTTACTCTTATCTTTATTTCGATCAACCTGACGCCCTCAGGGGAGTAACGTTACGCCTGTTCTGGCTGTGATGAAGAGCAAGCCGTACATCTTAGGGTTAAAAATTTAAATTAAATTAATTTGATGCATCACTTTTCTGATAATGATTTATGTTTTAAAAAACTTTGTGTGTCTAAACGCTAGGCCATCTCAGTTAAAATGCTTATGGGCAAACTCTCAGCGTTAAGTAGCAGGGTGACTAATTTCTTTTTACTTTTACAGAACTTGTTACCTCCTGGGTATAACTATCACTTCTGCGCCTATCGTTCATGCACTACA
The DNA here is from genome assembly GCF_024489055.1 of Chanodichthys erythropterus. Lineage (NCBI taxonomy): Eukaryota > Metazoa > Chordata > Actinopteri > Cypriniformes > Xenocyprididae > Chanodichthys > Chanodichthys erythropterus. Next base: position 6,064,402 of record NC_090221.1, on the reverse strand, counting down.
CAATCAAAGTTGGACCACACTTGATGCGTCGCTCAGAATTGCACTAACAGAAAGTTGTGAAGTAAAGGAATGGGTGAAAAAGCTTAGTGAGTCATCAGGAGTGAGTTGGAGAGTGGCAGTGACGAAACCAAGAAAGGGACAACGTGTGCTTTATAAGGTAATGTAAAATCAGTTCATTCATCTTTACACTTAATTAGTGTAGGACAATTTGTTACACTGAAAATGTCTTTACAGTAGTCTAAATGGTGTTAACACACAGTACTGTATTGTGCAAAAGGCACATTAGATTCTTCACCTAAATCTTAAGACGATTATATATTTCACTAGTGTGCCAGTAAGAAATATCAGTTAACATTTTCAAACTTTCCTTTTACCATTAATTGTACTAGTTCAGTGAGATTTGTATCCCTGTGATGGACTGGACATCTGTAGGCTCCAGTATTTACACAACCCTAGGACAAGTGGATTTTCGTATGCACAGCGAGTCCAGAATGGTATGGTTCGCACATAGATAATGTAGTCCATAATGTAGTCCATCTGGGATTGCATAAAGAGAAAAATAAACTGTGGCAACATCTCTAATACACTTGGAGAAATCTACCTGCAAATCTAAAAACAATAAAATGTAAAACAATAATAAAACATTTATTTATGAATTTTTTTCAAACATCCTCAATTTACAGCATTTTTCTCAAATGCATACACATTTTTACATTTTTCGGCTTTGCAGGTAGATGAGTATTAGAGATGTTGCCACAGGATTTAATCAGTCTCAGTTTTTGTCTCATGTAATCCCAGTCAGACTCGATGATGATGGTGAGATCAGAACTCTGTGTTGGACTCCTTGTGAATACAAAAAATCTCATTGGCTTATTTGTTGTTGCTGTCATTGTCAGCCAGGACTCTCTGGAAGAAGAGATGCATCACAATTTTATGTTTTCCTAGATAAATAAATTGGTGGTAGTAATTATTATTATTATTATTATTATAACAATTGATGGCAAAATGAAAGTTTAGAAATGTAAACTTTTTTTTTTTTCCTTTTACTGGCACACTAATACAACAGATATAAATGACTAAATAAAATCTAACATGCCGAAGATTTGCGCACAGTTCTGTATATTTAAACATTCATATTTGATCTATATCTATCTGTAGGCTCATTATAGGTGCCAGCACAATGTTTGTGTTCGATCAGGCACGGCTAATCAAAGACGGTTGTCAAAAAATACATGCTGTGAGGCAAAATGGTTTGCACTCTGGTGAAGGCTGTAGACAAAAGGGGAGGATCTAGTAGGTGAGTTAGAAATATGAAGATGAGATAAAATAAGTGTTTTTGCCAGCTGCTTTGTGAGATTTGTTTTTATTTTTCAGGAGCAATGATCCCCATATACCCACCTACCCAACTTCTGTGCATTTGTATAATGTACATAATCCAACCCGATCTCACGGCAATTCGTACGTATTTTACGAGGTGGCTAAATCGTATGAATTCATACGACCTCACTCGTACTAATTCATACGTTTTTTGCTAAATCGTATGTATTTTACGAGTTGACAAATTCGTATGAATTCATACGAATGACCTACCCCAAACCCCGCCCCTAAACCTAACCGTCAGTGGGGTTTAGACAAATCGTACGAATTCGCACGAGTGAGGTCGTATGAATTTATACGAAATAGCCACCTCGTAGAATAAGTACGAATTGGTCGTGAGATAGCGTTGACATAATCATAACATCTTTGTTGCGGAGGCACTGAGACACAGGGATGTAGGGGCCAAGGCAATAGAGTCCCTGACGCAGTTGTTTGAGATCGGGCACAGCCCAACATCAGCTCTGGCTGTACTTAAAAGTGACCTGCTGGCTGAGCATGGCAACAACTATATGCCTCAGCCAACCGTGCCCTTTGCCCAGACCTTCAGTTTTGCTACAGGTATGTGAAATTGTACTAGGTCTACAAAGTAAAATCAGTAGCTTTGACAGACCTATGTAGTTCAAAAAAATAATTTCATTTGCAGACTGTATCAGAAGGTTAATAAGCAGGAGTTTGGAGAGCAGAGTGGGGAGGGAATGCTAGCAGCTTTGGAAAGGCAGGTAAAATCCTACAATGCAGCATGTGATGACAGTTGTGCAAAGCTTGGAATGTCTTCAGCAGGAACACCACTTGTAGCCATTTGTTCACCTTTGATGAAACAAACACACAGTCTTTCCAATAGTGGAGAGATGTGTTTTATGGATTCTTCTGGTAACATGGACCAGGAGAACTGCAGGGTGTTTCTCCTTCTCACACACACCTGTGCAGGTGGTCTTCCTCTTGGGATAGTAATAACCCAGTCGGAAGATGAGAGGACAGTTAGTGAGGGATTGACGCTGTTTAAGTCCTTATTGACAAAAGATGCCTTTGGAGGGAGAGGTGAGGCAGGCCCTTGTGTGTTTCTTACAGATGACTCAAAGGCAGAAAAGGGAGCTATAGCCCAGGTCTTTCCTGAAGCCACACAGCTGCTCTGCATATTTCATCTTTTGCAAGCTGTGTGGAGGTGGTTGTGGAACAAAGAACACAAAGTTGAGATGAAGGAAAGACAGACACTGTTCAGCATAGTAAAAGACATGCTTTATGCCAGGGAGATGAGTAAAGTTGAATTACTCTACCAGCAAGCCCTGAACAACCCTTTGACCACCAGGTAGAGAAAATAGTAGACTGGTAGAGGTAGCTTGAATATTTTCTTATTATTTCTGGTGTGTTTACCCTGAGAGGCCTATTTAGAGGCTTTTATTGTACTGTATTTATTCTTTACTTATTATTATTATTATTATTTTTTTTTTTTTTTTAACTAATTACAGATACAAGAAGTTCCTAACCTACCTACAGAGTCTTTTCAGTCGACGTGAGAGTTGGGCTCTCAGCTATAGAAGGGACTTGCCAACACGTGGCAACCAAACAAATAACTATGTGGAAGCTGCTATGCGAGTCTTGAAAGACAAAATACTTCAGAGGACAAAAGCATTCAACCTCCCTCAATTATTCAACCTTTTCGTCACCCGACTAGAGATGTACTATGAAGCACGTGTGACAGACGTTGCACTTGGCCACTGGGAGGCATTCCACCGATCAAGATTCCTTGCTACAGAAAGTAATATTAAAACATCTGATATTTCTCAGGTAAAGTATGATTTTTAAATATAAATCTTTATAAACTTGACGATTTTTTTCTCATTATATGTTTTTAAGCCATCTTGCAGCCTTGTGTCATCATCAACTGTCAATGTTCAATTCCAATAAGAACGCAAGTACAAAGGAGGCATGAAAGTACCCCTATGTAAAAAGTAAACATTTGTCATTTTGTTTTACAGAAATTACACAGAAATTAAGTGATAGAGACTTGGAGATAGCCTGCAGTATGTTTTATTGGCATATTAAAAAGAATCTTAACATTGACAAAGCGCTAGTAACATTAAATATGCATATTTGTTTTTGTGAATACATGCAGTAAAATAAAAAATATATAAATAATATAACCTATTGAAACATTATTTATAACATCTGTAAAATGTAAATTTAAAATGTAAAGGTAAAATGTTATTTATTGTGCATTGGGTGTGAACTAACCATTTAAGTACCATGGTGGTACTTAAAAGATTAGTTCACCCAAAAATGAAAATTCTGTCATTTATTACTCACTCTCATGTCGTTCTACACTCATAAGACCTTTGTTCATCTCCAGAAAACAAAACAACAAAATAACGACTATTCAACAATATCTAGGTTGGAGAGAAGAAGTTTCAGGTGATATCCTCCACATCAGGGCACACCTATACAGTGGACATGGAGTTGGAGCTCTGTCCTGTTGGTCATAGTGGAGCACCATGCAAACACCAGGCAGCAATAGTGCAAAATTACAACATCACCTCCATCAACTTTCTTCCCACAACAGTTGAAATGAGGGCTGAGCTGCTGAAAATAACAAAAGGTAATTTTCTTTTCTTTGCAGCATAGGTTCTCACACATGGACTGACACTACCCTCTTAAGATATTTTAACAAATATATCCTGTTTATCATCTTCACAGCCTCAGTTTCTCTTGACTTCCTGAAACCTTTACGGCAAAATATGCCTAAGCCAAGCACGTTAGCTGTAGGTAAGAAAGTTCAAGTGGGACATAAAACCTTCATTATATATACTTAATTCTTAATAAAAACAACTTGTACAGCAGTGTGACATTAGTATACAATTGTTATAGACATGCCTCCCAGGCAAGAATACTTCAATACTGATCATCAGTACCATCTCAGTGCTCAAGATGACGGTCAGTATAAAGGGAGAGAGGTGCTGTTTTTTTACAATGTATTCCTTTTTTTTTTTTTTTCTAATGGTGGCATATCTCATGCTACATTTCATTTTGTCTCTGTGCTTGTTATGAACCCTTAGACTTGCATCAACTGGGCCCGTCTACCCTCAGCTCTGCACAACTGCACCAAACATCACCTACTCTAGAGGACACATACTCCAAACGACACTGTGTGCCGGGTAACTCGGAGGAAGGTGAGTCCATGAAGCTTAATTACATTAAAAATTCTGTCTAATTGTTATTAGAGCCAAAGAAGTTTGCTACCAAAATCATCATTCTGATTCAGTATCATACCATTCTGAAAAAGTAAACGGATGTAAAAAATCAAAACATACAACTAACAGCAAAGATTACTAGGGAGTTAAAAGCATGTGCCATGCAGTGCTTGGGCTTGCAGTGTTTGCAGCTATATTCAGATGTTTGTGTGGAAAGACATTACTGTTACATAATTTAGTTTTGACTAAATTGACATCCCTCAGTTTTGTTTACTGGTCAAAGTGTTTGTTGTTGTTTAATTGTTTTATTGTTTTCTTATTAAACAGCATCTATACCTCAGTCTCCTGTGAGACGGATGCTGGGACTGCTCAGTGATCTGGCTGAAAACTCTGACTACAGTGATGCCATTACTACAATGGCCAAGCAGCTTGAAAAGATGCAGCACAATCCGACCCAACTGATCTCTGCATTTTACTGTTTTGGTAAAGGGATGTCTGTGTCAAAACGTGCAGCAGCATTAAGACGAGCTGCTAGAAGACCAGGTCCTATTATTGGCTGTCAGCCAACAGCAGTGGCCCGAAGAACAAATAAGACCGGTTCTAGGCGGCGTTTGACAGCTGGACGGCCCAGAAAAAGTAGTTCTGGTCCAGAGCATGACTACAGCAGATATACAGGAAAAGGGGGAAAAGGGCTGTCAGGGTTCGCCACAAATTGTCAGAATCTGTGGCAATGAACTTCTCGCATCAAACTTAAAATGGTACCAATGTTTGAATGTTTCAAAATATCAATTAGTAGACAAGTTTAAGGGTTAGTTCACCCGAAAATGAAAATTCTGTCATTAATTACTCACCCTCATGTTTTTCCACACCTGTAAGACCTTTGTTCATCTTGAGAACACAAATTAAGATATTTTTGATGAAACCCAAGTGGTATATGACTTGTCCATAGACGGCAATATAATCAACACTTTCAAGGTCCAGAAAGGTACTAAAGATATCATTAAAACAGTCATGTGACTGCAGTGGTTCAACCTTAAATTTATTAATGATGAGAAATACTTTTTGTGTGCAAAAACAAAACAAAAATTACAACTTTATTCAACAATCTCTTCTCTTCTGTGTCATTCTTGTAATTGCTTACGTCCAGCGCTTCCAGGTTCTACGTCAGAACGCCGACTCATTATTGGCCGGCTCCTGCGTCAGCATCACACGCATGCATCATGCTGATCACATGATCAGCTTTAGCCAATACTGAGCCGGCATTCTGACGTAGAACCTGGAAGCGCTGGACGTAAACAATTATGAGAATGACACAGAAGAGAAGAGATTGTTGAATAAAGCTGTAATTTTTGTGCGCTTAAAAAAAAAAAAAAAAATTCTCGTCTCTTCATAACATGTTGAACCACTGCAGTCATATGACTGTTTTAACAATGTCTTTAGTACCTTTCTGGACCTTGAAAGTGTTGATTTATATATCTCTGTCTATGGACGAGTCATATACCTCTCAGATTTCATCAAAAATATCTTAATTTGTGTTCTGAAGATGAACGAAGGTCTTACGGGTGTGGAACGACATGAGGGTGAGTAATTAATGACAGAATTTTCATTTTTGGGTGAACAAACCCTATACTGCAAGTATTATTTATGAATTCTAGGTTAGGACTGCAGGTTATGAAGTTATATTAAAAATCATATTCATAAACTTGTTTACACTAGGAACTGCACAGACAAATTTAATTTCATGCATCCTTTTAAAGTTCTTGATAGCATTGTGAATTGTATGTAATATTGTTTTTGTGTACCATGGCATTTTTGCATTTTATCTTTTTAACCACACAGTGCTGTGGTATTTTTTCTTAATCAGCTCTGTGATCATTTGTAATCATTAAATTATTTCAAAGAAAGGTGTGCTTTCAAATCAGTCTCTGGGTACTTTGATGTCATACTCTGATTGGTCTGCGCAGCTTCAGGTAGCCTTAGACTGCAGGGTAATGAGGTCATATTGTTTACTAAAGAATGAAGAATAAGCTAAAGAATATATATATATATATATTTTTTAAACCCTTTTGTTTGTGGGTGTTTTATAATCTATATGTGTGTAGTTTTATGCACTTTTAATTCACTTTATGCATCCTTTTTATTTAAGTTGTAAATTGTGTGTGCAACGTTTCACTTTGTATACACTTGTGTATCCCTTTTGTATATTGGGTATTGTATTAAAATTAGTTTCCCACATGAAAAATATTATAGTAAATAATAGTAATTACTATAGTGTTTTGAACCATACTATAGTAAAGTACTTTAGAATTTACCACCACAAATTTAATTTTAGTTGTAGTGGTAATATAAAAACTATAGTAATATAAACAAATTACCCAATACTGTAAGTATTCTACAACTATAGGGTGTCTTATACTACAATACACTATAGTATACTTTAGTTTTTACTAGAGTAAACTGTACTGTTCATTACAGTTTATCAGTTCACTATAGTTAATGCTACAGTATTCTGTAGCATTCATAAACAAAGTGTTGTAAATACTTAAATATACACTCTATACTACATTTTACCATAGTGCGGTTTACAAACACTATCGTACTTAATATAAATTATAGTATTTTTTCATGTGGGGCGGTGTGGCAAATCAGCGCCGTGATTTAGTTGACCAATGAAATCGAGCTAGAGACGTGAGTCAAGGCTGCGGGGTGGGGTTTTAACGTAAAGGGGCGTGGTTTGCACTTAACTGGTTTGGGGAAAAAAATCACGCGGCGCAGGTGCACTGGCGCTATTTTTTAAATTTGAATCATAACGTGCGCGGGCTTTGACTGTGACGGTCGCTGTTGCTGAGAATGAAGGTGAAGATCGACAGATAAAGGGCTGAATTTGAATCTGTTCCTCGCAAACATATGGATTCTAAAGATATGGAGTACAGCAAACAAATAAAATGGGTGTGATTTGTTAATTTATGTTGTGCTTTGGTGTATCTTATGGTTGTATTGTCAGTCACTGCATAGGAAAAAAATCGCACAGCAAAATATTACAAAACGATTATAGAAATGTTATTCATTTTAAGTTTTCAAAGTGTAGTCTCGTTTAACATTGTGTAACGTTAATGACAATTGAACACAACATATTTGAATCATTAAAGCCACGATTTTAATATTAATACATGGTAATTCATATACATTCACACTTTACGTTAGATGTCTTACGTTTTTTAAGCTGCTAATACGTAAGTATTTGTACGCTTTAGTGCTATAAATACGTCAATGTTGTACGTTTTTGTGTGTATGAAAACGTTAGTAAATGTACGTGTGGTAGAACCACACTTCACATAAAAATACACACGTATTCTCATGAGATCACGTTGGAATGGCCGCTGGAGCTCACATCTGCGAAAGCGTCTAAACAAATTGTAAAACAGGTGCTATGTTTATATGTGAGTCACATACTGGAGGTCTAAATAACTACATTCTCACCTAAAAAACTCTTAAAACTACATTTCGTGACACATTAACAGTAGTATTTGTAAAAAAAAATATGGTGGATTTGCTCGACCGCCATGACAGTCGCTGCAAGCGGGGTGATACAAACGGTGAAATGGTTCCAGTGCTGATACTGGGGGAATATCGCATGGCTCTCAGCCAATCGGATTTGAGAACCAGAAAACACTGTTGTACAAAATATAATAGCCTATAATATAACTGATCACATTATGTGCACATACTCTCAATATTGCCATATTTTCAGTATTTCTTATTTGTAAGTCATCTGAAACAGTGCAGAATTTCAGGTAATATGTATCAACAATTCTGCACTGTTCTGTTCACAGTACCGCAAATTATTCTTGCATACAGACAGCTTGGCTCAACACAGACACCTGTTCAACAAGACAATCTGTCATTTTCACTAGACAAACACTGTCAATCTTGCAAGCCAAAGTTTTGTCTTTTAGCACTTAGTATGGTGCATATTCCAGCTTAATCTGGACAGAACTGTCCACTCATATACAAACATGTCATCTATCTGACGTTCTACCACCAAATCACACATTTCTTGATATTACGTGACATTTTGTGTTGAGCAATTGTGCATTAAAATTGATTGTTTGGCCAAATATGTGGATATCTCATTTAGCTCAAACTATCTGCCACAAACAAAACTCTTGAATCTTTACAAGATTTAATAGCACAATCTAAGCAAGCAAATGGGGGCATATATACATGTACAGTACATTAGAGCTATCAATAAATTAACCTCATTTTACATGTTGAAATTAATCTCTAATTATAGCTTTTTGATATACCCTCTAATTTAAAATCAAATGACAACAAAGCAGTTCTAATTAAATGTGATTACTGTGCTAAATTACATTATTTATACCTGCAACAATTGATGTACTATATTTCTATACTGGGCATGCACTGATTCCTTTCCGCTCCGAGTGCAAACTAGTTTGTGGCATCAGAACATTAGCTATTGTCTCACAAGGACTGAAGTGCACACATTGAGTGGACTTCCCTGAGGCACAGCAGGAACGCTCTTCTTGTTGATTTTTGCCACTTTGACAGACATGATTTCCGTACTAGTGCATAGGACAGGGTCTTATAGTTTCATTTAAGCCATTCTTACCCGAGGTTAGGATGTAGTCACTAGAATGAGCATTTGAACATGAGTAGAAGTGACACATTTTCCACTTACATAGCTTAGACAGAAAAAAAAAAAAAGAAGTAGGAGGAAGGACAGGGCTCCATGATACTTTCTAAAAAAAAAATAATAATAATAAAAAAAAAAGTTTAATGGTTGTTAAAACTTAAATATTGTCTTTACTGTTGATGTATATGCATCTTTGGAAACTTGCATAGTGACAATTGAATCAAAAGTACTACATCAGCTTGAAAACCATTTAAAAATGGTACTAAACTGAGACACTTAGATCAGGGTTTCCAACATTGTTTTACAACATTGTTTTTTAAGTACCCTCCAGCTCAAGTACTCCTTCATCAACATTAATCCAGAAACGTGCTCCTTTTAACTCATATTATAATAAACAATTTATGTTTTATTGGTTCCAAGCTGAAGAATGTAATATTTGAACCACTAGCATCACCATATATTATTGCAAATACAATATAGCTGTGGTTTATAATGTGGTTGGCTCAATGTAGAGCTTGTTAATACATTGTACATGTTTGATTGAATATTTATGAGGCGTGCAACATTTATGCCCACTTCACTGTCATGAAATGGCATTTAGAACACTGTTGGTAAAGTAGACATGTCAAAACTGCGTCATCTTCTCATTGTACACCACAGGCAGAGCAGTCCAGATATTTCTTCAAGTTTCATCATGCTTCCCATGTCTTATTGATTTCTTTAAGCTGTGAACATGGATTGACAAGCCCATTCAAACATTTGATTTCAAGGAACCAGAACATCATAAAGACAACTGAGGGAGACCTCAAACATGGCAATGATCAGACTGTCTTGTGTAGTCATTGAACTTTGAAGGGCCCAAAGAGGTTGGAGGGCATCAGTATCTCTTCAGTCTGGCTTGTTAGTGGTATAATTGTAATTTGCTCAACTGCAGAAAGTGCCTGCGGTAAATGGTTAATAAAAAATGTACGAGTCAAGTATCCTTTATATTCCCTCAATGAGTCCAAAATTATCATTTTGACAAAACCCTGCACACACCCCCGCCCCAACCCTTTTTTTTTTTTTTTGCAAAAAAAAAAAAAAAAAATGTGGGGGAAAAAAATTGTATGGAACTGCTTGTATCTCAGTTAACGCCATTAGTTACAGTAAACACATTTATCAAAAGCACATATGGTTTGCTGTCATCTGATGCCAAAGTCATCAAGCATTGCAGTGGTTTCTTCCAGATAATGAAGTGAGATAGTATTACATTTTTAATTTTTAGTGATGAAAAGAATTTATTGAAACTGTTCTCAAACTCATTGCATGCACTGCACTCATTGTAGGTGGAGGTCATAAACAAGCAAGCCGTTTCAGCCCGCCACACGCCACCTCTGGTCATACTGTAATTAAAGCCCTGATATTTTACATATGCCTTAAAAAAGTCAAATTAACAGTATCCTGTCTTTTAAAAAATTAAATATATTAAGCATTGATTCTTGCAAAAAATAAATAAATAAAAAATAAAAATACCTACAGGATATCAGAGATATTTTATTCACTCACATTATCTCAACAGAAGTACAAACCTAATTCCAAAAAAGTTGGGACACTGTACAAATTGTGAATAAAAACAGAATGCAATGATGTGGAAGTTTCAAATTTCAATATTTTATTCAGAATACAACATAGATGACGTATCAAATGTTTAAAGTGAGAAAATGTATCATTTCAAGGGAAAAATAAGTTGATTTTAAATTTCATGGCATCAACACATCTCAAAAAAGTTGGGACAAGGCCATGTTTAGCACTGTGTGGCATCCCCTTTTTTTTTTATAACAGTCTGCAAATGTCTGGGGACTGAGGAGACAAGTTGCTCAAGTTTAGGAATAGGAATGTTGTCCCATTCTTGTCTAATACAGGCTTCTAGTTGCTCAACTGTCTTAGGTCTTCTTTGTCGCATCTCCCTCTTTATGATGCGCCAAATGTTTTCTATGGGTGAAAGATCTGGACTGCAAGCTGGCCATTTCAGCACCTGGATCCTTCTTCTATACAGCCATGATGTTGTAATTGATGCAGTATGTGGTCTGGCATTGTCATGTTGGAAAATGCAAGGTCTTCCTTGAAAGAGACGGCGTCTGGATGGGAGCATATGTTGTTCTAGAACTTGGATATACCTTTCAGCATTGATGGTGCCTTTCCAGATGTGTAAGCTGCCCATGCCACACGCACTCATGCAACCCCAAACCATCAGAGATGCAGGCTTCTGAACTGAGCGCTGATAACAACTTGGGTTGTCCTTGTCCTCTTTAGTCCGGATGACATAGATACATGGATGTTTTTCACTTTGCCACAGTCCATTTTAAATGAGCCTTGGCCCAGAGAAAATGCCTGCATTTCTGGATCATGTTTAGATATGGCTTTTTTGACCTATAGAGTTTTAGCCGGCAACAGCGAATGGCATCGTGGATTGTGTTCACCAACAACTGTAATACTGTAAGTATTCCTGAGCCTATGTTGTGATTTCCATTACGGTAGCATTCCTGTATGTGATGCAGTGCCGTCTAAGGGCCCGAAGATCACGGGCATCCAGTATGGTTTTCCGGCCTTGACCCTTACGCACAGAGATTGTTCCAGATTGATATTGGATGATATTATGCACTGTAGATGATGATAACTTCAAACTCTTTGCAATTTTTCTCCTTTCTAACTTTTCTGGCTTCTTACTGCTAACTGTCCCAACTTTTTTGGAATGTGTAGCTCTCATGAAATCCAAAATGAGCCAATATTTAGCATGACATTTCAAAATGTCTCACTTTCAACATTTGATATGTTATGTATATTCTATTGTGAAGAAAATATAAGTTTATGAGATTTGTAAATTATTGCATTCCTTTTTTATTCACAATTTGTACAGAGTCCCAACTTTTTGGGAATCGGTTTTGGAATCCATCAATACTGAAACTTACGGTTACATAAAAAGTTTTTCTTTCGCGTTTTTCACTTACAGATGGCAACATTGTCAAAATGATCCCTGTTCACATGGATCACAAAAAACTCTGTATTATTCATGCTCTGTATTATTCATTCAGGCCAGTAGATGGCGATGTCACTTTGTAAAGAAACACTACACACCTATGAACTGAACACATAATATGCATTTGCATGATGTTGCCGTTTTCACAAATTCATTTTTTTTACACAGGTGATAATGGTATCATTTTAAAAAATGTGCACTTTGAAACCCATTTTTAAAAGTAAGCATTTTCAGGCCCCCAAAATGCTGTGTAAATGAACATCCAAAATGCATAAAAAGTTTTGAGTTTTTAGTTGAAAAGGTGTCGTGTAAACAGCTCCTTATTCTTGCATCTGTTTCAAATGGTTTATAAATGGCAATTGTAAATAATGTTGCTTATTATTCAGAGCTCACAGGCAACTACGGTATAGTGAATATGTTAGATACCAATCAAGCCAAAAGGTTCATTTTAGATTAGATTATAGTTGGTCTTTATTATGAATGTTTCCACATTAAAAGGTAATCACAACATTAATGCTGGCAGATGCACTTAATATTCAATGTGTTAGAGGAATTTGTTTAATTAAACATTAAAGAGAGTACACACTTAAAACTATGAATAATGGACACCAGTGTGGCTACACTCACACACACACACACACACACACACACACACACACACACACACACACACACACACACACACACACACACACACACACACACACACACACACACACACACACACACACACACACACACACACACACACACACACACACAAACGCACACACACCTACCTACACACATTGTTTGATCTAGAAGAAATTACATTATATATTCTAAATCAAAATAATATTATTTAGTAAGACATAATAAGACATAAAAAAAGTTATTAAAGAAATGATTAAAAAGCAGATGTGGACGATTATTATTATTATTATGCTGTATGCTTTTCACTGTGAGAGGTGCTTTATAATTTCCCTTCCATAAGCCTCCCACTACAGGACAGTCACGACTGACATCAATAGGAAGGGTTTGCTCAGGTTGTCTTTGAGAGTATTACATTTACATTAATGTTTATCCGTTGTGCCGTTCTGTATTCCTCTAAATTTAATTCAAAGACCAAGAGATTTGTCAGGAATTCTAACTTATGTTTTATACATTATACAGGCTCCTTTCAAGTACGGCCATACATATATTACAGACCTAATGCAGATGTAAATCACTGACAGTACTGAAGAGGAATGCATTATACAGGGTCTTCTGAAAGTACTCACCCCCAAAGCATAGATTTGGACCCTTACTGTTTTTTAAGGAAGTGAATTGTCCTTAAACCCTGTGATCTACATCTATAGTTATTTTTTTCAGTCCTCCCCTTACTAGTTGTTAAATATTACAATAGGGCAGAGGCTACTTGCACTAAGTGTAAATAGCATCTAATTGCTATTTGCACTTAGTGTTACTTTGTGTTGGGACGTGCTGATTCATACATTTGGTCTTAAAGTGACAGCAGCCTAATATACATTAATGTCATTAGTGTCATTAATGTTATGTGAATCAAACAAAAGAGAAAATAACTTACTGCTCTTGAAGTAATGAAGTTATGAAGAAGTTATGAAGTACAATATCTAGCTTCCACCATACCGCCTTCCGTATTCAATGTACGAAGAAACTGTAAACTGGCATCATGTCAATTAAGCTTTTTCCGTAAGTTAAATAGGGAAGGCGTACACTGTAAAAAAATGACCATGATTTTAACAGTAAAAGACTGTAAAAATGCTGCAGTGAAAAACTGTCAATTGTATTACAGAAAGTTTCCGTACTATATACAGTGAATAACTGTAAAAGGTCTAACGGTACATTTATGGTAAAATACCGTTAAATTCACAGTTTTTGGAAGTGAAAAATAACAATTCATTGTAAAATGTACAGTGAAAAACCGTACATTGACATTCCCACAATTCCCTGCGTGACACTTCACATTTTATATATTCTCATTTTTGTCTAATCAGTTATGTACATTAGGGTTTTATGTTACATCTAATGTTGTTAAATTAATGTTTATTGCATTTTTAAAATTTCATGCATGTTACCATGATGGTGTTTAGTGTGTGTGTGAATGACACTGTGTGCACCTTCTATATATTAGTATTGTCCTCCTCAGCTTGTGGAAAATCTGCTTGTGATGAACTTTGATTCATCATGTGACTCTTATCTCCACTGTGTTTGGTGACTGTCAGTGTATTATAAAGGTACAAAACAGATATTAGTACTTCATTAGGTTGGTAAATTAACATTATATCAGTTAATGAAATACGTTATTTTACCGTAAATTTAACAGATTTTTTTTACGTTGCTACTGTATTTTTTACGGTAAAGTTCTGGCAACCACAGCTGCCGTTTTTTTACCATAAATTTTACTGGGATTTTTTTTTTTAAAGTGTAGGACATAGAGTAAGCTTTTTGAACTGCAAGAGTTTTACACCTTCTTCGTAAGTTGAATACAGTAGGCGGTCTGGCGGAAACTAAATGTTTTACTTCATAACTTGTTAAATATGGATATTTTTTACTCAAACACATTGATTTGCTTCAGAAGGCCTTTATTAACCCCCTGGAGCCGTGTGGAGTACGTTTATGATGGATGGACGTGGATGGATACACTTTCTTCAGCTCATACTCGATGGTATCGCTCACTGCCATTATAAAGCTTGGATGCGTCAGGATATTAATTAATATAACTCCGATTGTGTTCGACAGAAAGAAGAAAGTCATATACACCTAGGATGGCTTGAGGGTGAGTAAAGCTTGGGGTAATTTTCATTTCAAAGTGAACTAATCCTTTAACTAAAACTAAAATACATAAACTACATAGAATAAAAATTACAACCACAAAATTGAAAATGAAAACTATATAAATAAAATATAAAAATAAAAAAAATAAAAAAATATTATTACAAAAAAACAAAAAAAAACAAAAAAATAAATAAACAAACAGCAGTATCTCAATGATATTAAAATAACACTTTCATTGTCTTTTATTAACACTTTCATTACTTTTATTTATTTTTATATCAACATAGAGCATATTGGTATATTCTTCTTGTATATTATAAAATATAATGCTCATTATATGTTGCCTTCAAAACTGTTATTTTAATTAATAAACTTTTTTTGCCTACAGAATGGTGTAGTTATGGGATCTGCCAGCAGGGGCTAAGTGTTTACAACAGCTTATTATCGGCTTTACACAGCTGTGACCTTGCCAAAACCCTCTTGTGGATTAAACTAGAGTGACCATGCTGTGACGACAAATAGGAAAGACCTGAGTTTTTTTTAGGTATTCAATAAAGCAGCATTTTAAAGCATTCAGTGGCGTAAAGCTGTTAGAAATGCTGTGCGTATTTTCAAAATCTGTCCGGGCATACTTAAAATACAGTCGAAGAAGATTATTTCACTTATTTTCAGTCCTCTAGCAAACCTCCTACTTATCAGTGAATGATGGAGAAAGACCTTAACAGATAATTTATTTATAAATCAAACCCAGATGGGACATGTGCAGTCATTTGCACTCGTTGTATAGCAGAATTTAATTATCATCAAAGCTTAAAAAGTTTTCAACAGTGTGAAGCTCATTAATTTCTCTAAAGATTGAGTTCTGCACACAATTTAAGCTGTTGAAAGGGCGGTGAAGGCACATCAATGTATTTAAAAAAAGTCAAAAAAAAAAAAAAAAAAGAAAGAAGAAAATATATATTTAATCATTTAAAATACATTGCAACAATAGAAATACATGGCAGGTCTGTCCTAAATTAGAATGTAAGTACTGTGATTATGCTAAAGGTTAAAATTTAAGGACAAATGACTGAAGTTGTATTAATGAGTGAGCCATGGAGCAGAAAAGCTCTTAATATGAGTCATTAATTAATAGCTTAATTCCTCTGAGTGAAGAAGTGATTTGAAGCTCATTCCATTGAAGATTATTTCAACTTTTGGAGAATATTTGACCAGTTTTGTGTAAAAAAAGTCTGTGTGTAAATGCTATCCTCTGCCTTAGGATGTACATACATAACAAATCATGGATTTTAATATGAAAACACATCAGTGATATTAAAATTGATAACAGCAAAACAATACTTTACACACGATATAACTCCAATATGCTTCAAAACAGCTTCCAGCCATATCAAAGATTGTCACTGGTTATGTTTTCCTGTTGTCTACAGTCCTTAACTATAAAGGACATCATGCACTTGTGAAAACATTCACGCACTTTGAAACAAATGGCAAAACGACAGATGACAGGTGACTAAAGGAATAAAATCTTTGAGATTTCAACCTTATTTGTCATGATATTATTTTGGAACATTTTCCACTGGAGTAGCTTTAAATAAATACTCAAAATGTTTATTTATAGCGTATTAAAAATACAAGTAAACAAGTAAAAAGAAAATAATGCTGTCAAATCAATATCCTTATAAAATTATAGTCATCATAGAAAAATAGGTAAAGATGAATTTTGTCTGCTTGCCTTGTATTGTGACAGTTGCCAGACCAACAGAAGCTGGCATCATGGTAACCGTTGGTTATGACCTTGCCAACAGGATGCCTAGGGCAACTAAAAAAGTGCATGAGTCGATTGGTAAATCTCATTTCACATATTTGGTAGTTTGGCAAATTATCATGCCTACAGGAAACTCTCTCTCACACACACACCCAAAGCCAAACTTATAATAGCCAAGACCAAAAAGTATTACTAAGTCTTTATAAATATAGTTAAAAAAAAAAAAAAAAAAAATGGTCAATTGTACATTATACCTATAGTATAATATATAATATTTATAGTTATAATATAATATAATGAACAGGAAACTTAAAATATTCATTATCAAATAAGTAAAATAAGCTCAGTTTCATATAAGAAATCCTCAATAGGACTCTTTAGAAACTGTGCATGATGTGCGCTGATCATTTACATATAAAAGTGACAATGACAATTCATGGTCACCTAACACCTACACAAGTTAATGTCTTATTAAGTAGACATTTAATCAATCTTTTACAAATTAGCCTATCAATATGGTCAAGTCGTCAATGACCCAGGCACTTAACCTTTGCAAAGGTTACATTTTTTCTTAATCAGCATGGCATGTCTTTAAGATAGAGTGGTATAGAAAGCCTATGAATTCTACCAGTATGTGATGAAATCTTTGTTTTACAAATGTGATGTGGACATCTGGATGAGGGGAGTGTTCACAGAAATGCTGGACGTGATGCTGGAGAAATGCTGGACGCCACAAAATGTTGAAATATTATTAAGGTTATACATTTAGTTATTTAGTACTTTTTACTGTACTGAAGTAAAACGGATACAGCTCTGTATTCTACTAAACTAAAATTGCAGCTGTACACTATCAGTCAAAAATGTGGACTGGAGTAATTAAAGTTGGCATGAAATGGAAGTTGCTATAGTCATCTATAGTCATCTTCCCTATTGTGACATATATCTGAATATATAGATATAAAAAAAAAAAAAAAAAAAAAAAATTGGTTGTGGTTTGCTATTGCTGTAATGTCATGTGAGTGAAAGACTGTCCTGCCCTCACATCAGTAAACACATCATCAGAGAAGAGAAGACGCTGCAAGAGAGAGGGGAGTTATTTTGATTAAAGATTACAAGGGCACGTGAAATAAATAAATAAATAAAAATTATGTGCACAGATGTCACTTATGATTTTGTGGATTTTTGTTGTTGTTGGTTTCTGAAAGAAGTCTCATATACCAATAATAATTCATAATAAATGAGAAACAAATCATATTATATTGATTATTATAATGATATAAGCATATTATAATGATTTCTGAAGGATAATGTGACACTGAATACTGGAGTAATGATGCTGAAAATTCCCAGAAGTATATGACATTTACAATATATTCAAGTAGTTTTAAATTGTAATAACATTTCACAATATTACTATTTGTACTGTATGTTTTAATAACATTTCACAGATTTCTTTCAAAATATTAAAAACCTTAATTATTCCAAACTTTCAAGCGGTAATTTACATCAGTGGATGTATATAAGAAGTAAACACACGGTTGTTTGCATTTTATATACAGTATATAGCATATATCACAAGACAGACGCAGAAATAAAAATAGCATATAGCAGCTGCACTTAACACTATAATGCGAATCCTTCTCTTATATGTTTGTTTCTCCTTCTCAATAATGGGAGATGCTTCCTCTGTATTACATACATCGCTGCCACAAGCTTTCATATAGGAGTGAGGACAAAAAGAAGTGAGGACATCACCACTGTAAACAGTGCCTTTGTTTTATAAAACCTTCTCAAATGGCAGATTGTTATAATATGTTAAATGTTAACTGCTATAAAAGGCTTTGTTATGTTTCATGTTTCATTAGTAAACGTTTATTTTCTTTCAGACATTATAATTATCATAACTCCAAATAGGGACACAGACGCTACATAATTGTATTAAAAAAAAAAAAAAAAAAAAAAAAAAAAAATGTTGTGACTAGAAAAGCTCCACGCAGTTTTATCAGGCTTTGTATGAATTTTAATGGGAATACAATTGCTACATTTACATGTTAACTGGCTTGTGAGGCCCTAGAGAGCTTAATCAGAAGAAAGGTACTCCAAAATACTTAAGACCGAACATTAGCATAGATGTTGCCTGTCCCCCTTGACTGGCAAATCAAAGCTGGATTTTTCATGCAAACTTTTTTTTTTTTTTTTTTCCCTGAGCATTCCATGTTTGTCAACACTTGACCTTTGGACAGGCATCTTGGCAATTAGCAAAATAGATTTGAAGATTCTTTCAAATATCAGCACTAATTAGACTACATTTACATTAGTGGTCCAAAAATATGTTGTCAAAAGCTTAGACATCTAGGGTCTTTTTCACACGTACATATTTTTGTTCTTTGAATTCAGCAATTGATTAATAGGCAGGGAATTAACATGCATACGTTACAAAGTTTGAGACTACTAGTGAAAATTTGAGTCAAAACGAGAAAAAAAGGAGTGGTGGTGGTATGGCATGACCTCACTCGTATGAATTTGTACATTTTTTAAATCATACGTATTTTATGAGTTGCCAAATTTGTATGAATTCGTACGAATTACCTACCCCTCACTGGGGTTTAGACAAATGAGGTCGTACCTGTGAGGGGGTATGAATTAGCCACCTCATAAAATACATTTCAATTGGTTGTGTGATAGCATTGACTATTCTCATTAATTTTGTCATAAACTTTATGTTTAAAATTTTACTAAATCCTTTTCCCCCTTTAGATATTACAAACTCAATGCAACCGGTTCCCTATTATGCCAGAATAAAAAGTGAGTAAATACATACATACTAGGGGTTTAACGGTATTTGTTCGGAACCGTACGGTACAGACATCACGGTTCAGTTCATGCAGTCACACAACGAATACAGTTAGTCACAAGCGATCCACACTCCAATCCAGAAGGGGGCGCACAGTAAGGCCGTGTGACAACCAAAGCATTTTTCCAATGGCTACTTTTCCAATTGTTTTCAATGGGAGCGCCGTGGTTTTTTAAACGCCAGCAGTGCAAAGAGACGCTGAGCATCTTTTTCACTCTCAAGCGCTGAGCGCTCAGTGTTTTTTACTGATCACCTTGAGTTGAAGAATGTTCAACTTTGAGTAAACGCTGCACTCATCACTGTCCCTTTTTAGCCAGCCGTCCAATCAGAGTGGAGGAGAGGCGGGACAAACATTCTTGCTGTACAACGACATCAACAAGCAGAGAATGGATGAGGAATTAATATTGTTTGTCTCGAAACATACATAGCAAGTACTCTACATTGTGTCGACATTTGAAGTCTGAAACAAATTACCTGCAAAATCATTTATAAGTAAAAGTGTTGCGGATAGTCTGTATCATAGCAACAAAGCGTCTCAACTGAAAAAACACTGCGCTGCTGAAGTGCTCTCAACCGCTCACAGATAAGTGTTTTAAGCAGAGCGCTTAGCGTTTTTAGCCACCTTTGTTGGACACATGGCCTAACTCAACGCTGTTTGCTACTAGTAAAAAGTGCAGAAGAAGAGACAATCTATTAATATGTTAACATGTAACCTCTCAACCAGTGTTTCAACTGCAGAAAGATATCAATAAAACAGGCTGAGAATAATCTCACATAGCATAACATTTACTTCAGGCAAGTCATTTAGTGTCCAGAGCATGTTAGTTCACTAGAGAAATGAACTCTAGAGGGGAGCATTTTACTAAAAATATGCATTATATTAGCTTAAATATTAATTATATTTACTTTACCTGTTTGTAATGTCTTGATTATTTAATGTATGTTTAAATAAATTTGTCATGAAAAGAAGTATGACAGTAACTGAGTAGAAAATTAACTTTATAATTGGATTTAGATGTTAATGCCAAACCTACCTTGTGTGCAATTTACATGTTTTGTTTGTTTGTTTGTTTGTTTGTTTGTTTGTTTGTTTGGAGTGTTGATTATTACATCTTAAAATAAATAGTAACTTTTTGTTAATTGTAACCTTTAATATAGTACTGTGTAAGTAAGGGCTCCCTATATAGTTTACAGCATTAAAAAGCATTTTTTATCCTTAAGAAAATTTAAATATTAAATAATAATGTATATATTTAATAATTGCAATTGAATTTAATTACAAAAGAGGAACATTTGTTCAAAAAACACAGATTAATAATAATAAAAAAGCAGTTTTATGTTTAGATGTCCCATCTGCTGTACCGAACCCGTACCGTACCGAACCGTCATGTTTGTGGACTGTTACACCCTTAATACATACATTTTGCAAAATAGTTTCTTTTTTATTTTATAAGAATTTTAACAGTATTTTATATTGTTTTAATCTCAGACTTTTAGATCCCTCTGTACTGAACGTCTGATGAATTTCTTTCTATGATAACGCTGTGTGACTTTTCCGGGTAACTGTCAGGATAGGCTTTTCAGTGTGCTGTCATCTAGAGGAGGAAGTTACCTCAGAGCTGCCTGGCTGGGGCCACTGAGAGCCCACTAGGGAAGTGAGAGACAAATGCTAGTAAATAACCAAAATGACAGATCCAATCCTATACATATTACCCAAATAGAGATGGATTGTTGCAGAGGCAAACCAAATATTAATAAATAGATGTGGTGCTTAGATGTGACGATAGCGGCAGCATTAAACCCATTTATCTTCCACTTTGCTTTTCGTCCTGGCAGTAATATTTCTCATCAGTCAGCAAGTCCAATGTCAAGCGAAGCTCAGTCCGGCAATAGAAGAATGTCAGGCTGATCTGAGCGAGTCCGGCCACCCTGCCTGTTGTCAATCAATGACAATCCTCGGCTAATGAACGTATAACAAGCTTTGAAAGTGGTGAGTAATTAAATCTTCTGTTCATGAAAAGATCCTCAGAATGGCTATTGGCAAACTGTGACTTGTCTGTCCAATATACAGTAGCACAAAGGGGAAAAAAAAACAAAACAACAACTTCAATATAAAGTTATAAACATTATCAAATAAGTAAAGTCCAAGCCTGGAAAAAAATAAAATAAATAAATAAATAAAAAATAACTGAGTGGGATGCTTTAGAAACTGGGATAGAATAAAGAATATTTTAAATGTAATACAACAAATGAAATTCAGAACTGACATCCATTAATCTGACATTATAAACTAGTAGGATCTCAAACAAAAATGGTTGTGTAATCAGCATTTTAATTGAGTCTTAATGATTGCAATTAGCAGATAACAAAAGTGAAGAGTCAGCAGCACTTGATTGACATAGAAAACAAAGATTAAAGGATTTTGGTGCAGAAACATTGATCTACTTTAAGAACAACTACACTTGTGAATATGAAGGTTTTATATAAGTTGCCTTCTTCAGCTGTGGATTTCAGAAAACTTCATGAAGTTTACTTAACATTGATTATTATGTGAACATACAGGCAAAGTTTTTTTTGACAACTTTCACTCATTTTAGTTTAGCTAATGATGCTAAATTCAACAAATAATAACAACAAACCCACAAATGAAGAGAAATGAGAAATAGGACATGAATTATTATACAGTTTTGAGTGTCAAATACTAAAAAGCATGAATAGTTTATCACCAAAGAATATATTTGTAAGTTATTCTTGTAACCCAGAAAATGTTTGTTTTATAGATACAGTACATATTTGATGAAACAGTGCCATCTGAGACCAAAGCAAAGCATCCTGTTTGAAATCAACAAACATGAGCTTTGTTTGAGAAGTCTATGGCAGGGCTGTTTTTGTTTGAATCTGTTTGTTGCCGTACTAGCAGTGACAGCCAGAGATGCAGCAGTGTCTGAATTCTCAAGAAATACAAACCAAACAACTTTTATCAATAACTTCTCAAAGAAAAAGTTTAGATTTCTTATGCTTTACACAACTCTAATATTGGTAATCTGGTAAAGGCATCTATCTCCATTGAAGTCCATTAAAAAATACCATTGTTTTCTGAAATATGTAAGAAACATATACACTACTGTTCAAAAGTTTGGGAACAGTAATAATTTTGGAATTTTTAATGTGTTTGGAGGATGTTGCTTATGCTCACCAAGGCTGCATTTATTTAATGAAAAATACAGAATAATCAAAAAAAAAAAAAAAAAAAAAAAATATTTCAAATTGAAATCTGCTGAATTTTTACCATCATTACTCCAGTCTTCAGTGTCACATGATCCTTCAGAAATCATTCTAATATGCTGATTTGCTGCTCAAGAAACATTTCTTCTTCTTCGTCTTCTTCTTCTTCTTCTTCTTCTTCTTCTTCTTATTATTATTATTATCTTGAAAACAGTAGTGATGCCAAAAATTTTTGTGGAAACCATGATACATGTTTTTTTTTTTTTTCAGGTTTCTTTGATTAATAGAAATTTTGGTTACACTTTATTTCGATTGTCCACTTTAGACATTCTAAAGTAACTTTGCAACTACATAGGGCTTTTCACACTTGAAATAGTTAACCCTGGGTCATTCTAATCCAAACGGAATCCTGGGTTATCCTGATGTTTCACACTGGGTTAACGTTCTTATTTTTTAACGCTGAATTTACAGTTTGTATACACAGTGTTTCTGTGACTGTCCAAAGCAGGCAAATATGAGTATGCAATTGGCTGTCTGTTGCTAAGCAACTGTCTGTAATATTCTAACACCATATCGTTTCACACTGTACAAGTCTGGCAACGCAATGCAAGGTTAACCCTGTTCCGGAGCAGAATTTCATAACCCTGGGTAAAAAACCCCACTTCTAAATTACAAGTGTGAAAATACAACCAGACAATTGTATTTATTTTTTATTTCCACTAAAAATAGCCTATAAACATCCTTAAATATATGCTCACCTTATCAGTAAAACTGCATAAATTTGATTCAGATTGTTTAAAACAATTAAAATACTATTTGGTCAGTGGAAATGATTGAATCAACCGTTATCTGAAGTATTTTATACAGTTTTGTTTTGATGGATATTTTGATATAGCCTATTTATTCTAAAACATAAAGAGGATATAGTGGATGATTTTTATCAATGTAATGTGTATTGCAAAAATGGCATTTATAGTCCATATCTAATATTTTCCAATGTCTTGTACCTTTGACAGTGTTAACCATGGTGTCACATGGATGGGAATATGCACACTGTAAAAAACAATCCCAGTAAAATTTACAGTAAAAAACCGACAGCTGTGGTTGCCAGAACTTTACCGTAAAAAATACAGTAGCAACGTAAAAAAAAAAAAAAAAAAATCTGGCAAATTTACGGTAAAATAACTTATTTCATTAACTGACATAATGTTAGAAGGACAACACTAACATATAGAAGGTGCACACAGTGTCATTCACACACACACTAAACACCATCATGGTCACATGCATGAAATTTTAAAAATGCAATAAACATTAATTTAACAACATTAGATGTAACATAAAACCCTAATGTAAATAACTGATCATGCAGGGAATTGTGGGAATGTCAATTTATGGTTTTTCACTGTAAATTTTACAATGAATTGTTATTTTTCACTTCCAAAAACTGTGAATTTAATGGTATTTTACCGTAAAATTACAAAAATGTACCGCTAGATCTATTGCAGTTATTCAGCGTATATAGTACGGAAACTTTCTGTAAACCAATTGACAGTTTTTCACCGCAGCATTTTTACAGTCTTTTACTGTTAAAATCATGGTCATTTTTACAGTGCAGGGCATATAATGTATAAAGTGGACCATCGAAATAAAGCGTTACCGAAAGTTCAAAAGAACTGCATTTATTTGAAATGTAATTTTCTTGTAACAACATAAAAGTAAAGAACGGGAAAAAAAATAAAAATAAAATACATAACTGAACAACCTTATAAGCAAAAATGGCAGATTCCAAATTGTATATTTCCAATGGGTCTTGTGCCAGAGTTCTCCAATGGATAGCTTAAGAGCCTCTCATGCTGAAACAATAGATTTTCAGACATTTGAGAGACACTGGCATTCAAAAGAACAGTTTATGGTAATAAAGCGCTTGATTGATTTTACTCTGTTCTCGCCTGTTTTGTATTTTCAATACACTTTCTGTTTATCGTAATTGTATCAAAACACACGTTCAATTGTGAACAGACATTGTAAGTGAAAGTGAATGTGAAAGATCATTTCTTGCTTGTCAGAGTCTTGGCATGCTGGTTTCACACATCACTCTCAAAGAAGAATGTGATGGGATCGAGAGACAGGACTACTCGTTTAATGCTGTCACTTTCTTTTTACCGCCGCTTCAGGAAAATGAGTGAAAACAAATAGATAAGCTCAGAAAGAAAGGGCACACCCAGTGTGATTTCACAATGCCAGTCAACGTAATGAGAAAAGGGAAGCCCTCTCTGTAGAGTCTCAAGATAAGGGGTGTGCCGATCACAGAGAGGACCTCGCTCACTTCCATCCTTCACAAGAGAAGAAAAACAGCTAAGGACCTTCAGCGAGACCCGAAGAGGTCGTCACTGTCACATGTATATTAATGACCCCAAAAGCAGGAGACAAAGTTACGAGCCAAACTTGAGACGACAAACTTCTTAAAGTCACCTTAACGCTTAAACTTCACTTATTTTTTTAATGACTTTCTCATCATGTAATCCTCTTTGAAACAGTGAATGAAAGAATTGCTGCAATGTTACACTAAAGCAAACCCGTCCCCTCTGGGATTCTGCTTAAAACCTGGCATAAGTTGCTGTACGTCCACACTAATTACGTCTGCATGTTCTCAAAAATTTCATCCAAAAATTTCATAAAGCTAGAGGATGATTTGCAGAGCCAGTGTATCTGATTTATGTAGTCTTTTTGTACAAGGATCACAGAATTAAAAGATATTGCAACCCGCCTGTGTAACAATGAGGCAAAGAATATTACATTCTTTTATGTAGAGCGATTTAGAGCAATTGTAAATGTGAGAATGCAGAATGGATCGAAAAGGTTGCATTTTGTTAAAATACACTTAATGCGTTGACCGTCCCCCAGAAAACAACAACTAACGGGGACTGAAAGTTAAGCTTTTCAGCACTTTTTGTACAAGACTTTAGGTCGAGAAAATATGCACTGATTGTCTTTCAGGATGTAAAGTGTGTCTCATTTTTTCGTTGGTATTGCTTACACTGTCTTATGCCCTGGGCTTGCCGCCAGGTAGGCAGACTTGGCTCCAGGTGCATTTCCCTTTGGGCAGAAACACCACAATGACTAAAAGAAGGCAAAACAAACGGTAAGTTTATCCCCTGCTTCTCAGAATTAATTCTTTATGAGATGCACATGTGCTCCTGTCATCACCCGCCTTTGAAGACATGTTCACATTTGGAGCATGAACGATGATTTTACATGAAGGCTTTATAGCATTAAGAATGCAATCCTGGGAATTTTGACCAGATTTTTCCATTTTTTAGCAGATTTTGCATGTCAGACTTGACCCTGGAAATGCTCACTTTTTCAATAATATAGCCACATTGTGTAAATAATATGCAAGTTGACGATTTTATTGTGAACAAAAACTATAAACCACAAAGTTCTGAAAAAAAGTATCATTTAAACAACTTTTCCGTTATAACAGTGACAGATTTAATGTATTCATATAAAATTATAAGCATTATTAAATCATCTAGTTCCAATTAAGATTTTCTTTAAAGAAATATTTAAGCAAGAATATATTAAATTGATCAAAAAGTGACAGTAAAGCCTTTTTATTGTTACAAAAGATTTCTATTTCAAATAAATGCTTTTGAACTTTGTTTACATCAAGGAATCCTGAAAAAAAAAAAAGGTTTCCACAAAAAATATTGATAATAATAAATATTTCTTGAGCTCTAAATCATCATATTAGAATGATTTTTGAAAGATCATGTGACACGGAAGACTTAAGTAACTATGCTGGAAATCCAGCTTTGTCATGTATTTATATATTAAAACAGAAAACCGTTACTTTCAATAATAATAATAAATAAAAATATAAGAGTTTTACTGTATTTTGGAGCAAATAAATGCGGCATGTGATGTGCTTAACTTGTATTGAACCTGGAATATATGAAAATGAGAAAGATTTAGAGAAAGATATAATGTTCATGATGAACAACTATATTGTATATTTGGTACTTTAAAGTAATGTCTCTTTGCATTCACATCATAACTTAAAGGGATAGTTCACCCAAAAACGAACATTATCCTAAGATTTACTCACCCTCAAGCCATCCTAGGTGTATATGACTATCTTCTTTCAGACAAACACAATCAGAGATATATTTAAAAATAACCTTGCTCCTCAAAGCTTTATAATGGTTGTGAATGGGGAAATGCATCCATCCATAATAAAAAATAATCCATATGGCTCCGGGAGGTTAATAAAGGCCTTCTGAAGTGAAGCAATGGGGGTTTTAAGAAATATATCCATATTTAAAACTTTAACTATAATAATGACTAGCTTTTGGCAGACGGTTGCACGCATCAATTTGCGGAGGAAAAGCAACCTTGGACCCGACGCAAAACCCAATGACAAACGTGGAAGCACAGAGGATAGAGCAAAACAAATCACTAGTCACAAATTAGAAGACTAAAATGAAAAATTGTAAAGAGAAATGTCAAATGATTTTGATATAAGTGAAGAGGTGCTTGAGTTTGTTGCAAATAGGGCTTTGCAACAAACTCAAGCTCCTCTTCTCTTATATCAAAATCCTAACATTGCTCCTATATCCTGCATCATACATCGTGTCAGGGAGTTACTCATTTGGCTCAAATCGGCTTGCACATTATGTGTACGGTCGTCCGCCAAAAGCTAGTTATTTGAATTTAAGTTTTAAATATGGATACTTTTCTTACAAAAATGCATTGTTTCACTTCAAAAGGCTATTATTAACCCCCTGGAGCCGTATGGATTACTTTTATGATGGATGGATGATTTATTTATTTATTTATTTTTGCTTCAAAATGTGGCCCCCACACACCACCATTGTAAAGCTTTGAGGAGCAAGGAAATTTATAAATATATCTCCTATCATGTTTGTCTGAAAGAAGATAGTCACCTAGGATGGCTTGAGGGTGAGTAAAAAATGCAATAATTTTCATTTTTTGGGTGAATTATCCCTTTAAGAATACCTAAACAGTGACAGGCATAGTCCCATTCTGGAGCCTGTTTGTTTTTTCACATTTAATTATGAATGATTGCTTAAACCAGCCAGTGAGGTGGCCAGCTCGGCAGCGGTGATGGACCTATAAATAATGTTATCAGTTCGATCTCCAGTGGCTTCCTTAATTACAGCAACCTTGTGCCTAATTACGCGCAGATGTTATCAAGACCAAAGTGAAAGTTACTTGTAGAAAATCAAATAACGGCTAAAGTTATAAAGCAATTGCCTAATAAGATGCCATAGAGAAATGTCTTTTGTATAATGTGGAATTCTAAGTTATATAATACTTGATCATAAACCACTTCGTCATAAACAATAAAGGAAGCTTTAATTAGATTTAAGAACCCTATGTGATTCCTGCTGACTCCAGAATTCCATCATCAATTACAGTAATTAATTACGGTGTGCTTTTATATACACATAGAGATTTGTCTGTACTGTGTGTTTTGCAGTTGATGTTTATGGGCAAGTGACCTGCTTGGTTAATTCTAGGTGGAGTACACCTGTGGTATTAATTAAAAATGGGTTGTATATTTGTCTTAAATTGTTAAGGGAAAAAAACTGGAAACAAACCCCTCCATAAAAGCAGATTCCTGCTGAGTACCGCAGAAGTTTTGTGGTTTAAATCTGCGTTAAGATGACCAATATTCTCTAGAAGGCAAAAAAGTTTTTCTCTGCACATCTCAAATAGGTGTGAACATATGCCTGCAGCCGAGAAACGCGACACATCAGTCATGGTTAGTTTTGCAACAGATGCTTCCAGTGATCTGTGTGGCTTTTTCAGGTGGTGACAGAGGTAAGCAAAGCCGAATCCCAGAGGTTTGTGGCATAAGTGTGTGAGAGAGAGGTTCATATTTCTCTCGGGTAATGCAGCTGATTGTTCAATCACGTCACATGCCCCACTTAGGGAGGCTGGAGAGGCAATCATGTGCATCTGAAAGCAAAGAGATCGATTGCTTCATCTTTTCCCTCCGTTGAGCTCCTCCTCGAGCCGTGTCCATCTGACATGCTGGCAGCTGTTGAAGCTGTTTTGCAGAAGGTAGAGCCTCTGGATGTGGATTTGAGGTGGAAGCTTTGCCCAATTTATGACCTTCGGGGACTGTGGTTAAGCCTGAGGACACAACAATATAACAGAACCACAACATGATACATAGTTTACTATTGCGATTGTACTGTATTATAGCTTTATTTTGGCCACGTTTACTGCTACAGTTAATAGATGAGAGATCATATGAAATTATGTTGAGAACATGGGGAGAATAGTGCCATAAAATGACACCCCCCATTTAGGGCTGAAACGATTAGTCTACAATGTTGACAATAATAAATTGTTGACAAATATTTTTGTATAATTGTTGACAAATATTTTTGTTGTCGAATAGTCTTTGATGACCTATTTGAAGCACCTGCAATAAGCGGTTTGACCAGTGGGGCGCTGTAGCACAATACTGTAATCCAGTCCTCCCAGATAGAAGTCCAATAGAAGAAGACACGGCGCTTCAGAGTCCAAACGAAACCATGAAATGTGGGAAATTTAACATAACTAAAAAAAAAAAAAATGCTGAATTGAAGGGCCACCAACTCTCACTCATTCAGACTCACGCAACTGACACTGATCTCACGCCACACGTCCATTTTCTCACGCAGTGAAAGATACAACGCAGATCAAAGAGGACACAGACAGCGCACCGACAGTTAAGTCAGAGCAGGTTTCTTTTGATATAAAACAACGTTTCAGCTTTTAAATTCTGTCAATTTTACTGCAGAATGTGGGGTCAAGCGACACATGACCCTATTATCTCTTCCTCTTTTCTACTTTTACAGCACAAAATAAACATAAATGAAATTCAAAAATTATGTTGAAACATACAGTACAACTTACTGAAATTAATACATCTCTAATGTAATCACTTAATCAGAGTTTAACCGCAGAAAGAAGTCAATAAAACAGCTTGTAAACAATATGTCACAAAGCATTGCATTTACCTCAGGAAAGCCATTCAATGACCATAAACTCGTTGTTCGATAAAAATAAAAGAACTTTAGAGAGGAACATTTTTCAAAAAATATGCACAATACTACATATTCACATTTTTACTCTTATTAAAAAGTTAGTATTACAATTCCCAGACTTAATAAAAATGCAGTGCCTCTCATTGTAATAGTTGAACTATTGATGACTTCTGAGGAGAAAAGAAAACCTGAAGGAGATTGGTCTATTCAGTTGGCTCGAAATTCATTAAAAATACATTTTCAAAAGCTGAAGTGATTTCTTTATTTAAGACTTAAAATAGGTATAACTCAATATTTTAACTAATTGCAAAAGTGGAATAAGGGATCAAAGCCTACTGATTAATGAGTGAAATAATTAATCGTTCCAATAATTGTTAGATTAATAAATTATCAAAATAATAATTTATTGCAGCCTTACCTATTTAAAATATTTTTCTAAATGCTGAGGCTAACCAGTCAAACCCCATTTTATGGGGCCATAAAATGGGCTTTGACTGGATAGCCTCGGCATTTAGAAAAATATTTTAAATATTTTAATTAAAAAAACAAATTGTAATTTAAAAAAAAAATGTAAAAAATAAATAATACAATTTTATTAATTCAATTTTATTAAAATAAAATTTTAAATATATAATAAAATTATTTTATTTTATTGCTAAAATTTCATATGGGGCTATAACATGACACCAAAATTCACATCACAATCAATATTTGTTCTAGAGCAAAAGCAGCAATAATCAACAGCAGCAGCGGTAGCCTAGCAGAACTATAAGAACAAATGCATTGACATTGCTATATTCAATAACATGCTAAAACTATTCAGAGAGTTGTCATGATTGAAATACATACAGTGTTTACGGAAAGTATTTGGACCCCCTTAAATTTTTCACTCTTTGTTATATTGCATCCATTTGCTAAAATCATTTAAAGGGGTACTTCACCCCTGGAAAGATGAATGTGTATATAAAATTGGTCATTTATGTAGTACAAATGTGAAATTATTTTTGAATTTGGAGCTTTCTAGACTGAAAAAAGGCAGAAAATGTATTTTTGACTAATGTGGATGAAAGACAACAACTCCCAGAATGCACTTGTTTTGCTGCCCTTGCGAGGCCACCCCCAAACCACGCCTATCGGTTACAAGGCGGCATTACCAGGAAAATTCAAACAACTAGGCTTGCTTTGTTACATATTAATTCTATAAATCGTGAGTTAGTTCATACATTTACAGCAAAATGGTGCTAAATTGCTTTGCACCTGGATGTACACCCAAAACCAGGACAGGACAAGTAAGTTTCCATCATTTTCCGATTGTTAAAGATTTTGAGCGATGTGGCTGCGGGCCATCAAACACCCGAGGTTTAGAGATGACACCGTTATAGAAAACCTAAAAAAACACAGAATATGTAGTCTCCATTTCAAGCATGAGGACTATGAACCAAATATCCTTGCAATGAAATGAACTATTCTGAAGGACACCGCGATACCATCGATATTCACTTTCCCAGAGGACGAACAGCCTGGGCATCTGGTACTAAGCATATTCGCCTAGAGGTAAGACTCGCTGATACTACACTGATAACACAGTAGCCTATATGTAGTGTTGTAGGTAGCAGTAAAACTACAAACTTAGCAAAGTAACGTTAGATAGACAATTACATATAAGTTGCATAAGTTGATTGTTATCAAAGTAAAGCCACTGTTCTGTAAAACTGAGTTAGTCTATTTATCTATTTATGCTAACGTTACCACAAAAGCCTGTTGCTGTATTGGTTGAGATGACTGCAGAGACCGATAAATTTGCGAGATGAACGACTGATGTAGTGCAGACAAAATAAAGTTAATTACTGTAAGCTTAAAAATATAATTGACACCCACTTTTGATAAAATCTTTGATCTATGTCCGTGAGTAACCTCAAACGCGCATATGTATGGGCGTGGTGAAAAAATGCGGAACTGCCTGCTATTACTGGCTGTAGTTTTAAGCCTCTGGCCAAAAAAAGCCCCCGATGACGCAAAATGACGATATAAATCTCTCATCTCGGGCTGATATGAAGGGGGAAAGCACGGTAATTTGAAAATACTAGTGGTATTCTACTAATACAAAGCTTAATGCTAAATCCTGAAGTAACCCTTTAAGTTCATTTGTTTCCCCTCATTAATGTACACATAGCACCCCATATTGACAGAAAAACACAGAATTGTTGACATTTTTGCAGATTTATTAAAAAAGAAAAACTGAAATATCACATGGTCCTAAGTATTCAGACCCTTTGCTGTGACACTCATATATTTAAGCTGTCCATTTCTTCTGATCATCCTTGAGATGGTTCTACACCTTCATTTGAGTCCAGCTGTGTTTGATTATACTGATTGGACTTGATTGGGAAAGCCACACACCTGTCTATATAAGACCTTACAGCTCACAGTGCATGTCAGAGCAAATGAGAATCATGAGGTCAAAGGAACTGACTGAAGAGCTCAGAGACAGAATTGTGGCAAGGCACATGTTTTTTAGCAAACTCCATGCAGGCTTTCATGTGTCTTGCACTGAGGAGAGGCTTCCGTCGGGCCACTCTGCCATAAAGCCCCGACTGGTAGAGGGCTGCAGTGATGGTTGACTTTCTACAACTTTCTCCCATCTCCCGACTGCATCTCTGGAGCTCAGCCACAGTGATCTTTGGGTTCTTCTTTACCTCTCTCACCAAGGCTCTTCTCCCCCGATAGCTCAGTTTGGCCAGACGGTCAGCTCTAGGAAGGGTTCTGGTCGTCCCAAACGTCTTCCATTTAAGGATTATGGAGGCCACTGTGCTCTTAGGAACCTTAAGTGCAGCAGAAACTATTCAGAGAGTTGTCATGATTGAAATGCATGCAGTGTTTAGGGAAAGTATTTGGAAAGTATTCTGTCTCTGAGCTCTTCAGTCAGTTCCTTTGACCTCATGATTCTCATTTGCTCTGACATGCACTGTGAGCTGTAAGGTCTTATATAGACAGGTGTGTGGCTTTCCTAATCAAGTCCAATCAGTATAATCAAACACAGCTGGACTCAAATGAAGGTGTAGAACCATCTCAAGGATGATAAATAATAAGAATAAATGGACAGCACCTGAGTTAAATATACGAGTGTCACAGCAAAGGGTCTGAATACTTAGGACCATGTGATATTTCAGTTTTTTCTTTTTTAATAAATCTGCAAAAATGTCAACAATTCTGTGTTTTTCTGTCAATATGGGGTGCTGTATGTACATTAATGAGGAAAAAAATGAACTTAAATGATTTTAGCAAATGGCTGCAATATAACAAAGAGTGAAAAATTTAAGGGGGTCTGAATACTTTCCGTACCCACTGTATACATACAAACCGCAAATTCAGGATTCTAAAATATAACATATTTGTGAACACACAGCACTAGTAATAGAAATGCTTGAAAGTACTGCAGAAAACAGTAAGAACCACTGTAGGAAGCACTCAAGGAAATGTACCAGTGTTGGTGTGAATTTGCTGTGTAGCTGTAACCGTCCACAGCTACATGTAGGGAATATGTTAAAGGATATAGATGGATCAAATGAATGAAAAACTGGTTTGAGGTCCCAGCAGAATTGTTAGCAAAGTCTATGCATGAGTTTGGAAGCTGAGC
Source organism: Chanodichthys erythropterus (assembly GCF_024489055.1). Classification (NCBI taxonomy): domain Eukaryota; kingdom Metazoa; phylum Chordata; class Actinopteri; order Cypriniformes; family Xenocyprididae; genus Chanodichthys; species Chanodichthys erythropterus. The sequence goes on along the minus strand of NC_090221.1, from coordinate 6,030,841 downwards.
TCAAATATTCCTGGTTGATGTCAGCTGGTATATCCACAGGAAGCACATGTTCACAGAATGTGAACTTCAGCACAAAGGAATAATCTTCTCCCATGGTGAAAGACAGAATGCGGACCCATGCGAAGGAACACTCCTGTGTCGCTTTGAAGGAAAGAGCCTTCCAGACTGAAAAGCCATTCATTTTTAGTGATGCATGCCCTTATAAATGAAATGGGCTAGGATTCAAAATATTAGAACAAACACTTCCCAGTGCGAAAGGCACAGAACAACGCAGAGCATATAATTTTCCAATCATGACAAACACAAATGAGCTTACTAAACCCTTACCTGCCAACTGTACCACATTCACACAACACTGACTTTCAGAACAGAAGTTAAGTTTAAGCCTCACATTTCCTTACAGACTGATATGTGCAGTGTTTTAGGTTAAGGTGAAGAAGGAAATGGATTTAGCATGCATTACAAGGCCTGTCTTCCATACCAAAGGAGTTCCTTTTTGTTTGTTCCTCCTTCCCCCTAATCTAATGATCACGCCGATGCCACCAGAGAATAAGCTAAAGGCATTTACATAACTCAGCACCAGAGAAATACTCAAAGCATCCACATTCTTGTTAAGAGTCTAAGAATCTGACAAAGAAAAATGACCAGAGCTACTGGAGTGGCAGCACTTGACTCAAGACTTTGATTCCCCTCCATCCCAACAGAATTCACTTTCATAGTGGGTGTACCAGTGCATAAAGTCTTCCCTGGTTGAGACCTGACAGCCTCGGATGCCAAAAATCCATCTTCCAATGCAATTTAGCACAGAGGGAGCAGGGAAGATGGGAAAATTATACAGGACTCTAGTCTGAGTTTTAACAGGTAGCTGTGGAGACCCGCAGACACATTTGAAATAATGACAGGCTGCTGGAATCTGACAAGTCAAAGTTAGTCACTCTAAAATAAAAATTCAGTCACCTCTGAAACATGAATGGCAGCAGTGAATACTATGGCTGTCCTCATGTCTAGACTGTTTGAGGAAGAGTCACCTCTAAAACCTGATCCACTGTATATTTTCCATTCACTGACTTGGATGATATACAGTACAGTGATAAAAATCAATGTGATAACAATGCCAGATATTTCTAAACGGAGAACGGGATTTCTCACTGGATACAGACACATACTGAAAAAATCATCAAATATAGTCAGGGTATTAAGAATCACGATGACGTTAGGTTAAAGCTCAAATATCTGAAAAAGACTAGTGAGCCATTGACCCCTGAAATTAAGCACTTTTTTTAGTTGACAAATTACAAGTGTAACAATGGCTCAATCTGTTTGTTTGACCAATGGCAGAGGAGGAGAACTTTCAAGAGTCATTTTTGCAATTCATCGGTGATGCAAATGGAACAAAACATACTTCAGCTTTAAACTGGAAGATGCAACATTTGGAACATTTGTGAAGGAAACAACAGAATCATCAAATCTGTAGACTGCATGATGATAACAATGGCATTATGATACTAGATGTTGTCAATGAAGTGGATTTCACGGGTTTAAGGATTTAGGTGTGTTCAGAAAGATTATGTTTCACATGCAGGGAAAAAAAATAAAAAAATATGTGTTCAGTTATTGCATTATGGCAGCCCCATATGCAAATATGAATAGGGGATATTCTCTGTTGTTTTAGGAAAAATAAGGCAGTGCTTTAAAGGGGTAGTTCACCCAAAAATGAAAATTCTGTCAGTAATTACTCACCCACATGTTGTTACAAATCTGAACGACTTTTGTTCATCTTCAGAACACAAATGAAGACCTTTTTAATGAAATCTGAGAGATTTCTGTCCCTGACAGCCTACACAACTACCACTTTCAAGCCCCAGAAAGTTAGTAAAGGCATCATTAAAGTAATCCATGTGACTCCAGTGATTTAACCCCAAAATATCTTATCATTTGTGTTCCGAAGATGAACGAAAGTCTTACAGGTTTGGAACGACATGGGGGTGAGTAATTACAGTTTTTCTCAGTCGCTTTGGTGCATTTCTCACATCACTATTTACTTTTGCACAACAGTTAGTTCAACCTCCACAACATTTAGTCATTTTTGCACATCATAGTAGCAGTTTCTCATTCCTTCGAACAAATTGCAAATGCTTTTGGACATGCATCAATTGCTTTCATACAACTCTCTGCTGTTTGTTAACATTATCATTTGCTTATGTCATGTAAGTCAAAATTAACTATACTTGTGAATGCTGAATAGTCATTCCATATAAAACGAATAGTCCTCATTTCATTGCTTGAGTCATTACATACAAAAATGTTGCACTAGTTGTCAATATCTGTCAAGCAAATTTTACAATTTATTTTTAAATCTTTTTTTTTTCCTGAAAATGTCTCCTAAATTGAACAATTTCTCTCAAGTGAATCTCAACTTTCACTGATGAGAAGGGGTGTGTGAAGCATTAGTTGCAACCAATAATAAGCCACTTCTCTACAATCACTGTCAGAGCTGAATCCCATAAACCCCCACTTTAAAAGCAAATATGAACCAAGCAGGACATAGTGTGTACCATTTCTGAAATACACAGAAATGGAAGGTCAGGCTCGTGGAAGAGGGGTAAAGGTGCGGGGAGGAAGGGGAAGAAGAGGCCAAGTACATAGGCAGATCCCTGATGAAATCATGGGATCATGTTGTCAATCACGGCCTCACAATGGCTGAGGCTGGTCGAAGGGTGCAGCCAAATGTTGGGAGAACCACTGTAAATTCAATTATTCAAACATTTCGTCGGGAGAACAGGTGTGTATAAATGGACAGTAATTCAGCACTAAACAATCTGCACTGCACTACTGTCATTGTGTCATACATGAAGCTTGCAGTGGGACAAGAACTTGTCACTGTACATTTTACATTTAGACGTACAGCTTTACTGCATCACACATTTAGTGTATTTTAGTGTACAGTAGTGTTACAGTAAAGATCTGCCATATGTACTGCAATATTGTTCACAGTTGTGCACAGCTCTACCCAAAGGGAGTTTATGTTTGTTGAAAATAAGGGTGTATTTTTTCTTTTGCACAATGCTGTGAACAAATTAGAATTGCAAAGAGCATATGCAGTAAAAATGTGAAACATACATATTCAGTGTATTGTACAGTACTCAGTTACCTCACTAAATACAGTAACTGTATTTTTCAAATGGCTGTGCAAATAGTATATAGTGCTGAGTATTGAGCATTTTCAGGTAGTGTCACCAAGATCTGACTTTTTTGCATTGGAAAACATTGACAGAGTAAATTGTCATAATGAAAACATGACAAAGCCATTTGACTATCTTGTTCATAAACAATGGTGTCAGGACTTTTCATCTTGATGACACTGACACTTTCATTGACATGAGTACTTGCTTTTGAGGAATGACCTATCCATTTTGAGCAAGTGACATGCTTTTGCAGGTTATCAGCTAGGTTTTGAAGTTTGTACTAATTGTTTTGAGAACTGCATTAACTGTTGTGCAAATGTGAATAGTGATGTGAAAAATGCACCAAAGCGACTGAGAAAAACTGTAATGACAGAATTTTCATTTTTGTGTGAACTAACCCTTTAACACTGCATTGAGCTTATAGTAAATTCTCACCAATCACTATTCATTATACTGTCCTGAAATTAAATCACTGCAAACTGAACTGAGAGAGTGAAAGGGACATACATTATTAAGTAAAAAGACAGAATTAGCTTGTCCCGTAATGACTAAATAGACCTATGTGAGAATTCAGGAAACAGCTGCAAGCAGTTTTAAAAAAGGCCATCTGTTTTAGATGGACTTAAACGCACTGTGGTGGAGTGTCTTGTCGCTGTGAGGAACAAACGGCCACGCTGTCAAATGCTGAAAAGCCAAAGGCTTGATTGGCAGTATGTTAAACACTACATTTGAACTTGTTAGTTAGTGCATCAGGCCATTTGTTAGCATTGCACATCTGACAAGGTGTCTGTTTTTAATCACTCTTTTCATGTAGCCAAAAGATAATGATATGCTTTTACACAATCATAAATTTGTTTCACTCACCAGTACGATGGATGGATGGATGGATGGATGGATGGATGGATGGATGGATGGATGGATGGATGGATGGATGGATGGATTAGATAGATTAGATAGATTAGATAGATAGATAGATAGATAGATAGATAGATAGATAGATAGATAGATAGATAGATAGATAGATAGATAGATAGATAGATAGATAGATAGATAGATAGATAGATAGATAGATAGATAGATGAAGTTGTTGTATTCATAAAACAAGCAGCTGTCCATATTTCATATACCCACAAGCCTATTTATCACTTTTATGATTTGATGTCATCTCCCTTGTGTGATTTTGAACACCAGCCAAGTGGCTGGTGGAAGTAAATGCTTTTAAAGATGCACTGCTGGAATATGGCCAAATGCTTCTGCAAGATGAATTAAATGGCAATCATGTTGTGGCAGCATATTGTTTTAATTAGGACCCTTGTCTATTTAACAAAAAGACCAACAGAGCTAACAAAATGCAATAACGGAATAAATGGGGTGCTCTGAAAAATGTCTGGGCCAGTTGCTTACCAGTTATTTTTCAACAATGCTTTTAAAGCCACTCAGTATGAAGTACCTTTCCTGACAATGATAACTTGTTTTTTATTTGTTTGTATTTCCACAGTGTGTAATTCCAGTCATTTACTATCCAAGGTCATGAAAATATTATTCATTTCATCTATTTGTTTGTTTTCTCAGAATATTAAAGCAAAATATTTTCATGCCATAAAAAAGACCTTTGTCTTAAATCAGTGGTTCTGAACACATTTGCTTCAGGACCAGATTTTACATTGAAACTGTATCAGGTCTGTTTATGTTAAAAAGCAAACAACATATGCTGATTAGGAAAAACTGTCAATTTTATAAATGTATAAACAGCAGAAGTGTGATTTTCCAGACTAACACATAAAACAAACATTGGGCCAAATATTTTAATAGTATTAGCCATTTTACTCACTAACAAATGAATTTGCGCCAATACACCAATCTGGAAGCACGACCTCTGTCGTCAACAACAAAAGATATGGGAACTGTATCAATTTCAAGATAAACTGCACAACATTTACATTTAGCCGACGTTTTTATCAAAAGTACCATAATAACCATAATGCGCAATGCTAAACTTAAAGTCTAAACTAGTTTACTACACAAGCTAGAGCTGATCTGAAATGCATTAAAACTGAGAGAAAGAACTTTAAAAATAAAAAAAATAAAAATATATGATTTATAGTAAGTGTCTTTGTTTGAGTTGTAGATTAGTTACTGTATTAAATATGTGTGATAATATATGCTTATATGGATTTTATTGTTTGTGGTTAGCATTGACTTTTCCTAACTGTCCGACTGTCAAAGGTGATACATGAATTGAATTTATACTGCTCTTAAATCAATTTTCATTGCATAGCATTTTTTGATTGTACAAATGTCACTCTCATTCATGTCAATACGCAATGTTCAGCAACTGAGCAGAGGCAAGTGGCATCATCAGGCTTATCCGTGTCATGAATCATCCCCAGTTATGACATCACTGAAATGTCATCCGACCATGTTACTATTACTAGTGTCTCTGATTCCAACATCTGTCACAACAAATGAGGTCAAGGACTTGTTTTGGTAATAATTCATGTAAGCTGTTTGTTTTTAAATATCCCTTCTCTAGGCTTCTATTTGAGGATTTTTAGATGACACTGTAGGAATTAAATTTACGCTACCGTAAAGTTTGGAGTTGGTGAAAGTCTCTAATGTTCACCAAAGCTGCATTTATTTGATCAAAAATACAGTAATAATGTGAAATATTATAACAATTAATTGATTCATGTAATTTATTCCTGTGATGTCAAAGTTGATTTTTTAAGTGTCAATTTTCAGTGTCACATGATCCTTTAGAAATCATTCTAATGTTCTGATTTGGTGCTCAAGTAATGTTTCTTATTATTGTCAATGTTGGAAATTGCTGTGCTGCTTTAAAGAGTTAGTTCACCCAAAAATGAATTAATTACTTACCCTTGTGGAATTCCAAACCTTCATAACATGAATGAAAGATATTTTCAATGAGATTTCTGTCCCTCCGTTGACAGCCTACACAACTACCACTTTGACGCTTCAAAAAGTTCATAAAGAGATCATAAAACTAATCCATATGAAATCAGCAGTTTAGTCCGAATTTTCTGAAGAGACTCAATCGCTGTTTATGATGAAAAGATTGAATTTAGGCTTTTACTCACATATAAGCATTGCAATCATAACACACGAGAACGAACCTCATTGGTTCTTGAGGAAGCTCAAACGTGATGCATAACATGAGAATGATCCTCATTGGTTCTTGTTGACGCTCAAATGTGCTGCGTAACACTCGAGAATGAACCTCACTGGTTCTCACATGCGTCAAGCAAACTTGTCGAGCAAGCAAACTGAGTCTTTCCGGAAAAAAGCCGAGATCCTGCCATCAGTGCCGTGGGCGGAGCTAAAGAGTCACAAGTGCGCGCAGCTTCTGCATAGAGATCGCATGATAGCTGCAACATCATTATAAATAAAAAAGGAACAAAAACGTTTGTGTTGTTTAAATTATATACACTTGCGCACCGATTGCCAACAAAACACAGACATCTGATGCAGCTTTACTCACCGCCCCTGATCTGCAAATCCAGCGCCGAACTGGGACTTGTTTATAAAGTATTCATTACCAAATTCCCGGGAACAAACAAACATACGTGCACTCCGTTACTGCCCCGGAAAAACAAACCGTAGTAAGTAACCGTAATAAAATTGACTGTGAAATACTGTAATTTCTTTCTTACGTTGCAATCTAATGGTTATTTTTCTTAAATGAGACTGCCTCAATGATGTATGAAGCCTTCAAAGGGTGCAGCTCCTGAATTGGGACACAGCCATTGTTGAAAAATCTGTCGGCTTCCGTATCCCTAACGAAACACGTTGCTCTTGCTCTGGGTGATGTGTGTGTGCACGCTCATCAGGGAGAAGTGTCTATACCATAGACTGTAAAAAAAGATGGACGACGCGACGTCGCTTCCTTCCATTGTAATGAACTGAAGCCAAAATGGCCGACCGAATGGGCGCTGACATGTTACGCAATACGTCAAAAAAAAAAAAAGTTTGGAGCCTGGGCATGCGCAGAAGGAGCCGTCAGTGGAGCCGGAGGCGGAGTCGCGATATCAAACTTCCGCCCAGACGACTGCGTCATCATTCATGTATTTTAAATAGACTATAAAAATTATATACAATTTAAAATTCTACCTATAAAATAATAGGCTATTCTATTTCTAGAGCAATAATACTTTTAAAACAGCAAATTCAGTAGATAAAATCAATATAATATGCCACTAGAAACAACTCTAAATCGTCAGAAACGGTCCTGCCATTTTAAATCAAGTTCAACTAATGTTATAGGAGATCGATTGCTGTAATTAGAGTAAGCTATCATTAGTTTTGTCCTGCTAATTATTATTTTATACCCATAAAAATAATAAGTAACTGCCAGATAACGATCACCTGCTTTTTCCCGACATTGTTAACATTAGGTGTGTTATCTTAACTAATAACATTTATTAATTAGCTTATAACACCCATATTTAATGTTACAGAAAAAGGTTCAGTGATCCGTCAGATCCTGTAGGTCGGTTAGTACAGTTTACTGCTGAACAACTCATTTTGTTGGTGTTAAATAACAAAGAAATCGAAAATTAACAGTTAGTTTATACATCTTCAATCTCCCCTCGAAGCTCCGACAGTCCTCAGACAAGCTGAGCTGTCAATCAAGTTCGAATCATGACGACACGCCCCGTTTTTATAGCATCAAATTGCTAGCTAAAATCTAAATCATCACAAAAACGAACAATTGAATATATATCAGTGTGATAACAACTACCTTAAATGACCAAAACCATCTTTCAGAAAGTTTTATTTGAAGCAGAATTTATTTTTAAGTTTTCACTGAAGTCTCATTCGACTGCATTGAGAGGGCGGGGTTTATGACCTGTACTGCATCCAGCCTCCAGGGGGCGATCAAAGAGCCCATGGCTTCACTTTTCAGAACGTATGAGACACACCCGGTCTATACAAGGAATTCCGCTCTCTTTTGACATCATACAGGACACACTCGAAAAAATGCTCTCAGAATCCTGTACCGAAACTGGAAGTAGTGGATTTGAAGATGAGCAAAAGTCTTTTGTGTTTGGATTGACATGATGGTGAGTATTGGTGAAATAACCCTTTATTATTTTTGTAGTTATTTTATTTATTTATTGATAAATAGAACGTTGAAAAGAACAGAATTTATTTGAAATAAAAGCCTTTTGTAACAATGTTAAATTCTTAAATGTATACCTTTTTTTTTTTTGTATTTTTATTTTTAAAATCTTACTTACCCCAATATTTTGAATGGCATTGCATATCGAAATGATAAAAAGCCAAATACTATAAAATGCCAATGTCTATATTTGATTTTTAAGTACAAACTGCATTATTTATGCCTTACAGACCTCACAGTGCAGCAAATAATCAGTGACAAAGTGCCCGAAACCCCGCAATTCTTTTTTTCTCCTTTCGATCAGTCTGGTATCATGACTACTTTAGCCCTTCCAGCTACATAGATTTACATGTGCTATTATCATCCTCTGTGGCATTGGGAACAAACCTGTGGCAGTGTCTCGAAGCCGGCCTCACTTTAATTAACAGGGACAGTGCATGGCTTGGAGCTGTCATTCTTGTCTGGGTCTATAAATGACATTTAATGCATTTCAGCCCAGCTGTGTATCTGCAAACATCATTTCAGAGGATGTTTTCTATCAAACACGCTGCATACGAAAGCAGTTTGGGGTTCATCTTAGAAAATCACTCCTCCTTGAAGAAAATGGTTATGGTGTGCTGGATAAACTCGCAGCTTATGTTTGTTTTGAGAGAAATTCTATCAAAATTCCTGCGAGAGCACTGTATTTCTCTTACAGGTGAATTCGCAAACACGTGCTGAGATTGACAAGAACAACATAGTTACACTTACACAGTTCTGGGTGAGAATACGTTTAAAGCTTAAATCTTCATTCCTCAATTTTACACTAAACAGATGGGCAATTTGACTCAAAACAAAACGAACAAAAACAAACACACTACCCCGAAAGTACATGCAAGAATCATGTTGTGAAACTCTGTGCAACTGCTGACAATCACTCATTTATAAGGACGTTTTGTAAAGATGAGTGACAACCAAATGCCCTTCAAACTAATGAGACTCTGACGATTACACTCCAGCCCGACACACTTTATGTATGCCGATTATAAATAATTAATCGCTACAAGTAAGCAAGCCTGTCAAGAAAATGTCATGTCTCATTTGGATGTGCGGAGCAGCTTTGATTATCCTGCAATATGTATAGCTTAAAATATAGTATTAGAGGGTATCACTTCCCTTCACCTCCGTTAGTGAAGTTATAACTATAGCTCTAAGTATAGCACTTTTTTTTTAGTGTATCCGCAGTCTTTTTTATCAGTCCTGGCCACAGTGAAAAGGGTGTCTGGGCTCTGTAGTGTGTGATAAATAATTTAAGCCTGCTCTTTCCTTTCCTGCTCTCATAGAGAAGTGTGTGAGAAAACATCAACAAATAATATGATCTGCTATAAGAGACAGTGCAAGTATAGTAAATGTATAGAAGTATATGATAATAAACGTTTTTTCACAGATAAATGGACATGGATTATACATTTTAATATTAGTTGCTTTTAAAATGAATAAAATTTATGTTCAAATTCATTTTAAAATGAAAGATGAATGCATATTAATATGTACACACGCACAGGTTTGTTTTTGTGCATTGTGGGGACATTCCATGGGTGTAATGGTTTTTATACTGTACAAACCTTATTTACTATCACCCTACACTACCCCTACCACTAAACCTACCCATCAAAAAAAAGTAAAGTCATAAGTCACCCTCTCCTTGTAATACCTATGTCATACCCATGTCATTATACAAATTTGTGTCCTGATATGTCACAAAAACACATGCGCACACACACACACACACACACACACACACACACACACACACACACACACACACACACACACACACACACACAAACTGTAAATGTTATCCCCTAACCCCAAACCTAACCATCACAGAAAAATTTCTGCATTTTTACATTAAAAAAAAAAAAAAAACATCATTCTGTATTATTTATAAGCTGTTTTAGCTTAGATATTGCCATTTTTGTGGGTACATTTTGTCCCCATAATATAGGGTTTCCCTAAACCACACATACCTTTAGTTAAAGATGCCCTAGAACGCTTTTTCACAAGATGTAAAATAATTCTAATGTGTCCCCTCAATGGGTCTGTGAAATTTCAGCTCAAAATACCCCATAGATTTTTTTTTTTTTTTTTTTCAGTTTTTTAACTGCCTATTTTGGGGCATGATTAAATATGCACAGATTCAGCGTGCTTCAACTTTAAATGCTCGCGCTCCCCACCCCCAAGCTCACAGCTCTATAATACATTGCATAAACAAAGTTCACACAGCAAAGTGTTCGTCATGCAGCATGCCCGATTAAGTATGGTATTTATTTGGATGTTTACATTTGATTCTGAATGAACTTGAGGCTATGCTCCGTGGCTAAAGCTAACATTACACACTGTTTCAATTTTTGATTCTATGGCACCTTTAAAAAAAAGATTTTATATATATATATATATATATATATAATTTTTTTTTTTTTTTTGAGTGTAATTTATTCCTGTGATGCAAAGCTGCAGTGTCACATGATCCTTCAGAAATCATTCTAATACACTCTTAAAACAGATGTGTTAAAAACAACACAACTTGTGTTATATCTTAACACAATACCTGTGTGTCTAGTGTGTCACATTTTGTGTTCCTTTTAACTCAACCATGTGTTATTCTTGCTCATTTTCTACACACTAATGTGTTATATTTACACAATTTGTGTCAATTATGTACACAAAATGACACAAAATGTGTCAGAATAATTAACACATCTTTTTTGAGAGTGTATGCTGATTAGGTCCTTAAGAAACGTTTCTTATTATTATCAATGTTGAAAACAGTTGTGCTGCTTAATTTATTTTATTTTTTTTGATTCTTTGATGAACAAATAGTTCAAAACAACATTTATATATTTTTTTTGTTCGTTTGTTTTGTTTTTACTTTTGTAAGTCTGTCACTTTTCTTTTCAATTTAATACATCCTTGATAAATAAAAGTATTCATTTCTTTCAAAATTCTACTTAAAATATCCTGCACATATATTATATTCGCTGATCTATCACCCATTAATAACAATGTAGCAAAGTGAACAAGTTATACTTGGCCATTAATAAAATATAACTTGGAACCAGTTATGCTAGCAGTGGGAATACTCCATACTGTACATCTGCACGAGCATTCGCTGGCATGTGCGGCAGTAAATTATCAGGCCTAAGGACATCTGTACCCCAGGAGCCCAGGAGATGCTTACTGTGTCAACAGCCTTGCGCAGCAATGTCACCACACATCACACCTAAGCCATTACCGGGAAAATGACTGGTCAGGTTCCCTCTGATCATGAGCGCGTGATCTCCTGTCAAAGAGAGCGGGAGGAAAGGAATGGGACACTGCTGAGACTTTTAGAGCTGAAATGCAATATCCAAACAAGAATTTGTGAAACAAATGCGCAGAGCGATGTGGTTGAATTGAACGACAATATCACTGCATGTAAGAAAATGAGGGTTAAAAAAAATCCAGGTCATTCAGAGTTGTAAGTAAAAGAAATAGTGAGACAGACGATGTCCCATAATGCTTTAACCTATTTCCCCCCATCAGTTTGAAGCTCAACTATTAGAGATGAAAGGAGGTCAGGGGTTAATTATGGACTCCTTCCCCTGCCAACACCGGACCTGCCACCAGCCCCTCATTTGTCTGCGCTTTGATATCAGCACTATTAACTTCATCCATGAAAAGACACTTACCATCCCAGTTTAACTGAAGAGACCATAGACAAGAATATCCAATGAGAAAGATCCAGTGCCCTTGGGTATTAGAACATGGGAACAACATTCCTACTGTACAGCAACTATTTCTCATTTTACCTAAAAGTTATTCTTAGATTCACAAGTGGGATAAGTCATTTGGTGCAGTCTTATTGTACCCATCAGCACACCACCCAGCGTTATTTATATTTATATACTAGCATAGAATTCATTAATATTTAATAAAACGGTTAGTTCCTGTCCTTGATTCTGATTGGTCAATAGTTGTTTTATTCACGATAAAACACGGCTATGACTGCTTCACCCAACGGTTCTGTGTATCACTACACAACACCCTTAGCAACCACTCTTAGCAACTGTTTGTTCTCAATTCATGTTGTTCATCAAAGCTTACTGCATTATGAAGAAGAGTATTGTGAGAAAGAAATCAATAGAATAAGTTTACTACCTGCATTCAGATTTAGCATTTTTCCTTCAGGTCAGTCTATGTTCATAATAAAACATCTGTTTAAATGTCCGCTGCAATACCTTTTCCTTTTAACAGTTAAAGGTTTTTCCCATGACTGACAACGCTAGTCAAAGCATTTGTCAGTTGCGTCTTGTTCCGTGTTCACTTTTCAGTATAAAAGTCTTCGTTACTGAGTGACTCACTCATACATCTAATGGCGTAATAATGTAACTTTTGTTGCTGTTCAGGGTCAGGGACATTTTTTTTTTCCTGTGGAAGGGAGGCTTATAGTGATTTTACTTCATGAAAGTTGCATAGATACATATTTTATAGCTTTAATATTTGTATTGTGTGGTAACTAGGGGTGTGAGGAGATTTCTCGTCGAGGTGAAAAGTCTCGTGATGTTGCCATGACAGAGTGTTAGGATGATTAGGAAAGAATATGCCACCACTACGTTTACATTACGCCTCCACTGTCGTTTTGCTTTGTATTTAAATAAAAAAAAAATTTAATTCAGTTGGATAACGGACGCCGCAGCTCCATATTTACAGAGTTACGCGCGATCGCTGAAAGTGAAAGTAAAGAGGAGCACGCATTCAAACGTGATTTCAATACCCCGCATTTTGAAAGCGGCTCCCTGATGAATGCAAGCATCTCTCAATATGAAAGCTATTTTAGGCTGTGCAGTGTAGTTGTAACCATATCGCAGCTATGTATCAAAGAAAAAAATGGTCTTATTTGCACTTTGAATATTGAGAGGGTGTGATTATGGTTGCACTTAATGTAAACATGAAAACGAATAACAGTTTTCTCTTAATCTTATTAAGCACAAACAATAAGGTATCATTTTTTTTAACATTAGTTAATGCACTGTAAACTATGAACTAACAATGAATGACTATTTTTATTAACTAGATTTATAATAGGGGAGAGTGGGGACAGTTGCAACGTGTGGCAGTTGCAACATTGCTGATTTATCCAATTAGGAATGAGCTAGAGTCATGACATTCCTACTGCACATGCTCAGTATGCCCCTCCTTCTTTCTGGAAGTTAACAGCTACATGCTAAACCTCCTTATAGGAGAACTGAAATTCAAGGCAAAAAAGTAACTTTTTTTACTACTAGATTTTTTGTCATACTGTCTAAACTGTTTAAGTATTGTTTTTTATAGTTTTATAGTTTGAATGTGCATTTTCTTAGCTCTTAACAGACTTGGGTACAATGTGTTCAAGCTAATGTGTTAGGCTAGCATCACTAGTTTTAAGATGGCTGCCAGGGGGTGGGACAGTTGCAACGCATTGTTGCAACTGTCCCCACATGGTGTTGCAATTGTTCCTCATGACAATAATAATGACAATTAGATAAAAATTTATATAAAAGGCAATTCAGTGGTTTGATAAAGAACATATTTCAATAATCAGGTATCTCCTCTTTGTATTTCAGCAAATTGCTTTTTTAAAAGTCAAACTCTGCAGTGTATCCTACATTTTCTGTTCTGTTTTTTTCAGTATGGACAACTTTTTTTTTTTACAGGAAAAGGACAACAGAAAGGGGTGTCCCTCTACCTATTCTGTCCTTAGCTGCTGCTGTAGTAAGCAATGATGGCAGGACAGTGAGGTCACATAACGATAATTGATATGCTTAGCATTTGTTTGACTACGATATCAAACAGCAAATACTGTGTTGCTAATGTTACACAAAACATGTTCCCATTCACCATCTCAGAAAATCAATATCCTTAGAAATGCTTTGAACAACTTTTAAGATATTAAAGGCATACAGTTCATCATCAGGAAATGCGCATATATACTGCATATTAGAGAAATAGCACATATTGTAGCCAAGCTAGAGGTCTGTGCTTGGATATGTTGTGCATATTTTCTTAGTATTTCTTAGCATTTATTCATTTAGTCTCTTTGCTAAACCATGCATCGCTATTAATATGGCTCATGCATAGTGTCTGTGTTTAGAGCAAACCCCTAACTCACTCTAACTGCCTCAAATTATGCATCTTGTTGAGGAATTTATGCTGTCTCATTGCAAATGATCAGATATATGATATTCAGATTTATGATTTTCAAATTGGCTTTGAAGGAGGGACTAGTAAGTAACAACAACAAAAAATACTTTGCAAATGCATAGCAACACACTGGCAAACACCCACATCATGTGCTGGTGAGTTGTGCACATGCAAACAGCTTGCTCTAGTTTTCTTCTTCCGTCAGAACTGCATGAGTTGATGTTATTAGGCAGAAAATCACATTTGAGTTGGGCCTACATAAATCAGTTTGTGGGATTTTGACAAAGGTGTTACATGGTTGTGTACTTGGTTGTTTTTTACTTTAAAAAGTTAACTCAATGAACTCTGGTCTCAAATAAACTAAAAAAAAAGATTTGAAAAATGATGCAGAAGTATGAGTTTTATTACATCTAAATGACTGTTGCAACTGCCCCTCGGTACTGTTGCAACTGTCCCCATATATGGGGACAGTTGCAACATTTTTCAGGGTCCATTTAAGTACAAATTACTTTCATATTATCACATGTACACATGTTGCAACAGTATGGGCAGGTAGGTGACATATATGGGTTTAATATAAATATTTTTTGTCTTTCTAATACAAACAGTCGCTGAGAAACTGAAGGAATTGTAAAAAGTGTTGCAACCGCCCCCACTCTCCCCTACTGTAGCAAATATATTGCTTATTGTTAGTTGATGTTGGTTAATACATTAATGTTAATAAATGAGACCTTATTGTAAAGTGTTAACATTTTTATTTATACTGTTTTATTTCTATGATCAGTTTGTGGAAAGGAGTTCAGTTAGGAGGTCTAAAGTTGTAAAAGCTCATAAATCATGTACAGTAAGGTCTGAAGAGACTGACATCATACAGAACAGAATTGAGTTGGTAGCAAAACCTTTTACAGTGCTTGAGTATTGTTGTCTTTTACTGCATATGGTAATTCACACTCAGAAAGTAGAACTGAATGACATTCATTACAACATGATTAGTTAAAACCTGCAGAATATTTTTTTCTAGTCATGTATTTCACCATTGAGGATTTCTTAAAAATAGTGTGTACATATCTTGTCTCGTCTCATCTCGTGAACTCAGTCTCAAGTCTCGTCTCGTGAGATACCTGTCTCATCACACCCCTAGTGGTAACCATTTTATATTTTATAACTCCGCTTCACGTAGTACCTAACAACGCCCTTCAGCCGTGACTTATTCACGATACAGCAACAGCCTCGATGATATCTTGTTGCTTACTTGAAAAAGCGTTCTTTTTTATATTTTAGTTTTAGTATTTTTGTGTTTTCATTATGTTTATTTGATTTTGTTTTTCAGTATTTCTATTTAGCTTTATTTTTATTTCTATTTAGTTTTTAGGGTTTTTTTTCTGTCTAATATTTAGTCCATATTATACAACTGAACTTTATTTTAACTACCAAAAACCTTTCAACAAATAAATTGCTCATTGTCACATGAGGTTTCAAGTTTTTCCTGTGTTAGTTCTTGTCTTCTCTGTTGTCAAGGTTTCTAAAAGTATGTTTACACGACATCGATGCCTTTGTGTTTTTTTGCATACAGACGACAAAGTTGTCAAATCGATCCCCATTCACATGGATCTTTGAAAACAACTAAAAATGCTATATCATGCTGCCTATTTTGGGGCATAATTAAATATGCACCGATTCAGCGCGCTTCCCCTTTAAATGCTCATAATCCCCGCCTCCAAGCTCGTGACTCTATAATACATTGCACAAACAAAGTTCAAACAGCTAATATAACCCTCAAAATGGATCTTTACAAAGTGTTCGTCATGCAGCATGCCCAATTATGTAAGTATGGTATTTATTTGGATCTTTACATTAGATTCTGAATGAGTTTGAGGTTTTGCTCCATGGTTAAAGCTAACATTACACACTGTTGGAGAGATTTATAAAGAATGAAGTTGTGTTTATGAATTATAAAGACCGCAAGTGTTTAATAATGAAAATAATGACATGACTCTGATCTCCGTGAATACAGTAAGAAACGATGGTAACTTTAACCACATTTAACAGTAAATTAGCAACATGCTAACGAAACATTTAGAAAGGCAATTTACAAATATCACCTAAAATATCATGATATCATGGATCATGTCAGTTATTATTGCCCCATCTGCCATTTTTTGCTATTGTCCTTGCTTGCTTTCTTGCATAAAGTCTGTTGATAAGGCTGTGCTGCTCCAGACGTTAATACTGGCTTGTGTAATGCCTTGAACATGGGCTGGCATATGCAAAAGTTGGGGGCGTACATATTAATGTTCCCGACTGTTACGTAACAGTCGGTGTTGTGTTGAGATTCGCCTGTTCTTCAGAGGTCTTTTAAACAAATGTGACACTCATTCTTAGTTATTTTAATTAATACATTAATTAACATCAACTAATGGGACCTTACTGTAAAGCATTAACTATTTTTTTTATAGAATTTTAAGTCAAGTCAAGTCAAATTTATTTATATAGCGCTTTTACAATTGGTAATTGTTTCAAAGCAGCTTTACATATTAGAAGCACAGAAAAAAAGGGAAGTGGTTAAAACTGTACAAACAAGCGTGGTAATATGTAACATATACAAGATGGTGCTACATTAAGCCAATGTCGGCTGACTTCCAGGGGTGGAAAAAAACCCCTAGGAGAAAAACCCAGCGTGCTAGCACTGGGAAAAAAGTCCTAGGAGGGAAAAAACCCCTTGGAAGATATATATATGTAAATGTATATGGAGATCAAAATCTGAATTGTACATTTTTATTATAGAGATTAAAAATCGATTATATATAAATATATGTAAGCGGATACGGGGATCCTGGGCTACGTTGTAGTTAGGTCCAGACGCAGGTTCTCCATCTGACCTGGATACGGCCTGGATCCAGCACCCGGCAAACCTCAGGATAAGCAGAGAGACAGATATTAGCGTAGATGCCATTCTTGTTCTGATGTACAGGTATATCTAGTGTTATAGGAAATGTTCTCGGTTCCGGCCGACCTAATTATTGCAGCGTAACAATCCTTTAACGGATTTGAAAAATGTTAATGTATTGATAATGTGTTATGTGTATGCAAGAGCAAAGAGATGTGTTTTTAGTCTAGATTTAAACTGACAGAGTGTGTCTGCTTCCCGAACAATGCTAGGAAGATTGTTCCAGAGTTTAGGTGCTAAATAGGAAAATGATCTGCCGCCTTCAGTTGATTTTGATATTCTGGGTATTATCAACTGGCCTAAAATCTGAGATCGCAATAAACGTGAAGGACTATAATGCATTAAGAGCTCACTTAGGTACTGGGGAGCTAAACCATTTAGAGCTTTATAAGTAAGTAGCAAGATTTTAAAATCTATACGATGTTTAATAGGGAGCCAATGTAATGTTGACAGAACTGGGCTAATATGGTCATACTTTCTGGTTCTAGTAAGAACTCTAGCTGCCGCATTTTGAACCAACTGTAGTTTGTTTAAAAGCCGAGCAGAACAACCACCCAGTAGAGCGTTACAATAATCTAGTCTTGAGGTCATGAATGCATGAACCAACTGTTCCGCATTTGTCATTGAGAGCATATGCCGTAATTTAGATATATTTTTTAGATGGAAGAAGGCGGTTTTACAGATACTAGAAACATGACTTTCAAATGAAAGATTGGTATCAAAGAGCACACCCAGGTTCCTAACTGAGGACGAAGGTTTAATGGAGCACCCGTCAAGTGTTAGAGAGTATTCAAGGTTTTTTCGTGAGGAAGTTTTTGGTCCAAAGATTAGGAAATCAGTTTTTTCTGAATTTAATAATAAGAAATTTCTTGTCATCCAGTTTTTAATGTCAGCTATGCATTCTGTTAGTTTTGTGAATTTGTAGGTTTCGTCAGGGCGCGAGGAAATATAGAGCTGAGTATCGTCAGCGTAGCAGTGAAAACTAACACCATGCTTCCTAATTATCTCTCCTAAGGGCAGCATGTACAGAGTGAAAAGCAACGGTCCTAATACTGAGCCTTGTGGTACCCCATATTTAACCTGTGATTGATACGACATCTCTTCATTAACTACCACAGACTGATAACGGTCAGATAAGTATGATTTGAACCATGCCAAAGCAATTCCACTAATGCCAATATAGTTTTCAAGTCTTTTTAAAAGAATGTTATGATCGATAGTGTCAAAAGCAGCACTGAGATCTAATAACACTAATAGAGAAATACAGCCACGATCGGATGATAGGAGTAGATCGTTTGTAACTCTAACGAGAGCAGTCTCAGTACTATGGTATGGTCTAAATCCTGACTGGAAATCCTCACAGATTCCATTTCTTTCTAAAAAGGAACACAGTTGTGTTGAAACTGCCTTTTCTAGTATCTTTGACAGAAAAGGTAGATTCGAGATTGGCCTGTAATTTACTAAATCTCTCGGATCTAGTTGAGGTTTTTTAATAAGAGGTTTGATAATAGCCTGCTTAAAGGTTTTTGGCACGTGTCCTAGTGTTAAAGATGAATTAATTATATCAAGAAGTGGACCTACGACCTCTGGAAGCATTTCTTTCAGTAGTTTAGTCGGCATTGGGTCTAACATACATGTCGTTGATTTTGATGATTTGATAAGTTTAGATAATTCTTCCTCTCCTATAGCGGCGAATGATTCTAGTTTTACCTCAGGGACACTACAGTGCACTGTCTGAAGAGAAACTGTAGACGGTTGCATGTTTATAATTTTCTCTCTAATATTATCAATCTTGCAAGTAAAGAAGTTCATAAAGTCATTACTGCTGTGCTCTATGGAAACGTCAGCAGTTGAATCTCTGTTTCTAGTTAATTTAGCCACTGTGTCAAATAAATACCTAGGATTATGTTTGTTTTCTATTAAGAGATTTGAAAAATAAGTAGATCTAGCATTTCTTATGGCTGTTCTGTACTCAATCATTTTTTCTTTCCACGAAAGGCGAAAAACTTCTAGTTTTGTTTTCTTCCAACTACGTTCAGCTTTTCTAACAGCTCGTTTTAGAGCCCGAGTGTGCTCATCATACCACGGCGTTGGATTAGTTTCCTTAATCTTCTTTAGACGTAAAGGAGCGACCGCATCTAATGTGCTGGAAAAGAGAGAGCCAATAGTTTCTGTTGCAGCATCGAGTTCTTCTAAGTTGTCAGGTATACTAAGGCGATGAAACTGCTCGGGGAGATTATTTATAAAGCAATCTTTAGTGGCAGACGTGATTGTTCTACAATATTTATGGCTGGGTGGTGGTTTTGTAGCCTTGGCTAATTGTATTATACACGAGACTAAATAATGATCTGATATATCAGCTCTGCTGTAGAATTTCAACAGCATCAATATCTATTCCATGCGACAGTATTAGATCTAGGGTATGATTACGACAATCAGTGGGTCCTTTTAGTGGTAATATTAACAATAACTTGGTTAACGTAAACCATTTATTGACATTATTCAACAACGAGCAATACATTTAATACAGTATTCATCTTTGATAACATTAGTTAATAAAAACGCAACTGTTCATTGTTACTTCATGTTAGCTCGAGTCCATTAAACAATATTAAGAGATACAACTTTTGATTTTAATGAAGTATTAGTAAATTTTTAAATTAACATAAACTAAGATTAATTAATGCTTTTGGAAGGATTTTTTTCATTGTTAGTTCATGTTAACTAAAGTTGAATCCTTATTGTAAAGGGTTACTGTTTTAGATTTAGTTAACAATACAAAGACACATACCAACAATGTTCATTTGTTTTAATATATATTTAATAAGGTCTTTAGCTACGTATCGCTAAGGCAAAATATTACAAACATAGCGAGAGAAAAACTTACTTTGAAAGAAATCTGTTTGGATATTGTTGTGGCCCAATGCTTTGGAATGACATACTACAATGTATAATGAGTCATCAATTCATTATAAGCTTGTTAACCAAGGTGAAAACACTGAGAAAAGGATTAGCATGTTTCCAGTTGAATCAATTATCTACAAGTGAATGCATATTAAACTGTCTAAAAGCATTTTTTTGTGTGAAGAAAACACCATGAACAGCACATTCTTAAGCACACCAAACTGTAAAGCAGTTCAGACAGTCTGCTGCGATGAGATATCAAACCCCAGCCAACATCAAGACTGGGATTCAAGAGAGAACTGAATAAAGTGTGACCTTTCAATCACCTTATGCATTCTGGACTGAATTCTGCATGAAGAATCCCTCAGTGTACGACAAACTAAGTTGGTATAGTTAAAATGTACTGAATTATTAATAAACACTTTCATATGAAGAAGACAAAGTATTTCTGTGAGAAAGTTTGAAAGTATATCTTTAATTTATTGTAGATACAGGCCTTGGCATCAATTGCAAATGTTGTCAGAATAATGAAACAACAGCTGAAACAATTTGCACCCTCAGCAAATGCAGACTAAAATAAGATCCGTGATATGCATTTATTGATTGAGATAATCATCCATCAGAGGATAATTAGGACATGCCAAATATTTCCATTTTAATTATTGGTTTTCAAGCATTTCACCAGAAACAATCTTTAAAAAAATGCATCCAAGGATGTATGAAGGGCATCCAAATGACAGCATAAAAATATGTCAGCCATATGACAGATTAATAACCGAAATAATTGTTTTAGCTTTTCTTTATTTAATTAAAACGATTTTCCCAACAAAGCTAATGTGTGTGTTCTGAAGTGCCAAGGCGAAATAAATTTATACTTGACCTATGAAGCTTGCAGCTTATTTCTGCATATATTTAACAATCGTTTTTGTAATGAAATCCACCATTAGCACAAAGTCAAAAAGTGACCACACAATAAACAGTGGAAACACAGAAAGACTAGGACACAGTTCCGGAAGGATCGGCCTCCTACGTTCGTACCGCTCAGGGAAACAACTCCAGCTGACACTCTCTCAGATCTGACGTGACGTTTCTGACAGAAAAAAATAATGGCGGTAACAAAGAGGGGCCTCAGATCTGACAAACATTTAGATGTTATTACCCAGTTACAGTGAATAACTACTGTGCCACTCAAATCATGCCCGCATGGCCACTGGCAATACCAGCCAAGCACCTAATGCCAGTAGACAGCAGAAGCGCACATCAAGCATAACTACAAATTCAAGTAATTGACAAAAGATAATGAAGAGTTGGAGAAGACACTAGGCGTCCTACTGCGACGCTACTGTCAGTGTGTTTCTCTGCTACTCTTTGCATGTTATTTATATGTAGCACATCGTGTTTATAGAGCAGGGAAATGTCTAAATAGCATGCAATCTGCAACCTGTGAATGTGAACGTAATTAATTTTAGAGGTATAATGGGATTGTTGATGAGGTACATTGGTGAGTAAAATCACAGCTGTTTGACTGCAGTTTAGAATTATAATGTGCATTTGAATAGTTCTTTTGTGTATATAGTTCTCTCTCTTGTGCAAAGAACATTAACTCTTCATTTTGTTCTTTTTGCTAGCTGAAAAAAGTTTGATCATTTGGCTGGATGACAAATTAAATGCATAGCTTTCATTCAGTGCAATGTGTTACCTCAGAAACAAACAAACAAACAAACAAAAATGCTTTTATTTAATGTAGATTTTTTTTTAATTTTTTTTTTTTTTTTATGTGAAGCACTGCAAGTCTGAAATCATTGACAGTTAGTGGAATGATTGTGGTCAGAACAACATGTCCTCCAACCAACATGCCTATAAAGGTTGTTTGTCACTTCTATAAATACGACCCATAGGGGCGTTTACTAAAGATCCGCCCCTTTCGACAACAGGACACTTTCATTTTAATTCATGAAATATGACCCATAGGAACGTTTACTAAAGTTGCGCCCCTATCGACAACAGGACACTTCTTCCCTTTTATCTGTGTCATATTTCGGGTTTCACATAGCACAGAGCATTGCAATATACAACAATATGCAATCATGTGATCATGGGTTCGATCCCAGGGAACATGTGCTCATTAACTGTATATACACTATAAATCACTAAGGGTAGATTTAGGGGTGGTGTGTGTTACAACAGAGACACCGGAAGCAGAGATAAAAGCAGTTGGGTTGTTTATTGAGACAATCAGCAGAGCAAACAGGTAAGTGAATGGTGATAATGAAGGTCTTGGAGGTGAATGAGAGGTAATACTGTCCTTATTCTTTGTATTGCAGGTGATGGTGGAAGGAGACGCTGGAGATGGTTGACTGGAACACTCACACACACAAGCAGGTAGGAACACGAGGAGTACTGGAGACAATGGAGACGAAGGAGATGATGTAGACAGATAAGTATCGTTTTGAGAGTCCTTGAGGTAAGTGAACAACGGGGTGTATCACGAACGAGACCGGACAATGTGTGCGTGTGAGTGTGGGGTTCTTATAGTGAGACTGATGACTGTGGTGATGAGCTGCAGGTGGCGGTGATTAGAATTCCGGTGATTGAGTGCGCGGGTAAGGGAGTGAGGTGGAACCTGACGTGTCTGTGACAGTACCCCCCCTCCCACGGCCCGCTCCTGAGGGCCGAGGACCCCGACGTCGTGGTGGTCGTCCTCGAGGTCGTGGGGCAGGTCTGTCCGGGTGGTTGGTGTGGAAAGTCTGTAACAGAGTAGGATCAAGGATATCATTCTTAGGGACCCATGAGCGTTCTTCGGGACCGTAGCCTTCCCAATCCACCAGATATTCTAAGAGACCACCACGGCGCCGGGAGTCCAGGATCTCTCGAACCTCGTAGGCAGTCCCATCGTCCAGGATGAGTGGAAGGGGGGGCTCGACGGCTGCCACGTCAGGTTCTGTGGAAGGAAGAACAGAAGGGTGGTGAGGTTTTAGGAGTGACACATGGAAGGTTGGATGAATTCTTTTATATTGTGCAGGAAGTTGTAACCGGTAGGTGACGGGGTTGATCTGTCGGAGGATGGTGAATGGGCCAATGAAGCGGGGACTCAGCTTCTTGCAGGGCAGGCGCATCCTGATGTCTCTGGTGGACAGCCAGACCTTCTGCCCCGGTTGGTAGTTAGGAGCGTGGGAGCGCCGAAGGTCGGCTGTCATCCTGCGCCTGCGCAGGGCTCTCTGCAGCTGGTGATGAGCTGAGTCCCATACCCTCTCGCTCTCCCGGAACCAGTAGTCGACCGCTGGCACGTTGGAGGGTTCCCCGTCCCAGGGGAACAGTGGGGGCTGGAAGCCGAGCACGCATTGAAAAGGTGTTAATCCTGTTGTAGCTTGACGGAGGGAGTTCTGGGCGTACTCGGCCCAGCCCAGGTACTGGTTCCAGGAGTCCTGGTGGCCATGACAGAAGGTACGCAGGAAGCGCCCAATCTCCTGGATCTTCCGTTCCGTCTGCCCGTTCGACTGAGGATGGTATCCAGACGATAGGCTGACGGTCACACCCAGGAGGGAGAAGAACGCCTTCCAGACTCGAGATATAAATTGGGGTCCTCTATCAGAGACTATGTCTTCGGGGATTCCATAATGACGGAAGACATGGTTGAACATTAATTCTGCTGTGGCCATGGCAGTGGGTAGACCTTCCAGGGGGATCAGACGGCAGGCTTTGGAGAAACGGTCTACGACTACTAGAATACAGGTGTGACCATCAGATTCTGGGAGGTCGGTAACGAAGTCTACTCCCAGGTGTGACCAGGGTCTCTCAGGAACGGGCAGAGGATTGAGCTTGCCGGTTGGAAGATGGCGTGGGCTCTTGGAGATGGCGCACTCCCTGCAGCCCTGCACGTACCTTCTGACGTCGCTGGCCATGTTTGGCCACCAGAAGCGCTGTTTGAGCAGCGAGAGGGTCTCATTGACCCCCGGGTGACCAGTGCCAAGTGATGAGTGAACGGAGTGCAGGAGTGGAGTGCGTCGTGTCCTGGTGACGTAACGCAAGCCTTGGGGACAACCCGGCGGAGTGCGTGAGGAGGCATTGGAGGAGGGTAAGGTCTCTTCCGAC
Organism: Chanodichthys erythropterus; assembly: GCF_024489055.1. Classification (NCBI taxonomy): domain Eukaryota; kingdom Metazoa; phylum Chordata; class Actinopteri; order Cypriniformes; family Xenocyprididae; genus Chanodichthys; species Chanodichthys erythropterus. The sequence continues at coordinate 6,006,372 of NC_090221.1, read as the reverse complement.
CATTCGATGGGGCTCATGAAGAGAGACTCGGGCAGGATAGTTTCAGGGTCATCATTCTTCTCCTCGGGAGCGTGGAGACGTGAGAGAGCATCGGCCTTGAGGTTCTTCGACCCAGGGCGGTATGAGATGGTGAAGTTAAATCTTGAGAAGAACATTGCCCATCTGGCTTGACGTGGGTTGAGTCGTTTGGCCGCTTTCAGATACTCAAGGTTTTTATGGTCAGTAAGAACTTGGAAAGGGTGGTTAGCTCCCTCCAACCAATGCCTCCACTCCTCAAGGGCGAGCTTGACAGCCAGGAGTTCACGGTCCCCGATGTCGTAGTTTACCTCCGCCGGGTTGAGCTTGCGGGAGAAGAAGGCGCATGGATGGAGCCTACTTGGATTCCCCTGCTGCTGTGAGAGGACAGCTCCCACTCCGGTGGTGGAGGCGTCCACCTCCACGACGAATGGTAACTCTGGATTGGGGTGGACGAGGAGGGGAGCGGTGGTGAAGGCTTTCTTGAGGGTCTCAAAAGCTTCAGTGGCAGGCTGGGACCAGGACAGAGACTTGGGCTGTTTACGGAGCAGGTTGGTGAGTGGGCTGACGATGGTGCTGTAATTTTTGATGAAGCGACGGTAGAAATTGGAGAAGCCGAGGAAACGTTGGAGTTCTTTAATGGTAGTGGGAGTTGGCCAGTTCTGGATGGCGGAAACCTTCCCCTCGTCCATCCTGATGCCACTGTGGTCAATCACATATCCCAGGAAGTGGACAGAGGACTGATGGAAGGTACACTTCTCTGCTTTTAGGAAGAGTTGGAACTGCCGTAAGCGCTTGAGGACCTCCGCAACGTGGTGGCGATGTTCGGCCAAGCTCCGGGAGTAGATGAGGATGTCATCAATATACACCAGAACGAATTTGTGGAGGAACTCCCGGAGCACCTCATGGATGAAATCCTGGAATACGGAGGGGGCGTTGACCAGGCCATACGGCATCACGAGATATTCATAGTGGCCGGTGGGCGTGACGAAGGCTGTCTTCCACTCGTCCCCCTCGCGTATCCGGATGAGGTTATACGCGCTGCGGAGGTCCAGCTTGGTGAACACAGTGGCACCGTGGAGATGTTCCAGGGCCGCTGGGACGAGGGGAAGTGGATACCTGAATTTCACGGTAATCTTGTTCAGTGAGCGATAATCGATACAGGGCCGCAAGCCTCCGTCCTTTTTGGCCACGAAGAAGAAGCTTGAAGCAGCAGGGGAAGTAGACGGGCGGATGTATCCTTGGTTAAGGGCCTCTTTAATATATTCCTCCATGGCCTTCTCCTCCGGTACAGATAGGGGGTAAATGCGTCCCCTAGGCACTGGCTCACCCGGTAACAGATCGATGGCGCAGTCCCATGGCCGGTGTGGAGGAAGCTTGGAGGCGCGTTGCGGGCAGAAGACGTCACTGAAGGGGGCGTAGTCGGGTGGAACATCGACGGAGCGTTTTTCCACAGGACTTTCGATGGAGGTAGCGTTCACGGAGATATTCTTGGAGAGAGGAGATCTTGGAACAGGAAGTTCTGGGAAGCAGCTGGAGAAGCAGTGGTCGCCCCACTTCAGGACTTCGCCCGTGCGCCAGGAGATGGTGGGATTGTGGAGTTCCAACCACGGGCGCCCTAGAACCACGTCAGCGGTGGATTCCTCCAGAACCAGCAGATGGATGGTCTCAGAGTGGAAGATACCCACTTGCAGTAGAAGGGGACCAGTAACGCGACGAACCATCTTTCGGCTTAGGGGTTTGCCCGTGATGGAGTGGACCTGGTAGTTAATCGGAGAAGGCGAGGTCTTGAGCCCGAGGTGTCGACAGAGGGCGCCGGAGATGAAGTTTCCTGCTGACCCTGAATCGAGGAGCGCCACCACTGGAACGGAAGCATTAGCAGCAGTAAGGTTTACGATGGTAGTGAGTGGTTTCATCTTTTGGATTGAAGGAATGATAGCACTCACCACAGGTCGAGGAGGACGGGTTGGGCATGTGGAGATGACATGCCCAGGGGATCCACAGTACAAGCAAAGATTCAGGGTCAGCCTTCTCCGCCTTTCTGCTGGAGACAAACGTGAGTTATCCACTTGCATGGGTTCGGTGGCTGGTTCTGGAGAGCTGACGGGTTCGGACCGACGGAGGAGGGTGGTGGTCAGTGGTTGGCCCTGGTGCTCAAGGAGACACGACTGCATACGAGAACCCACACGGATGGCGAGTTGGATGAATTGTTCGAGTCCCATGGAGTCCTCGTATGCAGCGAGATGCAACCGCACATTAGGCTCCAAACCTTGTCGAAAGGTGGTGATGAGGGCTTGTTCATTCCAGCCGCTGGTTGCGGCGAGCGTTCTGAACTGCAAGGCATAATCGTTAACAGTCTGGTTTCCTTGTTTTAAATTGTACAGTTTCTCACCAGTAGAAGAGTCAGCCAAAGGTCTTCCGAAGACTTCTCTGAAGTGGGAGACGAACGCTGGATAGGATTTAACGACTGAGCCCTTTTGAGTCCAGAGGGAATCCGCCCATTGAAGGGCCTTACCTTGCAGTTGGGAGATTATGAACGCTATCTTCGCCGTTTCGGTGGGATAGAGGTGCGGCTGCATCTCCAGGACCAACTCGCACTGAAGAAGGAATCCGCTGCAATCCTCCGCCGATCCTGAGTAGGGCGCTGGTTTGGCCATGGGACTGGCGGTGTAAACAGGTGAAGCAGCGGTGACAGTGGATGCGGAAGTGGCAGCGGTGAGGGGTCCTGGCGACGGTGACTGTGGTTGAGGGGTGAGTGCTCGGCGCAATGCGTCCACGAGCTCTTGAAATGGGTCATGGTAGCTCATGCTGATGTATGGCTGTTAGGGTCCGGTCTTCTGTTACAACAGAGACACCGGAAGCAGAGATAAAAGCAGTTGGGTTGTTTATTGAGACAATCAGCAGAGCAAACAGGTAAGTGAATGGTGATAATGAAGGTCTTGGAGGTGAATGAGAGGTAATACTGTCCTTATTCTTTGTATTGCAGGTGATGGTGGAAGGAGACGCTGGAGATGGTTGACTGGAACACTCACACACACAAGCAGGTAGGAACACGAGGAGTACTGGAGACAATGGAGACGAAGGAGATGATGTAGACAGATAAGTATCGTTTTGAGAGTCCTTGAGGTAAGTGAACAACGGGGTGTATCACGAACGAGACCGGACAATGTGTGCGTGTGAGTGTGGGGTTCTTATAGTGAGACTGATGACTGTGGTGATGAGCTGCAGGTGGCGGTGATTAGAATTCCGGTGATTGAGTGCGCGGGTAAGGGAGTGAGGTGGAACCTGACGTGTCTGTGACAGTGTGGCTGTAGTCGTTAATAAAAAAATGAGTTTTGCTAAATGGAAATAGCACAAAATGGTGTAAAAAGTCCACACATTGCATTTAAACGAATACGCATTTTGATTGGTTACGACAGTCATTTCATGACGACAGACATAACACGACACTGTCATTATTTTTACGTCAGCTAGAGGGTGCATGACTTTTAAACGTAAATATAGGTTGTAATAAGGTGCTTGAAAAAATGACCTATAGGGTCAGTTTTTTTTTTTTTTTTTTTTTTTTGGAGGACAGTCTGGGTCAGAAAGATGTAATTAAAAAAAGAGATGTCCAGTTGCAGTAGAAATCCATCCCGATATCAATATTGTTGAGAATATTATGCTTCTTCTCTGAGATCAGTAATATTAGAAAAAAGGGAATTAATGTTCCAAACAGAAGGCTAATTTCTGTTTGAAATTTAGAGGGAGTTATTCCAAAAGTTCCTCCTCTGGGCTCCATTAATGTTACACTTGCTAATCTGCAGTTAAGTGCCTTGGCAGCACAGCCATTGTAAAGAGGAAAGCACAGCCCACGTGAGAGATGAGAGACAGTACTCAGTGCTGTGGCAGCCTTCTGATTTCCAGAACTGGCTGTACAACTTTATTTCATTTCAAACAATAAAATGTCATGACAATAATGTTCAAGACAATTAACTGTCATGTAGTAATTCAATATGTATTTTCAATCCTTGTTGTTTGTGTTACTATATGTTCAATTTAGAATCATGTATAAAAAAAAAAACCCTTCAAAACCATGTTAACCCTACAAATGTAGAAACTATAAACCATTTTACATTTCAGTTCAATAACTTGATCACATTGATGCCTTGTTGTAATAATTACTTTTATCATACAAATACTATATATACTCACTGGCCACTTTATTAGGTACACCATGCTAGCATGGGGTTGGACACTCTTTTGCCTTCAGAACTGCCTTAATTCTTAATGGCATCGAAACAACAAGGTGCTGGATAGATAGCATCACATAGTTGCTGCAGATTTGTTGACTACACATCCATGATGAGAATCCCCGCATCCCAAAGGAGCTTTTTTGAATTGATATCTGGTGACAGTGGAGGCCATTTGAACTTATTGTCATGTTCAAGAAACCAGTTTGGGATGATTTGAGCTTTTTGTGAGATGGCATGTTATCCTGCTGGAAGTAGCCATCAGAAGATGGTACACTGTGGTCATAAAGGGATGGACATGGTCAGCAACAATACTCAGGTATTTGAGTTACTGTTGCCTTTCTATCAGCTTGAACAAGTCTGGCCATTCTCCTTTGACCTCAGGCATTTTTACCTACAGAACTGCCACTCACTGGATATTTTCTCCTTTTCAGACCACACTCTGTAAACCTTAGAGATGGTTGTGCGTGAAACTCCCAGTAGATCAGCAGTTTCTGAAATACTTAGACCAGCCCATCTGGCACCATCAACCATGCCACGTTCAAAGTCACTTAAAGGGGTGGTTGATTATGATTTCATTTTTTTTTAACTTTAGTTAGTGTGTAATGTTGCTGTTTGAGCATAAACAACATCTGCAAAGTTACGAAACTCAAAGCTCAATGCAAACTGAGATATTTTCTTTTAAAGAATTCTCTGTTTAAGGACTACAACAAATGGCCAGTAGGGACTAGCTTCTTACCAGGGTAGTGACATTACTATCCCTAAAAATTACATAAACCCCTGCCCTGAGAACATGCAACAAAGGGGGTGAGGCCATGTTGGGCTGCTTTAGAGAAGAGGAAGAGTTGTTGTGGTAGAGTGTTGTTGTCATGCTGCCATTTTACGCCAGACTGCTTCACAAACAAGGGTCAATTCAATGTTGAATTTGCACAAAAGATTAACATGACGACACATGCTAGTCGATGAGATTAATCAACTCCACAGCAACTACATAAATTTATCCACTAACCATTCAGAAACGTCCAGTTTCATTCTAAAAGTCTCTCCATCAGTGCCCGACTCCAGTCTGAACAATGTAAGGCTGAACACCGTTTCTGACAATCCTCATTTTGGCTGCGTGAGATTCTCCAGCTTTGTTGTTTTTGAGCAACCAAAGCGACAGCTGTTAAAGCTCCGCCCTCTTTTAGAAAGTGAGCCGGGAGCAGCAGCTCATTTGCATGTAAAGGACCACACAAAAATGCCGTGTTTTTGCTCACACCCAAATAGGGGCAAGTTTGACAAGCTATAATAAATATATGATCTGTGGGATATTTTGAGCTGAAACTTCACAGACACATTCTCGGGACACCAGAGACTTATATTACATCTTGAAAAAGGGGCATTATTGGTCCCTTTTAACATCATCGTTTTTCCTTATTCTGATGCTCATTTTAAACTTTAGCAGATTGTCTGGACCATGTCTACATACCTAAATGCACTGAGTTGCTGCCATGTGTTTGGCTGATTAGATATTTGCGTTAAAGAGCAGTTGGACAGGTATACCTAAAGTGGCTGGTGACGTGAGTGTGTTTGTGTATATATACTGTAGGCTAGTGTCGAATGGCCAACTATTAGGTCGGCATGAATGGAGGTAGTAAAATTAGTAGTATTTATCTGGAAAAATTGTATCCATTTGGCTATTCATCAAGAAAAAATAAGAAAATGAGGTGAGTAGACCTGTTTAAGGAACATGTTAAATGCAATTCAAGCACACACACGCAAGTGTTTTCCCCTGTAGATTATGTTTAATAATGAAACAAATGTTTTCTTTTTCCTTTTTTTTTCTTTCTAATAGGCACAGCGGAAACTGTACTGGTAGTCATGGAGAGGCAAATGCAGCATACTGATGAAGCAGAAATACTGGCTGAACAGTGACTGCTGCATATTCTTCTGGGTAAAGCTACACACTCATGGAAGGTGAAAAAGCTATAATTATTCCATATGCATCTGCCTAAGCAAGCTGTTTTCATTCAAATCAGGGATGAAATAGGAATGAAAATGTTGTACATGTCAGACTATCCATGCAGTAAAAGCCATGACAGGCAAGAAGTTCATTTTCTAACAAAGACACAACAATTTATACAATATATATATATATATATATATATATATATATATATATATATATATATATATATATATATATATATATATATATATATATATATATATATATATATAGGTAATATCAAATGACTCACTTTCAGAAATATTGTTATTACTTTTACATGAAACCAATTTTTGATGCTCTCTGGAATGTGAATGTCCCATCCCTATCATGTAGCAAATCATGTATAAAATCAACCAAAGATCATGGCTACTTAAATAATAATAATAATAATAGGGCTGTCAATAGATTACAATTTTTAATTGTGATTAATCATACAATTATCGTGAAATTAAGCATGCACCATTTGTCTTGTTTAATGCATTTGTTTTGTCATAATTTGCTATATTAAGCAAGGTAAACTATCAGATTCTCACAAAACTGCAAGTTTCTGCAAGTCTTTTTCAATGTAAATTTAGGTGTCTTTCCAAAAAGGGATATTTGGAGACTCCAAGAGGGAACCAAATAACTAAATGATTATGAAATGAAACATTACAGAACAAAACTCTCAGAATTCGCAGTAGAGTTGTCAAAAGTACTGACTTCAAGTAAAATGTGATTCGTAAACACCTCAGATTGGCCATTGTGTTCACACGCTCATCAGATATTTCTGTGATTGGCTTCAATAATTAATGCTTCGAAAACATTGTAAACATTTGTATTTGAAAGCAGGCATCCATCGCGTCTGGTCTGCTGATAGATGTCTGCTTTCAACCGCTCCTGCTTTCAAATTCAAACACTTCTGTGTGCTTTCAAACGCTGACATGCATTGATCACTGTAGCCAATCACAGACATATCTGATGAGCGTGTGAACACAATGGCCAATAAGAGGTGCTCAAAGCGTCATTTTAAAATTTTCTGTACTCATTGGTACTAAAGTTAGTACTTTTGACCGAGTCTAATTCACAGTAAAGAGTAGCCTATATGTGCAGTGCAACAGCACAGAGCCTGTTTACATTTCAGACAAGTCAAGTAGCGATACCGACCACATGGAGATGCCAAAAACCCCTAAACCAACCGCCTTGACCTGACTGCATTTACCTATAGTATACGGATCCATTCAGAGTTACTAAACACAGCAACATACACATGACAAATCAAATCGTTATCATGAACCCGTGTGGAAACATCATGAATGTACTGAAATGTGCATAAATACAACGTGCGATCAGCGCATCGAGAGCGCACGTACATATAATGGATTTTTATATGTCTCACCAAAGCCTGTTTCAGCAGAAAATACACACAAAAAGAAAAACTGCACCTGTCAAGTGATTTCATGTTGTATTTAGCTAGAGTTTTGGTCTCATATGTAAGAGCAGACCATGAGCAGAAGTCATTTCAGCAGTACTAAAAGCCTTACTTAAACATTAGAGTTCATGTCACATTATCCCAGGTAAATTACACACTTCCTTGCTTGTGGTTTATAAGGCCTCCTGATAATCAGGCTGAAATGTTTGTGGGATCATTTGAACTGCTCTGATTTAATGGAGCATGTTCAGATCCTGTGAGGGGTCACTTATATCTCATAAAAACCTTGAGAAAAGCTGTAAAATCAATGACCTGTTTTGTTACTTAATGAGTTGCTGGTGTGAGAACAGAAAAAAAGAAAAAGAAAAAATGAGTTTGCAATTGCTATCTTGCCTATTAACAGTTTGGTTTTGCTGCAGTGCTGTTATTGAAGATGCAGCACAAACACAACCAGAACTCTCTAAATCTGTTCTTATTCCAAATGACTCAAACCATATATACTATCAATAAATAACAAAATCACAGCATGCCACACCTAAGAGAAACAACTGCATCCACACAAGACACCACAAAGTGCCTTCTGACCCGAGCTTTGGAAAACAAAGATAAAAATCCAAGACAGCACATACTGACATGTTTTGACATCAAGCTGGCTCTCCAATTGACTCAGCAAGCATCTTTTGTACTTAATGGGAGAGTGATTTCTGTTCTTGTGGAGATAATTTACATGTCTGCACACACCACCTAATTCGGCAATCAGACACGTATAGATTAAAATAGACTGGACAGTTTTTATTTCTTTCCTTCCTTTTCTTAAATGAAAAAGCTAAAATAATTGGGCCTATGCTGTGACTGGAATCAAATGTTTTTGGAGGTCAAAGCTGTTGGGTCCGATAGCAATATATACGATACACGATCATATAAGAGTGCCAATGAAAACAGGATGACAAGTATGCATCCTAACACAATCGAGTGCATATGGTGTTTGTGTGTGTTCGTCAAACAGGCATTTTGTTCCTCGCTGCTGTTTTTCATCATATTAATGAGATAGTCGACTGATCTACATCTGTCTGTTGACTGTTAAGACGGTCTATCCAAGATGAATGAATTGCTGAAGCTTACGCCAGCGAGTAGCTTTTGCCTGCCAGATGGTGGTCATTTTTTTCTTAAGTCAAGCGAGTATTTAGATATCCAGCCCACACTCGGCTGCTCAGGTAAACTACACATTTTGGTGCAATTTCAGAGGTAAACAGTCTCAAATTAACTGGATGAGTTATGTTAATGTAATGAGGCATGTTAACTTTCTTCGTGTTGATAAACAGATTTATTTCTCCTTGCATCCATTACTGCTTTGCAAATACTTTGTGGCTGCTTTGGAAATGTGCAAAGTGCCATCTCAAGTCCACTTATGACTATTCATGCATACAGTCTGCTTAAAGAGACAGAAATGTTAACGGTGGCATCGTATGATTTGGAGCAGCTAATTACATATGCAAGTCCATCCCCGTAAATCTATAATCATTAACATCTGCAGTGTCTTTTCTCATTGAACTGTTTTGGTCCTGTGTGGCCCACTCATCCTGCTTAACTCTTCCCGTGCAAACGCAGCAGAAAGTGGGAGTTCGTGAGAGCATCTTTGAAACTTCTTCACGTTTATTTCAAGGCCCTGCACCGCGCATGTGCTTATGTCTTTCAAAATGTCATTAGTTTTTCATTAGACATCAGTAGCCGCCGATTTCATCATGAGTTCTATATAAATAATATATACAATTGTGTTTTTTTCTATCGATTTGGACAGGAACAAAATAATGCAGAGGATGAAATGAGAATTTGTGGATTGCTGAAACAGAAAGTCGTTAAGTATAGAGTTGACCTTGCTTTAATTTGAAGCTTAGGACACTCGCTGTTGCTATTTGAAATACATTAATTGTTGTATTGATTTACTCGGGGAGGGAAAAATCTGATTAAAACAGAGCTTGCCAGTTGTTTACATGTCCTCATGAATGCTCTTTTTCCAAATGCATCACCTTGGCAAATCAATGACAATAATTGTCAACACTGAGAATGTATCCATTGAGTCAGTCAGCCGCATTACTTGGCAGGACAAGCCATGCAAGAAAAATTAGAAGTGATAGATATTTCAGACTATTTGAAGACGGAAAACAGCTGCCAAATCAGCATTAATTCAGAGCAGATCGGTACATGTTGGCAGGGACGAATGGTGTTATTCTCTTCACTCTTTTTATAATTTTTATTACACTCCCTTACAGGAAATAATCAGATAAAGTTTGCACACTTCACCATGTAATAATAATAATAATAATAATAATAATAATAAAATTGCATGCTAATAAATCATAAGCGTATATAAAGGTGGGCGATAATACCTCTGCGTTCCAATCCACCGACGGAGCATTTTATATTTCTGCTCATTTAGAGCACAATTTCCAAAGCCAGCCTCAGAGCAAGACGCCATTTGCACTAAATGACCCTTTTTTGCAGGCAGCCAAGGCTGTAAATAGAATATTATTTACTGGATTGGCAGAGTTAAAATTAATGTTGCAAAAATCCCTTTCTCCAGTTGGATTGCAGCTTTAATGAGCCTTTACTGATACGAACTCTGATGGCACCACGGATGGCGGGGCTTTCAGGATGTCAGGAGTGAACTCTGCATTCATCGTCCCTCAGCTGTATGACACAAAGATTCCAAAGATAATCCGCTTTCACACCACGCATCACCATTGTTATGCCAGTATTGTGGTCTTCAAAGTGTATTTGCATGTTACTTGGGAGAGTGGAAATGTCTCCACCTTCAAAGCTCTTAGAGCACTTTAATTTATTGATTTCGCTGCTCTTTTCTCCATCAGCGGCCCACTCGTATTTGTGCTGCACTAAGCCAGAGCTGCCTTAGCAAAAAGGAAAACTCTGTAGGATAGCAGATACAGCTTTTAGGGTGGAAAGTTGAGTCCACGCTAAGGCCACTTGCCAGAATAGTTCTGAAGTTACATGTGTTATTTTGACAATATTGGGAGAATTTTTAGGATAGAAAATCCTCTTAAAGTCAACACGAAATCAAAATTGATCCTATTCGCTAACATCAAAGTGCCTTTGCAAACTTTTTAATCCTCAAAATCTGATACAACCGTCTTTTCCCACTGAACGCCTATACAATGTTAACCAGTAGCCAAATAATCATCACAAGTTTTCATGATCCCATAGATTGCTGAAGGATAAAATGGACCATTTTCATAAAATTGTTTCCACAGTTATTAACGGCGTAATATATAAAGAGTTCATTTACAAAAACTGATAAACGGCATGTGAACAAAAATAAAAAATAATAATAATAATGAATTGACTGCCGTGCATTATTGACAAAACTAAATATGTTTTGTCCAAAAAGCCAGTATTGTCCACTGTCAGTGCATCGCACTTTTACAGCAGAAACTGAAAAGCACCCTTGTTACCTGTGTACACAAGATAAGTCAGTTTTACCGAATCAGCGTGCAGTATTCAGGTCAGGTGACAAGGCTGCTAGTCACTTCTAAAAGACGTGCTATAGCTGAGGGGATTTATTATTCCATTTTACTCTGAAAATGTGTTGACTTTAAGACTCAAATGATAAGTATTTTGGTCAGTAGGTCAATTCAAATGTGAGGTTCAATTTCATGTTTAACTGTAAAAGACTTTGGCCTTTATCAAAATTCTGTTGTCTAGTCACATTTTGTTTATGATGGCTGTCACGTCTACATTTGTCCCTGCCTTGCTGAGAGGCTGATGACTGCTAGGTAAGGCCCCTGTGGCATCAGCTGAAAGTCTTTTATCTGTATATGGTACATTCAGTGCAATTGACAGGGATGCAATCAGGGGCATGTTCAAGATGATTGCTTCTGATTTTACAAATACTTCTTTGTCTCAAAAGAGGCGAAATGGGCGACTTCCGTAGACACCCACATTGATGCGATAAATAAGAGTAAAACAAACAGGGCATATCGGTGCAAAGTCACAGCCTTGCACTGTTTAATATTCCAGTGGGGTACAGTGAAACCTGAAAGCCTATACCAACAAATAAACTTTAATCATACTAGATATTACCTTTAATTTGTGCTAATTATCTGTTCCATTGCCTTATCTGATTTTTTTGTTTGTTTGTTTGTTTAAATGCCTGGAAATGTTCAAAATGAATAGAAATTGAAAGAAAAAGAACAAATGATTTTAGGAACCATTTCAGAAATGTGAGAAGCATTTTATCTGTTGAATAAATACAGTATTTATCAAAGCAAACTGACATTAACCAAACAAATGTATTTAGTTCCATAGAGTAAGAACACAAAGTCTTGAGGAGGCGTACAGATCGTGTCGTTTGGTCTTCAGATATACTGTATGTAAAAACATGTCTGTAAAACTGTTCAGAGATGCTAAAACCAGTGGGGCCCTGGGGGTCTGCAGCCCCTCCAATTTTAGCCCACTCAACCGAAGGTAAGTGCTAACAGCAGCAATAGATTTACACTGTGTCCTGACAGCATTACACAACCCAACCTGTTTCAACTGTCAAATAGCAATGTGTCAAAAAGTAGATTATACTGTACCTGATTCAAAAAGCTATTCTCCAAACTGTACCACAGACAGCATTTCCAACGTAACCATCTTAATTTGTTTTTAATGGGTGTGTTTTCACACTGCTTGTGTCCAGTGTAACTGTAGGTTGCTGATGTCTGCTGTTGCAACTTGCCACATTAATTGAGAATTCAACTGACGTGCAGTGACAGGTGTGCATATATTGGATACAGTACTCTACAACAGATTCAAATGCAACTCATCCAATTACATTTATTGTGTATTATGTTTCTTCATAATATGAAGATTTATCATACTATATAAATCAATGTATCACTGATTTGTTATGAACAGTCATATGCACAGGTTTGTGTCCATCAAAGAAGATGGGGTGAAAAATCTTTGAAAAATTATTTTAATTTTTGTGTCATCAAAGCTGAATATTCAGTAACCATTACTCCAGAAATCATTCTAATATGCTGATTTGCTGCTCAAGATTATCACCAGAGTTGAAAAAGGTTGTGCTGCTTAATATTTTTGTGGAAACCGTGATTATTTGATGAATATAAAGAAGAAGAAGAAAAATAAAAAAGTCACATTACTTTAATGAGTATTTAGAACCCTATTTTTCTTTCAAGTTCACAGAACTGATATATTTTAAGTAAACTGAACTGTTTCATTGTTTTTGAGTTTTATGAACTTTATTTCTTTTAATTTAGACAAACTTAAGTTTAACTGAAACTGGGCTGGGATTTCTATTTCCCAGTATGCTTTGCCCATGGAACTTGAAAGGGAGTGTAAATGCTAAAATTAGTGTTATATAATGTTTTTTTTTTTTTTTTTGTGTGTGTGCAAGATTAATGTTTAGTGGGAGATTTAGTGGTGATTAATGTTTTGTTATGCTAATTTAGAAGAGTTTCTGTTAATGTGGGTTTTTGGAGAGTTACCATCATGGTAACAAGTGGCGCATACAGCTTGGTTTGAGAGCAAGAATGTTAAATGCTTTATATCGCTGTATTCATTCAGCAAGTGCTATACTATGCTATCTTTAACATGTTAACAAATTAGCAAGTTAACATTTTTTTTAATTAGCTGTTATAGCTATATATAGTGTACTCAGACATTTCAAATTAAGAACAATTAACATGTATGAATGGTATACAATAAAAAAATCTGCCAGTTCTGCGTACTTTGAATTTCTTAACGTAACATTTTAGGCAACTTATTGCCTCCTTTTTTTTTTGCAAACTTATTTGGGTTTACAGTGTACTTAAAACTTTGAGTTGCATTAAATTAAGATGAACAAAACACTAAATATATATTTTGATTTAAATGTTTATTTGTAATTTAGTTATTAAAAAAAAAAAAAAAAAAAAAAAAAAAAACTAGCTATACTTACTGATGATATTTAATTTAGCAAACTTACAAAAATAGACGCAATCAGTTGCCTCATTTTTTTTTGAGTCAGCAGAATTTATCTGGGTTTACAGTGCAGCATTTATGTGGAAAGAAATCTTTTGCAAAATTATAAATGTCTTTACTCTCACGAAATGACAAAACAGTATGTGCTGTGTGGAGTGGCATTCAGTAGCAATGAAATCAATGTGGGCGGAGCTAAACTACACACACACACACACACACACACACTCACAAAACAAGCAACTGACTAAACAATTTTGTTAGATGTTATTTTTCAAACTTAGTCTTTTGGTAATGTCACAAAAAAACATCCCTAAAGCTTTTCTAATGATGTGTTTAGCTAGCTGAACAATTTCCAAGCAAGACAACTGCTGCAACAACTTGACTGTATGTATTTGTTTTTATGCCAGTTCATTTTTTAAAACATAAAATGGATGAAAGTAGTTATTAACTGCCAATAGATTGAAACACACATAAAAACACTCCACACTACAGTATGTGCACAAACAGACTTTAGATCAATAGCTTGCCAAAATTCCTCATTATTTGCAAATGGAAAGTGTTCTTTTGTACAAGATGTCTTAATTAAGCTAAAACAACAGCCCTGATATTGACACAGAAATGTTGTTCCCAACAGAGAGTGCTTTTACAAGAGAACCAATATCCCATTCTTGGCCAGGTAACTGCTCAGTATAGATTGTGAAGGATTACCATTCTCATTGTTCTATATAACAGTCACTCCACTCTCTCTCTCTCTCTCTCTCTCTCTCTCTTTCTGCAGCTGTCTCACAATCAGACCAGATGCAGTTGGCACTCCCATTGTACTTGTTAATGGTGATCAAGATCATAAAAAACCGAGCAAATGACAAGAAAATCAATAGACTGCCTCATTGTTTAGCTGGTATTTGTTCCATTGTCCCTCAGAAATCACACTTTCACTCAAACTGTGAACAACAAAAACATGAGCCCACATAGCAAAATACTCCATGAGGAAATGCACGACTGAGTTTGGATTAGGACATAGGCACAGATTTGAGGGGATGTGTCCCCTCTACAAGGGAGTGAATTGTCCCCCCTAATCATATGTCTGTCTTTTTTTGTAAATGAATGCAGAGGAACATTTAGTGTGAGATTCCGGTAATTGAAGCATTGAGGGTTACTGTAAGAAGATGCACATGATGTGAGTATTTGATGCTTTATGTACTTTATTATTCTCGTGCAATCACAGAGAATCATTGAAAAAGGAGGCCTATTTTGGTAACACAAGTGTCCTAATACACTACCATTCCAAAGGACTCTGGACCACAAAATCAGTCATAAGTTACATGGGTATATATCGATTCTTCTTTTATGCCAAAAATCATTAGGATATTAAGTAAATGTTCCATGAAGATATTTTGTACATTTCCTACTGTAAATATATCAAAAATTAACCTTCAGTTAAACTGCTAACAGTGATTGTAAATTAATTGCCTATATTATATTATTTAACTGCATTCTTAAATTGTGATGTTGACATGCATTCTCTGTAAAGCTGCTTTGAAATATGTATCATGAAAAGCGCTATATAAAAAAAAAAAAAAAAAAAAAAAAAAAACTTTAAAGGCAATTTTCTCAATATTTAGATTTTTTTTGCACCCTCAGATTCCAGATTTTCAAATAGTTGTATCTCAGCCAAATATTGTCATATCCCAACAAACCTTACATCAATGGAAAGCTTATTTATTCAGGTTTCAGATGATGTACATGTAAAAATTGACCCTTTTGTGGTCCAGGATCACATATATATATATATATATATATATATATATATATATATATATATATATATATATATATATATATATATATATATTATAATTTTTTTATTATAATATATATATATATATATTATATTTTTTTTATAATATTATAATTCTTTGATTAATAGAAAGTTTAAAGGAACAGCATTTAAAATATTTTACTGTCACTTTTGATCAATTTTATTACTTTTATCCAGCAAGGAAGCATTAAAAGTATTAATTTCCTTTATTCTTTTAATTTAACTAGTTATTATCTACACAACATTTTCATCTTTCAAAAAATTCTAATCATCTACTACATATTTCCCAACATGGAATTGCCATGGAGCAACTGGAATATCCATGCGCATTAGAGTACAGAACATTATATTCCAGCATTCTGCATGTTTCATAGATCTGGCAACCGACTGAAATATGCATAAAATGGATGCACTCCCTCTTGTTGAAAAGTATCTCCTTTTCTCTCCTGTCTGATCCGCACTGTACTGTGGCAGAGCCTCTTATTTCATTTTGAATAATTTAGCGAGCCGCCTGCTCTTTTCATTTGAAGAAGCTTTGAGGACAGACCCACACACTGTGGCCCACTCGACTGAAATTTTCAGCCACCATATAAATTGAACCTTGTCACCTTTGTAAAAGTTAATGACTTTCTAAGTGGCGAGGATTTACATACGGAACGTTGGCTGACCAAAAGTGGGCTTCGGATACGTACAGAGGAAGATGATTGGCAGCAGAACTGATCAGGAAAAAGAGCAACAACGACTAGCAAAATGTCAAGAGGAGACTCAAGAAGTCTGTGATGTATTCTCAGTCAGTCTGTCTTTTCGTTTTTGATTCAGAGCAAGAATTAATGTGGATTCTTATACTCTGGATAAATGTCTGTAGGCACGTGGACTGAACAAATATGAAAGTGTATAACCTGTTGGCAGAAAATCCATGTGTAATGGCCACTGTGCAGATTTCAGTGCATGAACAGCATGTTAATGGTAGAAGCATGCATAAAAAAACATCTGTATGGTTACTACTAGTGACTCCAGCATCTTTTGCAGTGGCCAGAAAGTGAAACCAAAGAGGTGTCTTAAAGGGATCATATGATACTTTTTAATGTTTTCCTTTAGTGTGTAATGTATCACTTTATGCATGTATAATATCAGCAAAATTTCAAAGCTCTAGTCTCCCACAAAGGGGTTTAGAACACTGATCCAGACCTGCCTAAAACGCCTCAATCAAAGTCCAGATAATCATTTTGGGGATGTCACAATGTGAAATATTAGCATAATGCCCACTCAAAGGCATAATCAAAAAAAGAAGGCGAGGCTTCAGTGAATTGTAGAGTTGTCACCACTTCATGGAGACACTGAGTTTCGATGAGAAAGCAAAACCCTTTGTTTGGCTTCTGAAAACGAGTGAAACTAAGAATCAGAGGTTAAGATTTATTTATAACGCTATTCCTGAACAGTACACCCCAAAAGTGTGTTTGTGTATAGTGCATTTTCATTTGTTGTATCTGAAAGGTATCAAAATAAAAGTTTACCACTGTGAATCATTCAGCTCAAGTTGTGCTTGTGAAGTTGGTTCAGGACCATCTGCTTGGTCATCGGCATTTTCAGAATCTGACTCAGGCCCAAACTGATATGGTAAAACCAACAACATTATTAACTGTGTGTTTATAGTTGCTTTAGAATCCTTGGAAGCTGAAGCTCATGATTATGGTGATGGCTGTTACATTTCTGAAACAAGCTTGAGGTGTTTGGCCAATCACAACGCACTGGGTCAGCTGGGCAATCACAGAACTCTGGGCTTTTCAGACGGAGGGGCTTTGTAGAAGCTGGAACTCAATTGACCCTTTTTACGGACTGTGATGATGATGCCTCTGGGCAAAGAAACTTTAAATACATACAGGGATAATTAACATAACCAGGAACACATGCAAACTCAATCAAAAACCATGGAGACAAACTAGCAAATGGAACACAGGCAAACAAGAACAGAACCGAAACCAAGAAAACAAAACCAAGACTGACTATACATGTAACATTACAAATTCAAGCTGGGTGGAACCAGCGGGGCCACAGGAGACTTTGGGCTGGATGGAACCAGAAGGGATTAATATAAATATCCTTTTCCAAATCAAAATAACCTGCATAGGTCAGCAGCAGCTCACCCTCAGTTGTGGAAGTATGTTTGGGGTCTTTCTCCATTCCCTCAAACTCCACTAGTGCTCCCACGGCGGCAGTTGATGTTACTGGCTCATGCACCTGGTCAGAGTCACTGTGGGGCTCAGGCTCCAGGGCAATGGTTGGCTCAGTCCTTTTTTACTGCTGCTCACTCATGCATCGCAGCAGACTCTAGCTCTCCATCTGCAGTTGGCCCTGGCATCATATCCGTGCAACGGGGTGATGGCTGGCTGGGCTCTGAGTCCGGAGTGGGGCTGGTGATGTCCTCCGCTGGGCAGATGGTGAGAGCTGATCCATTATTTACCAGAACGCACTCCACAAAAATGCTGAAATCCTCTCGAGGACCTTGGCATGCCTTGAACTGCTTGCTGAGGCTGGTGATGTAAAAAACGCAGAGTGAGCGATCCAGATAGTAAGTTAGGCACGTCAAATCCAAAACAATCTCTGGTGTGGTCCTCCAGGGAATGGTCCTTCTGCTCGAGTCAGAGCAGCTGGATGGCCAGCAGGTCCATTTAATGAAGCGCACGATGAAAGAAAAAAACAAAAACAGTCTTTAATAAAATAAACAATGAATACTCAGGAGATCGCAGGAGAATATATAATGCAACCACATTAATACTGACGTTACCAGACAAAGAAACTGAATACATACAGGGATAATTAACATAACCAGGGAAACATGCAAAACTCAATCAAAAACCATGGAGACAAACTAGCAAAGGGAACACAGGCAAACAACAACAGAAAACAGAGAAAACAAACCCAAAACTGACTATACAGGTTGCGGAGTGTTGTCAAATTTGACATATTTCTCTCTTTTGGCTGTTGTAATCATTTGTTCCCCTCTTTTGGAAAGTCGTGGAAATGCTATCATGGATTTTTTTTTTTTTTCATCTTCCACTCACCACTGTAGAAGTTAACCCAACTAGACGACTTCCGCTTCTGAGAACCCCGGAAATGTGAAAAGGGTCCATTGGAGATTTTCAGACAGACTAGGAATAAGGTACTGCAATAATGTACAGTATGTGAAAAATAATGTTTTTTTGAATATTAAAGCATGTTAACCTATTCTATTACACCCAGTAAACAAAATAATGATCTTTTAAATAGCATCATATGACACTTTTACAAGGATCCAAACAAGTCCAAATAGTGACAAGTTCTAAAATATTTTATTGGGTAGAAATTGTAAGTAAAATATATTTTAAAAATTATCTTTAGAGGGGCTATCAAATATTGTTGTGGACAATGGGGGCCTTATACTGCCTTATATCAAGGGTCTGATGTACGGGACTAAAGTCCACTAGAGAGCCTCAGAAAACCTCAGAGGCCACAAGATTAGTTTGAAATAAAGTAAAAAAAAAAACACGCTGAAATTCATGATGTGAGGCAATAACATGTAAACGGACATTATTTCTCTGGTGGAAATGCACTGCTGAACTTTCAATTGGACTTTTTTTTTTTTTTTTTTCACTGCTGTGTAGAGGTCTGCATGGACTAATTTTCCATCCTGCTTCAGCGAGTTTTTTCCCACACCTGCCAACTTTAAAAAAGTTGGTACACAGTGCCTGCTTGCAAAAAACCCTGTTATATATTATTAACATATATAGTTATATGTTATATATCCTAGTCCTATGGGGGTTTGAATATTATCGTCCTGTCACACAAAATCAGGTTCATGATAGAATCAATCACTTGCTGTGCCCCCCCGGCTCCTTTGAACCACTAATATAAGGGATCGTTCTTATGTATAAGCTGACTGACATAATGAGAGAATAAAAATGAACGTCTTACAAACATATATACTATGAACAATTGTGGCCTAATTGTGGCCACAAATAGTAACACATGATGTTTTATTAACAAAATTCGGGAGAAGCAAGTTCAGATAATTAACCTAATTAGCACAGGTGGAGAGCATTCAGTTAATCAACTCAACCAATGTCAAAAGGTATAAATTCAGCAGACTGACTTCTGTTCATCTGAGAGTTTATCAGCATCCCTCCTCCACCCCATCTCCTCACTTATAGTTCTATCTACTTTTACCACACCGGGGGGAGGACTCTGGGTTCGGGCCAAAATTCCAAGCTGGGAGCCCTCTCCCCGGACAGCACGCCAAATACGCATAACTTTACTCTATTTAATTATATGGATATGTGAACTCGTGAATTTGTTAAAAAAAAAACTGGAATGCACATTTTATCAAAAGTAACAAAAATCAATGAACTACTGAGAAACCAATTATGCAATTCAGTACAATGCAGAATTCAATTAGCACAACATCAGTGCCCTCAAAATTCAGCTGGAAATATTGTCTATAACTCATTAATTTTTTACTAACAAACAAACAAACAAACAAAAAAACTCAGAAGAGATTGAGGAGCAAGCATGTCGTTAATACAGTAGAACTGAAAGTTGTAAATGTTTCCATCTCAGTGACTTCAGTTGTGAGCTTATTATGTCTTTGACATTATAAAACAATGTGAGCCTCATAGTACTGTCTAGCATGACAGTTCAAGCGTGATCGCCCATGCTAGTTCAGTTAGCGATGTAGCCTACTCTACCTCAGCTTTGACAATGAGGGCCCTACGGCAGAACTGAATTCTCAGACACGGATTTTATTTTCTATGATGATTCAACATCAAAATAAATCTCCAAACAGAAGCGAAATGTATGCAGGATGCAAACATTTGAATCAGAAACATGCTGTCATCATTAAAACCATCAGTTAAAGCCTATATACCCGCAGCTCTCTAAACTTTCTCCTGCCGGGACCTGTCAAAAGCACTTAGACGACTATGCTGTACACTTCACAGAGCATTATACATGTGGTATTCCACACATAATACGGCGGGAACGATGCCAAAGTCGAACAACCTTGTCTAACATTTGTAGACACTAATGCCATGCAGTGTGCTTGCTTTGCCGTTAGCACCTTTCAAGCACTGTGCACGACCGAAAGGTCCCAATTCTTTTTATTTTTTTTATTTATTTTTTTTATTTTCCAGTTTATACTGATAACAGAACACTGTGGCATGCATTTGCTGACCCAGTGGTGATACAAAAGCCTGCACGTAAGCCTGCACATTAGCAGGTGCTGGTGAACATTAAAAGAAATGCAAAGCAGTCAAAAGAGAGATGGAGTCAGCACACAATATTGCTGAAAATGATATTCAATCTACCCTGGCCTGCTCAGAATTGTGTCCGACACAACGGCAGCAACGATGTGAGCATTTTGGAGAGTGCCCAGCTTATCCTGGCTCCATGCTGGGTGTTGCGGCTATGGCTGGTTATACAATAGCTCCTTTTGCTCATTTGTGCATTTCTGATTTTGTCAGATGGAGGGAGAACAGGTTGCTAAGTAACTATTAAAGGGTAAGGACAATTTCTACCTTTCAAAAAAAATAATAAAATAAAATCAAAATATAATTGAAAAGACAAGCCTCGATGCTGAGCGGTATACTGTTAATTACATTCGGCACATTTAATAATTAGCCTGTGACATGAGTGCACTTTAAAGCACACACTAAAAAATGTTAGGTTGTTTCAGCCCATGTTTAGGTCAAATGTGGACAAACCCAACCGTTGGGTTTAAAAATGTAATTAAAAAAAAATTAAACCAGCCGTTTGGTTTGTCCATATTTGTCCCAAACATGGCATGAAACAAACTAGCAATTTTTAGAGTGCATGATTTTTGATTGATTTGTTTCTCAGACAATGAAGATGAGGGGAAGAAGAATTATTTTAAAATGTCAAGTTTTTAGAAATATGTTATTTGTATTACTGATAGTTCTGAGAGAAAAAAAAAAAGACTCTTAAATATGCCATGTGTAAAAAGTAATAACACATTTTCCTTTTTGGAAGTGCACATATTTTTAAAGGTAAAACATATTTTCATAATTCATAATTATTGCATTTTTATTACAAGTATACATTTTTGTGAATGTACTTAATCATTTTCAAAAATGTTTTTTTTTTTTTTCTAGGTAAAAGTTTTTTTATATATATAAAATTGTGAATTGTGAATTATTAATTCAGAATTATTACATTTTTGAGGAGTCACACCACATGACATTTTACAACATGAACGACCCCTACCTTCTCATATTTTCTGAAATTTTAAAATACTTACTGACCTTGTTACAGTCATGAGGGTCTGCAGGGGGCCTCTGATGTCATTTTATGCATGTTCACTAAAAAAATTTCATTAAATAACATTTTTGTTGTGAAAAAAAAAAAGTCAATTTAGAATGTACTACAATGACATAAACATAACAACGAATGAATCGCATATGAATGTAATTTAAAAATGGGACAAAAAACGAGAGTCACTTGCACCAATCATTTTTATTCATATTTCTAATCAAGGTTTTGTCTCCTTTTTCTCATTTTTATTGTTTATATGTCTCAACAGCAAACATTTCACAATTTCATATGGTATTGTTTGATACTGACATTGTTGTTTAATTTTCTCACACTTTTCCCTATCAAGACACAGTTAATTGGTGCTAAAGAAGCCACATTTTTCTCAGTAATTTATTTATTTATTTTTAATTATAAACCATTTGATTTATGCTTTGGCTAGCCTAGTGGGGTGTTAATCAAAAATGGGGTCCTTTCAACAACAGCAGCACACATTTTACCATCAATTAGGCCAGTTCAAGATATAACCCTGAATGTCTTCATAGATAAGAGCCCATTCACAGCACATTTCATTTATAATGTTGTAAAGGGCTGCATCTGCTCTGTTATAGAGCAGGGAGCCGATTTTTCTCTGTCCTGAAAATTTCAGAGGCCATTAGTCCTGCGGCTGTCTTTACTTATAAATGTCACTCATAAGGCCACCGCTTCTGTCATTTCTCCATTAAAACTCAATTTTTGCACTTCTTAGTCTTGATAGACTGCCCTCCACAACAGTACTTTATTAAGAGCTGATTGTATAACACTTTGAAAAGGAAGCGAAAATGATATGGAAAAAAATCACATTTGGTTCTCCATCAGGAAAAAAGTCAGCTCTCTCCCGCTTTAAGTCAATTTTTCATTATGCTCAGCTATTGACCTTTCCTCCAACAGGAAGTGCTGCGACTATCTTTCTGAGGATTGTAATTGACAAGATGTCTCTTCTAATAGAAAAATGACCACATTTTTTCACAAGTTAATTATAAATTCAGTGGTTGCCTTAGTGCTGGCAGACGAGACAAGAGCTCAGTAAACCTTGGCCCATGTCAGGCAAACAATCATATCATTCATTATATCCCTGCCACACACATGCTGATTTTTGAGTTTTTCTCTTGGCCTGAAAGTCACTAATCTTATATATTGGTTTTGTCTGTATTTAGTAACACACAGACAGCAAATTGCACTGTTGATCCTGAAATCAATAATTATTCCTATTAATATTACTCATTTTAAATTATTCAGATCCTCCATGTTTGTGGTGCTAAAGAAATATCTAAATGGCATTATTTTGTCATTATTTTGTAGAGAGAAACCAATAATGTATCCTTATTTTTAATTCAATAAAGGTTACATTTAAGAGTGTTAATAAACTAGTAATGTTTTTAAGATGTATATTTATGTACGATGTCTAATATCAGCCAGTAACTGGTATGGTAATGATATCTTCCATTCCAAATCTTTATAGTAATACAAACCCGATTCCAAAAAAGTTGGGACACTGTACAAATTGTGAATAAAAACAGAATGCAATGATGTGAAAGTTTCAAATGACAATATTTTATTCAGAATACAACATAGATGACATATCAAATGTTTAAACTGAGAAAATTTATCATTTTAAGGGAAAAATAAGTTGATTTTAAATTTCATGGCATCAACACATCTCAAAAAAGTTGGGACAAGGCCACCACTGTGTGGCATCCCCTCTTCTTTTTATAACAGTCTGCAAACGTCTGGGGACTGAGGAGACAAGTTGCTCAAGTTTAGGAATAGGAATGTTGTCCCATTCTTGTCTAATAAAGGCTTCTAGTTGCTCAACTGTCTTAGGTCTTCTTTGTCACATCTTCCTCTTTATGATGCGCCAAATGTTTTCTATGGGTGAAAGATATGGACTGCAGGCTGGACATTTCAGTACCCGGATCCTTCTTTTACGCAGCCATGATGTTGTAATTGATGCAGTATGTGGTCTGGTATTGTCATGTTGGAAAATGCAAGGTCTTCCCTGAAAGAGACAACGTCTGGATGGGAGCATATGTTGTTCTAGAACTTGGATATACCTTTCAGCATTGATGGTGCCTTTCCAGATGTGTAAGCTGCCCATGCCACATGCACTCATGCAACCCCATACCATCAGAGATGCAGACTTCTGAACTGAGCGCTGATAACAACTTGGGTTGTCCTTGTCCTCTTTAGTCCGGATGACATGGCGTCCCAGTTTTCCAAAAAGAACTTCAAATTTTGATTCGTCTGACCACAGAACAGTTTCCCTCTTTGCCACAGTCCATTTTAAATGAGCCTTGGCCCAGAGAAAACACCTGCGCTTCTGGATCATGTTTAGATATGGCTTCTTTTTTGACCTTTAGAGTTTCCATTCGGCAACGGCGAATGGCACAGTGGATTGTGTTCACCGACAATGTTTTCTGGAAGCATTCCTGAGCCCATGTTGTGATTTCCATTACAGTAGCATTCCTGTATGTGATGCAGTGCCGTCTAAGGGCCCGAAGATCACGGGCATCCAGTATGGTTTTCCGGCCTTGACCCTTACGCACAGAGATTGTTCCAGATTCTCTATATCTTTGGATGAAATTATGCACTGTAGATGATGATAACTTCAAACTCTTTGCAATTTTTCTCTGAGAAACTCCTTTCTGATATTGCTCCACTATTTTTCGCCGCAGCATTGGAGGAATTGGTGATCCTCTGCCCATCTTGACTTCTGAGAGACACTGCCACTCTGAGAGGCTCTTTTTATACCCAATCATGTTGCCAAGTGACCTAATAAGTTGCAAATTGGTCCTCCAGCTGATCCTTATATGTACATTTAACTTTTCCGGCCTCTTATTGCTACCTGTCCCAACTTTTTTTCGAATGTGTAGCTCTCATGAAATCCAAAATAAGCCAATATTTGGCATGACATTTCAAAATGTCTCACTTTCAACATTTGATATGTTATCTATATTCTACTGTGAATAAAATATAAGTTTATGAGATTTGTAAATTATTGCATTTTTTTTTATTCACAATTTGTACAGTCTCCCAACTTTTTTGGAATCGGGTTTGTACATGAACTTTGCATTGAAATTAATTGAGCTGAATAATAATTATCTCCTGTAGATCAGTGGCGGAGCCAGGATATTTTCATTGGGGTGGCACAAAAATCTTCATTATTTCAATATAAAAATGAGTTTGACTATATGTATGGATAGTCTGTGTTTCTGTGTTCTTTGTACTGGTTAGTTTTAATGTTTATGGTTAGTTTTTCGCATACAGGCGACGACATTGTCAAAACGATCCCCATTCATACAAATCCATGAAAATGACTAAAAACGCTGTATTCTGCTGGCAGGCCATTAGATGGCGATGAAACACGATAGACTGAACATGTAATGCACATGTGCATGACGCCATCGTTTTCACAGATTCACGTTTTTGCTGTTCACACGGAGACCGCTTTCAAAACCTTGCACTTTGAAACCCGTTGTCGTGTAAATGAATGGCCAAAACACATGAAAAGTTTTCCGTTTTTAGTTGAAAATTGTGTCGTGTAAACGGCCTCTTAGATTTCTTGGTTACTCGTTTGATTATCATTTACACCTGTTGTCCATATGATTGATTGGTTTGTTCAGCGTCTTTAAACGCTGTGTTTCTTTCAGTTCTTTGTTAGTTCTTATCATTTTAGATTTGGTTGTTCTGTTCTTGCTTCCTAGTTCCTGAGTTTTTTGTAAAACAAATGTAAAATTGCTGCATTTAAATCATTTGCTCATCTTTATTTTCAATCTCACTGTGACACTATAAAGCAGTGGAGTAATTTAGTGACTATAACACAGCTGAATACATTTAATTTGTACTTAATTGTAATTGAGACAGTAGTGAATCAAGGTGCGTTCGCGCCACCTCGTAATCACGATATTCTAGCTTGTAAAAAGTGTTCTTGCAGAGCTCATCATTACAGCTTGTAGGATGGGAGTTTTCTGAAAGCTTCCACGTGTACCACGTGGCCGCTGTACCACCTGACCACTGTAGATTCATTTAGGTGTTGATTCTGGCGTCACAGAAATGTATAATTCCCAGTCCGAGGACGTGAACAGCTCTGAATGTAATGTCACGTGTTGTCATCTCAAGATTCCGGTAAATACGAGGTGGTGTGAACTCAACATTAGATCAAGTAATACTAAGTGAATTTGACAATATTTAATTAATCAACCTTCATTAAATTTTATATAATTACTAGTTTCAAAAACTTGCACTGAAAAAGTAAACAATGGATGTTTAACATTCTACTAGTTGTCAAAATAGAATAGTTCCATAGCTAATACCTAAAATGAAATTGAAAAAAAAAAAAAAAATTGTGTTATCTTTTGAATCCTCATGTGCAAGAATGTGATTATGACAAGGGTGGAAGCTGACAGCACATAACTGAGAATGTAAGATTAGTTCTTTTAGGCACTTAAATGTTATTTTCATTTGTAATTTCATACAAAGTAACACAAAATTGGCACCTTTTTGCTAGTATAAATGCATAGTGCTCACGTTTATTGTGCATTAAATTACAGATAAAAAATTACACATCAATTTGTGTCATAAATTGTAATCTCACACAGCAGTAGGCTGTATTTTATGCTGCCTTCACGTGCTCTCAGAATTATCGTAAATACCAATTTCCAAGGTAAAAATTGCACATAAATGCCCTCCCATTTCACGTGATGCTATAAGCTTGTAATCACGACTGCAGAAGTAGGAATTATCACATTTTCGATAGCGCGTGAAGGCAGCATACCTTTGAAGAAATGTTCTTAAATGTGACGAATATACAGTAACATATATGCATAGTTTTGACCAGAAGTGGACAAAGTATAACTCCATTACATGAGTGAAAGTACAGTTACTACTGGTCAAATATTACTCTGTTACATGTGAAAGTTGTAAAGTGCACATCACTGGCAAAATGCTCAAGGTAGCTCGCTGTGCCATCATGGTGGTTTAGCCAGTCAGTGATGCTCATCCGACATGCTAGCATATGACTACCTTGAAC
The DNA here is from genome assembly GCF_024489055.1 of Chanodichthys erythropterus. NCBI lineage: Eukaryota > Metazoa > Chordata > Actinopteri > Cypriniformes > Xenocyprididae > Chanodichthys > Chanodichthys erythropterus. The sequence goes on along the minus strand of NC_090221.1, from coordinate 5,979,561 downwards.
TCATTTAAATACTTGTTTAAAAGTTACAAAGCTCTTTTCAAAGTTGAAATCATACTAGAAAAGAAAGGATTTTACATTGTGTTTATTTGACGAGATTATGCTGAAACATATTTCTGGCAGGACTTCAGTTAACGTTATTAGCCCAACTGCGTTTGTGCATGTTAACGTCACTGTTGAACTTTACCTACATTAGCGATGTATTCACAAGGCTATGGCAATTTGGCGGGCAAATCCATAAAAAAAAAAAAAAAAAAACTTTTCACAGTCTAACGTTAGGCACGTCTTGTATGTTCTTCTGCTCGTTTACAGTCAGAAAACAGCTAGCGCGACGGTGCTAGAGGACTTACAGTGATTGTCATCAAAGTCCCTAAAAGACAAGTCATTTCACTCGGCGGCCATCTTTGAAACGCCTCTTGGGCATTCCTATCTCTTTGAATGGGGAAACATCAAATTCTCCAAAGTTGTTTGCCAAGCTTTTGATTAAATTTCATATTTGAAATCACCAATGAAATCTGACAATTACTGTCTCATAAATTTTGTTTCTAGCTTCTCTTGTGTCTCATTTCGGTAGCGCGCATCTGACTGTTTCTATAGGAACCGGAGCTTCTAACGGCTGCTGCAGTGACGCGATGACTTTACCAATCAGCGATTGGCTCTTATTTAGAAGGCGGGACTTATTCCACCATTTTGCGAGTTGCACTTTCTCCCATTCAAAACAATATGATTGAAACGTGTTATTCTATAGTCTTTGTTGTCATTCTGTTAACAGATTCTCAGAGGGAATCAGTGATGCTTGACAGTTTTAACTTTTTTTTGTTTGCAGTGCAACTAAGTAAGACATTTTCCTGGATCAACATGTTTTGTTGATCCTGGAACAACATATCTGAAAATTTAGTCCTAACCTTTTCCAACCCCTTAACCTTACCCTACCCATAACTTATCCCTAAAATCATAGGGAAATGATAGGTGAATAACACTAATGTAGAAGCACCTAACCTAGGTTGTAAGCCTAAATTTGGCATAAATGGTAAACTTGTCCCTCAAATCTGATTGGTTGATTGGAATGTTGTTCCAGGTGCGCTGAACGCTGACCGGAAACGCTCAAGCCGTAATAAGTAGAAAAGGGAAGTAGTTGTGCAAATAGTCCATTTCCATTTCAAGCTTTAACCAGAAATTAAGTTTACATACTTCAATATACTTCCGCAGGTTGGACGGCGAGTTTTTGAAGACTGTGATATGGTTCGTTTTAGGCAAACAAAGCAATGTTTAAAACGAAACTAATCTTAAATCTTGTATGGCAGCGGGTGCACGCAATTCGCTGAGGAACCGTCTTCTTCCATTGTGTCATCAGCTGATCAGTGTTCAAAAAAATCATCGACTGGCTTTCAAAGCTGCTACATAGTAACGACATTCAAGGACCTTTATAGAAATGTAGTCGAGTGAAAAGTACAATATATTCTCTTTCAAATGTAGTGAAGTTAAAATCATAAGTTTCCAGAAAAAAAAAATAAAAACAGTACTAAAGTAAATGTACTTTGTTACTGTCCACCTCTGGTTTTGATGCCGCATGCTTTAATTGCCTCCATTTAATCATGTAGTAATTATTCCTTTACAATTTTGCATATCTACTGTTTGCTGTTTACTGTTGATCTACTGAAGCTCCCTTGTCACCTGTACATTTTCCACACTCGTTTGTCATTCCAAACCTGTATGCTATCATTTTTATTTTTTTATTTTTTTTTATTTATTTTTTTTTCCCCATAGAACAACAGTTCATAGTCGATACAGGCTGTCAAGCTTTGAAAAAAACCAAACAAAAAAAACCAAATGAGTCCACATGAAAAGTAGACCATAATACACAATATATTTATTTATTAAAATAAAGGAATTAATAAATAAATAAAATATTTGTTATTAAAATGTGTTAGTAAATTAAATGAAATTATTGAATTGTGTGAATAAAAAAACAAAACAAAAAAAAAACAGCAGCATACAGTTTTGAAATGACACTCTGGTGTATAAATAATGACAAGATTAAATTTTTTAATTTTTGGGGGGCTTAAGTATCCCTTTAAATTCAAACCAAGCAAGAATCACATCTGCTTCTCAGTGACACAGATGTTTTATACAACTTCAATATCTGAAAGAGAATGTGTCCAATAATACAGGTGATTTGCTTTGTATTACCAAACAATTCAGGAGACAACGGATCATCTGTCAAGGTAATGAAAACATGACAAGTCTCCGCCGCATACATGCTCATCTGCCCTTCATTTGCCCCCGGTACCTCTCCCTGAACCCTGCAAGTGATAAGAATGACAAACACACTCAGCAAACTTGAAAATGATTTAACAGTCTGTGAGAGCCACTCATTCATTTCTGTCTGTAACAGAGCTCATCTGCATTACGCTCACCTCAGTGGCATCATGGTCACTAGCTCCAGACCATAGGCTATTCCATCAGCAAAATGTAGATGAAATGAAATTGTGGAACGGTTTCCTATTTGTTTGTTTGTTGGGGGAGGCCATCTCCTCTATGATTCAAACTGACCTTTTCCCAGGTGAGATTGAGGATTTGGCTGAGTGTTCGAGCTGTTCCTGCATACCCACTCCACTGGTGCCCACTGAAGCAGGGCCGAGCAGTTTAGAGTCAGCCACGTGTCACGGATGGCTAATATGGGAAGCACTTGGACATTGACGGTGTGTGGTTTTGGAAAGACCTGTGTTTTGTGCAGCTTTAAAGCATGTTAAATCAAACAACTCTAGACTAGGAAGACTGAATTGGCTGTTCTTTTGACTTTGCTATGGTGCAGAGGTATTGTCGTTATGTTTCCTTACAGTGTTGTGCCATGCTATGTCAGTCAGTCTGTGTTTGATAGCATGTTCTTTAAGTCAAGTCATATATATGAGCCAATCTCGCAACTTAAACCATTGGCAAAAACTATCAAAGAACCCTGCAGAGGGGAGTTGGCTGTCAAATTAAGGGACCAAATGTGCAGTGCTGTTCATTTTAGTATATTATGGAAGCATACCCAACTTTTTCCTCTTCTGAGTGGAGAGAAGCTATCTCAAGAGTTATTCAGCTGTGACTTGATAGACATCCAAGTTTTGGAAGCAGACTTTTGCACATTCTGCTGAATCAATTCAAAGTTCATTTAATGGAAAGCTCTGTAACAAATAGGAACAATTTGGATTACTTCAGCAATATCATAAAAGCAAGGTAATTTCACCCATGTAAATATTCGTAAATAAAAAAAAAAAAAATACATAAAAAAATAATAATGATAGAGTGATATTGCTTTTAAGGTGTGGTCACACTCACAGACAAAACAAACGAACAAAAAACAATTGTCTATTGTCAATGGTGTAGTGATGTATGAAGCACCACTCATAGGGTTGTCACTTTCAAAAGAAACAGCTTTCATCATCACATGGAAATCCAGATCATGTGGATTCCCATTGAAATGACTGAAAAAAAAGAAAAAAAAAACCCTGCTGACAGCACAAATAATAGTTCCAAACAAGCGTAATGGTGTTTGTATTGTTCCTGAATGTATCAGAGCTTTTGAAGAAGAGGAAAAAAGAAAAAGAAAAACGTGATGAAATGATTCAACGACTCACCGATGAATACAGTCGCATGTTTCATTCCTGAATTAATCAGTGGTTTTGAATGAATTAGTTGAGTGTATTATTCAACAACTCACTGGTGAATACAGTCACGTTTCGTTCCTGATTAATTAGCAGTTTTCTTCTTCTTTATTTATTTATAAAGCCATTTCACACAACTACTAGTTGATCCAAAGTGCTGTACAATACAGGTGGAATAAAATTAATAAGAGACAACGAAACACAACATAATACGATTTACATGGCTAGATAAAAGCTATTGGCATAAGATGATTTTTAAGGCGGCATTTAAATATAGGTAAAGAAGGCGCAGCTCTAATATAAGCTGGTAAATTGTTCCATAGACTAAGACCAGCAACAGCGAAGGCTCAATCCCCTCTGCAATGGAACCTAAATCTAGGAACAGTGAGGAGACCAAGGTTACTGGATCTTAGGAACCTATTTGGTTTATAAATAGAGATTGCCTCTGAGAGATATGGTGGGGCTTGATTGTGCAAGGATTTGTAAACAAAGTTAAAATTTTAAAACTAATTCTAAATTTAATTGGTCATTTTTGAATGAATCACTTGAGTGTACTATTCAGTGAATTTTTGTTCTTGAATGACTCAGCACTTTTGAATGAATCGTTCAGTGATTCACTCGAGAATGCCATTTGTCACCACCTACTGGCCCTCACTAAAAAACACAGACTGACAGTCTGTCTGGTATTCGCAAACATAGATTAGTTGTATATGTTTTTATTAGCAGTTTTAGATTATGTGTTAATTGCAATTTCTTAAAAAAAATGTGATTACGACTTTACGATTTAAAGATTATTTTATATTGCTTGTTGTCAAACAAAATGGAATTTCTGGTTTCATCTTGAAAACATCAATAAGATTGTGCTGTTTCAGTAAGTGGTTGATTGGGAGCCTGGCTATGTTTAAAATAGAAATAAATACCATTGGTCTTAAAATGTCAGGGAGACCACAGTTTAATTGGCTAATCAAAAAGGCCCCAGTAAGGGCTGGACAGAGGGATTACAGTCAGAACCAAGTCACCCTGAGTGACAGCCAAGATTTCTAGTGTGTGAAGAAGAGTAATTGGAAAGTGCTGTGGAGTACAGGGAAGGATTTTTCATCATCTTGCCAAATGGCACTAAGGATCTCTAGCATATCCTTCCTCATAGGAGTAACATCAGTCTTTCTGGTTTATTTTTGAGTCTGTATATGAATATCTCTGTAGATTGGGAATGATTTAAAAAATAAGTTTAGCACCATTTAATTCTTTCAACTGGAGTTTTAATGTGCGTTGAGTGAAACGCGGGCAACATATTCAATATTTAAAAGCATTAATATTATCAAACCATGCACAGTAGTACACCATTTGTACACAAATCGAACTGCAGTTTGCAGGCAACACATTAAACACAACAATTGCACTTCATAGGATGTTTATACACATATATTGATGTTCAAAAGTCATGCAGGCGTAAAATAAAGCTAATGAAGCATTGCCATTATTTTTCCTTTCTGTCTAAAAATCTTCATATACATCTCTGGGGGAGTTATGGGAACCCCTTGACATGTTGTTTTCTGTTCATTAACCCACCAGCTGCTCATTCAAATGAGCCTAAAGGCAATATCTCACTGTTGAGTCACCATTCAGTCTACAACTCACAACTGTGGGTGTCCTGTCCCGACTTTCTAATTCTCACCTTTTCCAGGTGTTCCGCAAGAAAAAAAAAAAAAAAAAGAGAAAAAAAAAGGCAGTGCAATGGAGGAAAATGTGTAATATTATTCAATCCTTTGCATTTTGTTTAGAAACTCCAGCATTGTCGACCAGCGATTGTTATGCAGTGCATATTTTAGCATATCCAAAATCTGATTACATGCACATTTCATGACCATATAGTGCAAAGCCTACCATAATTTTACAGCCCTTCTTTTCTTCCCCAGCACTCATAAATCCTATGATTGACTGTGGATGTGCCCTTATGCGGAAAGCAGAAATGCATAGGGAGAATAGCTCCCTGATGTATCACATTAAAATATGATGCACAGCCGCGCTTTTTGCCAGATTACACTAAATAATTCACTTGCCTTCAGAAAATGAAACGTGTATCTGTGCAGATTATTTACTGTTTTGAAATTATTATTATTATTATTATTTTTTAAAAAGCCATGGTAAAAATCCAGCTAGATTGTATTAATGGTTGACATACCAGTGTCAAATGCAACAGCAAAATAACTTCTTTCCAAGAGGGCATATGTCTTTTAATTGGTGTTTGAAATTATTTAAAACAAGGTTTAGAATCACTTGTTCCCTTTCGTGGGAACTATCGACGCTACGTCGGATGACGTGATGGGAACCCTCTGTATTTTTGTGTTCGTGAAGCACCTCTGTATCCAACCAATGAAAAGACGCGACGTCAGAGGCGGGTGACGTCACGGATCAGGAAGCTATAAAGCACACCTGAACACAAAGCACGCCAGCTTCTGTTGTCTTCAGCAAGCGTTCTCTGTATCTTGTCTGTCTTATTTATTGTTGTCTGTCTGATATATATATATACATATTCACACAGTGATCTCTTCGTCCGAGGACAAGAGTTTCAAAGCACAAAAATAAGACAAAAAGCATTATGGCGGAAAAGCAGCAACAGTTTAAAAAGTGTACTCCTCCTTGTCCACGCTACATAGTGACAGGAGATTCACACGACATGTGTGTGAAATGCCTGGGGGTTGAGCATGCACAGGCGGCTCTCGAGGGAGCCGTCTGTGTACACTGCGATCAGCTCACCCTCAGAGTGCTGCGATCTCGCCGGGCGCTCTTTGAGGAGGGCGCCGAGGCGAGTGTTCCCCGCGGGTCTGGTCCCGCTGTTGCCGAGGCACAGCGAAGGCTGCACTCGTGGGGTTCACAGATGGATCTAGCAGAGGGGGAAGAGACGGGCACTGCCCTATCGCTTCCCTTACCTGCTAGACCCAGTGTCTCTTCTTTGGTGGCGGAAGCACGCGTAGCGGTTTCTTCCCCCCGAAGAGAGGCACCGATGCTTAACATATCTTCCTCCGAGGAGGTTGATGTGGAGAGCGTCGATGAGGAACCGCCATCCTCATCCCCTGCTTATGAGGAGCTATTAGAGGTAGTGACCAGGGCAGTAGAAAAGTTAAAAATCGACTGGCCCGCGGAAAAAGCTGAAAATAAACCAAAAAGTAAGCTTGATGAAAGGTTTCTTCCCGCGCGGTCACTACCTCAGCGCCGGGGTCTGCCGTTTTTCCCGACCTCCACACCGAGGTGTCGAGGTCGTGGAAGAGGCCAGTACAATACAGACTGTACAGCCCGCAGACGTCACTATATAGCAATATAGTTGGGCTGAAACGTCACGGCTATGGGGCGATGCCTCGGGTCGAGGAGACGCTCGCGAGCCATCTCTCACCCGAGCCCACATCGTCCCTTAAGACCCCGACGCTGCCCACCAAGCCCCTAAAGACAACTTCCAGCTTGGTGGGCAAGGCTTATTCGGCGGCAGGTCAGGCGGCGGCATGCCTTCATACCATGTCTATCTTACAGGCATACCAAGCCGACCTGCTGGGGGAAATTGATGACACTGGGGAAGCGTCCTTTGAGGCTATTCACGAGCTCAGAAAGGCAACAGATTTAGCTCTCCGGGCCACCAAGGAGACGGCCAAATCCATCGGCCGCTCTATGGCAGCCCTGGTGGCCACGGAGAGGCATCTCTGGCTCAACCTCTCAGACATCAAGGAGAGAGATAAAAATGTTCTCATGGACGCGCCGCTGTCTCCTGATGGCCTGTTCGGCGACGCAGTGTCAACTGTCGTCGACAGGTTTCAGGAGACACGAAAGCAGACAGCGGCATTTTCTAAAATTATTCCCCGCCGCTCACATCCCCCCGCGGCTGCGGGGCGGGAGCAGCCTCGGCCGACAGCCAGCTCCTCAGCACACAGGGTGCAACAAAGAGCCAGTGTCGCCTCCCGCGCTCCCCCACAAAGATTTGGGGGGCCGGGGCGGGTGGCACAGGCGAAGCCTTCCGGAGGTAGGACGGATCTGAGGACCGTCATTATCTCCCGGAAGGCTTCAAAGAAGAGGTCCTGACCTTTATAGTGCAGGATCTCTCGAGGGCAGCCCCCTCCGGGGGGATTCGGATATCGGGTCCCTCCCGGTGCCCTCAGGGGACCGTCCTGTCAACCCTGCCACCCAGCGTGCGTCAGGGCACAGCGGTCTCCGCCGATCCTCCGAGGAGGGTTGGCCAGCACGTGATTCGCCTGTCTGCCGGTGCGCCGCGTCAGATGGACGAGCCAAGTGCTCAAAAACACCAGAGACCAGTCTCGAGAGACTGGTTCCCTTAGTAGAATATTTGGAAGAGTGGAAAAATCTCCCGAATGTTTCGAAGTGGGTGCTGCTCATGGTAGAACAGGGCTACAGAATTCAGTTCGGTTCACGACCGCCCAAGTTCAATGGGGTGCTTCCTACGGTGGTAACCCCAGAGCAGTCTCTGGTGATGGAGCAAGAAGTAACGACGCTTTTGCAAAAAGGGGCTATAGAAAGGGTTTCCCCTCCCAGCAAAATGTCGGGCTTTTACAGCCGCTACTTCATTGTTCCGAAGAAGGATGGAGGGTTGCGTCCGATCATAGATTTACGTGTGTTAAATCGATCAGTAAGGAAGTTGAAGTTCAAAATGCTTACACTCAGACAGATCATCCCTCAGATCAGGTCCGAGGACTGGTTTGTAGCGATAGATCTGAAAGACGCATACTTTCATGTATCCATCCATCCTTCACACAGGAAGTTCCTCAGGTTTGCTTTCGGGGGCGAAGCTTACCAATACAGGGTTCTTCCGTTCGGCCTATCCCTCTCACCCCGCACGTTCACGAAGTGCGTGGATGCAGCGCTGGCTCCGCTGAGACTCCAGGGCATCCGCGTGCTGAACTATATCGACGATTGGTTGATACTAGCTCAAACAGAACAATTGGCAGTTCAACATCGAGATGTTGTTCTGTCGCACATGAAAAGGCTTGGGCTGAGGCTCAACGCCAAAAAGAGTGTGCTGGTCCCAAGTCAGGTTGCAAACTATTTAGGTGTAATCTGGGATTCCACCACGATGCAGGCGCAGTTGTCCCCTGCTCGTGTGAGTTCCATTCTCGGGGCCGTGAAAGGGGTGAAATTAGGCCAGTCACTCACTGTAAAACAGTGTCAGAGACTGTTGGGTCTGATGGCAGCTGCGTCCAACGTCATTACTTTTGGCCTCCTGCACATGAGACCCTTACAGTGGTGGCTCAGGACCAAGGGGTTTTCCCCGAGGGGAAATCCTTTTCGCATGATCAAAGTCACGCGGCGATGCCTTCGTGCTCTGGTCATGTGGAAGAAGCCTTGGTTCCTAACCCAGGGACCCGTGCTGGGGACTTCTGGTCGTCGTGTAATGCTTACGACAGATGCTTCCCTCACGGGCTGGGGGGCGATCATGAGTGGTCGCTCGGCTCAGGGTCTTTGGGAGGACCATCAGCTCTCCTGGCACATAAATCGGCTGGAGATGATGGCGGTGCTTCTTGCACTGAAACACTTCCTCCCCGACCTGAGAGACCATCATGTGCTGGTCCGAACGGACAACACTACGGTGGTCTCGTATATCAACCATCAGGGGGTTTGCGGTCTCGCCCATTATCAAAGTTGGCCAGTCGCATCCTCCTCTGGTCCCAGGGAAAGCTCCTCTCGCTGAGAGCAGCCTACATCCCCGGGCGGTTGAATGTGGGAGCGGACGCCCTGTCGAGGCAGGGCGCGAGATCGGGGAATGGAAACTCCACACCAAGGTGGTGGAGTTAATATGGAAAACTTTCGGTCGAGCTCAAGTCGATCTTTTTGCCACAGAGGAGTCAGCTCAGTGTCCTCTGTGGTACTCACTTCAACACCCAGCACCTCTAGGGCTGGATGCCATGCTACAGACGTGGCCGAGGCTACGTCTGTATGCATTTCCCCCAGTCTCAATGCTCCCGGGAGTTCTGGAAAAGGTTCGCCAGGAGAAGGTCGACCTAATATTGGTGGCCCCTTACTGGCCGACCAGAATATGGTTTTCGGACATAATGTCTCTTCTGCACGGCTCTCCCTTAGAGCTTCCCCTCAGGCAGGATCTCCTGTCTCAAGTGGGCGGCACGATTCTCCATCCCCGCCCAGAAATGTGGAAACTGTGGGCCTGGCCCCTGAGGGGGCAAGGCTCATAGGATCTGGTCTCCCAACTGAGGTTGTGGAGACCATCCTTCATTCCAGAGCTCCCTCCACGAGGAAGTTGTACTTATACAAATGGAAATTGTTCTCTGTGTGGTGTGAACAACATAATTTGGACCCGGTCCATTCTTCAGTCTCAGACGTGCTTCGGTTCCTTCAGGAAAAGTTCTCGGAAGGTTTAACCCCTTCCACGCTGAAAGTATATGTGGCCGCTATTTCGGCTCATCATATTCCTGTAGGGGGCTCCTCGCTGGGTCGAGACCCTCTAGTAGTACGCTTCCTCCGTGGTGCACTCAGGTTGAGGCCTGTGGTGCGCACAAAGACCCCGACCTGGGACCTCACTATTGTGCTCCAAGGGCTGGCTGAGGCTCCCTTCGAGCCAATAGAGGAGGTGTCAGACAAATTCCTGACACTTAAAACTATCTTTCTCTTGGCCGTCTCTTCTTTGAAGAGAATTGGTGATTTACAAGCGCTGTCAATAGCTCCATCTTGTCTTGAGTTTGCGCCTGGTATGGTGAAAGCCTTTTTGCATACCAGGCCGGGCTATGTTCCAAAGGTTCCGACGAGGGTCCCAGGCCCCATTGTACTTGAGGCTTTCTGCCCGCCTCCTTTTGCAAACTTGGATCAGGAAAGGAAGAATCTGCTTTGCCCTGTAAGAGCATTAGATGCGTATGTCCACAGAGCTGCCCTGTGGAGAAAAACAGAACAATTGTTTGTGTGTTATGGGTCCCCTAAGAAGGGGGGCCCAGCATCTAAACAGCGGATGAGCAAGTGGGTGGTCGAGGCCATCTCACTTGCATATGAGACGGTGGGGCGCCCGTGTCCTTTGATGGTGCGGGCTCACTCCACGAGAGGTATGGCCGCGTCCAGAGCTCTTCTATCTGGTGTCTCTATGGACGACATTTGTGGTGCGGCTGGATGGTCATCCCAGCACACCTTTATCAGATTTTACAATCTTCACCTTAATATCACTCCGGGGGCCAGGGTGCTACAAGATAGCAGCCAGACACTTGGAGAGACGGCGTAGTTGGGATTGCGTTCCCATCACGTCATCCGACGTAGCGTCGATAGTTCCCACGAAAGGGAACGTCTCGGGTTACGAGTGTAACCCTTGTTCCCTGAGTAAGGGAACGAGACGCTACGTCACGTGGCCGTATCTCCTGCATACCTGGTGCGCTTGCTTCAGACAACCTACAGAAGCTGGCGTGCTTTGTGTTCAGGTGTGCTTTATAGCTTCCTGATCCGTGACGTCACCCGCCTCTGACGTCGCGTCTTTTCATTGGTTGGATACAGAGGTGCTTCACGAACACAAAAATACAGAGGGTTCCCATCACGTCATCCGACGTAGCGTCTCGTTCCCTTACTCAGGGAACAAGGGTTACACTCGTAACCCGAGACGTTTCCTTTGAGACTTTCTGAGACATTCTCTTGAGACTTTTTTTTTTTTTTTTTTTTATGAAGGGAACATTCTGAACACAGACATTTGAAATACTGCTAAATCCGAAATATAGTTACTGCGAGCACATGCATTTACGTGCCGAATGTAAATGTGACCATCACGTAATTTGTGGTTCCCTTAAGGTAAAGTAAGGTAAGGTAAGGTAAGGTAAGATTTTGTGATTCAGTCCTATTTGTCCTATTCCCAAAACGCTCTGGTACATGATTAATAAGGCTGCAATGTTTAGCCATCTGCCAGTTTTGTTTACATTATTGTCACATTTAATAACTTTAATTAATCTGAAAAACATCACTTACTGTAGAAACCTTACTTTATCTAAATAGGTATCATTCATCTACAGATTTTAAATCAAGGCTACTTGACATTTTAAGTCCAGCCAAGCCATTTACTTAAAAGTTCTATGAACAACTTTTTTTCTCTTCTTACACAGGAAAAGTAGGGCATTTGCTGCAAATGTGAGGCAGGATACTGTATCTGTTTAAAAATGCATAATATGAGAAATAATAGGCTACAGGGTCTCTGACATTTACCCTTTACCCATTTACATCTACCCAAAAAGGTCCTTTTTGTTTTTAGCCATATGTTCAGATATCTTTGCTGCCTTCACATGCTATTGAAATTATCATAAAAATTAGTTTCCTTGTTAAAAATTAGACGTGAACACCATATTTACCACTGGGAAGCTCAGGGATAATTTTGATTCCCAAGTTCCTGAGATGGGCGTGCCATAAACTTTAAAGGATTAGTTCACTTCAGAATTAAAATTTCCTGATAATTTACTTGCCCCCATGTCATCCAAGATGTTTGTCTTTCTTTCTTCAGTTGAAAAGAAATTAAGATTTTTGAGGAAAACATTACAGGGATTTTTATCCATATCCATATAGTGGATACTTTAACAGTTACCAACAGGTTGAAGGTCCAAATTGTAGTCTACACGATCCCAGCCAAGGAATAAGGGTCTTATCTATCGAAACGATCGGACATTTTCTAAAAAAAAAAAAGTAAAAATATAAAAATTACATACTTTTTAACCACAAATGCTCATCTTGCACTAGCTCTGCCATGCGCCACGCATTACAATATTACGTTGGAAAAGTCACACGTGACGTAAGCAGAGGTACCGTGGTAGGTACCAAATTCAAAATCGAAAACATTTCAAAACACTTGCTCGATACTTCAACCTATGTCACGTGTGACCTTTCCAACATGATTACGTAATGTGTGGCGCATTGAAGAGCAGTGCAAAACAAGCATTTGTGGTATAGATGTTGTTGTTGTTGTTGTTGTTTAATTTAGAAAATGACTGATCATTTCTAGATAAGACCCTTATTCCTCGGCTGGGATTGTGTAGAGCCCTTGTAAGCTGTGCTGAAACTGCAATTTGGACCTTCAACCCATTGTTAACTGTTGAAGTCCACTATATGGAGAAAAATCCTGGTATGTTTTCCTCAAAAAACAAATATTTTCGACTTTCGATCTTGGATGACATGGGGGTGAGTAAATAATCAGAAAATTTTAATTCTGAAGTGAGCTAATCCTTTTAACATGGTGGAGATTAGATTGGTTGCTGCTGTGATTGCTATTACATATATGAATAATTATTTGAAGCATATTGTATGTTTTATACACAGCGAAAATAGCCTGTATTTGACAGAAATTCCAGAATTGTCAGCAAGCTGAATATCTAGATATATTTTTGGTTTTAATAAGATTTCCCCAACAAATAGACCTGGTGTCCTCCATGATTGCTGCTCTTTCTGATAACAAAGCACTAGGACAAGCTCATAATCACAACTTCAGAGGTGGTATAAGTAGAAAATGTCCAATAGCATGCGAAGGCTCCATTAGAACATTTTAATGTATAGCTACACAGATATTTTATGTGATAAGTATTAAAACTAAAAGCACTCAATGAAGCTCAGATATGGGTCTACGGCAACCGCCCAAATCTTTCAGCACAACCGAGAGGGTGTTAACTTTGAAAACACAGTAATTTACAAGTTTGAAGGCATGCCATTGAAGTCACTAATGAAGCACCCCCAGCTGAGGTTGATTAACTGGGATCACCTGTGAGGGGACTGAGGCCAGACTGAAGCTACAGAAACACATCATGGAAGCCTGCCAGATCCATTTGCTTATGTGAGGCTTGTGTCATTGAAACGACTTTTATTTGATCTTCATTTACACATGTTATTTCAAGTATCCAGCAATATTGTAAATGTCTTCACAAGCAGAACGCAAGATCCGAGATATGAATTGATACCTGCTGACTCATGTAAAAACCTTGTTTGTGCAATAAATATCATGTTGATGGTCTTGTTTTTCATTAGGTAAATTAATCCAAATCAGTCAGTCAGCACTTGGCATTTTATCATACGCTTTTTCATTCAAAGTGATTTACTGTCCTGTAATTGCACGGACAGTCCCCCTGGAGCCACATGGGGTTAAGTGCCTCGCTCAAGGGCACAATGGTGATGAGAGAGTGGGATTGTGATCTCCAAATCTCACTAGTTCCTAGATCACCCCTATTAGAAACTGAACCTATTGGCCCAGATACTTCACCAAGAGACCATCACATACAACAGTTTTAGCTTTCTTTTTTCGTTTTGAATCGGATCTACTTTTACAAATGGTTTCTAAATACACCTTTTTTATATACGAGTATATACTTCAACAGGAATTTTAAATGTTTATGTAACCCCAGAAGTTGGACAACAAAGTTAGCCAGGTCTTGTATTTTCACCTTGTAGTAAATAAGATAAATTGTTCTCCTGAGGAGGTAACCATAGCAACAGTATGCTTCTTGAACACTTTATGTTCTTTTAGAAATTTCTTTCTAAACATTGACCTTCCTGAATGTCATTGTATAATTTGCGACCTGAATGTTCCACAAACCTGGAGTGCAGTAACAAATGGACATCCTTATTTGCTGTCCCACTCTTGTTTGTAATCATCTCTAAGATGTTCTCGACAGAGACGGGAACGTGTAAAATCAATCCCCTTTCATGTCTATCATTTATTCCAAATACATCCACTGAAAGAAGTGGATAAAAAAAATGACATGGAGGAGAAAATTTGACAAGATTTGAGACTCAGAAATCACTCGTCTTGTGTCTAACAGTATGTGAACAGAGAAATACAGGCTGACTGTCCTTTCCAAGATTACACTCCAAAATAGTCCTCTAGCATAACATCTGTATTCATTCGACTTCAAAGACAAAATAATAGCACAAATAAATCAATACTCTCTTCCTGTCAGACTGAAAGTTTGCCACTTTCCCAAGCAGCCCCTGCCAGGATAAGAAGAGGGTGCCACCAGACATACAATCTTCAAGTACAAATACAGCTAAGCTGTTAAGCTGGTGATTGGGGTGGGAACGCAGTATGTAAGCGAATGACTTTGTGGGAAGTGAAGGGGCCTGCTGATTTCTCAATTATACTTCTTCCAGTGGCCTTGGAGACACAAAGTGCTAAACGGCCCTCATTTCCAGTCAACGACACCAGAAAAGACTGCGCCCAAAGGTAATTTGGTGTTGATGCTTTTGAGTGTGAACATGCTGTTTAATTCACTGAAAACAGAGATGAATGATATGATATGGTGACCGGGAGGGGACATGTTCGGTTCAACTAGTTTTGTCATGGTCACGAGATCGTTTTTTGTGGGAATGGTTAGGAAACGTTAGTTGAGTTCATGCAAAAATGAAAATTCTGTAATAAAAGGATTAGTTCACTTTAAAATGAAAATTACCCCAATTACTCACCCTCAAGCCATCCTAGGAGTATATAACTTTCGTCTTTCTGATGAACATAATCAGAGTTATTAAATATCCTTAGTTATTAAATATTAATAAATATCCTGACACATCTAAGCTTTATAATGGCGGTGAACGGAACCAATGAGTTTGAAGCTTAAGAAATTGCTTCCATCCCTCATAAATGTACTCCACACTGCTCCAGGGCTTAATAAAGGCCTTCTGAAGCGAAGCGATGTGTTTGTGTAAGAAAAATATCCATATTAACTCCCTTGGTCGGCGGTCATGCCGGTGATACCACCTTGTTTTTTTTTTTCTTACAAGTGTGAAAGACTCAAAATACTCTGTCAATGTTGCACATACAATTAAGAGTTATATACCATTTTAATCTGTGGAATATCTTCTTTTATGTGTGTACACTCAGAGTAAAAACAAAATGTTGTGCTTTTTGTAAAATAAAGAAAACTAACATGATGCGTGATCTGTCGTCACCCTCTGAACTAAGTCCAATTTGATAGTTCTCAGAAAATGAACTGTAACTTAGTGAATACTAATCACAAAAAAATTAGACTTATGTATAAGGAAACATTGACATGTCAGGTTTTACATTGTGTAAGTGAAATCGAAAACAAATATTCTGTGTTTATGTAATCGGTATGAAAAAAGAGCTCAGAAGTCCATGATTCAGCTCATTATCTGCTAATGCGGCCACGAGGCAATACATGTATACATCGTCTCAATCGTGTATTTATTGTCTTGAAAAGTGTTTATCTGTATGATAAAGCTATGGTTAGCGATCTCTGGAAGACATTCCGTAAGTTCCTGTAATGTCCTGTTCTTCTTTAGATTAATTTGTGGACTAAATGTGCACAGAGCGCCCTCCGGCTGCAAGTATGAATTGAAAACACAGAATCCAGCACTCATAGTGATGACAATAAATATTGAATAAATATTATTCCTCTGTATAAAAAATTGAGATAAACATATGAGAATCCATCAATATTTCTCCAAATGTGCATGCTTTTAAGCTAAAAGGCTATATGAAATGCCACAGAGGTAACACAATTGTTCAGACACTTTGCATCACAGGAATACATTATATTTTAAAGGTGCCCTGGAACATTCGTTCACAATATGTAATATAAGTCTAAGGTGTCCCCTGAATGTGTCTGTGAAGTTTCAGCTCAAAATACCCCATAGATTTTTTTTTATTATTATTTTATTTTTTATCTGCCTATTTTGGAGCATCATTACCTATGCACCGATTCAGGCTCTGACCCCTTTAAATCACGTGCTACCTGCCACACGAGCTCTCGACTATAATACAGTGCATTTACAAAGTTCACACAGCTAATATAACGCTCAAATGGATCTTTTCAAGATGTTCGTCATGCATGCTGCATGCATGCTTCGGATCATGTGAGTATAGTATTTATTTGGATGTTTACATTTGATTCTAAATGAGTTTGATAGTGCTCTGTGGCTAAAGCTAACATTACACACTGTTGGAGAGATTTATAAAAAATGAAGTTGTTTATGAATTATACAGACTGCAAGTGTTTAAAAATGAAAATAGTGACGGATCTTGTCTCCGTGAATACAGTAATAAACGATGGTAACTTTAACCACATTTAACAGTACATTAGCAACATGCTAACGAAACATTTAGAAAGAAAATTCACAAATATCACTAAAAATATCATGATATCATGGATCATGTCAGTTATTATTGCTCCATCTGCCATTTTTCGCTGTTGTTCTTGCTTGCTTACCTAGTCTGATGATTCAGCTGTGCACAGATCCAGACGTTAATGCTGTCTGCCCTTGTGTAATGCCTTGAACATGGGTTGGCATATGCAAATATTGGGGGCGTACATATTAACGATCCCGACTGTTACATAACAGTCAGTGTTATGTTGAGATTTGCCTGTTCTTCAGAGGTCTTTTAAACAAATGAGATTTACATAAGAAAGAGGAAGCAGTGGAGTTTGAAACTCAGTGTATGTCTTTTCTATGTACTGAACTCTTGTTATTCAACTATGCTGAGGTAAATTCAGTTTTTGATGCTAGGGCACCTTTAAAGTATATAATAGTATTCTATTATATACTTTAAAATATATTATATTTATTTTAAATTGTAATAATATTTCACAGTATTGCTGTTTTTCTGTATGTTTGATATACACCATGATGAGCTTGAGACATGATCACAGAGGGTTTTTTCGCAGTATACCTGACTGAAAGGCCTCATTATTGTGCAAGTCATTACACCTCATTATGCGATTCTTTTTTCTTCTCAGGTGTGAATTACAGGAATATTCATGATGATTCACGCCTCCACGCATACTGTGTTTCTTGACAAAAAGTGTCTTAAAAAAACTAAATCAATATATATTGTTTTATATGAACGAGTAGGCAGGACAATTTTTATATAATTTTGAGGCAAAAAACTCTAGTCTACAACCTCCAATACCCAGAAGTCTTGTGAACACAGATTTATTATTATTATTATTATTATTTATTTTTTTTTTTTTGGGCTTTATTTCAGTGACTTAAGTTTTTTGTTTTTTCAATAACCATGCATAAATGTTATTCCTTCAAAAATACAAACATGTACATACATGTTCCTCACATATTATTGTAGCCTAGTTTGTGCTGAATACAGTGTAATGACACTTTTTGGTTACATTTTATAATAACTCACGCAATGAAGCATTTGTTAAGCATTAGTAAATAGTCAATTCATCATTTATAAAACATTAATAGACATTAGTAAGCAATTTATAAATACTGCTATAAATGCTTTGTTCTTGATTTATAAGCATATCTATAATGAGTTTAATAATTGTATTTTCATACTTTATTAATTATCAATTTATAATTTCTAAATTATGTATTACATTATTCACAAACCAGTTATTTAGGAGTTGTCAGTGGTTCATAAGATCATTTAGGAAGTGTAAGAAAATGATTAATAAAATATTTAAATGTACATTTATGCATCTTATTATTTAGACATATAGTATTAGTTACTTAGTGTGTCAATAAATGCTTTAACACATATTGTTTATTGATTAACACATATTACATATAAACTACCTCAGTACTAACTTTAAAACATTAGAGAACAGCAGTGCAGAAGATCACTGAACCTTTTAATCTCATTTATAAAAGCTTTACAAAGCATAAATAGTCCTCACTTTAGATGAGCTCACAAAAAAAAGTTAACTGACCACTTCTAAATGTTTTATAATTACCTAAATTAATCATGAATTGCAGTAGGAATATGTGTTAATAAAGCATTTATTAACACACTAAGTAACTATTATTATATGTCTAAATAATAAGATGTATAAATGAATGTTTAAATAGTTTATTAATCATTTACTTACACTTCTTAAATTATCTTATGAACCACTGACAACTCCTAAATAATTGGTTTGTAAATAATGTAATACTTAATTTAGAAATTGATTATTAACAAAGTATGAAAATACAATTATTAAACACATTATAGATATTATTACACATTATTAACTATTTACTAATGCTTAACTAATGCTTCATAATGTGCAGTTATTATAAAGTGTTTTTCCATTAATATGTTTATGAATAACTGAAAAAGCACAAATGTCAGGGCATGTCAAAACTTCTCCAGGGCCCTGAAAATCCTCAGACCCCAGAGGGTTAAACAAGTTATAAAGTAAAATATCTAGCTTCCGCCAGACCACCTTTCGTTTTCAAGTTACGAAACAAGCATTACTGAAGCATCATCCTAAGTTGAATATGGAAGGTTGTCTGGCAGAAGCTATATATTTTACTTTATAACTTGTTAAACGTGGATTTCTTCAGCTTCATACTTGTTGGTCCCATTCACTGGCATTATATAACTTGTATGCATCAGGATATTTTTTAATATAACTCAGATTGTGTTCATCAGAAAGAAGAAAGTCATATACACTCAGGATGGCTTGAGGGTGAGTAAAGCTTCAGTAAAAATTTCACTATATAGTGAACTAATCCTTTAATTACTCATCCTTATATCTTTCCAAATGAAGATTTTTTGATGAAATCTGAGAAATTTCTGTCCCTCCATAGACAGCTACGCAACTCCCTATTTGACGCTTCAAAAAGTTCATAAAGAGATGGTAAAACTAATCCATATGAATTGAGTGGTTTAGTCCAAATTTTCTGAAGATTTTCAATCGCTGACAAGAATATTCTGAGACCTCAAAAAATAACCTTCACATAGTCAGTTCCAATCAAGATACCCATCATGTCATCTTTCATTCACTTGAATTGAAGTCAATATGCATAATTCCCAGTTCTTGCAACTATAAAAAACAAACTAATGGGTTAAAAGCACTGTTTACTTGGATTCATGAAAACTCATCCAATTACAAGAAGGCCAGGAGCTTAATTACTGTCATGGAAGTCAAACTTTTAAGGCATTCAATGTCAGACTGACTGTTCAAATTGACAGAGCAAGCGGACTAGCTGTATAAAGACTGCAATTCAAGTCTGCAATACTCTGCTCATTGAACAAAACACACAAATGCATTTTTAATTTATTAAGGTAAAGCTAGAGACTTTAAGGTCAAGGTAACCATTTTGTCCAATGCTATTCCCTTTAATCGTGAAAGCAGGCTGCCTTTTAAACCTATTTCTGATGCCAGCGCCATTGACAAGATCTTGTCAAATTGATTTAAAGTTCTCATATAAATCATTTCTGCAAACAAAGCGTCTACGCAGGCTAATAACATTACATAAATTGTGTTTAAAGAAGAGCCCTTCTGATAAAGTGGTGGACAGTATCCTTTTTTATAAATATGCATATTCATATGGACTCAAATGCATCTTGCCTTGCATGACACTGAGAGAATAAATCATATCTGTGATGGTCCATTTTGGAAATGGACTTTATTTATAGCTTTTAAAGTCTTGTGTTTTTTTTCTCCCCCTCTCTTCAAAAGCCCTTGCACTCTCTCGTCTTTCAGTCAGAGCAAGATTGGCTTAATACATAATTTCTCACAATTGCATTAAAAGTAATACTCAATAACCAGTCATACAATTAATTGTTTATAAGGGCAACGCAGCTGTCCCTGCCAGCCTTAAGAGCCATATTTCATTATTCAGGCTCTGGCAGTGAACAATATGAGTGTATATTGAGTTGCAAATCATCATATGATGTTTGTGTGACAGCATTTATAAGATTAAGCACCAAACTTGAACTTGAACTGTATGTATGTTTTCAACAATTTTGCAAATCATGGACTGTACAGTATAATAGAGCTAATTTTCTCTATCACGTCAGCTACGAAATGTCTGCCAGTAAACGAGTATCACATATTGCCACAGCTAACCCACAGGCTACTGGGTAAAATAATAAATATGCACATTTAAAAACAAGCTTCGGTCGACTTCCAGCTATTACTATCCTAGTGTAGCTCTTGGGGCAAGGCAAACTGCCAAAGCGCACTCGCCCTATGAGGTGTCATGCGGTTAAAAAACAAGTAGTGCACAACAACGATCACCACCTCCTACTAAGTGCACCACAAAAACTGTGCGCGTGCCAGATATTGTACAAGGGGCATTACGAGTCATGGACAATATGCCTTTTTATGATAAATAACCCCTTCTGAAAGATTAAAGAATCTCTTTGTTTAGATGCATTTGAATTATAAAGGCAGATTACTGTTATTGTGAACACATTTACACTACATGCTGTGTGTTCTTTCAAATGTGTCCTCCAAATTATCATAACTAAAATACACAGCAATGGATGATGTGGAAGCATTGTTGATTATGCATCTCCATCAAGTACAAGCACTGCTTGTACTTGACAGATGGAAGTCACATAGTGATGTCCAACAGAAATCTATTTGTTATCTATGTATAGTATATCTATGTAAAAAAAGAAAAAAAAGTTGCATTATATGTAAGTCCATTCTGTTGAAAAAGTGTTCTCACTGATTGTGCCTGTATTTCCAAGCAATCGCAATGTTTCAGGCTATTTTTTACCTGGTCAATACATGATAACCCCATCCAGACAGCAGGAGCCAGTCAGAAATGACTTAACTACGATAAACAACATCACGTAACTTCATGTTGTCCAAGCAAAGTGTTCACTTTCTGAAAAGTTTGAGCATTATAAAATGGACTAAGAGTCGATATACTGTAGTGTGTTGTTCATGTGTCCTATTTTTTTTTTTTTTTTTTTTTTAACAATCCACTTGGGATGCGGTATAACAAATATAACTCTCAGCATCATCAAAGATGAGTCTTATCAACAAAGATGAGACTCTGACTGTCATTTTGTTCTCCAAAATAACAAAAGAAGATGGTAGGGGGAAAAAAGAGAAATAACTGTTCTATGAACCATTACAGGAAGTTAAACCATTTTATTCTGCTCCTAGTGTGCTAAAACATATCAAAGTGTTTTGTTATATAACTAAAGCTTAAAACGTAGACAATAAAAGAATATACATCTATAGATGGTTTATTTCTGCAATATGAAAAGTGTAAACATATCAAAGTTGTTTTGAGATGCCACTCAACGTGACACACATCGTGATAAAGGTTTTCGAATCGTGTTTTCATTGAATACAGTCTCAAGGATTGCTGAAATCCTACCATTAGCAGAATATCATCTTCTCTTTTAAAACCACAGAGACACAGTGGTTCTCTTTCTGTTCTAACTCCAAGGTCGACACATACAATCAAACAAACAACAACCCTTGACCATTCAGTCTATAAAATCGAGGAAGAAAATGCATACATGTAGAAAATATCTCAATTAAATATGTTATGAAACACCAAGTGCATTCATAAGAGAAAAGAAAATTGAACTGCATGACCTAAGAGTGATACAATAGACAACATACAATCCCGTGGCCTTCATATCTTCAGAAGCAAGTGAATTTTGTTGCAACATAAGAAAACATTCACCGAAGTTCCTGTGAAATGAATTTGACATGACCTATTGTGAAGGATGGTTCTGTCTATGCAAGCTGGAGCAGCTCCGGTATCTCAAAAGAAATGCACAAAACACTAAATAAATAACAAAACAACAACAAAAAGCTACGTAGACAAGAGAGGAGATAACACAATGACAAAATGGTTTCATCCAAAAACAAACAAACAAAATGTAACACTTTCGCAATACAGGCGCACAAATGTGCATTAATTCATACTTAACTAATACACAGATAATCGTGAGTTGATGTATGACTCATGAAGAACCAAGCTATTTATTAATGATTGTCGCAACAGCGACTGATAAAGAATCTGATCAAGATGCATTGTCACATCACGCTGCAACAGCTGACTATTGGATGCAAACAAAGCAACCGATCCTTCCTATCAGTGCTAGTGCTTGGAGTACAGAAATACAACGGGGCATCAGTTTGCTGTCAAAGTTTTGTTGCGCTGCATCCAATGTAGACAGCATCGCTGCTTATAATAGGTTCTGTCCTATGTTACTTCTTCATGAGTCATACATTAACCCTCTGGGGTATAAGGGTGTTTTGGGCCCTGGAGATGTGTTTACATGCCCTGACATTTGTGCATATTTCAGTTACTTATAATATTTTATTGGTTAAAATCTGATTATACTGTATTCAGCACGAACTCTGCTACAATAATACTGTATGTGAGCAGCATGTATGTATCTGTGTATTAGTTGAGCATAAATTCATGCATTCTAGTGCAAAAAAAAAAAAAAAAAAAGGATACAAGCACTACAGGTTTGCAAGTAAAAAGTAAGAAGACTGCTAATGTTTATTTCACTTCCCACACAGATTGATTGACCCAGACCACTCTGGAACCCGTCAACAGCCTTGCCTGACCAACTGTGAGAATTCTGAGAGATATCTTAAAGCTGCAGGCCTAAACAAGTCATGCATGCAGTGGCATGCAAAAGTATCTGCACCCTAATTCTCTCTTCAATGTTTAAATTCATCCCTGAAAACACAGAGCTTATTTTATTCATTCATAGAAAAAATAAATAAATAAATACCAATTACCCATATTTCCCCTGTGAAAAAGTAATCACACTCCCTTGAAAAAAGAAATCAACAAAATTTTTGCTGGAACTTACTTTCTGAAACTTGCAGATGGAAGTAGACTTTACTGCAACCAGATGTGTTGAGGTAATATTTCACCTATATGTAGTCACCTCAAAGCTTCAAACGTTCAAGTATTGCTATAAAGGAAATTCCAAAACAGTTGAGAAAAAAATAAAGTTATTCAGAAACACCAGTTTGGTTTCAAAGCCATTTCTAAGGTTTTTGGAATAAACAAGCCAGCAACCATACTGGACCATTCTCATCCATTCCTCCAGAGCCACTGATGTCTACTTGGAATCAATTGGAGCAAATCTTACGGGGCCACTATAGCCCACAAGGGGTCATGAATATATATTGGTTGCGGATGGACTTTGCAAAACAGTATCAAGAAGTCATCTCCATCCAAAAAAGAAAGAAAACAAAAAAAAAAAAAAAAAAAGAGAGGAAAAAAAAGATGTTTCAAACTTTTTGGATACTAAGGTTCTCTAAATATGATGATCCCTTTGTGAGGGCATCCCTTTCTAAAATATAAAAGTGTAAAATTAAACAATCAACCTTTACATTGTCATCATACAGTAGCAAACTGTTAAAATATTATCTGGAATATTATCTTATTAACAGTGTGTTAACACTTAGATTTTTTTCCCTCACAAAAAATCTTTCTTACACTCTAAAAAATGCTGGGTTGTTTCAACCCAAATTTGGGTCAAATATGGACAAACCCAACCGTTGGGTTAAAAAATGCATTTAAAAATTTAACCCAATGGTTGGGTTTCTCCATTTTTGACCCAAACTTGGGTTGAAACAACCCAGCATTTTTTAGAGTGTACTGTTAAAAACTTTTGCTATGAATAAAGTACTTCCAGTTAATCTCACTTGCAATTTCTGACCAGTCTTTAGAAACCAGAATAATGGTTATTTATATTTTTTAAAGTACACGTTACATTTTTTTCTCTCAAATCTGCTATGGTCTCTAGCCTGGACCACAGTTTGTAAACCCCAGAACATCATGTCCATGATGGTTGTTGACTGACTCGTGCAACATTTATATTGGTTTTCCTTCTTGGAGTCTTGGAATTTTACTTGCTTTACAACTATAGCTAAATTGGCACAAGCCATGAGCCACATATAGCCACCGGCTAATAATGAACCAATGCTCTTTATCTACAGTGTTAAAACTGTTTACCTACAAACTACAAATTTCTAGCATCTTGGCAGGGACCAGAAGATGTGGGATCCATGACCATTTGATGGTGCAAGCATTGCCAAATTATTTTCAAGAAAATCTGCTCTCACTCCGTTTGACTTTGCCTTCTCAGCTGAGTGCCTGGTCATGGTTGACACTGAGAAACAATTAGAAGAAAACTCAGAGAGATGACAAGAGATCAGATTGGAGACCCCTAACCACCAGTTCTGGTGGTTGATGGATGTAATTGTCTGTTCACATCAAGACTTTGTAACAGCCTAGCAGGATGATGTAATCGTCCATTATGGGAGCATCTGATATGAGTTCAGAAAGTGCATGAAGATTCGCTAGAAGAAGCGACATCTGAGGTTATAAGGAACATGTTACCATGGCTTTCAGATAAGATGTAGCATAATAAAGCTGCAAGAAGAAGGTGGAAGCGGTCAAGTCTTTTTTCAGACCCACTACAAATAGGTAGGTACATGCTTTCCAGGGCTTTGCAGGTTATTACAGGTGCTCCATGCCCCTTAATTTCTCTCCTGCAGACTCTCTAACCTGACAAGGAAAGAGCAGTTAAGAAAAATAGCTGAGCCTGAGAAAGAAGAAGCTCTCATCACAGAGCCATTTTTGCATATTGGAAGTACGGTATTTCCTACCTAGGATGAACCTCTTACCAAGGGCAAAAGATAGGATTATTTACAGTAAGATACAAAAACAGTAAGACTGTACAACAGGGTTCGATTCGTGTTGAAAAAAAACAAAAAAACAAAAACAGTTTGCATCAATTTTATTTAAATTTATGACAACTCCGAATGAAATTACGTTCAACCAACAAGCTACAATGAGTCAATTGCAGCATAAACACACATTTTTAAGTCGCTCCAACTACTTGAGTTGTAGGCCTGAAACCAACCACAGCTGTTAAAGCACATGCTTAATGTAACTTATTTTTAATTTTAATGAACAATTACGATATTACTCGTCACTGGCATTAGCGTCATCATTGCATAGCCTTTAGTCAATGTAGTGTTTTCTGTATCTTCTCTTCAACACAATGCTAACCACAAAAATTTCAACATTACAGAAACTATTTTAAATTCAAACATAACAGCATTTAACATAAACAGGTCTTTTCTTTCACACACATACACACACACAAAAACATCCTATGCAAAGCATGCTGGGAATTAGAACTCTAAGGCCTAATTTCCAAAGTTATCACTATCAGGACAATTTCATTACAACAACTTAAAAAAAAAAAAAAAAACACACACACACACACACACACACACTATTAAGTTTATGTAATGATCAACATTATTATGTCAACAGAATTAAAATAATCTTTGCAAAATTAGATTTTTTTTTTTTTTTTTTTTACTTTCTAACTTGCAAACATTTATTTAAGCTGTGGTAACATGTCCCCTGAATTACTTTTTAGATGAAACTGTATATTTGAAATATATAATGCTATATATGAACTATAAAATTTATGAATACTATTTTTCAACTGTTACACCTAGGCTTGTTCATTATATTAACCAATGTTCATTGTTTTGCATTGCAGTTAACTACTAATAACATATAGAACATATTTTTTGTTTTTTACAGACAAAAGTCATAACATTTTTTGGGGGGAAAAAATAACCTTAATAAGGTAATTAAATCATTTCCATAACCTTTTTCCACTTTATTTATTTATTTACTTACTGCTTTTCTGTCAGCTAATCAATTTGAATGTGCTAATTAATTCTTTAGGCCACTGGTAACAGTGCTAACACACTGAAAGAAAAAAAAAAGAAAAAAGGCATACAAGCCTATATGCTTCAACACCATGGCAACACACAACAAAACAAAAGCCACATGGGTTACAGGTAGGAGAATAAGGCACAGCTGAAAGTGTTATCGACCCTTAAGCACAGAAAACAGAAAGGATGACATAGTTCGGTAACATGCAGAGAAAGCTGCTAATGTTTCCCTTTTCCCACAGTGATAGTTCCCTTTTCAACCCTGTGGCCATTTGACAGCTCTAAGATCCTTTTCAGAAGTTTTTGTCTTTGGTTGCACACAAACACACACATAACTGTCTATAAAGACATGCTAAGTTACAGAATTGGATAACTAAATGAAACCAATTAAATGTTAGCCAAGTTGCTCATTTCAATAACCTCCTGATATTGCTTTTTAGAATGGCAATTATGCAATCATATTTGCTCAACAGGATATTGCAAGAGATAAGATGAAGGTGTGGCTTCTATTATTACTCACTAGCTGCATAATGTCTCTATTGTAGAAAGAGATGCCATTTGAGAGCAGTGCTGCCAGGTTCTGGCTTTCTTTTAATTTTTCTTTTTTTTTTCCTTTTTTGTGTGTAAGTGTGTGGTAAATGTGTGATATTTAAATTCAAATTAAAGGAGTTTCAATAAAAAAAACAAAAAAAAAAACAAGAATATATTAAATTGTATTGTCATATTGTCGAGTTCTGATTCCAAAAATTGGCTGAAATGCCTTGTTCTTTGATCCTTGGATACACTCAAAGGATTCCTTGATACCACGGACAAGGGTTTCTGTCAATGATACTCAAGAGTATCACGAACCTTTCCCTGCAAAGTGGACATCTTGTGAAGAACAAGGAGGTATTGCAAAAATGAGTGGCCCTCAGAAGAGCCAAAATATCAGGCTGGAGCATGTCTATCTAACAAGACAATGACTGGGGCCCAATTAGGGCAGCATGAGGGCTTTGGAAATAACAAGATTCCTGGGCCTGAAGAAGTGGAAGTATCCTTGAAGTGAAAACCTATCAGACATCTCTTCTCTGTGTGTTGGAGGGCAAGCTCAAATATAGGATCAATCTCGCTCGCAGACTAAATCAGATTTCCCTCGGTGTGAACATGGATTGAAAAAAGTGCTACCTGGTTTAAAGTTCACTCTGATTGGTGTAGTTTGTATAGATGCTAGCCACGTTCACACATGAAACTTTCAATTGCAGTAAAATTTGTTGTTCCGCTAAATGTACCACGTCTGTATGCAGTAGCTATGCGTTAAAACCGTGATGCCATATGACACAAATACAATCAGATGCTGTTTAGTGAATTTGATGAATAAAATAATAAATAAGGAAAATTAGGAAGAGAAAAACATGCCACAGTTTTATTTTTATTAAAATAAGGAGTGATGAAGTTTCGACATGATGTGCCACTCATGTCAGATGTACAGGTGCTGGTCACATAATTAGAATATTGTGAAAAAGTTCATTTTTTTATTGTAAATTATTTTTAAAAATGAAACTTTCATTTATACTAGATTCCCTACATGTAAAGTAAAACATTTCAAAAGCATTTCAAAAACATTTCTACATTTTAAAACATTTTTTTTATTTTTTATTTGTTGATTAGAGCGTACAGCTAATGAAAGTCCAAAATCCAGTATCTCAAAATATTAGAATATTTATATTTGAGTTTCATTAAATGACCATTCCTACAGTATAAATTCTGGGTATCTCTTGTTCTTTGAAACCACACTAATGGGGAAGACTGCTGACTTGGCAATGATCCAGGAGACAATCATTGACACCCTCCACAAAGAGAGTAAGTCACAGATGGTCATTACTGAATGTGGTGGCTGTTTACAGAGTGATGTATCAAAGCATATTAAATGCAAAGTTGACAAGAAGGAAGAAATTGGGTAGGCAAAGGTGCACAAGCAACAGGGATGACCGCAAGCTTGAGAATACTGTCAAGTAAAGCCGATTCAGACACTTGGAAGAGCTTCACAATGAGTCAAATGAAGCCGGAGTCAGCACATCAAGAGTCACCACACTCAGACATCTTCAGGAAAAGGACTACCAAGCCACTTCTGAAACAGAAACAACGTCAGAAGCATCTTACCTGGGCTAAGGAGAAAAAGAACTGGACAGTGAACAGTGGTCGAAAGTCCTCTTTTCAGATAAAAGTAAGTTTTGCATTTCATGTTGAAATCATGGTCCCAGAGTCTGAAGGAAGACTGGAGAGGCACAGAATCCAAGCTGCTTGAAGTCTAGTGGGAAGTTTCTGAAGTTAGTAATGATTTGGGGGGCCGTGACATCTGCTGGTGTTGGTCCATTGTGTTTTATCAAGTGCAAAGTCAATGCAGCCATCTTCCAGGAGATTTTGGAGCACTTTATGCTTCCATCTGCTGACAAGCTTTATGGAGATGCTGATTTCCTTTTCCAGCAGGACTTTGGCACCTGCCCACAGTGCAAAAACCACTTTCAAGTGGTTTGCTGACCATGATATAACTGTGTTTTATTGGCCAGCCAACATGCCTGACCCCTGAATCTATGGGATATTTTCAAGAGAAAGATGAGAAACAGTCGATCCAACAATATACAGATGATCTGAAGGCTCAATCGTGCCTCAGCAGTGCCACAGGCTGATCACTTCCATGCCACACTTCACTGATGCTGTAATTTGTGCTAGGAGCAAGTCATTTGCTGTAATATGTGCTGCCGACCAAGTATTGAGTGTACAAATGAACATACTTTAAAGAACTTGAACTTTTCTGTTTTGAAAATCCATTTTTTGATTGATCTTAGGAATATTTTGATATAGGAATATTTTGAGATACTGGATTTTGGACTTTCATGAGCTGTAAGCTCTAATCATCAAAATAAAAAATAAAATAAAAACAACTTTTGAAATGTTTTACTTTACATGTAGGGAATCTAGAATATATGAAAGTTTCATTTTTAAAAATAATTTACGATAAAAAAAAATGAACTTTTTCACGATATTCTAATTATATGACCAGCATCTGTAGACAGGGTGTTGAGAAAAAAACTATTTAGGCTAGGACGTACTAACTTCAGCCTGTTAATCTTATGGCTTTGTTCACAAATAACAAGATGGAATATTTCTGGATCTGATATGCAGACGTTAAAAAAAAAAAAAAAAAAAAAAAATTAAGGTTCATACACAAGGGTCTGCATCATTCCAGACCCATAATACCTTTGTTCACACAAATTAAGATATTTTTGATAAAATCCGATGGCTCAGTAAGGCCTCCAATGACAGCAAGATAACATTTTCAGATGCCCAGAAAGCTACTAAAGACGTATTTAAAACAGTTCATGTGACTACAGTGGTTCAACCTTAATGTTATGAAGCAACAAAAATACTTTTTGTGTGCCAAAAAAATAAAAAATAAAATAAAATAACGACTTTATTCAACAATATTTAGTGATGGCCGATTTTAAAACACTGCTTCATGAAGCTTCGAAGCTTTAATCTTTTGTATCAAATCAGTGGTTCGGAGCGTGTATCAAACTGCATCAAAATAAAGTATTGGCAAATATCAAGCAGATAGTCTTAATACATTAATGACTGGTTGTTGACATGTAGCTGTTTACTTATAGTTAGTAGAATGTCTAAAGTGGAGTATCGAAAGTGTTACAGAACATGACACTAGCGGCAGCAGGATCATGGGTTCGATTCCCAGGATTGTAATAGTTAACGTATCAGGAGTCAAACGAGCCCATAATATTTTTGTGTGAAACACAGGTACGTTCTCTTTTGTACTAGGTATTAAAAAAAGACAATTTACAACGTGTTTGCTTTTAGCTCCTCCAGTGTTGAGTCGAGGATGTGCTGCTGAATGCTGATAAAACAAGGGTCGTCACCCAGAGGGACCTTGTGTATTTGTTTATTAACAAATCCACATGCAATTAAGCTCTTTGTGCATGGCAAAGTAGTGGAGCCATATGGGTAACCATAATTGATTCTTATTTTGAGTCATTTGTAGGATTCAGCAGCTGCAGCTCAGATCATATTTGTTGATGACACTCCAGATAACTGTACTTGCAAGTAGATTATAGTAAACACGACTCAATCTTGTTATCATGTACGCAGTAATATCCTCTTACCAAAAGACTCTGATGCCTTTAGCATCATTTGATTCACATAAAGACTGAGCCGTATTAAGCTAAGAAGAACTACAAAGAGGATAACGGCACCCACCTCTGCAATTAAAAACAGATTACGGCGACTTTGAAAGACTCTGCAGAGGTAAAGCCCACAGACAACAGGTGATTGTTAGACAGCGATCGCTTAACGATGGAGGATATAAATGGAAAAAAAGAGAGATCTTTTTGTTGTTTGTTTCTGTTCGAGAGGTGCAGTTTAACACCAGAATTCAATCTACCTTTTATTCCTGCTGGTTCCTGACAAGACGTGTATGCTTTTGTAGACTGAGAAGAAATTAGACTGTCAAACAAAACAAGTCAGCCATGTAACTGTACTCAAACCCAACCTCACACTGATATGTCTCTTCTTGTTCTCAGAGATGCAAGTAGGAGATTCATTCACCTTTCCTTCACTCGTGTTCGGCTCCATTGTTACCTGGCTTGCTGGAAGAACAAAAGACGAAATTCTTTAGTAGGAAAGCAATGGAATGTGAGTTGAAGTGATAGTCAACACAAGCAGACAGATGCACAAATGCATTATCCGCTTGGGTTGATGCAATGAACAAGACATTTAGTATACAACAATAACATTAACCTTCTAACAATGATACTAATTAATAACACGCGACACACATTTCCTGATAGTCTTAATGGTAATTATCACATGAGTCTATCACAGAAATGTCACAGACAGAGAGATTGCAGAAGAGTGAAAATGGTACTTGACAGTGTAATTATTCAGTGCACTTTCGAGTGGCCTCAAAGCATTAAATCACTGCAAGGAAAGTCACATAATCTTAATATGCTTTGTTTAAACTCTTTCTTCATGCAGTATCGCTGTACCAAATGTCAAGTTAAATGCTTAACTGATGATTTAGAGGTTGACCGTCTTGTTTAGACTTTAAGCCAAACTTCTGTATTTACTTAATTTTAATTATCCGAGTATAAACTAGCTTGAGGGCAATGCGATGATTTCTTTTGTTGTTTCAGGTCAAGCTGAGGTTTCACCGGTACATTCACCTGCAGAGGCCTATATAAACAGTAACAGCATTTATATTCAGCACCTGACTCTGTCATGCCCAGCGTATTCATTGAAACCATTTGACACATGACCCTCACATTGTCTGTCTTATTATTGCAGTTTTTAAGCAAACTGAACATACCGTTTTGACATGACACTGGCCAACAGCACACTTAGCTCTTGTTTTGAGAGATTTCGCTGACACTCGTTGTCATATTGCTATGTATTCTCCTAAACTTGTGCTGTGAATTTTCATAATGGATGTAAAGTAGTTTATATTTCACATCACAGCATTAAATTCCTAATTGCTTTACTGATACATACTAACCTGC
The DNA here is from genome assembly GCF_024489055.1 of Chanodichthys erythropterus. Taxonomy (NCBI): domain Eukaryota; kingdom Metazoa; phylum Chordata; class Actinopteri; order Cypriniformes; family Xenocyprididae; genus Chanodichthys; species Chanodichthys erythropterus. The sequence goes on along the minus strand of NC_090221.1, from coordinate 5,947,968 downwards.
CCACAGTGTTTATATCTGAAACATGCAAATTTTAGTTTAAATTGCGTTGGTTATTGTTTTTTCTTTTACATTGCACCAGTTCAACCTCCACTTGGTGAATTTGTCTTTCTGAATAATTTTTAATAACAGTGCATAAATTATTTTCTACTGTAAAACCCACTAAGTTATGGTAACTCAAACCATTTGAGGAAACCATCTGCATTAAACCATTTGTTTTAAAACCAAAAAGTACAGTAGGTACGGAAAGTATTCAAACCCCCTTAAATTTTTCACTCTTTGTTATATTGCAGCCATTTGCTAACATCATTTAAGTTCATTTTTTTCTCTCATTAATGTACACACAGCACCCCATATTGACCGAAAAACACAGAATTGTTGACATTTTTGCAGATTTATTAAAAAAGAAAAACTGAAATATCACATGGTACTAAGTATTCAGACCCTTTGCTGTTACACTCATATATAACTTAGGTGCTGTCCATTTATTCTGATCATCCTTGAGATGGTTCTACACCTTCATTTGAGTCCAGCTGTGTTTGATTATACTGATTGGACTTGATTAGGAAAGCCACACAACTGTCTATATAAGACCTTACAGCTCACAGTGCATGTCAGAGCAAATGAGAATCATGAGGTCAAAGGAACTGCCTGAAGAGCTCAGAGACAGAATTGTGGCAAGGCACAGATCTGGCCAAGGTTACAAAAAAGAAATTTCTGCTGCACTTAAGGTTCCTAAGATCACAGTGGCCTCCATAATCCTTAAATCGTTTGGGACGACCAGAACCTTTCTTAGAGCTGGTCGTCCGGCCAAACTGAGCTCGGGGGAGAAGAGTCTTGGTGAGAGAGGTAAAGAAGAACCCACTCCAGAGATGCAGTCGGGAGATGGGAGAAAGTTGTAGAAAGTCAACCATCACTGCAGCCCTCCACCAGTCGGGGCTTTATGGAGTGGCCCGACAGAAGCCTCTCCTCAGTGCAAGACACATGAAAGCCCGCATGGAGTTTGTCAAGATGGTGAGAAATAAGATTATCTGGTCTGATGAGACCAAGATAGAACGTTTTGGCCTTAATTCTAAGCGGTATGTGTGGAGAAAACCAGGCACTGCTCATCACCTGTCCAATTCAGTCCCAACAGTGAAGCATGGTGGTGGCAGTATCATGCTGTGGGGGTGTTTTTCAGCTGCAGGGACAGGACGACTGGTTGCAATCGAGGGAAAGATGAATGCGGCCAAGTACAGGGATATCCTGGATGAAAACCTTCTCCAGAGTGCTCAGGACCTCAGACTGGGCCGAAGGTTTACCTTCCAACAAGACAATGACCCTAAGCACACAGCTAAAATAATGAAGGAGTGGCTTCACAACAACTCTGTGACTATTCTTGAATGGCCCAGCCAGAGCCCTGACTTAAACCCAATTGAGCATCTCTGGAGAGACCTAAAAATGGCTGTCCACCAACATTTACCATCCAACCTGACAGAACTGGAGAGGATCTGCAAGGAGGAATGGCAGAGGATCCCCAAATCCAGGTGTGAAAAAAAAAGTCTTTCCCAAAAAGACTCATGGCTGTATTAGATCAAAAGGGTGCTTCTACTAAATACTGAGCAAAGAGTCTGAATACTTAGGACCATGTGATATTTCAGTTTTTCTTTTTTAATAAATCTGCAAAAAATGTCAATAATTCTGTGTTTTTCTGTCAATATGGGGTTCTGTGTGTACATTAATGAGGAAAAAAATTAACAAATGATTTTTGCAAATGGCTGCAATATAACAAAGAGTGAAAAATTTAAGGGGGTCTGAATACTTTCCGCACCCACTGTATGAGTACTGTAAACTCATATATCTTAAGATAAATTCACTTATATTTGGTGTTGGTTTAGTCCATCATCTTAATTTACAGATTTTAAGATAATTTCACTCATTCAGTTTGAATTCAGGTAACAAATCTAACTAAGTCTAAACCCTCTGGTCCTCTTCGGTGAAAAATGACAGAACACTTTTGCATTTTGAAATTTGTAAAAAATGTTGCTTCGTCAGAATGGGATGAAACTTGGTTACTTTTGTCACATTAGCTATTTGAACACACACACACACACACACACACACACACACACACACACACACACACACACACACACACACACAAAAGAAAATCATGGACATGATTTGGATATGTTAAAGGGCTGTAAATAAATAAATAAATAAATAAATAAAAATAGCCAGACTTGGCTCCTTCACGGAGGAAATGAATGGGAAATATGAAAAAATACCAAAACTCTGAGAAACTTTTGGTGGTACAAACTACAAATCAGCCAATGTGCAGAAAAAAGTGCCAACAGTAAGGAAGAGGTTACACTCTAAAACATAGAGAGTACAAAACAGACACACACTCACAGACACACACACACAACACACTATTATATAAACACAAATTAACTGGTCTGGCTGTAATAATATGGTAAAATTGAGCCAAAAGACTCAAATAAAAGGTTAAAATCAGACCAGACCCGGATTTATTAAACTGTGATAAAACATACCTGTTAATTTTTGTTACATTTTTACTGAATTTTGATGTTATGTGTAACAAAATGTCCTCCTTTGTCTTCTGGTTTGGCTGTCGTTAAATTAATGCAAAAACTGACACTTCAAATTAACATTTATAAAAAATAAATAAATAAATAAAAATTAAACCTTGACAAAAAGCATTTACATTCTAAGGCTAGCTGTCATGCTTACATACCACACCTTTAACAGCTATATACTGTCATGTCACCTTTATTTATATAGCGCTTTTTACAATGCAGATTGTGTCAAAGCAGCTTTACAGTGATAACTGTTATATAATTTTGGCTGCACAGCAGCTCTTAAAGAATAGTGTCAATGCAGGCAGATCAAAAGCACTGTTGAATAAATGTCAAGAATACTGTTGAATATCAAATGTCAAGTCAAATGTCAAGTGTCCCCAACTAAGCAAGCCACTGTACTGTAGCTAATTAAATGGTTTAAGGAAACCGGTTGCCTTAAATGGTTTAAGTTAATCAAACTCAGTTATAAAGTTACATAAAACTAAGCAAAAACTAACATTTGTAAAGCAATGATGACAGAACTGGACTGATGGGATGCAGTGCACTGTGGGTTGTGAAATTCCTGTTCAGCATAGCTGGTAAATATTCTCAAGAGGAGATTGAAAGTCACTATGAAATATGCTGCTACTTAAACTGAGCAAAATATTAACAATGTGCATTTAAGTAATTGTATCTTGGTCCAAGCTGATTCTAGAGACATTCCATCTATAGCTAAAAGAGTTTGCAGTTGTTATTTTGTAGCATTATCAAATTAACATCTAAAATGTTCAATTAATTAAATGTGTGGCGATGTTGCATCATTAATGAGTCTAGTAGTGTGCTGCTGAAGTCTTTACATATAATCCTCTACACATAATGTCTTTTTAATACACATTGTGTATCAACAATCCCACTACAAATGTCATTTAGGCAAACTGATGAATCCAAACAAATACACATACAGTACTATTTTGTTGTATTTCCTTACAAAAGAATCGACTGTGTTAATTACAAAAAATATGAGATTACCTGTGGTGATTAAATATTGTAATTGAATGACAGACTTTTCAGTGTTACTTTAGTATTATTCACAGGAATATATATGTAGTATATGTGTAATATATACATATATTGTAGCTTTTATTCTTATATTTTCAGTTTTTATTTTAAATTTTGTTTCAGTTTTAGTAATTTTGTTATGTGCTTTTTAAAAGATATTTCTATTTAGCTTTAATTTATTTTAGTTTTAGTAACTTAAGTACTTCAATATTTATATTTTATTTTATTTCAGCTTTATTTAAATCACTGGCCTTTTTATTTTACAATGATCATGTTAGTCTAATTATAGTAAGTAATATGAATGAATTTCTACTGTACACACTAAATATTAGGTACTACATTTTGTAACTACATATTTTTCCAGTACTGTTATTATTGTATTAAATTATATTTGCATGCCATATGTGTAACATGGACACTGTAAAGCGTCATCACGTACAGATAATATTAAGGTCAAAGGCACTGTATTTACTAACCTTTAGTGGGTGAGATGTACACAAGAAATATAATAAATGACACATTATAGAGCAACCAATATGAATGTGTACTCAGAAAACATAACCTATGCTGCTCATGTCACTGAAGCCTTCTCATTGAAGTTGTGTATCTCACCTTTCTCTTCCCATTACGCTTTTCAGTGTGAAATATATCACACAAAGCAAGTAGAGCCTGTCTTTCCTGCTTGTCAAACTCCATGTTTGTCTTGGCATTGTTGTGAAATTATGTGTGGTAACACTTTGTAAGAAAAGATAGATGTGTTTTGAGGTCCCCATCCAGACAACCTCACAATGAAGTGGAAAATCTTATAATATCTATACTCTGCTCTCACAAAAGCACACTTTGTTTATTTATTTTATTTTGGGCCATAATGTTAAACTTGAATAACGTCCCTTAAAGTGTAACTCTGCCAATTCTCAACCGCTTTGTATTTGTTATGTTGGTAGTATATGTAAATTATCAGTGTTACCTGGACCAAGAAATTCACGTTTATTTTTAAAGGTGCCCTAGAATTAAAAATTGAAATTATCTTGGCATAGTTAAATAACAAGAGTTCAGTACATGGAAATGACATACAGTGAGTCTCAAACTCCATTGTTTCCTCCTTCTTATATAAATCTCATTTGTTTAAAAGACCTCAGAAGAACAGGCGAATCTCAACATAACACCGACTGTTACGTAACAGTCTGGAATCATTAATATGTATGCCCCCAATATTTGCATATGCCAGCCCATGATCGAGGCATTACACAAGGGCAGCCAGTATTAACGTCTGGATCTGTGCACAGCTGAATCATCAGACTAGGTAAGCAAGCAAGGAAAACAGCGATAAATGGCAGATGGAGCAATAATAACTGACATGATGCATGATATCATGATATTTTTAGTGATATTTGTAAATTGTCTTTCTAAATGTTTCATTAGCATGTTGCTAATGTACTGTTAAATGTGGTTAAAGTTACCATCGTTTATTCGCGGAGTCAAGAGCTGTCATTATTTTCATTATTAAACACTTGCAGTCTGTATAATTCATAAACACAACTTCATTCTTTATAAATCTCTCCAACAGTGTAGCATTAGCCGTTAGCCATGGAGCATAGCCTCAAACTCATTCAGAATCAAATGTAAACATCCAAATAAATACAATACTCACATGATCCGACACATGCATGCAGTATGCATGATGAACACTTTGTAAAGATCCATTTTGAGGGTTATATTAGCTGTGTAAACTTTGTTTATGCACTGTTTAAGGCAAGCGCGAGCTCCGGGGGCGGAGAGCACGCGATTTAAAGGGACCACAACCTGAATCGGCGCATTTCTAATTATAATAATTAATAAAATAAAAATCTATGGAGTATTTTGACACATTCACAGGGTATCTGCAGATATTAACAAGTTAAATTTAAGACTTTTTAAGACCTTTTTAATACCACCTCACATGAAATTTAAGACCAAATCTGTGATGGAAACACACACACACACATATTATATATATGTGATCAGCTAGAGCCACATCCCGGCACCTTTCTTTTAAAAAAAATACATTTTATCACATTAAAAGATATGTCATATATTGTAATAATACATACTATTGTTCTGTAAAAATAAAAAGCAGCATTTAATAATCATGATAATAATTAATATAATATAATATATTAAATGTATAAATAGAATTGTTATTATTAAAGTATCTGCAAAATGTTTGGAAACAACTATTGATTTTAAAATAATTCCCTTCTGCTCACCAGGGCTACATTTATTTGAGCAAAAATACAGTAAAAACAGCGACATTGTGAAATATTTTTACAAATAAAAAGTTTTCTATACTTTATAAAAATTTTATAAAATGTAATTTATTCCTGTGATCATTTTCAACATCATTACTCCAGTCTTCAGTGTCACATGATACTTCAGAAATCATTACAATTTGATTTGATGCTCAAGAAGCATTTGTGATTATTATCAGTGTTGAAAACAGTTGTGTTTCTTCATATTTTTGTGGAAATGGTGATATTTGTTAGTTTTCTTTTAAGTTCAATGCAATGTTCAACAGCATTTATTTGAATTATATACGATTCTTATGACTAATAATGCGTTCCCAAATGCAAATTTAAACGTCACAAACAAAGAAGCATTTACAGTTAAATCGAAAATGAAAACACAGCACTGCTACAGCAAGCATGCAGCGCGTCAGACTATTATGTAGGATAATTACATCACAGCCGTTGCAAATTATATATTTAATACCACCATTCATAAAAAAGTTCCCGAACACGTTTCCGCGTTGATTGTACTCGCATTTGGCGCGTTGACCCATTTTAACTCTTTTAGGGACCATTCATGTCGCGTCTAAAAACGCATGGAAAACGTGTTGGCGCCATGTGTGTGGACCATTCCGTCGGTGACGTACGAGAAAACATAAAACATAACATACATAAAACATTTTTGCGGTAATGCAACGAAAAATATTTAAGACCTATCGAATCTGAATTTAAGACATTTTAAGACTTTTTAAGGCCTTTTATTAGGAAAAGTATATTTAAGACTTTTTAAGACTTTTTAAGGACCCGCGGATACCCTGCATTCAGGGGTCACCTTAGACTTATATTACATCTTGTAAAAAAACATTCGATGGCACCTTTAAGTCTTCTGACAGCTTCAGGGCTTTTGTGAAAACAACATTTTTTTCGTCAATAGAGGTTGCTTATTCAAAACAAACACTGTAAAAAAAGTTGAGAAAACTTAAAAATTCAAGGCAACAAACTTCAGCAGATTTTTGTGTTTTCTCAACTTGTTGTATTCAGTTTATACAACATTTTCAGTGAGCAGCGGAGCTTTTATTATGCGGCAGACGACCGCTTCTGCTTCTTCCGGTCATGCGTGGGTAGAGGTAATCATCAAGGCTGGTTTATCATATTAGATACAGTTATGTGTTGAAAGTTGTTATAGTGCTCCTCTGGGTTCACTCGGCGGCTGCTATGAGACACTTGTTGCACACTGCAGTAGATCGATATTAGGCATGGTGTTTTAAAACATGGTACATGGTAAGATTTAAACAAAAAGACTTACTGTGTTGAGCTATATAACAATGATTCATTTTCTGTCTATGAATTCATCAAAACAGTTGCTCACCTGTCAAATAAAAACACATAATATATTAAAGCATCTTTGGTGTTTCCATGGTTTCTACAAAATATAACTGGAAATCGAGGGTAACACACGGTGACACACGGACATGGTCCGTGTCCTGGTTAAAACTGCTTATTTCTCTGGAGTTAGACACTCTTGGAAACATTTGAGATAATGTAAGTACACAAGTCAACAAAATATTTAACATTGTTCTAGTGATTTTTGGATATTTGAATCCAAAAATATTTCATATTGTGCCTTTAAGTAAAATGCCTAGTACTTAAAATACTACAGTACAAATCCATTTTATACTGCAAATACACCAAAGAAGAGTTTATTTGGTGTGGTTTCATCTTTGAGGATCAATCTGTTCTATCTCATAAAAGCTGGCATGATGTAAGGGGGATGTCAGCACTAATGTCATCTCCACAGAATGAGGAGGAGATCCGAAGGTCCTGAGGCAGTTCCAGACCTCACGGTTTGATCAATGCAGTACAGAGATTGTTTTCACTTTCGGTCAATACCAGTATAGAAAACTGTACAGAAATATAATACGATCTTGTGAAATTATCTGCATCAGTAATGAAAAATTAATGCACAACATCCAAACTAATTTCTTTTATTTGAGTAAGCAAAAAACGATGTATGTACTGTGTCTGCATTTTAGTCACCTTAAACATTACTTCAGGCAACTGTGTTTGTTGAAAATTTAATTGACCGTAAAACTGCCATTATCAGCAGTTTATCAAAGTAAAAAAGAGGCTGTGTCTCATAAGCGAGCAGTGCAATAAGCCAAAAAGAGGAAAAATTCATCCTTGATTTATTCCATGCTGAATGCAAGTCTTAGTTGAATAGCACCATTTGCCTTTCCAAGTGAATGTCCATGCATGCTCTGATTAGCTAAACGAATATGGCCTATTATATTAATACGTCCTGGAGGAGATGTCTTGAGATTTAGGAGACAAAAATTCACCATGATGTTCATTGCTGGGAATCATCCCTGACATGTAAGCAGGACCAGCGGAGCCCTGCGGCACAGTTACCACCAGCAACCCCATTGTGCGGCTTTGACTTTTATCCGTCTAATTGAATATGCATATAATGCATTTCTGTTTAACCCCAGATAAAGCCACATGCTAATTAAATCAACGCTTTGATTGAGGACATCTTAACCAGTCCAGACTATGTCATATGAATGCGAAGGCTTAATTATGTCAAGCATTGAAGAAATAGTGTGAAAATATAGCACACAAGGATTTGTCCTCACTGTGATTTTTGAGTCTCATTGTAAAGTCAGCTCTCAGTTACTGACATTAATAATGAGGCTTAAGCCAAGTCCCAGACTAAAATGCATGTTTGAGCCGTCTTAACTGAAAGCAACTTTTAATTGAATCTCTGTCTGTGAAACCAAGCCAAAAACTTACTGATAAATTAGCATTAACGCAATAATATTTGATTTTGTTGTCATTCCTTTACATGTTTTATGTGATTCAACTAAAAATGAAATTTCTGTCATTAATTCTTCACCCTCATGTCATTCCTAACCCGTAAGACTTTCGTTCATCTTCGGAATACAAATGAAGATCCTTTTGATGTAATCGGAGAGCTTTCTGGCCCTCCTTCAAAAAGTTCATAAAGAGATCGTAAAAGTAATCCATATGAATTGAGCCATTTAGTCCATATATTCTGAAGAGACTCGATCACTTTATATAATGAACCGATCTAATTTAGGCATATATTTACATATAAATATTCATCAATACACACATCAGTTGTGGAAGCCCAAACATGTTTGCTTGACGTGCGGAATGACTTGAGGGCGAGTAATCAATCACAGAATTTTCATTTTTCAGTGAACTATCTCTTTAAAGCAGAACTTAACTTAAAGCTGCTACTTTTTAACCTCTGAAGAAAAAACATTGTGCAAAGCAATGATGTTCTCTTCATTAGTTTTATATAGATGCACAAACTCAACCTTAAAATACAAACCTCAAACTAGTGACAAACATCATTAACAGAAGATGAACTCTTAACGTCAACATTACTAAATGTGTAACTGACAGTAAATAGTTGTATCCACATCATTTATTCATGCTACGATGAATAACAAATCAACACTCTCCAATATGAAAATGTTTGCTCAGACAAATATAGTTGGCTAGTTTTGACTTTTGTTGTTGTGCAGTCTATAAATTATGTAATGACTTTACAGGGGCAAAAAGAAAATGCTAAAATATAAGAATAAAGTTGTGTGTGTGTAATATATATATATATATATATATATATATATATATATATATATATATATATATATATATATATATATATATATATATATAGGTTGAAAACTAAATCCTATATTTAAGTTTTGTATATATTAAAAAAAAAAAAAAAGCAACACCTGGAATTTTGCACTTTTTAATTATGTCCAACATAGCACATAAAATGTTTGAACAGAACACTAAATCATCAAGTCCTAGCACATGGTCAGTGTACAATTAGCCCACTCGTTTCAGAAGCCCGATTCTCAACATATATAATGACACAACAGCTATTTTGAAAGCAATCAGAAATCTTGTTGTCTCTCTGCCTCAGTGCCTGAGCTGTGGATGATGAGCTAGTCCTTGGAGGGCCAGTTCATCTGCTGATGGCTACCAGCAAATCTGAGCTTAAACTCTACATGGTGCACAAGGTGATATTGACTACTTCTGCTCCACTTGAGCAAAGATATATTGCCATTTAATGATGGAACAGCAGGTACAACAGATCAGTCTGTAGCACGACACATATCGAAAATTAGTGCTCTTACCCGCAACATAAAATAATCTTCAAAATTAAAGGGTTAGTTCCGCCAAAAATGAAAATGCTGTCATTAATTACTCACCCTCATGTTGTTCAAAACCTGTAACACAATCATCTTCAGAACACAAATTAAGATATTTTTGATAAAATCCGATGGCTCAGTGAGGCCTCCATTGCCAACAAGATAATTAACACTTTCAATGCCCAGAAAGCTACTAAAGACATATTTAAAACAGTTCATGTGACTACAGTGGTTCAACCTTAATGAAGCAACGAGAATACTTTTTGTGTGCCAAAAAACAAAATAATGACTTTATTCAACAATATCTAGTGATGGGCGATTTCAAAACACTATTTCATGAAGCTTCAAAGCTTTAAAAATCTTTTCTTTCAAATCAGTGGTTCGAAGCGCATATCAAACCACCAAAGTCGCATGCACCATCGAAATTTCGAAACATTTCAAAACACTTATGACATAACGAAGCCTCGTTTACTGAAATTGCATGACTTTGGCAGTTTGATACACACTCCGAACCACTGACTCAAAACAAAAGATTTGTAAAGCTTCGAAGCTTCCTGTTTTGAAATCACCTATGACTAGATATTGTCAAATAAAGTCTTATTTTAGTGCACAAAAAGTATTCTCGTTGCTTCATAACATTAAGGTTGAACCACTGTAGTCACATGAGCTGTTTTAAATACGTCTTTAGTAGCTTTCTGGGCATTTGAAAAGTGTTAATTATCCTGCTGGCAATGGAGGCCTCACTGAGCCATCATATTTTATCAAGAATATCTTAATTTGTGTTCTGAAGATGAACGAAGGTCTTGCGGGTGTAGAATGACACGAGGGTGAGTAATAAATGACTGAATTTTCATTTTTGGGTGAACTAACCCTTTAAAGCCATATGAATGACATCACGTTAGGAACAATTTAACTGCACAGAAATGAACTATAAAACATCAATGAAACATGTACCGGTATTTTCAAGTATATAGGACATACATGCAGGTCTTTAGGGTAATTGTTGAGCAGGTTTTTCAGCTATGCTGTGATAATGTCTAATTTCATTTTCAGAGAATGTGCCACCTCTAATTACAGCAGTCCATACAGTCACTAGTGTCATTAAAGAACTATTATTTGGTGTGAGATGCTTTATGTGGGCTCTGAGGTAAAGGTGATCATCAAGGAAAATCGACACCGTCTGTTAATGGGTGCCACAGGTAACGTTACTGTGTGCTTAATTATCTTGTATCTGAACTGCAAAATAGAGAATAAAAATGCAAGTTCTATTAGCACATAAAAGAACACTGGCATATGGTCACCCTGATTTTGCCAAGACATATTTTGTTGATTCTGGAACAACATATCTGTCTGAAAATGTAGTTTTTTCACTACCCCTATACCTAACCCTACCCATACATTATCCCTAAAATCAGAAGGAAATGATAGGTGAATGGCACTGATGTAGAAGCACCTAACCCTGCATGTAAGCCTAAACCTGACATAAACTGTAAACTCGTCCGTCAAATCTGATTGGTTGATTGGAATGTTGATCCAGGATCAACAAAAGATGTTGTACAGGAACATGTACCTGGTGAAATCGTATTCACCACTAGCATATTAATTGGTGAAAATTATAGTCATAAATATTCATAACATTAAAAGCAATGCAGTGATTTACGGGCTCAAACAAAGAACCCTTTGTCTGTAGCATTACCATTACTGCTTTCCATGTAAATAGTAACCATGGCTTGGTATTGTCTCGAATAAAAATAACAGATTCACATTCTCCAAAGCGAAACAGATCACCCAGACACATAAAGCTGTCACCTAGGGGACACACATAGATACGGACTCAACAAACAGAGTGGCTATTTGTCACTCGGCTGTTCCGTGCTGCTGTAGTTGCCATTGTTAAAACACATCTGTTACACCTCTCAGACACCTTTCGGTTTTTAATTAATGAAGATTTGGCTTTGTCACCTCACATCTGATGGTTATAATAAATCAGCATGCTGCAATAATTCAGACATAACCAAGGTGAGTGTTGCAGAGTGTACTGCAAATACTGGCTCTCCATTTCTTTAAAACTTGATTTTTAGTGTAAATGCTTCACTGAAACACTAGCTCAAGCCATACAAAGGTTTAATGAGGACCAGTAGTAAATGGCTAGTGTATGCACCATTGATTTTAAAGCTCTTCTATGAAAGATTATAACACAGTCTGGAATTCTTGAAAGCGCCATGACAAATCGAGAGCTATCCGCAAGCAAAAGACTCATTAAAAATCCTGCTATGCTAAAGTGCTGTCGTTAGACGTTATTGGCCTTTTTAAAACTGACTCCACCTGATGACACCAGGAAAAAAAGCCCTTTTGTGATATGGTACATGTACTTAAATCAATGCTAGATGCGAAAATAAAAATGCTAATTCACTGGCTCATTTTGCTCTGAGATATGCAATTATGTTGGCTCCATTGCAGAGTGAAAAGAAGATACAAATAATTCTGCTTTTTTTTTAACATTTGTTTACTTTGCATCATTTCATATCATTTAAATACCTTATGTTATGTGATGGCCTCAAGTGGTTTATGTTGTTGAATCTGTTCTCCATATATAGTTTTTACACCGTCAATGTGTTTTTAAATGCATGAATGCAAGATGAATCTGTTAATTGGTTTGTGCCATATCAATTAAGTAACATGTTGACTGTGATGATGATGGACGTTTACGGCACCTCTAATTTGAAATGTAAAGATGTGTGAAGACATGTCACGTCAGTAAAGAAGGGTAAAGTGTAAAAGACAAAAGTAAAAACAATGCATCTGTTGTTTCCTATAATGTCCTAACTGCAAAATAATAATACTACTCGTGCATTTGATCTATTTTATTAGCAAAGTAATATATTATATGTAAATGTTATATTTTCTTACAATGTATGTGGTGTGTTTTCTTTAGGCCACACATAGTCTATACATATAACACAGAAAGAAGACTGACACTTTGGGATTAGTGTGATATTTCTTAACATAAAAGGTGAAAAGCAGAAGAAATGTTCAGGTTGGGTTGTGTGAATGTCCAGGGAACGTGGTGTTCATGTTGTGCTTGGACAGACAAATCAGTCAGTCAAAGAGGGAAGTGGGTTCAGAGACATAAGGCCAGGTGGTCATTGCTTACATGGAGAGCCATACTGATTTTTAGTAAACCATTTCAGGAGAAACAGGTGGATTTATTCATGGTAAAAAACACAATTTAAGCCCAATAAGCATCAGATGCTTTTCATCACATATTACAATCTGTATTTTTGTACCTCTTCCTCTTGGCTATGCTTGGCAATAGGCAGGCTAAAGATGACTGGAAAGAGTAGGTGAATCCACCATTTCTTCTACTGAGCTTTATAGGCTATGCATCACAAATTCACGACTTCCTATCCTGCCACACAATGGCTTACGGGTGAATATAGGGCACACAGGAGTGCAAGAGCCGGGACTGAGCTTTATCTAGGAAGATGGCCTCCTCACTGGACACTGAACTCAACTTGTCAATCATCCGTCAGTGGCATTACAGTTAATCGACTTTTATATGTTTTTTAGGTCTCATGTACTGTAGGGGCAGGTGGCTCAGTGGGAACAGCTGTATACCGTGCACTGGAAGATTTACGCTTTAGGCCCTTCCTGTGACCGCTGCTAGTTTGCCCTTCGGCAAAGCACTTAATGCTCCTCTGGTCTAGAGGTGCTATGGTTTGACTGCACCTGTGCTCAGATATATATCTGATAATTTGCAATACAGCCCAAAGAATTATATATGTATACAGAATATAACAAAATTAAGATATTTTTGATGAAATCCGAGGGTATTTGATCCACACATAGGCAGCAATGTCATTGCACCATTTGATGTCCAGAAAGATAGTTAAAAACATGGTTAAAATAGTCAACGTGACTACAGTGGTTCAAACTTAATGTTATGAAGCGACGAGTATACTTTTTGTGTGCAAAAACGAAACAAAGATAATAACTTTATTCAACAATTTGAACCGTTGTCATACAGTAGTGAACTCGGTGCAGGCTTCCTTGTTTACGTTCGAATGCCGGCTCATTATTGGCCAGATCCTGTGTCAGCATCACATGCATGCTTCGTGTTGCTCACGTGTTCAGCTTCGGCCAATAAGTAAATGGCGTTCGGACGTAAACAAGGATGCCTGGCACTGAGTTTACTACGTATGACAACAGTTCAAATTGTTGAATAAAGTTGTGAACCACTGTAGTCACACTGACTATTTTAACCATGTTTTTACTATCTTTCTGGATGTCAAAAGGTGCAATGATGTTGCTGCCTATGTGTGGATCAGATACCCATGGATTTTATCAAAAATATCTTAAAGGTGCAAAAGAGGATCTTTTTGTCGACTGAGAAACCAAAGACTCTTACTGAGTTTTTGAAATGAGCGCATGCGTAAGAACAACCCCCCTCCTTCACAGCTCATTTCAAGGAAACGCCTCCCAACAAGTATTGGAACACGAGTGTTTACCACCGGCATTCGCTGTGTCGTGTTAGTGGATTCATTATGTCGGACTCACCGCAGGTAACTCATAATCTGCAGTTGTTACTCCTGTCTCCTGACAAAAACATTGCATGCGGCGCCTGAGGAGTGTGGAAAGTTACTGGAGCGCGCAGCCGTGCTCGTTTCTCACAAGGAACGTCATGGCAGTGATTGACAAGCCAGAGGGCCAATCGTTTACGCGATCATCGCGTAAACGATTGGCTGATGTTTTTAAGGCCCTACCTGCACAGATGATGTATATTAATATTATTCCTTTCAGTGCAGGAAGATATTATATATATACAGAATTACAGAAATTATTTACAGTGTAATTACATGAAGGAAGTACTGTGTATAAACATGCATGTACACAATAAGTGCATTGTTTTTTTATCATCAATGTTGGAAACAGTTTTGTTTCTTTGAGAATTCTTTGATGAATAGAAAGTGCAAAAGAACAGCATTTTTATAAATAGAAGTTTTTAACAATGTAAAAGTCTCTACTGTCACGTTCAATCAATCATTTTGAATGGTAGTGTATAACAAAATAATAATTAAAGAACAATAAAAGTAAATCATAAATAAATAAAGCCCAAGAATTCTTGTTTTTGTAAAAACTAATTGTAAAACTTTGGTTTACTGAAATGCATTGCATAAACAATAATTAAGAAATACAAATATAGCATAAGAGCATTGTTTTTGAAAGTCTTTCAGTCACATATAACTTCAGGCTAAAGGCACTTGGACAAGGATCATCATAGCATAAAATGTGTTGCCATAGAAACATGCCATGCAAACAAAGCACTCAAGAAACGAGTGGGTGCCCTAGAGAACTAGTTGTCATTGTTGCACAGCCTTCTATATTCTTGTTTCACATTGTTCATCTTTGTTTTCATCTTTCATTGCCATTCTACTAGCACTACAAAAAAAACAAAGGTATTGATGAACTTAATTTGGCCCACTGAAAAAAAAAAAAAAAAAAAGAAGAAGAAAAATAAATAATTGTGATAAAGAAAAAGTTATATGAAACAAACAAAACAAAGTCATTTCATCTAAAGTTTATTGTAATAGGACGAGAGCTGATCTTGAAGAGCATGTAGTACAGCATTAGGACAGGATATTCGGATTGAATAGCACTCAAGAAGAAGACAGCAGAATGGTACAGATTTTTCATGTATTTAATTTCCTGCTCCAGTTAGATACTAATAGAGTTATGGGCCATTTTCAGGAGCATGTCTTCCTGTTGACTTTCTCCTTGGGTGTGCCACTGCTATGTTGTTATATTTCGTAGGAATATTAAAGTAGGTTACTTTGTGGTTTGAGAACTCAAAATATGTAGAAGGCGATGGATACCAGCAATGGTAGAGAAAATAAATCAACGGCTTTAATTTGATCTGGATTCAAACTGATGCTTAAAAGCTACATTTTATTGGTAGCTGAGACAGAGGATCTGTCTCCTCGTTGCCAGAACATCATCTTTCTTGTGGGTGGCCAAGAGGACGGGCACAAGCACAGAGCTGTGCTGGCAGTGCTTGATGAGGTGTACTGATGCTTATTGTGCCTTATCATTGCTGCCATAAATCCAGCATCACATGTCTCCTTCACTGAGACTGGGCTGGCGTGCACCAGATGTCCCCAAGGTTCAGGTATGGCTCGTATTTATAGTACATGAAAGATGGTCAAACGAATCAATAAATAACACCATGAATGGCCATAAACATCTCAATAACAAATCATCCGATACGATTTTTGAGTTACTGTTATGAATGTATAGGCAAAGGTTATAAAAGAAACAAGTAAAATCAATGTTCTGCAAGTAAATCACATTATATTTGCTGAATATTATGATTTTTCCATGGCACTTTACACTCTTAAAAATACATTTTCCTAAAGGAGTATTGTGTCCATAGAAGAACTTTTTAGGGTTCCCCAAAGAACCTTTCAGTAAACATGTCTTAAAAGAACATTTTTTAGCGTGAAGAACATTTGAATGATTCAGAGAACTTTTTTCTTTGTTTTTTACTATAAATAACCTTTAATGAATAGAAAGCTTCCATAAATGTTAAAGGCACAGTAAGCAATTTCTGAGAAACACTGTTGATATTCTCAAACAAACCCCTCCCTCCATTAACCCTTTAAAACGTAAGCATATAATAACGTTTCATGATGAAGAACTGCAATGTCCGTGAACGTGATTGCAATATAGATCATAATCAAAACCAAGCAGATGTATCCGATGTGATGCATGCAGGAGCTGTTAAAGGAAGAGCTTTCCTGGAAAGAGGGTGGGGAGCAGCAGCCCATTGGCATTTAAAGACACATGCACGGAAACAGTATATTTTTGCATACACTCAAAAATGGGTATAACATGGTATAATAAATGATCGGTAGGGTATTTTGAGCTGAAACTTCTCAGACACATTCTGGGGACACTTAAATTACATCTTGAAAAAGGAGGCATAATAGGTCCACTTTAATGTTTCTATCCTCCATTGCTCCACCCACAAAATGCACTAACATGCAATGCAAGAGTGGATGTCCCTTTATCGTAGCTAAAGCGAAGCAAAACAATACTTTGCAAAAAAATAAAAAATAAATAAATAAAAAAATAAATAATGGGAAGATAGCAAACAAATGACAAAGGAAGAACAATAAATAAACACAGTACACAAGAGAATATACAAGAAAGAGTTGGTTGTTAGTCTCCAGCAGCACACTAGCTCCAGACAAACAATGACACTCAAAACTATCCTGTTACTATAGCTAACATTACAACAACAGCATATCTTGGTTCTGTGAAATAGCAAAACCAATGTTATGGAGCAGAAACAACACAACCTTGGCATTCATTTTCAGGCCTTCCCGCTTAGGTCTCTCCAGCGCTGGACAGTTTTTTTAATATTAACATGGGTCGTAAAGCTCCTGCCTGATCATAGCTCTTCTTTTACCAGTTATATTCATCTGACATTTTCTCTTTTGTAATGTCTCTTAGCCATCTCTCTTTCTACAGTCTTTCTTCAAATCCACTTCTTGGAAATCACTAACTGCACCTATAAAGGTTCTTCATGGAACCATATATGACAATAAATTACTTTTATTTTTAAGAGTGTACTAGCTCATATTTAGCTTAACTTCCACTGAAGAGCTTGCAAGAAGGAGAGTAAATGGCTGTACTGGAGCCTATACAATAGTGTTAGAGATAGGACCTCTGGAAGCAGATGTGCATGCATCCCTCATAGGCATTAAAATAAGGCACCACCATTTAAGCACAATAGCTTCCTCTCTGAAAACAAATGAACACACTTAAAGGTGCCCTAGATTGTTTTTTTACAAGATGTAATATAAGTCCTAGGTGTCCCCTGAATGTGTCTGTGAAGTTTCAGCTCAAAATACCCCATAGATTTTCTTTTTATTAATTTTTTTAACTGCCTATTTTGGGGCATCATTAACTATGCACGGATTTTTTCAGCGTGGCCCCTTTAAGAGATGCGCTACCTCTGCCACACCTGGACTCTATATACATCGCATAAACAAAGTTCACACAGCTAATATAACCCTCAAATGGATCTTTACAGGATGTTCGTCATGCATGCTGTATGCATGCTTCGAATTATGTGAGTAAAGTATTTATTTAGATGGTTACGTTTGATTCTGTGTGAGTTTGAGGCTATGCTCTGTGGCTAAAGCTAACATTACACACTGTTGGAGAGATTTATAAAGACTGAAGTTGTGTTTATGCATTATACAGACTGCACGTCTAAAAATGAAAATAGCAACGGCTCTTGTCTCCGTGAATACAGTAAGAAACGATAGCAACATGCTAATGAAACATTTAGAAAGACAATTTACAAATATCAATAAAAATATCATGATATCATGGATCATGTCGGTTATTATTGCTCCATCTGCCATTTTTCGCTGTTGTTCTCGCTTGCTTACCTCGTCTGTGCACAGATCCAGACGTTAATACTGCCT
Organism: Chanodichthys erythropterus; assembly: GCF_024489055.1. NCBI lineage: Eukaryota > Metazoa > Chordata > Actinopteri > Cypriniformes > Xenocyprididae > Chanodichthys > Chanodichthys erythropterus. Next base: position 5,929,402 of record NC_090221.1, on the reverse strand, counting down.
TTCCTTGTCTAATGCGTCGAACAGGGGCTGGCATTATGCAAATATTGGGGGCGGAGCCCCCGACTGTTACGTAACAGTCGGTGTTATGTTGAGATCCGAGTGTTTTCCGGAAGTGTTTTCCGGAAAACAAATGAGATTTACATAAGAAGGAGGAAACAATGGAGTTTGAAACTCACTGTATGTCATTTCCATGTACTGAACTTTTATTTAACCATGCCAAGATAAATTCAATTTTTCATTCGAGGGCACCTTTAAGCGTTTAAGGTTCCCCCATGACGTTTGATATTATGGTTAAGTGTGGTTGTGGTAAACACACTGGAAGAATCCAAGGAACCTATAATTAAAGTTGATCAATAAGCACATGAATGTTGTTTTGAACATAAGCAAATATGCCTATTCCTCCATTCAAGTGATTGCTAAGATGTAACCAGTTTTTATTCCATTCCATAATTTTTATGGTTTTAAGAATTTTCGTTTTTATTTAATTTTACAGTAATAATTCAGAAAAAAATATGCTTTTAAAAAACTTTGTTTCCTTTTTGCTCCAATAATCTTATAAGTCACATTAATTAATGAAGTGAAATAATGGAAGTTAATTAATGAAGTGAACAAATTGGCAAAGACATTCAACTTTAACTGTGTTTTATTCAGACATTGGTTAAAGTTAAGCAGGATGAACTTTTACAGCACAACCTTGAGCAACATCATATCTGAGTACTGCATTCTTTTTGAAAGCTAAAACTAACAAACACCAGCGTCAATGACAGCGAGACTAAAGGCAAGATCTTAACACATGAAGATAGAAATGAGATTATCTTGTTTCCCCAAGGACTTTTGTTCATATAAAATCTTGGCATTGAAACCACAGTGGCTTTTACACAAATTTAATAAAAGCATTCATGATGAAATTACCTAATGTCTATTGACATTTTATCCAGGCATTATTAAAAAGGCCCAGGATCTGGTTATCATTCTCTTTCAGGTTTGGAAATCGTATTCAATATGCTTTGTTGTTTGGCTGTCTTTGCAGACTGATCGGAGTAGACTTTGCTATTTCTGTTTTAGGTTGTGGACAGTTTTAGTATTCTGTAAAACCTAGTCAAATGCATGCACACAAATATGAACTATTATGTCCAAATAATGAGAGCACATTTCCATATAAGCATGAAGTAGTGGTATGAAAAGGCTCAGGGTTTGTACCCGGAACAATCCTGACCTGATACCTTCAAGGATAGCCATGAGCCACCATTGTGCCCTTGAGCGAATCACCTCATTTGCTCCAAGGGAATTGCCCATGTAAAAGTCCAGTACCTGGACATGTGGCATAAAAAATGACTTTAAGTTAAATGGGAGAACCAAAAGAATATACAGTTTTATTGTGAAGATCTGCTAGTCAATGTTTAGGAATGCACTAGCATATCAGACATGGACAAAAAAAACACAAAAATCATTTTAAGTTCATGGGGTTTATGGCAGACAACATTATACATCTAGCATACAGTATCTGTTTTTTTTTTTTGTTTTTGTTTTTTTTACAGTCTTGTTGATAATGTTCCTAACACGGACTATGGACTGCCTATGATTTGTTTTGTCCCTTTTTAAGATTGTGGCTGTGTGACAATAATGAGCAAAATGCAATAAAACATTCAAGAAAGCTCATTTGATCATCTCTGCAGTAAGAAGAGTAAATAATGAGCCAATCAAACTTTTAGACAAGACATCAAAGGAGTCAAATGCACAAACCTTGCATGCCATCTGTTGTTAGTATGTTTCTTCACCTTAGAACAACCTCCTCCGCACCCCCTCCACCTCCACCTCCAACTTCAGCCCCAAACGCACATGCACACACTGAGCTTGAGCCAGAAGCCCCACTTCTCTAAAAATCAAACAATTAAGAAAGTTGCTTTCCTGAATCCACCAGCTGGATGCGCTTTAATCTCAGATTCTCTGCGAACTAGAGAGACAGTGGTGCAAATTATTTGCTTGTTTTACATCACATCACATGTCAACTATAATGATGGAGGCCCACGCAAGATTTCAGCGGACAAAAAAGCAGCATGCGTATGTCTCAGTAAACCCACGAGAGCAGCAGCCTGTGAAGCAAAACAGCTTTCACTTTCATGCCTTTTTTTCCCTCTATTTTTTTTTGAAAAGTTTCAAGTAAAATTCTCCATTAGAATGGCAGCATGAAGCATAGTTCTGTAAGCATTGAATCGTTTGAAGAAAGTACTTTTCTGTTTAATGTTTGAAATGCATTACTTTTACATGGAATGCTGATGCAGAAAGATGGATGAAAGTGAAACCACATTTTTTTTTATTATGGTTCCAAAATTTAATTGTAAACATTTGCAACTTTAATGATCGAAGAATGCCAATATAAACTGGAAAAAAATACAATTACACTACACATTAAGTAGCTGCTGATAGCCTATTGTGGACCAGGAATGAATTAGAATATGTATGTTTTATTTAAGCCCCACATAATTCAATCTGATTTTGTACTAGGAGCCTACAATGACTTCTGGGAAATTAACCGAGTATCATCTTTTTTTTTTTTTTTTTTTTTTTTTTTTTAACCAACAAACAGAATTCCAATTATTTAGATGCATGCTGTGAGAATTCAGACCTCCAGAAAGGGGTCACATGTATGAAGCGCTCTCAAAAATTCACCAAGAGCTTTGCATGAATATTGAGTACCAATCTCCAAATGAATATAAATACTGTCAGTGATATCAAATTCTTAAAGGCTTGTTTATGCATCCATTGTTTAATAACTGTTTGTCCAAACTATGGTAAATGGAAGAGTGTTAGGGAAGCCTGTCATTATTTTCCCAATTTCGTTTGGGGAAAAATTTCACCTTTCGCCTTTAAGAATCAATCGTAATGCAGGATAATAAACACTGGAGGCCCTGGAGAGGCACATAGTCTCCTAAAGCATCTGCACTTCACAAAATCGATGTGAGCAAGTGAACAACTCGACTGCTAACATACTAAAATATGAAATAAAAATGTGGATTTTTAAAATAAACCTAAGAATATCTTTACAATCCTTTAATGTATCCACATCAATCTCTGTTTCCTGCCCCACTGACCAATTGTTTTACGCCAGACTAAATAAGTGGGACAAAACTAGATGATCTGTCTAGGGAGTGTGCTGTGATAGTGTTTGTTAAGAAGACTCCTAAGGAGGTTATACACTGTAGTTTAGCACAGCTTGACTATGTCAGTATTACTTCCCCAATGCAGCCATTTTCAAAATGTATGAGATAGCAGGAAACCATGGAAAACACCATGCCTTTGTGTCAGTCTGGGTAAAAATAAAGGAAATTTCATTCTGTTTTAAGTAATGCTGAATGACAAAAGGATGAAGAGGCTTTAGCAGCAGTCTGACGAGATGGGAAGATTACCAGTGGGAGAAGATTCTTGGAGATGGCAGTCTTTCACAGCCCACTTGACTTAAGCTGTCATGATACCATCTGATATTCCTCACTGCCCAACGTTTTTTTTTTTTTTAATAATCTTTCAAAGGATGAATGTCACATATGCAGGGAGAATACATATCAAATTCATGTAGTATTTATATAGCATCAGAGCGAAAATCCATCCATGTTTTTGAACACCATAGAAGTCATGATGATTTGTTAATCGGGTAAACCACTAAAAAATGTGTTGGCTCACACTCAAGGCCAAATCCCAGAGGGGAAATGGTGGCATAAAGGAATGTGCTGGAAACCTCGGTGGTGGTCAAGTGCCATAACAAATTTCCACTGAACAAAGCATGAAATCATAAGACGATCCAAAGGGGCTGTGCTCTGACAATTATGACCCCCTTTTGAGTTCATTTATGAAGAAGAACAGAGGGGAAAAAAGCTTTCATGGTAGACGATTTTTTTTTTTTTTTTTTTTTGTTAAAATGTCAACTTTTTCACAGCACTTGCCATAAACATGTGTCTTTGTATAGCTTGTTCAATATGTAAAATATATTCATTGAAATCCTAAAGCTGACAATGTTAGACTTTTCCTTTATTAACTGAGGCTACAGGAATCCCGCTCCGCTGATTTATTTAATGAAACACTCAAGTGGCTCTAGGGTACCAAGGCACCAAATGAATAAGGCGTGCACCAGTGCTTCTAAATTCAGATATATCACTACAATTAAAAAGGCCAAACTGCCTGTTCTGTATTCAGATTCAGATTACAAAATGCTCCTCCACAGAAGCTTGTGGTATTGAAAAGATTATTATGCATCAAAGACATTTGCAAAAAGCTCTGCCCACAGCAGCTCATTGCTTCTCATTCGTGGCACTACTTCACTTCTGCACTAGTTAGATGTCACTGGGGGACTGTTATCGGGACTGACTCTTCATTCCGAATTGGAATGTGTCAGGGATCAGTGATTTTAAAACTGGTCATGGGGCAATTTTAACCACCACCAAGGCTGCATGTGGCAGACTGGAAATGATAGTGACAACTGGAACACTAGTACAAGCATCTACCAATGCATCTACCTTGAACTTTTTGGTGACATAAAACCACATTTCGCTTTTAAAATCACAAGTACTCTTCAAGATAACACGCAAAAGCCATCAAAGGTTGCAAAAGCAGTGAGTGTGACAAGGTGGGGTGTATACAATGGATTTCTTAAAGAGTCATTAGCTAGGTGATTCACATTCAAGACTATGCTTCACCGGATGCAGGCTTGGTCTTCAAATTCTTAACAAGATACAGAAAGACTGAACATTGATTCGGCTGCTCCTCCCTTTGGAATAACAGAGCAAATGAGTGTTGCAGAAGCTACTGTGGAACTAGCAGTTTCTAAGCTGCAATAATTTAAAGCAGTTCAAATACAGTCAAGCTACTTTTGACCTACACTGAATCTAGTTAAGTGGTATAATCTGAATATATGAGGTGTTTACAAAAATAGTATTTAACTGGGAAAAGAGCTATAAAAATCTCAACTTTGGTGACAGCATTAAACTTCAAGTTAATTTGCACAAAATTAAACTAAATTTACTGAACTGAAAATTAAGCACTAATTTAAAAACAAACAAACAAAAAATGAAAGAAAAATATTCCTCTCTAAAGTTCTTTTTTTTAAACTAAGTATTGAGTTTATGGTTATTTAGTTTATATCGGTGATGTATCTTTCACTGCGTGAGAAAATGGACGTGTGGCGTGAGAACAGTGTCAGTAGCGTGAGTTTAAATGAGTGAGAGTTGGTGGCCCTTCAAGACAGCATTATTTTGTTGTAGTTATGTTAAACTTTACCACATTTTATGGTTTCGTTAGGACTTTGAAGTGCCATGTCTTCTTCTATTGGACTGGATCCAGGAGGACTGGATTACAGTATTGTGCTACAGCGCCTCACTGGTCAAACCATTGCAGGCCCTTCAAATAGGTCATCAAAAGACTATTCGACAACAAAAATATCATCGGCTAATCGTTTCAGCTCAACCCACTATGCAAATTATATGGTAAAGAGCAGCATGAACATTTGAAGAATGAAAAAAAAAAGAAAAAAAAAATCAGCATATGTTTGGAACGGGGTGAGTGAATTATGACAGGTAAATTATTTTTTAAATTTTTCAAAGTTCAAAGCTGTGTGAAATTTTGTTTTAATTAGCGGAAACTCTTCTATTGTTGGTTTTCTGACTATTTGACAAGGAGCTCTTTTGAACTGTAGCTCACAGACACAACTTGGAATTCATTGGTCATTCAGTAATTACAAACCAGCCAGCACAGCAGCTCCAGACTCTTCAATTCCTTCAATCATGCTTCACAGACGTGATAGGCTTTTGAAGTTACTATGCATTATATTCTTTGTTTCCAACACAAGGCTGTGCACATAGAGTGCCATAATCACAGACATTATCACATGCAAGCGGTTCCTGCAGATTCATAACAGCCACCAAAGACTTTTTGTCATTTTCTTTTTCCTTTAACATTGTGCCCTTGTGTTGCTCTTTGTAGGGTATATCCACTTCCTGTTTGAATATCAACAGTGCTGGAATTCTTCTATTTATAAACTTTTTAGTCCATTTTCAGACCGTATGCATAAAGAGCCTTCCTGACTGTGGACTTATGTCCTAGTTCCTGAGTTAGTAGTAAATTATTTTAACCAAAGCAGGGCTTCTGTGGAGTTTTTGAAAATCAAATTTTACATCTTTTAAAGACCTTTTTAAGGACCTGCTAAAATAAAATTAATACCTTATGTCCATACAAAACAAATCTGTGCAATCTAAAAATAAACCACGGTCCTTGGATACTTAATTGAATAGACTGGGACACAACTTCAACTGCAAAACAGGATAACTGCGAGATTCAATTACTCAAGATGTTTTATTCAATATAGATATGTACTGAAAATGGTTTATGTACCAATATATCAATACATATAAATTAGAGGGCAACTGATACTGGATTTTGCTGATGCAATAATACTGTGTTTTAAGAAAGGCAAAAAAAAAAATAAAAAGATTACTGTGCCGAAACTAGTACAATCTATAGCTACCGAATGTGTTCTGTTTAATGTTCTTAGTTGTTCTGTCCTATGACAGGACGGCCCAGGGAGAAGCCATAAAAGTTTACATACCAGATAGAGTTTGTGTACCTAAAATACCAAGAATATACTTGCCCTACCAAAATTTATTAATTTGTTTGTTTGTTTGACCCATGTAAACTTGTATTTTAATAAGGTTAAGATTTTCAGGTAGGTCTAACATTGGTATTCAGGTAACAAATACTACAGAAATGGAATAAAATACTTTATAACTGGTTAAATATGGAAACTTTCACAAATGCATAAATTCGCTTCAGAAGGCCTTTATTAACCCCCCGGAGCTGTGCAAAGTACGTTTTTAATGGATGGACACACTTCTTGAGCTTCAAACTCGTTGGTATCATTCACTGCCATTATAAAGCTCGGATGCGTTAGGGTATTAATTAATATAACTCTGATTGTGTTCATCAGAAAGAAGAAAGTCATATATAACCGGTATGCTGTCTGAGAAGCGGCTTTACCTTCATATAGTTGGAACCCCATAAAATGAAATATTCCCTAAAACTATGCCACTCGTTTGTGTTATGATTGTGCCACAAAAAAATGAACATTTGTGCTGGTTTGGTGTTTGAGATATTGAACATTTTTTGGTTATGTGACATCACTCCCCACCCCATGTCGTTCAAATCGCTCCAAACCAGTGCAATGCTCGGGTTGTGCCTTTAAAACAAACACTATAACTATGTTCCTTCCCCAGATATAACAAATATAATGACATTTCTGCAGTAGCAGTCTGAGGAAGCCATGGAATAAAAGAATAAAAAAGAAGCTAATTTCGAGTTTATATCTCACAATTCTGACTTTTTTTCTCACAAATCACAGTTTATTTCTCACAATTGTTTATTCCGATTCTGACATCCAAAAGGCACAACAAAGCATTTTTCTCATTATTCTGTGGATTTTTCCTCCACTTTTACCGCTATGCCACTATGCGCGCGCAGCTGCCAGTGACGTAACTGTGAAGTCTGCTCCAAATTGGTCTATATTTTTCCAGAGCCGTGATTTCACTCTCCACCCCATGCTGTCCAAATCGCTCCAAACCAGTGCCATTCATTTGTAGTTTTAAAAAGAAAATTATTGATTCAGTGTCTGAAATTGTAAAAGTGCATGTTAACATATTTATTCAAATCAAATCATGCTGCCTTTTCTTTTATAAATTATTTTATTACTTTTATAAATTAAAAATTGGTGGGGAAAAATCCCATAGACTTGACCCAAACTTTTGCCGAATTTGGAGTGGATTCTTTTGATTTAGGCAGTTAAAGCTGCAGTCCTCTTTTCCTCTTTGTCACCATCTCTGTTTGAAACCTGCAATTGCAGTCATACGCTCGTCTGCACGGATGAATCTAATGTTTGCGGTCAGTCACCGCACCGGTGTGGATACTGTACTTCAGAATCACAGATTCTACGTCTTGAAAGTATGACCAATATAAGAATTCTCACTGGAAAATATCATCTGAACAAGTAAGTAACATTTCTGCCACTTTTGTTCTGACAAACTGAGGAAAAAAACATTAGGCCTACAATAAATCACGCTGCCAATGATGATTAAAATCTAACGATCGCTTAGCTCGGATCACGCCAAACCATGCAAATTATTATTACTGTTATATTGTTCTCATATTGTTAATGTTAACAACATCAGCATTGCGTGCCTGTGTATTTAGTGTATATTAGTGTTACCTGTAGATTTCAATTTCTGTAGCCACTTCGCAGTCCAAAGTCTTTTGCTTTTTGACTATGGGTGAATCTCCAGTTGTCACTGATGATTGTCAATGGACCTTTCTGGATTACAATCCACCATCAAAATGTTAAATTTAATTATTCCAGCTGCTGTGAGAAAAGGCTATAAATGTGCCGCTACCAGCAGCATCCTCACGTGATAAAACCGACTAGCCTGGACGGACTCCTTCCTCCGCTCTTATTATAAAACATTATTACGCTTACCGTTGTGAATCGAAACAAGATAATTAGATAGTTTTGAACACTGGCTGGTTATGTACTTGTTCAAAAATTGATTTTGGATCATTTTTGACCAAAAAAAGTTAGACTGCAGCTTTCAAACAACCACCAAGGGCAACCATCACGTGCACTGTTATAAAAACGACACACAAAGTTTCATACTGATCTGTTCCAGTGGATGTTTATACTGTACATTTACTTTTTTCAAAGCGGGTTGCCTGTGGTGCAAAGAAGAAACTGAACTTTGTTTTGTCTTCACAGAATACAATCTGAATCACACAAGCCATCCCTTATAAGCACAAAGCTTCACACTAAGAAAACTTGAGAGAACAACTTATTACGCATTAGACTTCAGATCATGCAATGAGATAAAATGAGAGGGGATACCAGGAAAGCAAAATGGCCTCTGGGCAGAATGTCTGTCTTACACAAGCAGAGCCTCTGGGTCGCTGTAGGCAACATTCACGGCAAATGACAGGCCCTGGATGTTTCTCTGAGCATCTTGTGAAACTCCACAGAGCAAACATTGGGCCAGTCACTAACACATGTCACCGTACTTGAGCCCGTCCCCATCAAGGGGAGGATGCAAGACGGAAGCTTTGCAGACGAGTGATTCGATTCCTCTGATCGTTATCAGTACACTGCTCTATTTTCACCAAATTCTCCTAAGAAATCATTTCACCTTGGGCTCAGTCTATTTGAACCTGTCTGTGTTATTCAAGCATAGAAGATTATATGCACTGAAAACAGAAGAGAGCAAGATGTGAGTCAGATACCTCTGAGGGACTGTAATGTTTTAAGATCCGCAAAAATGGAAAGCTCCTTTTTAAATTAAATAGACAACAAGAAAATGGCAGATACATTTGGCCGTTCATGTAGAGTGTTAGTCACTGATACATAAAGGGACAGAGGACAAAATTTAATGAGCCCTTGAATATGTAGCATTAACATTTTCAGTGGCCTCTATACACATTGCTGTCCAGATGCTAACCTCTAACCACTTTTACCACTGCATGACATACTTGCTAGACACACACAAAAACACATCGCAGACTGGTGTGCCATTATAAAATGAAACATGACATTCAGAGCTTCCTTGATGATAATAATGATAATATAATTCCATAATGATAATATAATGATATTTATCATGTATGGTATGGCCATCTGTATTCAACGACACGTAGCAGTGGCTCCAAAACCGTATCACAGCAGTCATTTTTAACACGTGATATCTAATTTGCATTCGAAGTTAGAGACGAAGAATGAATCCACACCTCCAAACCCTATACACGCATACACTTACACACACATATACAAACACAAATATATATTATATATTTTCTTATGTGAATTTTTCTTTTAAAAATTTCCATAAATTTAAATTAGTAAATCGTGTGCAAGATTTAGCCTACTAATTTTTTTCCTGCACGTCATGTCCAGGGCTCCGTAGGTTTTCCTGTGACTGACAGCGCTAGTCAAAGCATTTGTCAGATGCGTCTTGTTCCGTGTTCCCAACAATTCAGTCTTTTCAACGTAAAAGTCTTCACTACTGACTGACACACTCATCTTTGCCGCCATCTAATGGCGTAATAATGTAACTTCTGTTGCTATACATGGTCAGGGACTTTTTTTCTGGTGGAAGGGAGGCTTTTAGTGGAACTTTGCTTCATGAAAGTTGCATTGATAGATATTTTTGGCTTCTTTATTATATTTATTGTATGGTAACTGTTTTATAAAAGCAATAAGGTACTCGAGGCTAGTGCTGTATCGTGAATAAGTCACAGTTGAAGAGGGATACAGCACAACCTATCGTACTCTCATCCCTCTGTTACTTCATAACAGTTTTTTTTTCATATACTCGTTGGCAAAATGTAATTAAAATTTAAACTGTGCAATTATTGTGGCCATCTCAATTTATTTCAATTAGATAGAATAAGCACTATTAGACGATTAATTAATAATCACAACAAGCCTAGTGGAAATGTTCAATAACAAGCTTGTACTAAAGACACCATACAGTATGTGTCTATACAGAAATTGACAATCAAAAATTAGCCAACCCTTTTGAAATATTCACAGGAATAAAAAAAAATTGTAACAAGCAGCCGTGGTCTGCCTTTTATACATACAGTACATTACTGTGTATATCGGTGCAATTTACAGACCTTTTCCTCAATGATTTCTTAAATCCGTATGCTCAATACTACAACTCAGCCTTTTGGCAGTCACTGATGTTTACCAGTGCGGAAACTGAAGTCCATATATTACCCCTGGCACGATAATGAATCAGTTTCATAATAAACACCGATGTGAATTACTCTCAACTAATAAATAAAACAACTAAGATAACCTCATGCTGGACATTACACTGCACACTACCCATATTGGCAGATATTCTTTGCTGCTCTTTCTCTCTCAGCAGTAATAGGAAAACCCTGCGGGATTTCTCTGCAGGCCAGAACCCTAAAAAACATGAGGGAGCACATCTGGGGCCCAGCAGGTGTGGGATGTCCCATGAGAGGTTGTTGCCAGGTAGTAAACTTCTGGACTAGCTTCCCCCAGTGCTCACAGACATCTAGATAAATGTGATAATCAGCAGCAAGCCCCAAAAAAGACCTGTTTGCCAGAGGGGCGTAATTGTGTACTACTCACCAACATTTTTATGTAATTCTTACATACATGTAGTCTACCCTCCTCCTATTTCAGGGTAGTGATCATTTTTTACACTGTCATGCCCTAAGGATGGTCTGTGTTTACAGTGTAGAGGTTTATTTTTGGTTATGTTTATGATTACAGCCACCATAGCATGTTTAAGGTAAAAATTAAAATTCCTTCATTGCTTACCTTTATGTTGTTCCAAACCCGTACTGTATGACTTCCACTTCTAAAAAAAAAAAATAATAATAATATAAAATAGTCCATATAGCGACGTCGGTAGATATATAACATTTTATATTACATTTTGAGGTCATTTCAAGACGCGTGAAGAAAATTTTGCACATGCGCATTGATATACACTTTGGACGAGTTGTTCATGTTCACTCAGTTTTGCGCTTTGTCTTCCCGCGCTGCTGTTCAGTCGTTTTTGTGAACAACTTAATGTGAAAATATAAAAAGACTGTGTACTGCAAAAAAAAAAAAAAAAAAGAAAAAAAAAAAAGATATCTATAATGTATTTATATTGTTGTGCAGTGCAGTCTAATTCACGAATAAGTGAATCTTTTGAGAGTGAGACGATTCTTTTTAGTGAATAAACACACCGCAAACTACGTTCGCTTCATTAACAAATGATTCACATCACCTGTCGGATCTTTTAATGTTTAATCTCACGAGCTCAACCTGTTTGAATTAGCCTACTCAGACGAATCCTTCATTCGGTTAATTTACTGAGTGAAAGCGGAGTTCTGTTTTCTGTCAGGACCCGCGATGTTGTTTCGTGATTGATTCATGCTTTGAGTCAGTTCTGAATGAATTAATCTGTTAAAAAGGTTGAATTGGTTTGCGATTCATTTACACTTCACTCACACACGCGAGCCGAATTGTGTGGAGTGGTTTCTTGCTAAAACAGTTTTTAGTAGTACACATTAGAACGAAGAGCGATGGATAAAGTGGATATTTACCTGACAGTTCACTGAAACTAAACCTGCAAATGGATATTACCGGTTGTGAGCAAAGACTGCAGGTAAAGACATCAAAACACTAACAGTTAGAAATAAGTTGCCTAAGTTAAAGTCCCCCTGAAATCAAAATGTAGGTTTTTTAGCTTTTTGGTATAAATATGTTCACCTTAAAGGAACACTACATTTAAAAAAAAAAATAATAATTAAAAAATTCAAACTCCCCTAGAGTTGAACAGTTGAGTTTTACCGTTTTCGAATCCATTCAGCCAATCTCCGGGTCTGGCGGTACCACTTTTAGTATAGCTTAGCATAGTTCATTGAATCTAATTAGACCGTTAGCATCTTGTTTAAATGACCAAAGAATTTCAATATTTTTCCTATTTAAAACTTGACTCTTCTGTAGTTTCATCGTGTACTAAGACCGACGGAAAATGAAAAGCTGCATAATATCATTGCACCTGCTGCACCCATGGTATGGCAGCAAAGTTCCAGATTATTACGCCTCGCCATATAACTTTTCATTTTCCGTCGGCCTTTGCACACGATGTAACTACAGATGAGTCAAGTTTTAAATGGGAAAAATATCGAAACTCTTTGGTCATTTTTGAGCGAGATGCTAACGATCTAATCAGATTCAATGTACTATGCTAAGCTATGCTAAAAGTGGTAGCGCCAGACCCGGAGATCGGCTGAATGGATTCGAACACGGTAAAACTCAACTGTTTAACTCTAGGGGAGTTGGAAAATGAGCCTATTTTTTTTTTTTTTAAAGTGGAGTGTTCCTTTAAGGTTTTGAATAAGCTGGTGTGTTCCAAAACAATGACAAAATTCGCATTTAGGAGATACAAGCATTCAAAACGCAAGTTTCTCACTTCCACTAAAATAGATCACGGATTTTCATAACATCACCGCGGACTTCAGCTTTTCATCAAATGCTCTCTAAAATCTGAAGTCCCGCCTCCTCCTACACTAAACAGATGCTGAAGCTGAAATCGGTCAGTTGTTCACACATTTTCACACAGTTTCTACATGGTGAATGGCACATAGTGCACTATATAGAGGATAGGAAACGGTTCAGAGTAAATATGTTTTCCATTGACGTGAATGAAGCCCGTTTTCACGTTAGTGTCACGTGAACCGCCACAGTGCGAGCACAGTCTGCTCTGGCTCAGAGACATGAGAGCGGATCATACGCGCGAGTCGGCACAGACCACAAAATGTTCGGACACATTTGAATTCTATGAACAATGCTATATTTTAAACTAAAGCAATATGGAGGAAAAACTGTTAGAGATTACGAAGAAAATTGGGTTTTAGGAGCTCCCACGTTTCCCAAAAGCATCGTTAGCCAACTGTGGTCGCAAGTTCCAATAGGTAACAACGGAACTTGCGATGATAATTGGCTTTGGTAAACGCACTCCTGGCTGAGCTGTGATCTAGGTGATATGTTATTGGCTATTTTGAAAAATGGGAGGAGCTTCTAGATATATCCCACCCTGTCTTCCTCTTTCTTTGGAAATTACATCAACACATTGAATAAAGCTGGGCGTTCCAAGACACTTCAGTGGGCCTTTAAGTACCATAAAGTTAGCTTGTTTTTATTGCTGTTTTTAGCAAATGCCTTGTAGATACAGTCATGGTTATTGTAATCATTTAGTTTTAAGTCAGTATTAGCATATTACCAGTACCATGGCTACTTTTGGATAATTTTGATTAAATTTTACTCATGCTGTGTTAGAAGACTAAGTATTTTAGAGGCTTGGTCAGTGATTGTGAACGTGAGCTTGTAAAATGATTGCTTATGTTTAGGTTATACAGTTATGCGGACTGTTTTGACTAAAATGAAATAATCTGTAGCTCTTGTTCGTTAATGCTACATAATAGTGCTAAAGATGTTGCTCCCAAAGTCACTGGAATTGAGTGCATTAATGATGTATGGAGAGAAGAAATCTCATACCCTACAAAATATATATTTTTTTAATGATGGTATGCCTTCTTTTATGGAGACTTAAAGTAGTTATCTGTGAGAAACAATCTGAAATTAAGTTAACTGCAAATATTTACTTGCATTTTTTGCTGAAATTAATAAACAAACATGGTCACCTTTCATTTCAATTGTATGGAAAACAGCAGTGTGGAATTTCTGCTATAAATAACTCTTTTTGTGCATGTTCCACACACAAACACACACAGAAACATACATGTTTTGGAAGACATGAGGATGAGTAAATGATGACAGAATTATATTTTTGGGTGAGCTATCCCTTTAAGATAAACACAGACTATATTTGCATGAGAGTTCCAGAAGAAATGATGTTTTTAAACAAATATGTCACACCATGAGAAGAATTATACAAATTTAAGTAAATGTTGCAGGTCATTTACATGTTCTATGGGAGTCAATCAATCATGGAAGTAATACTCCAATGTAGTGCTACTGAAATACAAAACACAAATAATGATGCTGCCATTTTTAGATTTTTGAGTTTGTGTTGATTAAACCAACAATCAAGCTTGCGTTTGCAGGACTCTTGACAGCCACTGTACAAGTTTTGTTTACATGTTTGTCAAACACTAAAAGGACGAGGCAAGGGGAGCCAAGAAACATGCCATAATCTCATCAGCATTCTAGAGAGCTTGCTGGTCATATTATTCTTGATAAGGAAGTCTGGAGTAATTGGGAAAGATAACTTTTATTTCAGCCATCATTATCTCCCCCTCCTTTCTGTTGAGTTTTAATTGTAATCATTCCCTCCCCAAAATATCATTGACTTTCATATTGTCTATGAGGTGTCTGCAGCAAGATCTGAATAATATTAAGGTGTCCAACAAGGGACACATGGGGAAGAAAGACTTGGGATCAGGAAAATTGAATTGATTATGGGCTTGGAAAGGGAACAGCATGCAGAGTAAATGAATTTCAGTGGTGTATACTGCATCTTAAATACCTTTTGTCTTGAGACCTTTTTTTTTTTTTTTTTTTTTTTTTTTTTTGAACTAATCCTTTAAAACAAAACTTTAATGGATGTACAATTAAAAACAATGCCAGGTTTATATGACTCATGTCATTAATCACTTCAGGGGCAGCAAATGATCATAAAAGTCATGCCAGGCTCTGCGTGAGTGCTTTAGATATGTCGCACCATATGAGCAAAATTTATCAAGGTAGTAAAAATCATACCAGTCACCTTCGACTTTGCCCTGCTGAAATATGCACATGTCTGGAGGACACTATGTAAAGCACATGGGTAGTAAATTAATTTTAGATTGCATCTAGAGGACTACCTGGTAATTTTGGACCAACAATAACACTTGAAAACTAAGAGATCCTCAAAAGGATTGAGATGGAATGTATATTGTAAAACCTGATTACTCGGGCTAAGTCAACTTGTTGAAAAGGGTTGTGGAAAAGAGGATTGTTTTGACCTTTCTCACCTCAGTTGTATACTCATAGCACAAGATACACATACACATTGAATGAGGTTACTATAGTGAACTGCACGTTTTTCCCAGTACGTAGCCAATAAAACAGATGTGAGAGGCATTTCCCACACACACACACACACAAAAAAAACATGCTTTAAACAGGGAAACCATTATCTTGTATAGGTTTCTTAATATGCTTTGAGCAACTACAGTACATCAGGGTAATTTAAGGAAAAAAAGCAAGGTGATGGAAGACTCGCCTCCAGCTCGCGGTGTAACATGTATAGTCCATGCTCACACAGACTCCATGACTTAATCTAACATTTTCCATAAAAAGCAGTCCTATAAGCACCATTTCTTCTTGCCGGTCATCCTTCATGTTTGTTTACTCTAAAGTCACGTTTGATGCAAAAGATTTTGCGAGATTTCCCGTGTTCACAGACTGGACTCTTGTTGTTTGTGGATGAAATCTGTTAGGGTGTGGTGTGTTTTCCTGATCACATCGTGGCACACTAGGGGAACAAAGCGGTTAAATCTATGATTTCTTATTGTCATGTTTGTGGTCTCTCACAGTTTGAAAATCTTCTAAGATTTTAAAAATCTTTTAGTTTGGCCCAGCCTTTACACACTTCCCAGATAGCTCAATAGCCGCTTTTCCACTGTCGGGCCAGTGCGAGCCAGGGCTAACAGCGTGCTGGGCTGGGCCTATGGCCATAGACCTTAGGCACCGAGGCCAAAATCAAGTTGCGTTTCCACTGTCGGTCCGCTAGCTCTGCAGCGCTGATCTAAAAACCACCCTTAAACACACCTCCCTTGATCAAACGTCACACAACCCAACCCATTTCAGCGTGTAGACCATCACCTGACTACGATAAGCTCCACCTTTCACCTCGACCGCGCCTCAAGCCCCAGCTGGCCCGCTTTGGACCAAGGTTTTCGGCGGGCCGAAAAACCCGTGCCTTTGGCACAGAGGAAGCACCGGAGAGGCACGATCAAGCCCCGGAAGTGACAGTCGAAGCGCGACCGGCCCTGGCCAGCACTAGCACGCCCGCCTTTGGCCTGGCAGTGGAAACGCGGTTAATTTGTCCTTGAGGGACTTGTCTGCATTTGTGGAGTGTGTACTGGTTAGTTGTGGATCCCCATTAACCAACTGCCTCGTGGATGAGGCCAACACCAGCCCCACCACCGACCCAGAGCCTGCACCCTCTACTTAGCCTGCAGGAAGTCTTACGTGCTCTGTTCTAGTTGGCGATCTTGTGGAGTATAAGGGCATGGAGTACCAGCCCCACCCCTACTCCTGCCGCTGAGGGTGAGCTGTGCCTGGTTTTAATGCAGTTAGCTGAGGAGCTGGAGAGGATTATCCCCTTCGTGGCCACTGGTCACACCCAACTCCAAGTCTCCTTCGTCGATGATGGTCCTGCCCAGCCTCCCTCTCTCTCACCTCCTCTGCTGCCTCCTATACCTAAACCATCCAGTTCCTCAGCCCCACCTCCGCTGGCTCCCTTCAGTCCCTTGGCTCCTCCTCTGGTGGCTCCATTCTATTAAAGTCCATAGTTCCTTCTGTTCATTGCTCATTTCATACATTTACTCTCCTACGTATCCTGAGCCTGATTGTTAATAAAGTATTTGGTTTTGAACTCTTCGCCATCGTGCACTTCGCACATCATTTTACCACCCAACCGTGACAAAAATATGAACATACAAAAGTGTTATAGAATTTATTTCTTATTGATACAAGTCAAACGTCAAAGTGTAACTGTAACGTTGAATGTACATTGGACTTAAAAAAAAAATGCAAAAAGGGAACATTTTCACTCCACCGCATACCACTGATCAGCAGACAGGGAATGCACGCTTCTCTGAATATGCAAATAAACTCTTCGCTATACATCGGGCACAAGGGTGCCATGCTAAAACAGTCCAAAAAGGTCAAAACTGAAGGATGACTCTGACCTTTTTTAGACTTGTGGGTTGGACCAGCGACACCTATGTACAGTGCTTAACATTTGCGTGGGCAGAAGTTCAAAAATATCTCTGTGAATTAGATTACGCTTGGCTTTTCCACCCCCTGTTTTGTGAGAAACACTGTGTGTTTTTTGCTGCATTTGAATCCTTCCCTTCAACTTGTCAGCACTTTGATTCCTTGACAGATTTCCTTGCTGCATTTTTGCTTCAGTGCCATCACACTCTGTTTTCTCCGTACTTTCTGGATCTGCATCATGTCTCATCTGACATGTGCTCAGAGACAGCCCTCTGCTCATCTGCTATTTTCCATATATTCGGGATTTGGCGATCTGCTATGCAAGCAACAGTGTAAACGTCTTTCCTAACAAGTGAATCAGTGCCAAATAACAACTGTCTGCCATGTCTTACCATGCATCTTGTCGTTGGACTTTTTCTGGAAATGTTAGATGGGCAACGATTCTATTTTGGTCTATATAAAAAAAAAAAAAAAAGTTGTTTTGTTTATAAGATTTTGCTCAGCTCAAATCTGTGATATGTTTCTTGCTGCTTTCATCGCACCACATCAAATGATAATCTAAGGATTTGATAAAAACAAAAAGATGTCTAGGTTTTTCCCCAAGCAAAACCATTCTTTCTAGCACATGTCATTTGACAAGTATTTGCTCCAGAATGTTGTCTCGTGAGATTAGGGAGGAGAAGTGAGAAATAGTCACACCATCAAATCTGGGGCACTATTTCACCTGCTATTTCACCATCCCAAAAGTAAAACTTTCTTATTTTCTGTCTTGTTTTCTGTTAGCTATTACATGGACTGGGGTAAACAACAATAAAGAACCCTTTTAGAAGCAGCTAATGCAGTAGTCCGTCTACAGTGGAGAAACCTATGAAAAAGCAAACCCAAGTACAGATGCCAGTTAGTGTTGTATTCTGTGATGTTTGGTGTAATAATCGGACTCCAGAGAGGCATGGTCTATTAAGACCAACAGAACTGACAAAATAAATGCACATGAACAATGCTGTGTGGGTGTTCTGCGACGAATTCATAATGAACTGGCAATAGCATGAGGTCAGCAAGGTGACTCTGACCAATATAAAGCAATAGCAATCATATCTTATA
Organism: Chanodichthys erythropterus; assembly: GCF_024489055.1. NCBI lineage: Eukaryota > Metazoa > Chordata > Actinopteri > Cypriniformes > Xenocyprididae > Chanodichthys > Chanodichthys erythropterus. Next base: position 5,910,750 of record NC_090221.1, on the reverse strand, counting down.
AAACAAAAAGAGGGGAGTATTTTAAGAAAAAGTAACAAAAAGCTAGGAGTGAAAGTTGTTCTAGCAGAAGTTGAGAAAATGAATATTAGGGTGCATACTGTGAACCACAGATTATATAAAACGAAAGCATTTTCAAAACTAAGTGCATAATTAATATGGCTGTCGATCAGTTTGCCTGCGATTTGGTTGCTTTGCTGTTGTCACTTCTTTTTTTTTTTTCTTTTTTTTTTTGAGATATGTTACTGCCAAACATAAGAGAAGGTTTACAGGTGATATAGCACAATCTTACACAACTGCAGCCGTACCGCAGAGAGCACCACAGAAGGGGTGAGAGGTCAACACAGCAACAGTTGGGGATTGCTGCAGGGACGTACATAAAATTGGATCTGTCATTTCTGAAAATTGTAGAGTAGATTTGATCCTCTTCGGGCTACACTTTGTGTAACTGGCGACGTCCACACAGGCTGATGAAGACAAATTACAGGTATTCTTCCCATGTAAAATAACATTAAAACTCTTGTTTTTAAATGCCTATTATAACCATTAATGCTACTTGATGATGTAGTAATATGCACAATCCACACTTTAATCAACTGATAATCAAGTTTATTTTATTTCTTTATAATCTTGTTTTTTCCATAACTCATTAATTATAATCATCTGTGTTCACAACGGCAATCCATCAGACATGGCTATACAGAAAACATATTAAAATAAAGCAATAAGCCACTAATTTGTTAGGCTTGACAAAAGGGTTTTATAAAACAGTGGTGAAAGCAATATGATAAAGGACACTAATGTTCAATAAATAATTAACTTTATTATTAATATTATTAGAAGTAATCATCACAATAAACAATTGTTCCACTAAGTAATATAGTTCATTTGCCCACTGAAGGTTATTTACAGTTGCCATGTATTAAAGAGAAAAATGCAAATTCTGTCATTACTCGCGTTTTGTTCTAGACCTATATGCAGTATGTACTCTTATGTTCTGTATTGGTGGTTCTACGAAGAAGGTTCTTTGGGAAACCAAAAATGGTTCTTCTGTGGCATCACTGTGAAGCCCTCCTTTATTTTTAAGAGCGTGGAAACTAACTACTCCTGAAAGTTGTACCTTTTCATATGAGCCAATTCATAAAAAAATTTATTAGTGTTGTCATTGACATAAAATGGCGTTGGTTCTTGTGTGTTATAATCAAATGTGTAATTTTGAATGTGTAGAATAGGAAATTAATCAAAAAATTTGTATAATATTAAATTAAATTTCATTAAATTACATTTAGTTTACTTTTTGGTCTGTTCCTCACACAAAGCTAATGTATTATAAGACATACAAAAATATATTGTACAAAGTTCTGCTTTTTTTGAGCTTGATAGACATCACTAAACTGTTGTTGTTTGGAATAGAGCTGTATGAATGTATTCTGTAGATATAATAACAGCATGTAGGTTTTGGAACTTCATAAGAATGAGTAAATAGTATTTATTTATTTATTTTTTTCTCTGTGAATTGTACTTTTATTATAGAATTCAACTGATATAAATACTGTTTTATTATTGCTTCGAATGTGGTTCAACCAATCAAAATATTTCGTTTTATAAGAGCAGATTTACAACTCAAATCAAGTATACAGTAACGGTGGCTTATTCCACTTTTCTGCTCATGCAGGTCTAGCTGTGTTTTGGCATTCCTGCTGCAGGGCATGAAACATCCAAAATTTCTGCATCGAAGCTTGACTAAGAAGCCTTTCCACAAAGTCACATGTTTATCTGTTCAAGCTGTCAGTAGCACATGCTGCGGCCCAGCCTAACATATGTACAGCATTTACAGACATTTTTCTTCATCTTTGTTTTTTTTTTTTTTTCTTCTTTCTTTTCCATTTGAATTCTGCAACCAATGTGCAAAACAAAACTGACAGAGAGGTGATGAAAAGAAATGTGATGTGAAAGTGCAAATAGGGTGTGGATTTTCAGTCTTCTATGCGTAATGTATTTTTAATGGCACCTTTTAAAAATATATATATACTGTAATATCATTTTAATGTTATTATATTTTTCATTTTTAAAGGTATGGTTTTTCAAAATTAACAAGTCAATACATCATCACTCCTAAAATGTGTTTTTGCCTTACCATGATTCACTATGCTAAGCCTATCACGATCCGATGGGATGGTTTTGTACAAATATACGTAACTTGCCTGTGCGTGTCTCATCATATCTGTAAATAGAAAAAAAAAGTTTAATAAATAAAGCATTATTTATTGTGAAGAGTCATTTCATTATGGTTGCTGTAGCACTGAATTTATTTTCAAGTAAATACTGTTTTTATTAATGGGTAAAGCTACATTAACGTATTCATCTAAACTAAGCACAATCAAAACAATGTTCTTTGGCAAAATGCATGCAGTTTTGTTTTTTAACCGCTAGAACGCCAACAGTTTGTAATAATATAATTTGAGAGTTATACATCTGTAGATTGCAATGGACAAAATGCATGAAGGTTGTTTTGTAAGCTGACGGCAATAAGCAAAAAATAAACTTTATACACTTGATATGAACTTATAAAATAGCATACTGTAATGAATTATGATCTGAGGACTAAAGGCTGCATGTGCAGCCCTCCTATTAGCAAATACACATCCTTATTTCTTCCTTTTCTGCATAATACTAACATTGCAATTTATAATTCACAAGTCTTAATTTGCAACTAATTATGGTTGGTATTGTTTATTTCAAATATCCATGGGAAGTTGCATCATTATTTTAAACAGTCTTAGTCACAGTAGATTTGACTGGAAATTTCCATTGAAATGCAATGAACAGAAATGCTCTTTATGCATGGTGCGCGCTGTAATGGACAGATGTGTTTTAATGTGTATTCACAAACACGTCACTAATAATAGCTGAATATCAAATATGAAAATCAATCTTAGATCATATTAAACGCTCTCTGTCTGATTGGTCAATCGTGGCATTTAGTGGTCAGCACCGCATAACTGATTGCTTGTGCAAGAAACCTGTTTTCTACATAGTTGCATTTGATAACATCGCTTCAAAAAAGCATAAAAAAAATGTATTAATCTGTGAAGGAAAATGACAAGCTAATTATCCTGCTTATTAGCAGAGTAATTCTTATCTGCAGACAGAGAATGAAGCAAAAACAAGAGGAACAGAAAATGGAAATTCTTGTTTTTGTTATTATTAGGCAAAACCCGTAATTAGAACAAATGCACAGAATGAGGTCAATACTAAGCCAGAATAAAATAGAATAGCAAAAAATACATAGCATTTGGTACAGTGTGTGTCACTTTATGTTTATCAGTCATCAGACTTGTAAAACAAAGTTGGCAAATACTTGTTTTTGATTTTAAAGTGTGTCAATTTTAATAATTCTTGTGAACCCTGTCCTTCAAAATAAGATTATAAACATAACAGAAATTAAAAATCACTACATTTTATTGAGGCAAATTGTAACATTTAATTTCCATATACTGTACAAACACCTATCAGGCATGACATTATGACCACCTTCCTAATATTGTGTTGGTCCTCCTTTTGCTGCCAAAACAGCCCTGACCCGTCGAGGCATGGACTCCTCTAGACCCCTGAAGGTGTGCTGTGGTGTCTGACACCATGATGTTAGCAGCAGATCCTTTAACGTTGTGAGGTGGAGCCTACATGGATCGGACGTGTTTGTTCAGCACATCCCACAGATGCTCGATTCGATTGGATTGAGATCTGGGCAATTTGGAGGCCAAGTCAACATCTCAAACTTGTTGTTGTGCTCCTCAAACCATTCCTGAACCATTTTTCTTTGTGGCAGGAGCATTATCCTGCTGAAAGAGGCCACAGCTACCAGGGAATACCGTTTCCACGATGCTTAGGTAGGTGGTACGTGTCAAAATAACATCCACATGGGTGACATGACCCAAGGCATTGCCAAAAGCATCACACTGCCTCCTCCGGCTTGCCTTCTTCCCATAGTGCATCCTGGTGCCATGTGTTCCCTGGTAAGGGGCGCACATGCACCCGGCCATCCACGTGCTGTAAAATAAAACGTGATTCATCAGACCTTCTTCCATTGCTCCGTGATCCAGTTTTGATGCTCACGTGTCCACTGTTGGCTCTTTCGGCAGTGGACAGGGTCAGCATGGGCACCCTGACTGGTCTGCGGCTATGCAGCCCCATATGCAACAAACTGTGATGCACTGTGTATTCTGCCATCTTTCTATCAGAACCAGCATTAACTTCTTGAGCAATTGAGCTACAGTAGCTCGTCTGTTGGATCGGATCACACGGGCCAGCCTTCACTGAGCCTTGGCCGCCCATGACCCTGTCGCCGGTTCACCACTGTTCCTTCCTCGGACCACTTTTGATAGATACTGACCACTGCAGACCAGGAAAACCCTACAAGAGCAATGCACTGACCCAGTTGTATAGCCATCACAATTTGGCCCTTGTTAAACTTGCTCAAATCCTTACATTTGCCCATTTTTCCTGCTTCTAACACATCAACTTTGAGGACAAAATGTTCACTTGCTGCCTAATATATCCCACCCACTAACAGGTGCCTTTATGAAGTGCCTGCCAGTGGTCATAATGTTATTCCTGATCAATGTATATATATATATATATATATATATATATATATATATATATATATATATATATATATATATATATATATATATATAATATATAATATATATAAATTGTAGTATTTGTTGGCCAAAAGAACAGTTCAAAATTGTCATTTGTTACTTTTAACAGTTTTTGTTGTTTAAAAAGTTCATTTGTGTTTTATTAAATATATAAATTGCAGGGTTATATTATTTAAATTTACAGTAGCTGAAAAAGGATATATAAGGATATATAGCAGGTAACAACTTACCCCATATAGTGTGATATCATGCCCTGCTATTGTGTTTTGTGTGCTGCATCTTTTTTTCCTGGGCATGAATGGTGGAAAAGTTCAAAACATTTTGGGGTTTTTTTTGTATGTGCTTTTAGAGAAATTGACTTTCAAAAACAAACCCTGAGAAGCATTCAGTAGAGTGAATGTGATAACTAGCCCCGCTTTCTCCTATATTTTTCTTAATTCGTGGAGTCTATTGCTATGGCAACATATGGACATTTTTTGATTCATTTTAAAAGACACAGTTTATGAGAACATGTTGATGACGTGCTATGCAGGTCTCACTCACACTAAGTAGAGCGTCTCCTCATTCCCATCGTTTCCTTTAAAACACGAATGTGTCGGCATTGCGGATAACAATTTTGTCATGTCTGTGCACATGACAATAAACACTTTGAACTTGAACTTGAATGATTTACTGGCATTTTGTTGTGCTGGTTTGAATGGGCTTACTTTATTAGAATCACAGAGGGCCGCATCTTTTCCTCAGTAGTGCACATGCAAAAGTAAAGCAGTCCCCAGAGCCTCTGTTTACCAACCAAGTCGGATTTAGTGCTTTCATACCCAGACATACGGAGGCTCACCTTCTCCCCCGGGGCTTTCATTTTGTCTCACATACTAACTCCACTCTTGCCACAATCCGCTCAAAACTTACCAGACTGAGGGGCTTTTATGCAAATCTCTGCACCAAAAACATAGTTACAAGCCCATTCCTCATTCTCAGAAATACACACTTCAAAAAGAAGCCGTTTAATTCTCTGATGACAAAATTGAGAACAGTTCCATTATTGCCCGTACCAGCTAGAGGGGACAACTTAAGGAGCTTGTCTGTAAACATAGCCGTACAAAACCGCTCTCAAGGAAAGCTTCATCAGACAGGGGATCATTTGCATTCTTTTAAACAAACGTTTTGATGGCGAAACAAACAGGCCCGCTCTGCCATGTTTGATCTCCATCATTTTCACAAAGCACTGACACTAAGTACAAAAACAACTTAAGGTCATTTCTCCATGACTATGACAGACAATTATTCAGCTGCATTTTGCATGAGGAGTTATGGGGGCGGACACGGATGATGGGTGGATACAATGGATACTGAGATTACCGCATCATTTCATCGAACTGACCAAAACAAAGCAGGATTCCTCGGTGTCTAATGGTGGCCAACGGAAATGCTTTTGAATCAAATCACATTGAGGATAAATTAAGCTTCTTGAAATGGAATGGGGAGAATGTGGCTCGGATTGTAAAACGGGGACCACAAGGAACGGTAAAAGGGTTTGAATGGCAGCCAGATTCATCAAGTCATTTATGCCATTCCTGAAATATGTCAAATGGCCATTAGGAATGCTCTTTGATTACTAAAAAGGGAGGCAGAATTAAATATATGAATTAGGGATGGTGGGCTGTGAGCATTGCATTTAAAATCCAAAATATTGACTTGTATCTGCCCTAATCAGCCAGGTCAAACAACTAAATATATTCAGATTGTGTGTGCTATATATGTTCACCCAAAAATGAAATTTCTGTCATTAATTACTCACCCTCATGTTGTTCCAAACCAGTAAGACCCTTGTTCATCTTCAGAACACAAATTAAGATATTTTTCATGAAATCCAAAAGCTTTCTGACCTATGATAGACTGCAGCATTATTACCACTTCCAAGGCCCAGAAAAGTAGTAAAGACATCGTTAAAATAGTCCATGTGACTACAGTGGTTCATCCTTAATGTTATGAAGCGTCAAGAATATTTTTTTGCGTGCAGAAAAAAAAAAGAAGAAAATAATGATTTTGTTCAAAAATTTCTTCTCTGTCAGTCTCCTACTCTGTTGTAAATGTTGTAAACACAGTGCAGGGCTTCCAGGTTCTACGTCAGAATGCCGACTTAGAATTGGCCAACGCTGTACATGTGAGCACCACGACGTATGCGTCGAAATTGTTGAATAAAATCATTATTTTTGTTTGTTTCTTTGCACATAAAAAGTATTCTTACATTGACTATTTCATTGATGTCTTTACTAACTTTCTGGGCCTTGAAAGTGGCAATTGCGTTGCAGTCTATCAGAGGCCAAAAAGCTCACAAATTTCAACAAAAATATCTTAATTTGTGTTCGGAAGATGAACGAATGTCTTACGGGACTGGACCCACATGAGGGTGAGTAATTAATGACAGAATTTTCATTTTTGGGTGAACTAACCCTTTAAAGGTGCCCTAGAACCAGTTTTTACAAGATGTAATATAAGTCCAAGGTGTCCCATGAATGTGTCTGTGAAGTTTCAGCTCAAAATACCCCATAGTTTATTTTTTATTAATTTTTTTAACTGCCTATTTTGGGGCATCATTAACTATGCACCGATTCAGCATGCGGCCCCTTTAAATCACGCGCTCCTTGCGATCATGGATCATGTCAGTTATTATTGCTCCATCTGCCATTTTTCGCTATTGTTCTTGCTTGCTTACCTAGTCTGATGATTCAGCTGTGCACAGATCCAGATGTTAATACTGGCTGCCCTTGTGTAATGCCTTGAACATGGGCTGGCATATGCAAATATTGGGGGCGTACATATTAATGATCCACAAGTCAGTGTTATGCTGAGATTCACCTGTTTTTTGGAGGTCTTTTAAACAAATGATATTTACATAAGAAGGAGGAAGCAATGGAGTTTGAAACTCAATGAATGTCTTTTCCATGTACTGAACTCTTGTTATTCAGCTATGCCGAGGTAAATTCAATTTTTGATTCTAGGGCACCTTTAAAGTTAGGGTTGGCAATTTTCTTTTTTTTAATACTGTTGAAATTCTCTTCACATCCTGATAGCAATCAATTATAGAAGTGGTCTAAATATTAAAAAATTTACATATATATTCTGTGGAATCAGGACCAAAAAATGTTCATTCATACTGCCTGTCAAATTATGTTTTTCCACACTTCCGCACACCCTACTCTTGAAGAAATCACACATCAACAGCGCGTTCCATTAGGCTGCAGAGTTGTAGACAGACTGTCACCGGGCACCAAAAACAAACAGCAGCCACCTTTACAGTTCCTCCTGAACTGTAATTACAAGATGGCAACCCATGATGTTCTACCCAGAGCTGTTCATGTCCTCAGTCCTCGGATTTCTGTTAACAGCCAAATGAATTTGCATCAGTCAGTTGATACAAGTAAAAGCTCTATAAATTGTTTACATTCATTATTATTGTAATGTAATGTGCTTTGAGACATGAGATAATTTAACGCCGTCTCTCGTGATGCTTTGCAGACTCTGCTGTGTGCATTCATGTGTTTTGAAAGAGGCGTGGCTTTGGAGAGCACTCAAATTTTTTCTTGCTACTGCTAGCATCTCTGAAATTTCCTACACTACCTTTAATTTATACTCTTAAAAATAAAGGTTCTTTCAGAATTAATCAATGGTTACACAAAGAACCTTTTACATCTTTGGAACTTTTTCTTTGCTCAAAGGGTTCGTTAGACTTTTAAAATGACTTTCACACTAGAGAGAGGGGGTGGAAAAGGTTTTTTTAAGATCTGTTTGGTTCTTTGGGAAACCAAAAATGGTTCTTCTATGGTATTGTTGAGAGAGAAAAAAAAACCTTTGGAACCTTTAATTTTAAGATGCTTAAACAGGACAAATTGTTAGAAAATAATGAATTCAAGATATATTTTCTGAAAATAAAACCTAAAAAATGAAAGGCAACACAAAAAAATCTTCTAAAACATTTAATAACATTGAAATTACTCATATGTTACTCAATACACTATTCATTTATGAGTGTTTGTGTGTATATATATATATATATTGTAAGAATCAGCTCTTTGTACTGAATGACTGACGGCTGCCAAGTGCAGCTTGTGTCACCAGGAAGCTGAGCCACAGCCTATCACTTCCAACTGTTCTTTCTATGGTCACACGACATGAAATCAATACGGTGCGTTCTGCAGCTGATAGGGACACAGTGAACAAGAAACATTCCTTCAAACAGACTGCACTATATTTAAGTACACTGGAGCACATAGCATGACTGATAGACAGATCAAATCAGAAATTACACTTAAGATCAGGCAAGCTGATTATTTCAGTATCTTTAGAGCATTATTGTTATTGCCAAATATTAGATAATTGGCAGAACAACATGATCTCATTAGAAATCTTGCTTGGCGATCATTGCACATATTTTTATCTGTTTGTATACACACTGAGACATACATTATGCACATACTGACAGCATCTAAAATGTAATAATTTGACATTCAAACAATTTTAGATATGAACAAATGTTTAGAATATTGAATTTATAGAATGAATAGATTGATTTCATTGTATTTAATAAATGTGATTAATGTTCAAACCTATCACATTTATTTAACCCATTTACCTAATTTGACAATTATGACATTAAAAAATATACAATTTAAAAAAATGTAAATAATGATTGTCACTGTACATTCATCTGCCTATTACATTTTTATATTGTTGAGATATATGTGTTTTGGCTTGGGGACTCAATTACAAATTTGTAAAAAGATAAAGACAACGATTTGTAAAAATGTGTTTGTTTCTAAAACTAAACGTATGTAAGTACTTTTACAAAGATGTCCATATTGTACATTTCAGCATATATCCAAGCATGTGTAAATGCTACATATGAAAAGGAAAAAAGTGTTGCTGTCAACGGGCAGCTATTTAAAAGTAACTGTGTAACACGACAAAATGTATTTTGGGAATGATAATAGATTGCTTTCTCCATATGGTCTGTTCATAAGAGAGATACTGTTCCCATCACTCCCATAGTGAGATATTCTCAAATAACACATTTTTGAAAGATTATGGACATGGAATGATCACTAGGTATGGTAACATTTAGCATTTAAAGCAGTGCATTGAAGATATTTCGATCGTTTGGGTAATGACAATGCTAGAAGAATTAAAATGTTAATGAATTCCGTGTTTAATGTGAGGAACATCTGTTTGAAGCTCTGATTTATTTAGAAGTACACATCGATAGCTCATGTGAAAGATTTTAAATGTCATCGCAAGCGTCCCTCTGAGCATTACTTGAGACTCTTCCTTAAAAGCCGAAAGAAACGTAAAAGAGGCTAAAGTGATTTCAAGAATGAGACAAGCAGTCCCAGAAGACCCAGTTTAAGTAGGGCTCCTTTGGTCGAGCACTCATACGCGATACCTACAGTTGTGACCATTGTTCAAAATCTTGCTTCACCGAGCTCACTGTCTGTGACTAAGAGCCTTTGGAAAGCAGTAGCTTATTTCATGCGTTCCTGTGGGAGTATGTGTCACATATCAGATTTAAAATCAGATGGATGCTATTCTTTAAGGAGGAAACCTCAACACATAGGATAGTAACCTAGCAAGATCTCAGAACTGCAAAACAGACATTTCTTTATTTTTAAGGTATAATAAAAGCTTATCAAGCACATCTTATACAAAGTGTGGGAGTAGAACTAGCTCGTGAAAAATCTGATAGCACAGCCTTAAGCCATTTCAGAGGTCATAACTCGCAAGGCACCGCTATCTCTTTAGTGCTGTGATTCTCGGTGTGCGTGTTCATCTTATGAACCTGTCACTCACCCCTATGGCCCTAATGACTGGGAAAAGAGAAAGGCTCAAGCTTGTGGTAATATCTCAAAAGGTCATTCTACAGCTGATAATGCATTCATCAGCACTAAAGAAAATTAACTATATAATTTCACATCCGTAGTTTTAAAGTGGAGATGAATTTGTGCCACAGACCATGGGAGAGCAATATGCCATTAGTTTTGGTTGGCCAAGTGAGAGTGCTTTCAATGTGTCTAATGCATACCTCTGTCTAATAATTGTAAAAGTTTAATCTTTCTGAAAGGGTTTAGGGTTTTTAAACCAATGTGTACTCTATGGCATGTGATTTTTTTAGTGTTGCAAAGCTATGATTTGCAGGAAGTTGGACATGAAAAGCTGTGCTGTTTAGAAGAGGAATGCTTAAGTAGAAGGTTTTTATTCCTTCTTTTCTAGCAGTTATGTTATCACATGGTTGTTCGTAGTTCATTACTATAGTTGAAAAATAATCTTAGTTATGGACAATGTTATAAACTCTATTTTCGTCAAAAAAGGCAAACACGTTTCTGCTGGAAAATTATAAAAGGTCAATTTTATAAGCCGTCATTAGGCTTTCCCAAACCATGGCTGCTAGAATCCTAAAAAACGCTACTGGCAGTGCACTTTTAATCTCTCTCTCGCTCTCACTTTGAAGTATTCCGCTAAACTAATCCACAGATTTTCTAAAAAAGTCAACTGAGGAGTTTAGATTGATTTGAACAATATGTTGCAATCAGGTGGTTCAATGGTGATTTAGTTGATTTACCAATTTAACCCTCAAACCAAACCATTGAAGAGGAATCCATCCATCCATCCATCCATCCATCCATACATACATACATATACAGTCAAACCAAAGATTAATCAGTCATTTTTGATATATATATATATAAATTTATTTATTTTTTTATTTTTTTTACTAGTGGGTGAAGGACATTTATGTAATTTATGTAAGTGAGGATATCAAAATAAAGTAAACTGTGACACATTATACCCAAAAAATCTTCATACAGTGGACTACCAGTAAAATTGATAAACATTTGGAACCAAAAATTATTCAGACAATTTGACCTGACCATGTTTTGCTTAAGTCTTATCTGACATAATTAAGATTATTTTTTTCTGACACAGTTTAACTCCGAGATCTTGTCATATTTTATTACCATTTTTTTTTTTTAATTATAGTGAATAAAATGTATTAATGAATTAAATGTTCAAGATGTCTGGATAAATTTTGGTTTGACAGTGTATATTCAGTATATTGATTTACTGAATAAGTTCTGCTATGTGAATAACATATATATATATATATATATATATATATATATATATATATATATATATATATATATATATATATATATATATATATATATATATATATATATATATATATATATATATATATATATATATATATATATATATAAATGGTTTGACTACAGAATTTCTGCAGTTTTCTGGGTGAAAAAAGTCTCATAATTATCTAATTTCTTGAGGAAAAAAAAAATAAAATATATATATATATAATAGTACAAATATGCACTTGAAAATGTGATCCAAAACAGTCAACAATGCAGTGACCATGTTGTGTGGTTTTGGCATGCTAGCTATTGTAAGTGAATATTGTAGTGACAAAATATTTAATTGCTTTAAAAATGTGTTGCAGTTTAGCCACAGTAGGTCTCAGAGAGTTCACAATTAATTATTTATTGTTAAGATCTTTATTAAGTAGGCAACTGAATGGAAATAATGTCAGTCACTTTATATAAGGATCAACATTTTGCAACCAGTTGGGTCCTGCAAAGTAACACTGCGAAGGTGTTAATGAATTTAGAAGGGGGTAATGACCAAGATGGAGGTAAGAATTGCTGGTGGAGGTCAGTCCACATGAGTTCTAGATCAATGAGCTCAGCATTATGAACACATTTAAATAAGCAGACCCTTATACACATTTGAAGAGAGAAAGGCATATTATCCATAATGAGATCATTTGATTTGGCTTGAGTTTTACTCGTATTCTGTTTATTTTTTTTAATGATTCCATTCATTGATAAAGTGTTAGTTCACCCAAAAATGAAAATTCTGTCATTAATTACTCACCCTCATGTCGTTCCACAGCCGTAAGACCTTCGTTCATCTTCAGAACACAAATTAAGATATTTTTTGATAAAATTCAATGGTTCAGTGAGGCCTGCATTGCCAGCAAGATAATTAACACTTTCAGATGCCCAGAAAGCTACTAAAGACATATTTAAAACAGTTCATGTGACTACAGTGGTTCAACATTAATGTTATGAAGCGACGAAAATACTTTTTGTGTGCCAAAAAAATAAAAAAATAAAAAAATAAATAACGACTTTATTCAACAATATCTAATGATGGGTGGTTTCAAACCAATGCTTCATGAAGCTTCGAAGCTTTGCAAATCTCATTTATTGACAGTGTGAGATACTTTTTATTCTGATGTTAAGGTAAAAAAAAAAAAAAAACTAGTAAAGTTAGTAAGGGGGCAATTAAATAAATGCTTGAGTTTTAAAAATGTGTTTTAATTTGATCAGTGAAACAATTGAAACTAAAAGTTATGAGACCATAAGCAGCATTTGCCTCTGAATGTGTTTATTGTGTTACGTGACATGCCTGCGGTTCTCTCTTTCATAGCGAGGGCCTTATTTACAAATTCCCAAAAGCCACAAAAAACAAAACATCCACAAACTCCCACCGTACCATATAAAAAGGCTATATTCTTCCTCTTCAGAGAAAATTTGCATATCTTGCAGGTATCGCCTGTCAGTTTCTGGATTTCTAATGTGCAAAGTACGTTAAAATTTAAAGCAGGCGAATGGAAAATAGATTTGAGACTAGTACTTACATGGTAATTCAACTGGTGCAGGAATGATGAATCAATAGTCTAGCAGTAACATCTTTGACGATGCTCTCATCTATAATGTATAACTCATGCATGTGTAATGAATCAACAAATAATTTGTATTACATTACAGGTCTTGTTGCTCCTTAGTACCATGCCGCAGTTACAATGCATTAAGATGTCTTAGGGAGCGTCAATTATTGGATTGTTGCAAGAATATATGTAGGCTTTAGCGTTGTTCATATATATCATGTGTTAAAATGACAACGGCACCATCTAAAGAGCTACAAAATCAAATAAAGTTGCGGAAAACTCAAGGGATATTAGCCAGTACTAAAAGGGTTGACCCCATAAAGAGTTGTAGCCTAAAAGTGTTTATTCGATGGAGGAATAGGAAGGAGATGAAATTGAATTGTTGGATAAGACGATGGCAGTGTTGTATTGAAGCTCAGAGTGGAGTTGGGGTTTCATCCTATTTCTAGGTTAATTACATGGAGCCTTCACTTCAATTGTCAGAGGAGGAGCATCGCTTAACCTAAATTACACCAAAACCCTGAAGAGAAATTGTCTCATCCATGTAAACCCAAGTCCTCTCCCTCTCGCTCATCTATCTCTTCCCCCCGCCTAAGATGCACCACCGTCTCGATCCAAGCACGCGTCGCGATCATTACGCATACTCTAGCTGCAAAACTTGCACCTCAGAGGCTAGTCTGGGAGACAGCGAGCGTCCTACACGCCGTTTACACGGCATGCCTTCAATTTTCCTCCTCAAACAATGGTTGTGTACACAGCTCATTCAAGGTTTGAAAAACGCAACAATACGTGATTTGAACATCAAGCGTCGGACCATCTGGGCCACATTACAAGCGCCAAATTATGACCGGTCCTTCATTGCTCCGCTAATGCATGTTGCGTTTCACTTATAGAAATATCTTCACGCGATGATATTTTCATGCAGCTGCCGTCGTCTTGTCTGTCCCTAAACTACAAAGAAAAGGCTCCATTAAAATTTCACAGACAGGGCTGCTGGGCCTGAGGTTCAGCTGATGGAGGATCTCCAGTCGCCATGTGCCACTCATTTCACCTGCTTTTGTTGCTATCAAGGCCGGTCTAATCCCTGACCTTACAAAAGCTAGTCATTAAGATGGAGATCTTCAACACATAAAAATGCATTTAAAATCAATTCGGCAACCTTCCTATGCAAAGACAGGTCCCTTAACTAGACTTTGACAGCCATATGCAAGCTAATTGGCATCGCATTCTGAATTAAGCTTGTTTATATCGAACCGCTCGTTAATTGTAAACTGGTTATTAATGTGCGTGCTTTTGTTGCTGTTTCATGCAGTAGAATCATTACGTTCAAGCATTGTGTTCTGTCTCCTGTAATTTAGTCAAGGAGCACTTGATAAGTTCCTTCCTCCATTTACTTGTGATTATCAGTGGGAGTTAAATGCAGTGCTCCGATCCCTTTAAATTCATGAGTTCCCTCCGAGAAAGAGCATTTTGCTTAAAACTGGTCCATTGGTCCGAAAGAAAAGAAAGACAGATGGCATAAAAAAGGCAAAATACATCAATGGGCTTTTTAAAACAAAAAAGCACATCGAAACTACGCATATGTCTCAAAAAGAGAGGCTTTTTTGTTTAAACGATGTATTTTTGCAATGTGCAGCCTCTGCAACCAAATGCCTTGATTTTTTTAAACGTGATTCATCAAGACAAAAAGTATTTTAATGTAACCCCTCCTCTCTTCGATTGTTCTTTCTTGCTGTCACCCTCTCTTTCCTCTCTCTCTCGCACGCGCTCTCTTTCTCTCTCTATCCTTCTTTTTTTTCCCTGTGTGTGAGCGTGAACGGTTCATGAGCGTGTACTGCAGCTGAGATCTATGGGGGGGAACAATGTGATAAATTAGTTATGCATGCACACAACAAATTGATCCTGCTCTGTTCTGTCACAGAAAGCAGATGTTGCATGCAGTGATGTATGTGGATGAGCAGCATGACTACAGTGCATTAATATTATTTCTTATTCAAATGTAATGCAAAGGACAAACAGTGTCTCTCATTCATGGCAAGATATGCAAACAATAATAAGCTGTATTTTTCCATTGCTTGATGTATGAACTACATCACAGATTCAGGGAGACAAATTTGTTTTTTGCTTTCTATAAAGACATTTTTAGGATAAGTCATTTTCAAACTGAACGTATTTTCCTCTTCATTAGAATAAATTTGTTTACGACGTGACGCACTAAATTATTGTCTGTTTTGCATTTCCCTTCTGATTTTTCGCATTACTCAATACATTGTCGTGAGACATTTTGATAAATATCAGCAAAAAAGAGACAGTCGGAGATATTTTCTACACTTTAACTTCCATTTACTGCAACCGAATCCATTTTTTTCCAGTGGTATAATAGGAATAACAAGTTAGCAGCCTGCCATGAGCATATCCGCCAATGAAACGCAACGTGTATGTAAACAGCATACAAAAATCTGAAGCAATCAGGATGCAAGAGCTGGTATGATTATGTTGCAGTGATTTAGCCATAAGCAAAATGAATAGCCGTTGATATAATCTACAAAACCTCCTCAAGCTTTTAAAGAGTTAATTCACCCAAAAAAGGAACATTTTGTCATTAATTACTCACGTTCCACACCCGTAAGACCTTTGTTCATCTTCGGCACTCAAATTAAGATATTTTTGATAAAATCCTATGGCTAAGTGAGACAGCAAGATAAATAACACTTTTAGATGCCCAGAAAACTATTAAAGACATTTTTAAAACAGTTAATGTAACTTCAGTGGTTCAACCTTAACAAGAATACTTTTTAGGCAGCAAAAAAACAAAATAGCGACTTTATTCAACAATATCTAGTGATGGGTGATTTCAAAACACTGCTTCATGAAGCTTCGGAGCTTTACGCATCTTTTGTTTCGAATCAGTGGTTCGGAGCGTGTATCAAACTGCCAAAGGCACGCCCCCCAGTGGTGAAATATTGAAATTTCGAAACACTTACAAGTGTGGCAGTTTGATACGTGCTGCGAACCACTGATTCGAAACAAAAGATGCCTACAGCTTCGAAGCTTCATGAAGCAGTGTTTTGAAATCACCCATCACTAGATATTGTTGAATAAAGTTGCTATTTTGTTTTTTTGCTGCCCAAAAAGTAATCTTCTTGCGAAATTTCAATGGTTCACCACTGTGGGGCGTTTGGCAGTTTGATACACGCTCCTAACCACTGATTTGAAACAAAAGATTCATAAACCTTTGAAGCGTTATATATGACATAACGAAGACTCGTTTACTGAAATCACGTGACTTTGGCAGTTTGACACATGCTCCGAACCACTGATTTGAAACAAAAGATTAGTAAAGCTTTGAAGCTAGATATTGAATCACAAGATATTGTTGAATAAAGTTGTTATTTTTATTCATTTATTTATTTTTGGTGCACACAAAGTATTCTTGTCACTTCATAACATTTAGGTTGAACCACTGTAGTCACATGAACTGTTTTAAATATGTCTGTAGTAGCTTTCTGGGCATCTGAAATAGTAAATTATCTTGCTGTCATTGAGCAATCGGATTTGATAAAAAATATCTTAATTTGTGTACCGAAGATGAACAAAGGTCTTACAGGGGTGGAACGACATGAGGGTTAGTAATTAATGACAGAATTTTCTGTTTTGGATGAACTAACCCTTTAAACAGACGAATACATTTCCAAAGGTATTTTTATGTCTCATTAAAAGTCCCATCTAGCAACATCTGGATCGTTGGCATTAGGCGTCCATGGTATGCCATAATAATTGCTCCATATGTACATCAATTGAAGCCCCTTATTAGTCTTTGAGGCTTTTTGCGCACGCATCCTCCAACATTTAAGCCCAGGACCATGGAAAACATCCAGTACAACACAAGCGTAGCTGTCACGGATTGGTGGAAGCAGGCTTCGGGACAGATGTATCCTTGTTGTCAGATATCTCCTTGGCCCCCTCACCTCATAATATTCCCCAAGGACATGGCATAGATCCACTCCATGATTGCAATCAACCTTGACTTCCACACAAACAAACAACTATCCTTCACCCTGACCATCGCCAAGCTGGCTCATGCCAGGCAATTCATGAGCACCAGCATTCATCGAATCGCTTCGTCTCATCTAACTGAGAAACCCCATGGCCTGTGCAATTGACTCTTCCATGAGCCGTACAACAGCTCGGCAAGACTCAGAGCTGACAATAATAGAGAGCTTTGTGAGGCCAGTGTGCAACAAACTCTGAAATCTTTTATTTCAGACTCTCTTCTTATAGTTGGATGCATACCCCTAACGCTCACCCCTGACTGTAGAAGTCATTGACATTTGGAGAGACAGGCAAGATTACCCTCGCTCCCATTCTGCCTTCTTCCTCTTTTGTAGGCAGAAAGGGTTTCATACCTACCTGACAAAAAGATAGTATCCAGTTCAGATGGCCTAAATCCTTACATATTTCATTAGACTCCAAAGGCCTTCATAATTCATGGCACTGACTGTAATACTGCCCACTTTTGTTTACGTTTTGCCATTTTCCACCACAGTGGAACGACACGTCGGCCACGATCATCATGCCTGAAGGGTGCTTTGGTTTGAATGCCGGCTTGCTCTGACGGGTTGAGCCGAGGTCTTGAATGTTGTATGTTTTGAAGGCGAAGGTCAAGATATGAAGCTTCTTTCAACCTCAGACACCTCTGTGTCTTTGTTCATCATGTTCAATAGATGATGGCAGCTAGCCGGTGTAGGATGAAAGTGTCAGCCTATCTGCAGGAACGTCTTGATGTATAGGAAATAATAGACTTCAATTATAGCTGATGATAATTCAATCATCCTGTTAGAGATAGACAAACCGAATGTAGTATGCAAGGTTAATAGACTAATGATCGCTAGTAACGAATACAAGGTTATAGTTTCCTAAACATCCTTTGAATACAAGCCTGTTTATTCGACCCGTGTCCATCAGTATGCCAACGGAGAAGTAACTTTGATTGTCTGAATAATACGTATCCTCTGCATAGCATGACAGGATTTTTAAGAGGCCAATGAATGCCTGGAGGAAAGGGGAAACAGTAACAAGTCATTCTTTAAAGGCAGGTTGGATAATACAGAGGCATGGTCATGTTTTATAGGGAAGAAAGATCAATCCTCTCTGAAAGAACTTGAATGTTAATATACTGAGGCACACCTTGCAATTTACCTCCCTGGTCTTCAGCACCGTTCCCTGCCAAGCTGTGCTAGACAGATAAGGTATATTAGTGTGTTCTTTCCTCCAATGATTTCTCTTTGTGCCGTTAGTAATGAGTCATGGATCCGGTAGGGGGGCCAGTCACATGCAGACTAAGGGATGAATAGAGGAAAACCCCATTTGATCATATCAGCAAAACAAAAAAGTGTGGAAAAACAGCATTGTGCAACACTTTAGCCTTTTCATTCACAGGATCTCATATTATATACACAAGTACCTTTTTATCACATTAAAGAAACTGCATAATCACTAAAACATTAGTTTAGATTTTACTACAAGAGGTGTAATTAACACTCTGTGTAGTCATCTTGATTACATGTGTTGGTTCGATCTGATTTGCCCATGGGAAGTCGCAGCTTGATGTGTTTTGTACCAAGAGAAACCGCCATTTGCCGCTGATTGTAATGTGAAAAGTAGTGTAAAACTTGCTGTTAATGTTCCAGCTGAATTATGAGACCGGAACATTTTTGTTGTCATGTACTTGACTGTAGATGGGTCAATGATGTGACGGGTCATTTTTTTGTCCCAAGATTTTGAAGTGTCAAAAGGTCATTCGGTTTAACCGTCCAAAGGCCAGTACAGCCATTCCATTTGTGATTCAAATATCTTAAAATGTAATAAATGTATATATTTTTTTTATTCTGGCATGATTTTATAACATCATATATTAACATAGACACCTTATGGTTGTGAAGCAAAGTAACTAACTCTTTTTTAAATATTTGAAAAATTCATGTTTTCACTTGCTCATATGCATGTCCAGAAACATCAAGTCATTCGGTTCAACCGCTATAAAACATGAAAAATGTTGTAATATTTTAAAAACTTGTACTAAATGGAAAAATGTTTGATTGTCCTTTTGCTAGCTAGCTAGATATCAGCATGTTAGCATTGTTTAAAAAATACCATCATTCGGTAAAATCGAACGTGTCATTTGGTAAAACTGAAATTTTGGTTAAAAATTGGACCATTGGACTTTTTTGGTGACAAATTTTGTCCATCTTGTAAAAAAATATAAAAACCACATAATCTCTTTTGTTAACACTTAATAAAACCATCCTGTTCATTCTTTGTTTTTTGTTTTTTGTTTTTTTAGTTATGTGCATTGTGTGTTTGTTTTGTTTTTGTTCATCTGTTATCATTGACAACATTTGACGGAAAGGCCACTTTTAATGAACTTTCTTCAGAAGTCATTATCATTTTTAACTTTGTTAACATATTTAGTAGATCAAAATGAGTTGGTATATTAACATTTAAACTTTTAATGGCATACAGTTATGAACTCTATAAGTTAGGGATAGTTAGTCACCAAAATGCCTGTCATTATGCCTATAATGCATCAGTATATCAGCTTCCAGTTTTTCCTGCACATTAAAAGATATTTTTTACCATAAAAAAAAAAAAACATACTGTGTAATGATGCTGTGCCAAAAATGGGAAACCCCTAAGCAGCGGGAAATATTTTACTGCAGGCTTTTGTACATTGGAAATGAATATGATGTCACATTCTGAACCCGACACGAGTTAACCAGTGAGGTTTTAATTACTGAGCACAAAACGAACACTTCACACCATTAAATATTGTAACTCTGTCCTTTATGTGGCCCTAAAAATTCAGACACAGGTATCCAGTGTCACACATCATTAGATTATCATGGTTCAGAAGAGCTATCTGAAAATGCTTGGCATACAGTTCTATTGAAAGACAATCTGCATAGCAAACGCAGCAAGGACAACAGCAGCGACTCAGACACACTATGAAATCATCATCATTGGTGCTTGCTGTACATGTAACCAATGAATTTAAGATTTTATTCACATATGCTTCCTCACAAATGTTACACTCACTGTCCCATTACAGCAGGAAATAAAACAATGTCCAAGATTAGATGTGCAGCATGACATTTAAACTGCTCTGTGCATTTGGTGGATTCTCTAGTCCTATCAGAAATGCATAACTGGTTTCTCTAAAAGTTCATTTTGAGGGTGGCAAAATAGCCATCTGAATAATGCATGAGGTATTTTGTGCCTTTCATATTGCTTTAAGGCTTTCAGATTTGCATTTCTTTAACATGCCTAGGAGAAGTCCTTCAGTGACATGAAGTATGAATCTTAAAAATATGAAGGGATCAACTCTTTTAGGTATAGCTCTCAGATAGCTACATTACTTGATGAGGGAGAGAAGCTCCTTGGACGCTTCAAATTCCTCCAAAGATAGGTTTCCTGGAGTAGATTGTGCAAATTAGCACAACTATGTTGTCTAATTGGCGATACATTCCTGCGGTGTTATGAAGGAAGCCATTGTAAATGTAGCCCCAGAACAATGGGATGTTAAACACTATGATAAAATACACATTAGCCTTAGAGTTCAAGAACTGTAAACATGTAATTGTACACAAGAACTGAATATGCTATTTATTAAATGCCAACTTTCCAAACCTTAAGGGCATGTCACGCTCAATTGAAAGTGTGACCATTTAAAAGCGTGCTGAGGTGAAGCATTGGGATGTGATTGATGTTACGAAGGTTATGGCTTTTGGTAAGAAAAGCTAGCTTGAGGGGACCAGTCAAACACTGTGATTTGTTACATTGCAGCAGTGTAAAAATTAATGGGAAGATCAATGTGTACATGTTGTGTGAGTGACCTTTATTGAATGTGGGGCTGTGCAAGATTTTCAGCCATCCCTGGCAATAGAAAGTGTTGGATTGTGCTGACGAACGACTGTACTTTTCAGACTGACTGGTGTTAGTTCACTCAAAAATAAAATTTCTGTCATCAATTACTCACTCTCATGTCATTCCACACCCATAAGACCTTTGTTCATCTTTGAAACACAAATTAAGATATTTTTGATGAAATCCAAGAGGTTTTTTATCCTCAATAGAAAGCTTTTTGTCATTGCCACGCTTCAGTGTTTGCGTCCGAACGCCGGCTCATTATTGGCCGGCTCCTGCGTCAGCATCACATGCATCGTGCTGATCACTTGAACAGGCGTCAGCCAATATTTAGTTGGCATTTCTGACATAAAAACTAAAAGCGCTGCAATGAAAATAGCGTAGTAGAACAGGGGAGAGACAAATTTATTGAATAAAGTCATTATTTTTGTTTTGTTTTGTCACAAAAAAGTATTCTTGTCGCTTCATAACATTAAGGTTGAACCACTGCAGTCATGTTGACTATTTTAGCGATGTTTTTACTACTTTTCTGGACCTTGAATGTGGTTATTTCATTGCTTTCTATTGAGGATAAAATAAAATAAAAAAAACTATTAGATTTCATCAAAAATATCTTAATTTGTGCTCTGAAGATGAACAAAGGTCTTACCAATTTGGAATGACATGAGCGTGAGTACTTAATGACAGAAATTTTATTTTTTGGGTGAACTACCCCTTTAAATTCAGTATGTCTGATGTGAAGGCATTAGTGGGAACCTGGCATGTTGTAATACATTAAGTCGAAACACCTTTTTGAGACACATCTCAGATTTTGATCAAATATGTCCATGTTTGTCAACAGCGAATTCAAGGAGTTTTTGAAATCAACAATTTAACAATAGATAGAGATTATTTGAATGGTCTAAATCATCTATCTATCTATCTATCTATCTATCTATCTATCTATCTATCTATCTATCTATCTATCTATCTATCTATCTATCTATCTGTCTGTCTGTCTGTCTGTCTGTCTGTCTGTCTGTCTGTCTGTCTGTCTGTCTGTCTGTCTGTCTGTCTGTCTGCCTGTCTGTCTGTCTGTCTGTCTGTCTGTCTGTCTGTGTCTGTCTGTCTGTCTGTCTGTCTGTCTGTCTAAAGCATAATGACTTCTATGTCTATCTGTCTTTAGTAAAGTATAATGAGGTAGTTTGACGTTGGACTTCACACACAAACTCGTGTTTATAAGCAAAGCGAACAGTGCCCCCTTTTCCTCTCAGGCGAGTAGCGGCGTTGGTGTGAGGTATTAGTCCGCGGTGAGTGCGAGCGAGCGGGGCTCTGACTCCAGCAGCAGTGCGGCTTTAAGATGATGAAGGCTGTGAAATTTATCGCTGGCTCCTCCTCCCGCGATGATGTCAATCGGAGGTGGAGAGGTGGGCAGTACTAAGGAACTGAGTTCATACAATACAACAGAGATTGCTAGAGCTCTGCGTACAACTACGGCAAAACGCCTATCTCAGTGTGTGGAAGTGATGCTGCACCTTATAGGCACACTGCCCACCTGCTCCGTTGCACTGACAGCCCATGAGCATTTCTCCAAATAGATATTTGCTCTCTATCCCTCTGCCAAACCACGGGATGACATTAAATGACGCGTCCGAGGATGTTTTAAATGATTGACAAGTTTTTTAGCTGTTAATTAAACGCACAAAGAAAAAGAAAACAACTTCACTAAACAGTTTACGCACACGCGAGGAGCATTCCCAGGTTTTCCCGTGATGACTGTATGAATGCACTGAAATAAGAAGTACTGCACATTGACAAACCCATTTGGAGCACCACTATCTCTCCGCGCGCGTGGGATTCAAGCAGTAGCCAGGCGCGAGACATCTGAGGAATTACATCGTCTCTTCTAAAAGTCATTCACAGATGTTTTTCGCTGCTCGTGCGTGGACCGTGGACTTTTTCATGGACATGGATCGTTTTCTCTAGTTGGATACCGACTGGTCACTAAGTGAAGCTGTTTGATTCTGGGATTTTCTTCAGTCTGCTTCACGGCACTTCATCTCCTCCAGCAGTGATGCCGCTACGTGACGGGAATTGAGAGTTTCTATATTCACTGAGAAATCCGAGGTAAGACACGTCTTTCTTGAGCTCATTTAATGGTTATTTCTTTATTTGATGCATTTTTCGTCAAGAAAAAATTGTCGAATTTTACCGCGCTCCCTACTTAATTAAAACGATCGGTCGTACTTACTTTAATGTCTTTAAAAACATCGCGAATTAGATTAAATATAGGCTACACTTATATTTACTTGCACTGTTCGGGGGGAAATGCGAAAGTCGATGTGTTTAAGTTTGCTTGAGGAAAATAAATTCAATAAAATATATATTTAAAAAAAAATATATATATATATAGGCTATTAATAATAACACGAATTGCATAATTTCCTAAGCTACCCAACCGCTTCACTTTCCGTTTGGAGATGCGCTAGTCTAGTTTGTCAGTTTGGATAATGACTTGGCTTTATTATACACAAGTATACGATTCGACGCTAAGGTAAAGTCGCGTTAAAGCGTTTCTGTGAGAACATACACAGCCAGCACGTGAATCATAACAGCATAGCAACTGCAAGACAACTTCTGAAACATTCTCATTAATCGTTGGCTTTGGGGGGATTCTCGTTTTGGAGTTATTTAGAAACTGCAATGAGCAAAATAATGATATCGTAGCCTATTTCATAGCTTGCTATTAAGGGAATGGCCACATCGGTTAGGCTACTAAGAAATGCACGGCTGTGTGCTGCTCTCGAGACAGACGAGCATCAGCAGATGAAGTCGGAAGCTGATCCAGGATGCGTCATTTTCTGAAGAGATGTGCTGCTGGATGAGGCAGAACTGAAATACTTTGATTTAAACACAGATCCTGTCCCATACAGGAAAAAAGCCATGGTAATACCATACCGCCAGAATACCATACGAAATGTTCTTTAATTTTCTTTTCAAGAACCGTTGATGAATATGGTTCTCATTAGATTAAAAAGTTCTTTTTCAAATGAGTATATAAATAGTTTTTTTCAACAAGAAAATAATAGCTAATAATATTATTCTATTTAAGGAACTTGTGTTTTAGTGTAAATGGTTTCCAAACCTTTATTATTAAAAGTGTAGATACTACATTTATGGTTACTTCTTTAAACGTGTTCTTAACTCGGTATTGTCCATGTACAAAAAAATAAATATGAAAAAGCCTTACACTGTTTGCAGGGGATCCCATATCCATTTATTGGTCTTACCCTATAGTAATAACTGCAGTAACTATAGTATTTAGTATTTAGTTACCATTGTAATTTTTAAGGGAAGCATCCATATGTAAGCATACAAGCACACTAGAGCGTGATGCACTGTAGATGTAGTCCATTCTGCTTGCTTTGCTCACATTCTGTCACTAAACTATACATAAAGATGACCTCTGATGTCAGGTATGAGTGTCAAATATGATTTTAAATTTCATAGGGACAAGAGTTCAACATTGTTTCATGCTCTAAGGCAAAATGATGCAACTGGTTTTCATTTTTACAGCACATCTCTGGTGGTTGAGCAACACTCAGATATGGAGAAATTCAACAGGCCTTTCTCTTTATCGTTGTTTGTATATATATATTTTTTTACCAGTTCTCACATCTCTTCATGAAGTGTGTGGAAAACACTGAGCCCCTAGAGTGGAGACTGAAAGAATGTTGTGAATTTTTTAACATTATACAAGAAACAAAACATTTTTGACTGTAACGTATTTGCCAGTAATACAATAATGCAACATAAATGGTTAAGGCTTCTGTAACTGACACTGATTATAGCTATGTGGTAAAGTCAAACATTTCTGTATTGTTTTATGAGCTACTAATATAATTGTTAATAAGTACCTAGTAGAAGATGATATCAATTTACAAGTTATCCTCTACAAACTTAAAAAGGTAGAAATACTAAATTGGCAGAAAGAAAACGATGCGACAGCGAATATTCCTGTCATTGCCGAATACTGAATCTGCACTGCGGTGCTGGTCAAGGTGGTTTCACTTGATACAATATCCTAACATATCAGAATAGAATAGAATAGAATAGAATAGAATAGAATAGAATAGAATAGAATAGAATAGACTTTATTGTCCCATTTCTGGGAAATTCAGCTTGGACAATCAATTACATGGCCAGAATACAACATTAGACTCACATAACACAGTATATAACATACAATAAATTACTCATAACCAATAATCAAAAATATATAAAGTTGTCTTGCATTATCTGAAAATTAGAATAAGAGTTTGCCTCCCAACTGTAATCATTAATATGAATGGTTATTTATTATATATTCATTGATTTATTTTGACCACACTGTGACCACTCCAGTGCCCTCTGTTGGCAGTTTTATTTATTTATTTATCTTGCCCTGCATTGCATTGAGAGGAAAATCATGTTTTACTGCCTACAATATAGATAATAAAGTAGCATATTGGATTTTCTTTATATATTTTAACAATTTACAGACTTTGTGATTCATAGCATGGTGAGCTGATATTATTTGTTGAAATGAAAATGCATGGGTATGTAAATTTTTTTTCCTTATAACTATATGTTTTGAAAAATTTGACATAAAGATTATATAAATACTCTAATTATATGACATAAGACAAGTTATAAAAGTTGTAGTGGAAAAAAGAACAAAAGAGTGATTCAATCATCTTCAGGTCCATAATGAATGTTATCCTTCATTTGTAAAATCCCTTGTGCTTCCCTCCTGTCTTTTTTAACTTATAGACATAATTCATTTATTTATTTATTTGAAGAGAAAATTCAAGGGGTAAGTGTGAAGACTAATGGTGCATCACAGGCCAAATACCAGCCTTTAAGATTTAGAGATTCATTGGCATGTTATACACTTTGCAATGTTTGTCCATATAAAATCAATCTAAGAGAATGATATATCAACAACTGACACATTGTTCCTCTGAAAGTGCCCACGATAAATTGCCTGATGTTGGTCTAAAGAATTAAATCAAGTTTTACTATGATTATTTATGATTCAAATTAGCAAAATCTTGACGATGATTCATGGCTCACTATTTTATGTAAACAAAATCACTCTCGGTTCCTTCTCGGCTGGAGTTAGTCATAAGTTATTTTGTCATCTGGCTGCATGGAAACTTTGATAAATTGATAAATGACAGACATGACTGTTTGGATGCATAATCTTTGCTGACGGACATAAATCGACTCCATCGCATTGGCTACATCTGTTTATCCAATGTGACTGGCAGCCTGTTTGGTATGTTAATACCTCCCTATTGATCATTCAATTGATCATTGGTCCTTAGGATCAGTGTAGTTGCCATCAAAGCTACTTAAAGCCAGTTTGTTTTTTTCAGTACGCTGTAAAAAATATTTTCATGATTCATCAAATCATTCATCATATCAACTTAGATAACAACCAATTGCCTTCATTGTATTAACTTATTTTTTTAATTTCAATGAACTCAAAATTGTAAGGCAACCAGGTAACTTACTTTTTTAAGTTAAACCAACAGTTATTTTTAATTTTTATATTTAACTTAATATGATGCACCAGTCTTGCCTATTCAGGGACATCCGAATGATTAATTAACATTAAAAAAATATGAAAATTATGTTGCATAACAACAACATGACAATAACAAAAGTAATAAACATATTTAATTATAATACCAGATGTTTTGCATTACCACCTATTTGATATAAAGAGATGTCTTCATGATACATAAAAGGCTGAATAAATTATTAAAAACACGTTTCCTACTGATGAAAAGGCCGACATCCTGACTACACAAGAAAGACAGCAGGTAGGCCAGTCGAACAGCTGGCAGGGGGATATGGGTCTCAAGCTGCTGATGGCAAAAGTAGAGGGCAAACTCAAACCACATCGAAATGTCAAAGAATCGCACTCACACTGGGTTTCTTTAAACCGATGTAGAGAGCGATTCTTCTGATAAGAACGAGTTAAGCGACACGCTTCAGGCAGATGTCCCAGTTTAACTTTCATAAGCGACTTTAATCATTATTCGAAATGTCATTTTGCTTTAATTAACGTTCTTACTAAATTTGATCGTGTTAATCTGTCGCCTGGTTGGTAGGTGAACCGTATTGATTTTTACACCTCTACAGCAGTCGGTTCCTGCTGATTCGTATAGACGGAGATTCAACGTGAACTCGCGGTTGACACGTGAAATTATTTTCTTCCTTGACAGCTCAGCTCAAAATCAAAAAGCAGGCAGGACTGTCCATCACACTGTCATGTAAAGCACTCCAAAGTCTGTGTGCCACTCACTCCAGGCTCCGGAGGGAAGAACGGCTTTTGCAAACTCCCTAGAATGCATGGTCTGCTGCTCAGAATAGATCACTGGAACCCTATGCAAGCAGGGAGAAAGTCTCACCGATACCCATGAGCGCAATTTTCCCAGCTAATTCTCTCTATTCACTCTCAAGCTGAAAGTTTCCAAAGATTGGGAAAGTTGAAACTCAAAGCTTTGCAAATCCATCCAGAGTATAGTTTTGAAAGGATCGTTCCCGGGAGTAAATCTGAAAATGGCTCCGCGAGTTTTCACAACAACATAAACTGTCCTAAATATGGGGAGGAGTGACATGTGGGCTCCCGTGTGGAATTGTCTAATCCCAGAACCACGTCCCTGGGTAGCAGAACACCATACAAAATGCCAGACATCGCTTACTGAGAGCTAGAGCTTACACTGTCTACACTATTTAGTGCTATTTTGGGTTATACAGATTCATCAGTGTTCACTCTCTCCGGGACGGTGCGTTTCGTTATTGTTGACGGTAAACTGATTACCTAAAGATGCAGTGGAACGTGCAGAACGAGAGCCCCAACGCCCTTCTTGAATGTTTTAAAGGCCCGTCCACATTATTCTTAATGTCAGTTGTGGTTATTTAGATGTAGATCGTCTTTTCATCTTTTATGCACTACTCTGCAATGCACTCCTTAGCCAGTAAGTCCTCTTCATTATGCATTGTCGGATGCCTCCTTGGACTCTTTCGGGCTTATCAGAGTACAGTAGGTGAATAGTAATTGCTTTGCTCTTGCCGACTCGAAAATGGTGCAATCTTCAAAAGCAAACCAAATCATTTTTCACTACCTTCTTCAAAGAACAACATAACAGTCTGATAATATGAGCAGATAGTAAGCTGGTCATTGATCACTGTCATGTAAATACTGTGAGTGGTGCACGTCTGCCCAACAAACCTTTAATGAGTCCCTACAGTCCAGCCGGAGTGTTCACTGTGAAAAACAGAACATCTCGCTGACAGCCGAGACTTGAGCGGCTAAAAAAAGGGGGGGACTTCAACTCTCTGTGTGTTTAAAAAAAATCATCCTTTGTGATGAATTTTTGATGTGTGAAGCACATCTTCAGCTTTGTTTTTAAACAAACATCCTTTTGGCACATCCAAATTACACATTAATGACTTGGGGAGTCATTGCTAAGACTGTTCCAGGATATCCCATTTCAAAACCTTTGTTTTGTTTGTTTTTTTCTCAGTGGCTATAGTAACATGCTATATCTGAACAGTTCATTTGCTGAATTCCTGCTTTGGAAATATCAACTTTAACTTGTTAAAGCTGCTGTCTGTAACTTTTCTTTGGTTAAAATTATCCAAAATCAATTTTTGAGCAAGTACATAACTAGCCAGTGTTCAAAATGATCTCTTTACCAGTGTTAATTTTGACAGCAAATTTTGATTTAGTTTTAGACATAGTCTTTTGACCAAAATGGCATTTAGTTTTAGTCATATTTTAGTCATCGGAAATTGTTTTAGTTTTAGTCTAGTTTTAGTCGACTAAATCTACTGTAGATTTAGTCGACTAAAATCTAATTTAGTTATATTGTAATGCTTTAAGTAAGCATTTCTCTAACAATACACAGATCCAATACACTGATATACATCTGATATTCTCCAAACTGTTTATATTCAACCAACTGTATACTTTACTCGCCAAAGCAGACATTTTTTGACCGTTCAAGTGCAAAAAGACACGAAAGAGCTCAATTCAGTGCTTTTCACGGATTGACACACTTGTCATTGAGGTACTATTTTAGTTTTTGTTAAAAATAAATTTGATTAGATTTGATTTTTAGTTTTTCTGCATTCATTATAATTTTAGTAATAAGTTTTAGAAATGTTTTGTGTTTATGTCTTTTAGTTTTTGCTTTTAAACATCTATGTAGTTTTTCTTTTGGTTTTAGTTATTTTAGTACATCAGGTTAAGCCAAAGCTCGGAATCTAGATTAAATAATATAAGTTCAAATTTTGCATTTATTTATTTTTTTATTTATTTCAGTTAATGTTCATTTAAGATTTTGTATGGTTGTAGGTTTAACTATAATAACCCTTATACTTGTAAAATATATTGTCAAATAATGTTCTTAGTCTTTCCTTCCTGTGACAGAAGATACAGTAGTTAACTATGAATTAAACAGAAATTACATTAAATTAAATGCAGTTTATTGTGTAAACAAAATAACAATAATGACCAGGAAAAAATAATAATTATAAACCATCCTGAAATACACTGTGACTCTTATTCTGAAATGTCTGCAGGCTGCTCATTTAAGTTCAAATGAAGGAGATAAAATATGCATTCTTACATCCATCTAAAACATACTAGGCCTACCATATAAACATTGTGTAGTAAACATTGTCATAATTCATCAACTTTAGCATGTAAGCAATCGCTTGGCATAATGTGTGCTATTCATTAATTGTGAAGCAGTCTGAAGTGCTGCTGCTCGAGCCTGTAGAGTCCACTTTTCCTGCGTTTAGATCAGCATGTTATACTTCAAATGTGTGCATCGTCCACACAGGACAGCAGTCCTGAATGGATATCTTCCCAAATCGTCCCGCTCTATCATTTTCGTCTTCGTTTAACGAAATTACCACTGCTCCTTACCTTATTCCGATTCACAACGGTAAGCTTGTAATGGTGTTTTCTAATTTGAGTGGTACTGGTAGGTTTCAGCTGGAAATTCGAGCATTCAGCTGTTCGTCTTTGCATCACATCTGTTTACATAAAGAACGAGTCCCAGCTAGTAGGCTATATCGCATATGAGGATGCTGCAGGCGGAGGATCATTAAACTTATAATTTTGATGGTGGATTGTATAGTATGACAAATGGACAATTAGAGATTGAAATTGAAATCTCCAGGTAATGCTAATACACACTAAATACGCAATGCTGATGTTGTTAACATTAACAATTTGAGAACAAAGTATAACATTAATAATAATTTGCCCGGTTTGACGTGATATGAGCTAAGCGATCATTAGATTTAATCACCACTGGTAGCGGAATTTATTGCAATGCTTTTTTTCTCAGTTTTTCTCAAAACAAAAGTGGATTTGTTACGTAATTGTTCAGATGAAAATTCTTATTTTGGTCATACTTCAAGACTACAATCTGTCTTTCCGAAGTACAGTATCCACCGGTTGTGACTGACAGCCACACATTCTTCTCAAAACATTAGATTCATTCGCGCTGAGGAGCCGTGCCGATGCACAACCTATGTAAAGATGATAGTTCCACAAATAACTGCAATTGCAGGTTTCGAACAGAGATGGCATCAAAGAGGAAAAACTTACGGACTGCAGCTTTAATTATCTATATAGTTGTTTATTATTAAGATCACTTTGATTTAAAAAGAGAAAGTCAAACTCAGTTTGGAGTTTCTGATGGGGTTAAGGTTAAGGGCACTATATTCAAACAGAAATAGCACTGCATGGACAACTCTGTACACTAACAAAACCCAGAGTTTGGAAGTGTTAGGCATCTCCCCCACCAGTTCTCTGTGACCTAGTTGAGTTGTTGGCACATTGTGAAAGCCTCAGCCCTCTGGCTACTTTTATTTATATAATGCCCTGACAGGATTTGTGTGGCCATCGAGCAAGTTGGCAACAAACACTGAAATGCTGATTCATAAATCATGTCTTGGTGCTTTTGAATTAAGGCTTTGTCCTATTCCTCTGAGGGTTATTGACAGTCATTTTGGGCCTATGTCTTTCTAAAACTCCTACTTACTCTACAGTTACATCTTTACTACTCAAAATATCAACATACTGTAATCTGATATCATGCATTGTAGTTCTGTTGAGTGTTGCCAATGGTGTACAAGAATCCATTATGTGCAGTCTGAAATCTGGAGAGCCTCTCTAATACAATTGTATGTTGTATTTGGTAGCATTTTACCATTTTAAACAAAAATTCATTTTGTTAAAACACTTTATTTTTCCTTTTGCGTAAAAAACAACTGAAAAAATAGGATAGTTCGCCTAGCAATGTAAACTGTTTCATTTACTCACCCTCATGCCGTTCCAAACCTGTATGACTTTCTTTTTTCTTTAGAACACAAAGGAGAAGATGTTTCTCTTTTCTGTGCAGTTATCTTTCTTACCCCATTGGCGAAATGTTTTTTCCCTCTCAATCACTCATTTTACACAAAAACCTCACTAGTTTGTGATTTCTATGAAAACAAGGATCTTTTGTCATTTTGCTTATCAAGTAAAGGTGTCTTGTTTTAAGATGTTTATATATTTTTACTTAAAAGCTTCACTGCAAAAAACAAAACAAAAAAATGTTCTTGCTTTCAAGCTTTAAAAACAGATGCAAAAACACCATAAAAGTATCATAAAAGTGGTCCAATATTTTTCCCCTAATTAGCTTATTAATAAATAACTTACAGTGAGAACTTCAAAACTGGATCTGTTCGTGAACAAATTATTCACATCAGTTTTGTGAACTAGATCAACTGATTTGTTTAAAAAAGTTCCAACTCGAGAGTGATTTGTTCACATTGCTACTCTCATAAACATGACTGAAAGTTTAAAGGGTTAGATCACCCAAAAATGATATTTCTCTCATTAATTACTCACCCTCATATCTTTCCAAACCCATAAGACCTTTGTTCATCTTTGGAACACAAATTAAGATATGAAATCCTAGTTTTTTTTTCTTTTCTGTGTTTACATCCGAACGCCAGCTCAGTATTGGCTGACACTGTTCACGTGAGCACCACTACACATGCGTGTGATGCCGACACAGGAGCCAGCCGATACTGAGCCGGTGTTCTGGTGTAAACACGGAACTAC
Source organism: Chanodichthys erythropterus (assembly GCF_024489055.1). NCBI lineage: Eukaryota > Metazoa > Chordata > Actinopteri > Cypriniformes > Xenocyprididae > Chanodichthys > Chanodichthys erythropterus. The sequence goes on along the minus strand of NC_090221.1, from coordinate 5,878,253 downwards.
GTTCACTGCGTCAACTGTGTAGGAGACTGACAGAGTAGAGAAGAAATTGTTGAATAAAGTTGTTATTTTTGTTTTGTTTTTGTGCACAAAAAGTATTCTTGTCGCTTCATAACATTAAGTTTGAACCACTGTAGTCACGTGAACTATTTTAACTATGTCTTTACTACCTTTCTGGACCTTGAATGATGGAAATTACATTGCTTTCTATGGGGACTTAAAAAAAAAAAAAAAAAAAAAACCTCTCGGATTTCATCAAAAATATCTTAATTTGTGTTCTGAAGATGAAAGAAGGTCTTATGGGTTTGAAATGACACAAGGGTGAGAACTTAATGACAGGAATTTAAAACCTTGAGCATTTTTCAAAAATTGCCTTTTGTGTGTGTTCCCTTTCTGTGCCATACAGGTTTGGAAGGACATGAGAGTGAGAGAATGAACAGAATTTTTATATTTGGCTGAACTATCTCTTTAATCTTGAAGAAGCCAAAGTATCAAAAAGCTATTTGTAACAAAACTCACTCATAGTTGTGACCATCTTTCTCTTTTCCTCTATCAGACCTTGCAGATCTTTGAAGAGAGTGCAGCACCTACTCTGAGTATGGACTTGGCAAGTGAGGCCCATGTTCTGGTGGTTTTACTCACCTGCTTATTCTTGATATGCCGGGCTCAAGAGAAGGACTACACAGTAAAAGAGGAGCAGCCGGAGAATGTGCGAATCGGAAACCTCCGCAAAGACCTAAACTTGAACCTAGATCCAGACGTTAAACTGTCTTCAGCGCTGCAGTTCAAACCTGTCTACAAGACAGGTGATGTGCCTTTGGTCAAGGTAGAAGCCAGCACGGGAGAGATTTTCACCACAGCCAACCGCATCGACCGCGAGAAACTCTGCTCCGGAGTCTTCAATGAGAAACGCTGCTTTTACGAGATCGAGGTTGCCGTGCTACCCGACGAGATTTTCCGACTGGTCAAGATACGCTTCCTCATCGAAGACATCAACGACAACGCCCCACTCTTCCAGTCGACGGTTATCAACATCTCCATTCCAGAAAACACCGCCATCAACAGTCGCTACCCTGTCCCCTCTGCATTTGACCCTGATATAGGAATCAATGGGATTCAACACTACGAGCTTGTCAAGGTGAGTTCAACGTTCAGCTGTGATTTATTATGTGATGTTGCCATTTAATGGGCCCCTTAATGTCCAAAATAAAAATAGCACAGTAAGCAATAAAAAAAATGTTTTTGGCTCAAGGTTGTAGAAGTAATTTCCTCTGTTTTGTTTAAGGTAAGTTGGTAATTGCACTGAGATAGGTATGAACAACGGGGTGAACAGTACTAGTACTTCTAATTGATGTCTTCTGAGAAACTAGCGTAATATCCTCAGCGGCTTAATATAGTCTGTTCAGACTGGAAAGTAGGATAATGATATGCATGCTATTAAATGCTATACAGTAGCAGATATGTCACATGTTATTTAACTTAGTATTTTATACACTGTCACCTGAGGAGTGGTAAAAATTCACTAAGCACCCTCGTCTGGGAAGAAGATTGCGACATAACATAGTTGAATGAATGAACTGGTATTCCCTAGAAAGGTCGCCCTGTATTTTAATTAAAATTCAAATACAGTGTGAAATTCAAATACAGTGTGAAACAAAGAGCCCAAGACTGTCATTAAAGTGTGAAAGAGTAATTTGTACCTTTTCTTTTGAGAATTAGCCGAATCCTTGCTTTTCATGTCTGATTAAGTTACCAATTTGCATTTTTAAAGAGTCTCCCTCTCTCTCTTTCTCTCTGCCAAGCCTGCTGCGGCTCTTTCGATTGCCTGCGCTTGGAAAATGACCAGTGCGTTGCCTCATAAAATTACAATAAATATGTAAAGGCTGTGTTTCCTTTCAGATGATTTCATTTGTTCTTCATCTGCAAGGGTAGTGTTTCTTTTTATGAATCATGCATGCGAGTTTGGTGAGGGTAGATCTAAGTAAACAGAAATGGAAAGGGAGGATATGTTTCATCCTCTGAGGTTGTTGAAAGCATCCCACGAGCAGCATCTGGCCGTGAATCCACCTCTTGGACTGCGTTTGCATGGTCCTGTGAGAGTTCGAATCTCTGAAGCTCCCACACAGTAATGGTTTAGACCGGCTCACCGTCAGCATGGAGCTGCATGATTAGCATTGTGGGCCACAGCTGCTGCACACATAGCTTTGAAAGAGCTCTGATAGCAATCCCTCTTCTGCTCTTTACTCATTCCAGTCATGTCCCCTAAGGAGGAAGCCCTCGCTTATGACACAGAGGGCCGTTATTGCCTACCCCGGTTTTAATTGCAGTGCCATATTAATTGTTCCATCAGCATTAGTGTTGCCATGTCACCTGGAACGGTGCACAGAAGCACCTCTGGACACTATCAAGGTCAGCCTACAGAAAGTAATACCATGCATGGCTGGAGGAGTGCTTTCCATTAGAAGAGATTTTATCACTTAAAGAGAACCTCTTTACAAGTCCTATCTGGAGCCATGTGGATCAGATCAGGCTCATGGGATAGCGATATTGACTTTTCTGTTGTGGGTTCCACCCAACTCATTGTTATTTTTACCCTGCCGTTTAAGCACTCTAACCTCACATTAAGAAAGCCGTTTTTCTTCTTTGAAGCCATTTGTTGGTTTTTTAATCACCTGGGACTGTTAGTATTGTCAGTTTAGATCTGCGCCACAGTCAAAACACCTTTCGAGGCACGTTCATTGCAGCAAAGTCTCCATTGGGTTGCTTCTTTGGGGAGTCAAGGTCAGCATTAAAGTTATCATTACTTTTCAATAATTTATGAGTATTTTGGTTTTCATCTGTGTCTGATTTCAACTTGAAATAGAAGAAGAGAAACTAGCTCATCTTAAATTATTTATTGAAAGTGCGATTTTATTTTATTTTTTTAAGTTCTCACTTCTCACTTCTCCAGTTATTTCAGTTCAAGACAATGAGTAGAGCCCGTCGGATGATGCATTAATGATCAAGGGCTGACAAGTAACATGTCATAAAGAGTTTCTATGAATGTTGCACCACAAAGGCTTAAGGATTGATTCTTGAGAAAGATATCATCCTCTTTGAACAAAGAGTTGAGCTGAAGGGTTCTGATTCTTTCCACAAAAATGTTTGTTACCCAGGAAACGTTTGCAGTATATAAAATAAATTTAATAATTAAGTAACTATAACACTTAGCTTATGAGAGTATAGATGCTCATTAAAACCAAATGTTTTGTAATTTTACTCCCTTGAGAATCCGTCTGAGTAAAAGTGCATCAACTTTAAGGATGAGTGGATAAGGTAAAATGATTTCTGTGTGTTCTGGACAATAGTGGATGCTGGGGAAATAGTAGCAGATTTTAATCACATTACCGGCTGTCAGTTGGTTCCAGGTTTCATTTGTACCTAATTTCTGGCTGATTCTTCAGCCAAAGTTTGACCTAGGAGACAGCGCTTGTGTTTTGGTCTCAATCTAATTCAATCTGATTATAGTTGGTAGTACTGTTAATTAATGTACATCATAATTATGGCTTCATATGTTGTATGATACTATTCATTTGTATTTATTACTTTATACTGTGTTCTAACACAGTGCAATGGTACAAGGGTCTAAAATATTCAGTTTCTCAGTTGTTGATACCGAGTTCATTCTGAGTCGTCGCTGTAGAAGGTCATCTCATTGATTCATACAACAGATACTTCAGCCAGTCTGCAAAGCTGAGAGAAACTCTGGGGTTGAACTATGCAAAATAAAAGCCCACTGATGCTTAACATTCTGCTGTTAGGATACCGCTTTCTTTTCGGTTATTTATAACTGACGTTCGCTTTTGCATATATTTCTTGATTGCACTAGACAACTGGGTTCAGTTTAAGCAAGTTTTTTTGGCATTGTCTTACACCCGGTATCGTCCCCTGTCAGTCTTTTACTTGAACGGAAGAGATTTATCCCATGTGTATCTCATAATGCTCTAAGGGTTAGTATGAATATGTAGATTCTTACGCACTACCTGTATTAATTTCAGACATTTGTCACCTCCCTTGGGCCTGTGATTCATGTTCTTTTGACTCTACCTGAGTCTGTCTGAAGATAATCAGAATTCCCCAGCCTCATTTTCTATGGGCCTGGCTTGAAAAATTATGATTGATCCCCCTCATTGCTAGATATTTTAAAACCAGACTCATTAGCTAAACCATGTTTTATCTCCCTGAATAAATCTGAAAGTCATATATAATTAGTGTAAAAAAAGGCTTTTTGGTCACCATGCATGTATTTATAACTGACAAAATGTAACCCACTTTATCGTAACCAAAAGCACACCAAACAGATCCGCTTCTCACATATTTTTGTGTTGACTTTCATATAAACATTTCCAACAGCAGTCAGTTTTGTTGATTTTTGTTGACCGTATATGGAAGGAGAGCTGTTCTGCAAATTGTTCCTTTTATAACCTTACTGTTTTTAATTCTAATTATATCTTGGATGAGTGTTGATATACAGTATGTGTGTTTTTGTATAGTACTGACAGTAGACCACAGATGGTCACAAAAGTGTGCCAAGAACCACCAAAAGGGGGATGTTACATGATTTTAGCATGTACAAAGCTTACTTTGCTATTGTGGTTAACATGTAGCTGCATGCAGTGTGCCAATAAAACGTGGTTTGTTAGTACCATACTCAATTATTCTAGATTACCCATAGCATGGGAAATGCATATACATATCGTAATCACATTTGAAATATGTGCCTAGACAGAGTAATCTGTCCCAGCTCTATGTGCGGCAGGAAGCTTATCTCTTAAGGAAGTTGCTTTTTCTTGTTCTAGCGTGAAAATGTTTTTGACTGAAAGAGCTTCAAAGAGCCTCTTTGTTTCACAAATGTGCTTGACTCTCATTCAGGCACTGTTCCCCTGTCTCCCTCACTCACCAACCGTGGAAATATAGAATATGCGTGATGTTTTGCCGTACCATGTAGCCTCATCTGTAATCATTAATATTAGGGCTAGTTTTGGTAGGAAGGCAATTATTTGAAACAGTTGAAGCTGGTTTCTCATGGGGATTACATATGCATTTGTTTTCATTTTCCTAAGGCTTTGCTGTTGCCTAGATTTAGCTCCTTGCTGAAGGAGAAAGGCTTTCTTTAATGTTCAGGTTTTTCCTTTTCTTTAATCTGTGGTGGTCTTGCAGTATATTTAAAATGGAAGCTTATCTCTTTTACTCCTTTTTTTGTTGCTTTCCTCACATATGAACTTGAAACTGCACAAGCTGTCTTCCATACACTGAATCAGAGTCTTGCTAGTTGGGTAAAACAATAAGTTGTGTGCAGCAAAGCAGAATACACCAGAGGATAGGGCTAGAACTCACTGTTTCAGTATTATACTGCTATGAGACGCAGTGTGGCTTTGTTACTTGTATTGGTTGGTAGAAAATGTTGTTTTTGAATGTTAAATCTGCAATTTTATGTCAGACTGGCAAATGGTTTTAACATTCAAAAAAAATCATGAGGGTCAATAAAAGGCTTGCTGTAATATTTCAGACAGCAATATGGGCATTGATTTATGCTCACCCAAGTAAATATAGAATGACACAAGGTAATTTCCTTCTCCAGCAAACAATTTTTGATTGTTTACCACATCTTAGACCCATTTATTTTTGGGGGGAGAAACAGTGTTCAGTGCATCGTTTATGGCACATATTTTAGTTTTAGGTGCTCGATGGAACTGTTTACTGTGTGGGGATCCAGTGTTTGCTTTATAGGATAATATCCCCCGGATGGGCTTTTCAAGTAAATATTTTGAAGACCTTGTGCATTTTCTCATAGGATTAAAGAAATTTAACCCCAAGGTTTAATGCCGATGCTAAAGCCAACATCCGTTGAAAGCCAAAATAAATGAGTGGCTCAAACACATTAGTATTTTTGTTTCTTACTTGTGTCTGTGAGTTCTGAATGACAGATTATCATAACACATTCTCACATACATTAAAAGTAAGACGAAATAGTAATAGGCACAATAACAGCAACAACAACAACAACAACAGCAATATCAATAACAACTGACAGAAGGAAAAATGCACCATGGGATTTTTAGTTCAAGTGTAAACATCAAGTGGAGGTGTCCTCTTACTGACACTTAGCTAAACACTTTAAAGATGTACTGCTTTTGGTTAAATATACTGCAAACAGTTTACAAGACTGCTATTTTTTTTATTTTTTTTTATTTTTTCTTCTCCAGAGTGTCAGCGAATTTGGCCTGGACATCATTGAGACACCTGAAGGAGACAAATGGCCCCAACTCATAGTTCAGCAGAGCCTCGATCGGGAGACGAAGGACACCTTTGTGATGAAAATTAAAGTAGAGGACGGTGGCACCCCTCCAAAGTCCAGCACAGCCATTCTGCAGGTGACCGTCTCAGATGTGAATGACAATCGGCCGGTGTTCAAGGACAGCGAGGTGGAGGTAAACGTTCCTGAGAATGCCCCAATGGGAACATCTGTCACTCACCTTCATGCCACAGATGCTGATCTGGGGTCCAATGCTCAGATTCACTTCTCCTTCAGCAACCAAATCTCCCCTGCCACCAAACGACATTTTGCTATTGACAGCACAACTGGACTGATTACCGTCAAGCAGCCATTGGACAGGGAAGTCAACCCAGTGCACAAGCTCATAGTGCTGGCCAGTGACGGAAGCTCTACGCCTTCAAGGGCTACAGTGATAGTCAATGTAACAGACATTAATGACAACGTCCCCTCTATAGATACCCGTTATATAATTAATCTAGTTAATGGCACTGTGCTGTTGTCTGAAAATGCCCCCCTTAACACAAAAATAGCTTTAATTACGGTGACAGACAGAGATGCGGACCTGAACGGTAAAGTGACTTGTTATACTGATCATGATGTACCTTTCAGATTGAAGCCAGTCTTCAATGACCAGTTTTTGCTCGAAACTGCCGCACCCTTAGATTATGAGACCACTCGAGAGTATGCGATTAGAATAGTCGCATCGGACTCGGGGAAACCTCCTTTGAACACTTCAGCAATGGTTCTGATTAAAATCAAGGATGAGAATGACAATGTCCCAGTTTTCCCTCAGCCTGAAATCCAGCTGTCCATTCCGGAAAACAATGACCCCGGCACACAGTTGATAAAAATCAGTGCGACAGATGCAGATAGTGGTTCTAATGCCCTTATTATTTATAGTCTTGGTGCAGATGCTCCTGATGGGTTTAACATAGATCCCCGGTCTGGTATCCTTTCCGTTGTCAAAAGGCTGGATAGAGAGAAGCAGGAGAAGTATTCATTTACGGTCATTGCCAGGGATAATGGTTCTACCCCTCTTCAAAGCAACGTCACCGTAAAGCTAATAGTCCAAGACCAAAATGACAACAGTCCAGCCTTTACCCATCCCGAGTACAACTTCTATGTGCCTGAGAACCTGCCTTTGTATGGGACAGTCGGTTTGATCACTGTCACGGATGCAGATGCTGGCGACAATGCGGTCGTCACCCTCTCAATCATAAACGGAAAGGACAATTTCATCATCGACCCAAAAACCGGGGTGATCAAACCAAACATTACCTTCGACAGGGAGCAACAAAGTTCCTACACATTTGTTGTCAAGGCTGTGGACGCAGGTCAAATGCAAACCACCTCATATGCCAAGGTTACCATAAACGTTGTTGATGTGAATGACAATCGACCGGTGTTTGTCATCCCCTCCTCGAACTACTCCTATGATCTAGTACCTTCAACCACCAGCCCTGGATCTGTGGTGACCAGAGTGTTTGCCATTGACAATGACACCGGGATGAACGCAGAGCTGCAGTATAGTATTATTGGAGGGTCGCCGAGAGGATTGTTTGCCATTGACAAAACGACAGGCAACATTACTCTGCAGGAGAAGATTATAGCGGCAGACCAAGGTCTCCACAGGCTGGTGGTAAAGGTTAAGGATTTGGGACAGCCTGAGTCCTTGCATGCAATCGCCCTTGTTCATTTGTTTGTGAATGATACTGTCTCTAATGCCACGTTCATCCAGGAGCAACTACGCAAGAGTTTGGAGACGCCCTTGGAGCGGAACATTGGGGAAAACGATGTGACACCCCAGACCAATGGCTACGTAATTGTTGTTATTGCCATAATTGCTGGGACTATGACTGTTATCTTGGTGATCTTTGTGACTGCTTTGGTACGCTGTCGACAGACACCGAGACACAAAGTTGTCCAAAAGAGCAAGCAGAGTGGTGAGTGGGTATCACCAAACCAGGAAGGTCGGCAGATTAAAAAGAAAAAGAAGAAGAAGAAGAGGTCTCCAAAAAGTTTGCTATTGAATTTTGTAACCATCGAGGAACCCAAGTCTGATGACCCTACTCATGAGCACATCAATGGCACCTTAGACCTCCCTGTTGAACTCGAGGAGCAGACAATGGGAAAGTACAACTGGGCTACCACACCGACTACCTTCAAACCTGACAGTCCTGACTTAGCCAAGCACTACAAATCCGCTTCCCCTCAGCCAACATTCCAGATCAAACCAGAGACCCCTGTGGCTCCCAAGAAGCATCATGTCATCCAGGAACTCCCACTGGACAACACATTCGTGGTGGGCTGTGACTCACTCTCCAAATGTTCCTCCAGCAGCTCCGACCCCTACAGCGTTTCAGAGTGCAGCTGTCAAGGGAGCTTCAAGGCACCTGGACAAATCCACACCAGACAGGTAATTCACAACTTCCTTTCTTAAACCACTCGCTGCTCTAGCTCCCATTTGTACTGTCCTTCCGTGAGAAAGATGTGGAATGTAGGGTGGCAGTCACATGTTCTGAGCTTCAACAAGGGCTCAAAGATGCATGCATGTCAGGATGCAATATGCAAATGAAAATCTAAAAAAAGTGGGATGTTGTTGCTTTTATGGTTGTGTGCTCGTATTAGCAAAAATGGCATTTCACTTCTTCGCTGAAGAATGCTTTTTGGAAAAATGCTACAAATTATCAACTGAAGGAACATTCTACATATTAGGAAGACTGTGACAGATAGCGAGATGTTGGATAGCTTTCTTTTGCCAATCAGATGTTCAATTCTAAAGAGTAATTATTAGCAAAACAACTTTTTGTGTGTACGAAAAACAAGTGCTAGCTTGAGATTACAGCTATGTTTGTTCTTGATTGACATGCCAAAACCAAGCATGCTTGACAGAAAACCAAACAAGATAGGGTTGCGTTCCACAGGCGCAACTGAACAGATGCACACTGCTGAAACAATTGTTTCCCACAGAAATGCTTGATAGAACTCATTAGAGCTAAAACTTGTAACATAGTAGGGAAAGGATGATTATTTTTAAATAGAATTCCGAACTCAGTCCAAAGGAAACATTATAAGTTGTCTCTGAGGGAAATTGCCGGCATTAATGAGATGAAGGTTCATTTGAATACTAGTATTCCAGTCTATGGTTCCAGAGGAGATGTGCCAAATGCAAAATAGCTAATAAATAAAAGCAGGTGAGGGACATAAATGTAAATTGAGGTGGAGAGAGAGGTGGCTTTGCTGCGGCAACTGGTCTTTCTCGCAGAGTGGAAGACTGAGCTGTGCGATTGTAGGTCAGAGAGATCAAGGTGAAGACAGAGCTGTGGGACCGTGAGACTTAAATAGAAGCATATTCACTAATAGCTTGAAACACCATTCATTTTACCTATCAACTGCATGTTTTTAATGACCAGGCATCGAGTCTGCCGCATAGCCATTTTCTTGAGTAGGTTAGAAAGCACAGGACTGGGGTCAGGAATGGAAGTTGGCAAGACTCCAGAGGCCCAGATTCAAACAAGACTGAACATGTAGATAATGATAGGACACTAGATAGGACACTATCTACATGATCAGTAAGTAGCTTCCCAAAATAGTTTTAACATGGTGAGTTTTTTTTTCCCCTCCCATTTTTGTTTAGCATTAGTATTCAATAACAGACAATCTTGTTTTTTGTTTTTTTTTTTTCCCTGTAATATCATGTCATCCACTGTGAGCTCTTGTCCTTATTGAAGAAAATCCCCCTCTGCATATTTCTTACAAATTACAGTATATCCACTCAGATACATTGTGTGCATGGTAATTTAAGGTGACACCCACACATAGCTGATGTTCCATTTTCACCATGAGGCCTTTATTTTAAAATGCAGTTAAAAGCAACGCTCTGCCATGGTGCATTATACATAAGCCTGCTTACATAGTGAGATTATGGAATGTCACATAATTCAAGTTAGGTTTGTAATTTGCCCTGCCAAAGTTGTCCTCCTGCTTCTGTATGTTTTGAAATATGCAGAAATATTTGTTGAAGGTTTTGAAACCTTGCATCAGATTCTTTTTGAAATGTTTGTGGTAAAATCGTATTCAGATGTATTGCCTTGTACTGTCAATAACTGTCAATAATATAGTTACTATATATATAAATATACATATATATATATATATATATATATATATATATATATATATATATATATATATATATATATATATATATATATATATATATAATATTTCTATATGTATTTTAATTGATCTCAATAATCCTCTCTTTCAAACTGACATCGACCCTTTCTTTGAGCAGTTCAAAACCTACCTCAGGGCAGGTTTGGACCTGATCTTTCTGTGATTTCTATTTTTTCTTTGTTCTTTTGGAGAATGAAACTTAAAACTCTTCAAGTTTTAAAGACATTAGGTTAAATAACAGTGCATGCCTTAGAGATGTATGTTATCTCTGTACATCTTAAGGGTATCCTATATGCTTTGACAGGTATAGACTATTGAAATAATCCATTCAAAAAAAAGTTATTCGATCCTGAATCATCTCCATTTCTGAAGTGCTCGTTATGTAGTATCTGAGAATCTCATACTTTGGGCAAATATTATTTTTGCTTTCATAAATGAGCGATTGTTTTTAATATTTCTTCTTACTTAGTCATTCTAAAAACCACTTGGAAAGCAGCTGAGAGACATTACTGAAAAACAGACGCCAGATATTGAAATACAGAAATACAAAATACAGCATTATCAGATCATGTCTCATATCCGTGGCCCCATATTTGGTGCATAAGCTCTGGTGTCTCATGTTAGCTATAAAGCAGTGGCACAAATGTCAGCATTACTTAACTTTAGTGGCCCCATCTCGATGTCTGAGAAACATCATGTCTGAATGTGCCTTGATGAATAGGAGGAAGGACATTTGTAGCGACCATTAAAAGATGCATTTCTCCCAGGAAACGCTCGTTGATGAAGGTCAATGGGATGCTTAGGGGGCTGGGAATGATGTCAGCATCAAAGAAAAGCTTGTCAAAATACAACATATTTATGGGCCATATGGCTCATAATACCATCAGAGGTCCATTCTGCATTCCGCTCAGCACCACCAAACTCTTTCCCACCCCTTTCACTCATCTCTGCCTTTCTTTTATCTTTTGCGCTCCCTGTTCTCAGACAGTGATTTTAGAGGTCAGTCCCTCCGGTGGTGGGGGTGGGGGGTGGGGGTTTCTGTCTGAATACACACTTTAGTTGTGGCAGATCAAGTAAATTCCACCATACTTGACTGATCCCCGGCAAGGCCATGAATATGCAAGAACGCTAGTCGAATCAAACGCTATAAGGCCTCTATATTCAGAGCAGGGGTGTATTTGAGGTCAGTGGCTTCGCCATTCTAAACTCATGTTACATGCAAGCCCGTCTACATTCAGATTGGTAATAATATGCCCTCACAGGCTTATGGGGCCTCACAGTCAAACATATTTTCTTTGCATCAGGCTTCATGGTACATTCAGCTTTTCAAAAACATCATAAAATATGGGAGAGTATGTCCTTGAGTCCACAGTTTGTGATCTAACCCACCCTCGTTTCAATTATTCAAATACTGCTTCATTTTTGAATCTCGCCGGGTATAGGGCAGATGTGCCTAGATTTCTAACCAAACACATTTTTTAGAAATTCATGAACTGATTAATCTCTCTTGAATTTCTCTCTCTATATTGATTACTTCCAGTTGTGTCAAACTCCAGGCGATTTTTGCAGCATTTAGCCCATCAGCAATTCTTGTACATCTCGGCCTTTAGTAATATATTCTGCATGTTCGTTTAATACTCACAAGCTTTAAGTATGTTCTCTGTTTTTTTTTTCTTTTCTTTTTTGATTCTCCCATAGATAATCATAAGTGAAATACAAGTTTGCCATTAACAGTATTGCCCTGATGCTCGTTTGATATTCTGGTTATTACATAAAAAAATAAAAAAAAGAAGAAAAAAAGTGTATATATCTCACATTATGCCGGTACTCTGACTTTCCACTCCTGGAATGAGATTTTAACTATATATATAGGTTGCATTAAATCGATCAAAAGTGACAGTAAAGACATTCATAAGGAAACAAAACATTTCTATTTTAAATAAATACTTTTCTTTTGAACTTTCATCAAAGAATCCATCAAAAAATTGCATCGTGGTTTCCACAAAAAAAAAAAAAAAAAAATTAATCAGCACAGCTGTCAACACTAATGATCAAAACAAATGTTTCTTGAGCACTAAATCAGCATATTTAAATGATTTCTGAAGGATCATGTGACACTGAAAACTGAAGTAATGATGCTGAAAATTTAGCTTTGCCATCACAGGAATAAATGACATTTTAAAACATAAAAATAGGAAATAGATATTTTAAATTGTAACATAATTTCACATCATTACTGTTTTGCTGTATTTTTGACAAAACTTTAGCTTTTCAGTTGTGGTCATACAATGATTAAATGGGCTCAAGTATTGTGTTTCTGCATTTTTTTTTAATTTTTTTTTTACGTTGAGACAGCAGTGTGAGGTAGATTTTTTTTTTTTTTTTTCTCACCAAAACAACCTAAATCCATTATATACTGTACATTTTATCAGCATGTGTGTTTCCTGTTAAATGAACAATGACCTTGACATAGCTAGGGTTGTGTTCTATCAGTGAAGCTGCACTGTAATGTAGGCTTGAAAAAGTCGCTGTTGAAGAGTAACTATAAAGAGCTTCGTAATGGTACTTTTGTCTTGCACATCCTCATTAGATTCAACACATCCACTGTCGCTTAGATTTCAGTGATGAATTTAAGAGTTTGACTCAGAAAAAGTGAATATAACTTTATTAGTTGAGTAGAAAAAAAAAGTATTTTATCTTATTTTTTAAAACAAATTTCTTACACCAAAAATATTTTAAAAAGAAATGTGTTTAGTCACATGAGCTTCCTGTTGTCATCAATGAATGAGTGTTGCTGTAGTTTGGTGGATGTCACAGCACATTTGGAGCAAAAAGCAATTTGGTTTACCTGCATGCACTGACTAGTCACTTTTACCCGTTGATAACACCCAGCATTCTTCAAGGTAAATCCGACGAGGGGGCGAAAAAAATAGCACCGACCTCTTTTAGTCTGTTCCTTGAAGAATGCTTTCTCTTTCTCTCTCTTTATGTATGCATGTGAATGTATATGTCCAGAGAGAGAGGACTTCATTATCATCTTACACAGTACATACTGCAGCTTAGCAAGCCAGATGATTTTGTAACTACAATCTCCCTATATCTGTCTGTCTCTCTATATTACAGGAGACGGCACTGAAACCACCACTCTATGGCACACTCTGTGGCACAGGTACAGCTCGCTCCCACAGGATAAAAATCAATCTCTAGCTGCCATTTCCTAAAGAGAGGGAGGGAGGGAGAGGAAGGCACTCACTGAAGAGGTGAAAACGTGAACTGTACAGAATCTCCAGCCTCAAACGAGTCCTAGAGAGCAACATCAGACTAATTTAACCGTCCAAAACTCTGCTTGTGACTTGTAGGAGGTTTGAAATGCTTTGTTTAAACCCTTTTGTCCTCATTCACCGGTTGCACCAAATAGGGCACAAGAGACACCTCCACTCTGCTTATCCAAATGGAATATGAATATGGCAAAGACCACTGTATAGGATGTTTATATAGATATGTATTTATGTATAGCAGCATCACAGTCCTTGTCGTCTGTGTGTCTATTTATTGATTTTGTTCACTTGATTGACACATTAGACAAAGTTCGATGAAACTTCGACGTGCCTGGTGGTTGTTTCCTTTTTTCTTTTTCATTCAATCTATCCTTTGCTCACCTGCTATTACTGTTTTATTTGTTCATTCTGTGCTCGCACAGGCGCCGTATCCGATAGATCTGTTATCATCACGGCCTTGATACGGCAAACTCCTCGTCACTGATTGCCAAGGCTTGTTAACGTGTGGCTAACATCGAAAAGCACGGCCCTCCTTAGGAGGTACCGGCACACTTTGGCTGTGTCACTGATTGCCTCTGAATTTGGGACGTGGAAGATTCTAATATAGCCCTAATGCTTTACTAAGCTGCAATCATATGGGACAGCACTCCCGCTTTCTAATCAAAGAATCCCCTTGTACGCTGTAGAAAGGGACACCGGGTCTGACCTTTATGTGTTGTCTGTTGTAGTCCGCTTTTACCAGAGCCAATATAACCTGTGAGATGTATTTAACTGATTTTGAATAGAAAGCCTCCGGCGATCTGTCATACGAGATGGTAGGTTTTAGTTACATCACCTGGGTGTTTGTATATTCTGAAACTGACATGCTATGTATTCATACAACCAAGACGAAAAAAAAAACAAAAAAAACGAAAAAAACAAGTATATTAAAAGTAGATAATACAATACAATACAGAGCACGGAAATACAATGTGGACTATTCAGATGTTATGTCAACAGCAATAAATTTACGATTAAACCAGAACTCACCCTACACAAGCACTTTAAAGCTGTGATAACAAGCATCCCACAGTTAAAGCTTTCTTTTGTGAAACTTAACAGTCGGGTTTTTTCCGTCTTGAATGACTATTACATCACTAATAAATCGCTTCGATGGATAGCACTTTTGTTCAAGCAGTAATTTACTCCTTTTTAGCAAATGGACTGATTTGCAGAAGTGTCTTTGGGCCCAAATGTTTGACCTCTTATTCATGCAGAGGTATCGGATGTCTTAATGGTGTCAAGTGTAACGCTCTGGAGTAGGAAACACAGAATGACTCACGCAGAAAACTGTAGCACTGTGCAAGATACAATTAGACATGCCTGGATATTTGCGATAGACGAAGAAAGAGAGAAAAAAAAAATCAAGAAATGGACATTTTCTTTTTAATGTAAGGGAGATGGTCACTTTCATTATATATGAAACACCTTACATTATCTTTGTATTCTACTTTGATTTGCCAACATGTGAAGTCAACTGTATATAACTGTTTTATGTATGTTTGAGCTTTGGAAGTTTATTAAAGTCTTTTGCATTGTACTGCACATTTCCATGCGTCATTTATTAACAAACAGTTTCACATTCATAAGCAGTTGTGTCTTAAAAAGTCTGAGACCAATAGTGATAATTAAAAAAAGACCCCACTGTATATATTCCCATTGAATATATTACTCAATTTCCTTTTTAAAATATTCATTTTTTGTTTTACTGTGAAGCATAAAGTTTAAATGTTGTTGTGTGTTAATTAAAGGGTTAGTTCACCAAAAAATGAAAATTCTGTCATTAATTACTCACCCTCATGTCGTTCCAAACCAGCAAGACCTTCATTCATCTTCAGAACACAAATTAAGATATTTTTGATAAAATCCGATGGCTCAGTGAGGCCTGCATTGCCAGCAAGATAAATAACACTTTCAATGTCCAGAAAGCTACTAAAGATGTATTTAAAACAGTTCATGTGACTACAGTGGTTCAACCTTAATGTTATGAAGCGACGAGAATACTTTTTGTGCGCAAAAAAAAAAAAAAAAAAAAAAAAAAAAAATTATTCAACAATATCTAGTTATGGGTGATTTTAACACCCTGCTTCATGAAGCTTCAAAGCTTTACAAATCATTTGTTTCAAATCAGCGGTTCGGAGCGTGTATCAAATTGCCAAAGTCATGTGATTTCAGTACGAGGCTTTGTTACATTATAAGTGTTTTGAAATTTCAATGGTTCGTCACTGGGGGGGGGGGCGTGACTTTGGCAGTTTGATACACGCTCCGAACCACTGATTCAAAACAAAAGATTCGTAAAGCTCCGAAGCCTCATGAAGCAGTGTTTTAAAATCGTCCATCACTATTGTTGAATAAAGTCATTATATTTGTTTTAAAAAAATATCAAAAATATCTTTAAAGGATTAGTTCACTTTCAAATAAAAATTTCCTGATAATTTACTCACCCCCATGTCATCCGAGATGTTCATGTCTTTCTTTCTTCAGTCGAGAAGAAATCAAGGTTTTTGATGAAAACATTCCAGGATTATTCTCCTTATTGTTGACTTCGATGGACTCCAAACGGTTCGCCATTCCGACCCTCCGAATTCTTTAAAAAGCTTGCGCTGTATGTCCCACGCCTTCCCTATTCTACTTTCGAAAAAAAAGAAAAAGGAACTGGAGCTGCGTTCATTCCGTAAATTGAAGAGGGAAGGCGTAGGACATACAGTGTAAGCTTTTTGAAGAATATGGAAGGTGGAATGGCTGAAGCACTAGCAAGGCGATCATTTGTGTTTATAAAGCATATACATTTGTATTTTTTTTTTTTTTTTTTAGAAAATGACTGATCGTTTCACTAGATAAGACCCTTATTTCTCATCTGGTATCGTTTAAAGCTCTTTGAAGCTGCACTGAAACTAATTTTGACCTTCAACAGTGGAGGCCATTGAAGTCCACTATAAGGAGAATAATCCTGAAATGTTTTCTTCAAAAACCTTAATTTCACTTCGACTGAAGAAAGAAGGACATGGACATCTCGGATGACATGGGGGTGAGTAAATTATCAGGAACATTTTATTTGAAAGTGAACTAATCCTTTAATTTGTGTTCCGAAGTTGAACAAAGGTCTTACAGGTGTGGAACGACATGAGGGTGAGTAATTAATGACAGAATTTAAATTTTTTGGGTTAACTATCCATTTAAAGTCTATCTAAAACATGAAAGTGAAGTTGGGCCGCATTGGCTCTTTAAACACACAAGTACTCTGTAGTCTGTGGAAGTACATAAATTACACAACTACATTTATTTAGCCCAATAATGCAACTGCACTGAAATTTATGCATCAATTTAAATACCTTTTTATTAGACTGGACCATGTTTAAGGCTCACTGATCACACAACTGTATTTTCTCAACATCTATTTGTCAGCAGGCCCAAGAGCCAGCCATTGTTCCTATGTATGTGGTTTCAAAGCATCTGTTCCAGAAGTTCACTTGAAAGAAGGGAGAAATGAGAAGCGCAATAGAAAACAATTTAATTGCTTATCAAAGTTACTTTAAATTGCTAGACTGGAGAGCTAACCATTTCCCTTGAGGGAAATATGTCCTTGGTGATTAGAGAAGATGGTGCACATGCACTATGTTGAGCTTATATCTTCTTTTTTCTGAGGTAGTGTGCAAATGTCAGCCTGCTATTAATATCGCAATGTAAACTTTCAATGTGCTAAAGTACATTCATAACTATATGTTGGCATGCACACTTCCATAAGAACTGAGTGATAGGACCATAACCAAAGCACGTTTGCTCTTTCGTAAAACACTTTTGCTCACTTCAGCTTGCACAAGCATTTCAGATAAACATAAAATCATGTTTAATGATTCTGTGTCAGATATGTAAGAGATAATGTGCAATCAGCAAGCTGCTGCTTCTACAACATAGTGTCTACCACATACATAAAAGAATATACATGAAATAATGATTTGAATTGATATGATTTTATGTTTCTGTTTCTGTAACAGTAGTGCATGGTGCTAGCACTGCCAAGGTCATGGGTTTCATATCCCAGGAAATGTATGAATTAATTAAATATAACACTTAAGTGCAGTGTAAGTTGCTTTGGATAAAAGTGTCTGCCAAATGCATAAATGTAAATTACATTTTATCGGTTGTTTGAGAAAAGATAGACTACAGAAAGATAATGTAGGAAATCAGTTGCCTTATACAACAGTCAATTATAGGCTACTGTCAAGTGGTCATTATACAAATTTGAACGCAGAATGCCGCAATCGACCAATCACAATCAAGTATTTCAGAGAGTCTTATTGTCTTTGGATTTAAAAAATGGGCAAAAATCTTCCAACAGATTGGTCTCCATCTGCTGGCCAATTATGTTTCTTAAAGATATGTAATTTAGCCATTGTTATTCTTCAAATTGACTGTGACAGCTGAGGAGAGTTTTGTGTGTTGGCTCTGCTTGATTTGTGGCATTGAACTTAAATGTATTACTTGTTTGACAGTGTTTAGAGGAATTGAATCAAATAGAAATGCTAGCTGCATGCCATGAATTATGTGGCCCCATTTGGTGTGCACAAAACTAACGTACCTGCATGTTCGCTCATAATCGAATAAAGCAACTGTCAATAAGGAGACTGATTAACTGAGTCTGTTACAGCCTTAATAATGGAGATGCCTCAGGGATTGACCACATTAGCCTAAAACAACCTTGAACGTGTTGTACACTCTAAAAAAATGCTGGGTTAAAAACAACCCAAGTTGGGTTGAAAATGGACAAACCCAGCGATTAGGTTGTTTTAACCCAGCGGATGGGTTAAATGTTTTATTTAACCCAACTATTGTTTAAAAATGACTGTATTGCTTGCTAATAATGAACCTGAAGTACGTTGGAAATTAAAAATCAGACACATAATTACTAAAGGCAACAATAATAATCAAAAGGTGAACATTTATTAATAAGCAATTTAATAAACATATATTGTTTAATTATTCACCACACTTATTAATAAATGTTCATTTATTAAACATATTAATGAATGTTAATTGAGTTCATTTTAAGCAACAATACAGTAATTTTTAAACAATAGTTTAACTATCAAGCAGGTTGGGCAAACATTTAACCCAACCGTTGGGTTAAAACAACCCATTTGCTGGGTTTTTCCATTTTCAACCCAATTTGTGTTGTTTTTAATCATGCATTTTTTATAATGTACAGTTCACCCCAAAAATGAAAGTCATTTACACACAAAGTGAGACTTTGTTCATTCAAATTAATACTTTTATTCAGTGAGGATGCATTAAATTGTTCAAAAATGATGGCGGAGACATTTACTGCAAAAGATTTGTTGTTCATATAAATGCTGTTCTTTTGAACAGTGTATTCATCAAAAAATTCTGGAGGGAAAAAAAAAATATCAGTTTTACAAACAATATTATGCAGCTCAACTGTATCAACATTGATAATAATAGTAAAATATTTATTGAACATCGATTCAGCATATTAGAATGATTTCTGAAGGATCAATGGACACTGAAGACTGGAGTAATTATGCTGAAAATTCAGCTTTGCATCACAGAAATAAATTACATTATAAAATATATTTAAATAGAAACCAGTTATTTTAAATTGCAATAATATTTCACAATTTTACTGTTTTTGCTGTAATTTTTTTTCATCAATAAATGCAGCGTTCTTTTGGTTTGTTTTGGTCCCCATTGACTTTCATTAAAACAATTCTTCAAAATATCTTCTTTTGTGTTCTAGAGAAGAAAAAGTCATACAGATTTGGAACATCATTAGGCTGAGTAAATGATGATGAAGTTTTAATTTTGGGGTGATCTATTGTTTTAATGTTACGTTTGATAGCACTTTCACATCTGACTTTGCACACTGTTCCAGTCCTCGGTAACACATCGCTTGATTTTCACTTTTCTTATCCCGTGTGTGTTGGTGGGAAAGAATAAATGCATAAATTATTTCTAAAAATAAATAAGGAGTTGCATTCAATTTTGTTTAATTTAAGGAAACTTAATGATTCCAAACAAGCTGCACTGCCACAGCACAATGAAAGTGAAACCAGTGAGGAATTGCATTACTTAACTCTGAATGCCTATGAAAGAACCTCTCCAGCAGGTGCTGACTATGAGAGTACTGCACCATAGGAGAGCTCATGAATTAATAAATCGACTGGACTTTAGAATGACAAAATGAATCTCGAGGAGGACAGACTAGGATCAGATTGCTGAGAAAGTGCAACAAAACATATGTCTTGAGATCATATTTATAATTCATATCGATCATATCCTGTGTCCTCAGTATTACATCACACACAGAGGGGCAGAATGGGGCCGGGATTTGAGGGTACCGGAGAGTCGTCCGACGTTATAAATGATCAGGTACACGAGGGAATTACTGCAGACTGAGAATATTGTGTCCAAGCCCCAGAGGGTTTGCTGATTATCTCTATGTAGTGCTATTTATGCATTTTCTGTACAGCGGTGAAGGAAACAGGAAGATGGTCTCTGTTATTTGCACTCAAGGCAGTACAGCGCACTCCTGCTGCCAAATCTCTGCCAAACTGAATAATTCAATCGTGCTTTTTTGCAGTTCTACATTTGTGTGTTCAAAAAATCGAAGCGGTTCTTAAAGGCGCCGGTTGTCGCTATGGCTTGTTAAAATGTGCCCATTGGTTAAAAGTACAATGGTATAAATATTCACAAGCCACACGGTGATAACTATTTTTAGGCTGCATAGATTTACATACAATTGCTCTGAGATAGATGATGTTATTGATTAAGGAAAGGAATTATGATTCTGTATATATGCAGACGTTTCTTTCGGTACAGAAGTGTTTTGTCAATTAGATCACATTCAAATGCAGAAGAGACTGTCTTAAATGGAACACGACTGACGTTACAGCAGCTCTACCACCATATAGCTTCTTTTTTTTTTTTTTTTTTTTTTTTTTAGGTTTTCGGGGGAGATTAGGAATTGCTTTTAAACATGATTGTTGTTCTTGTTTGTCTAGGATTGCCAGGTTGTATAGGCTTATTATTCCAAAGGGAAAATGTAAAAAAGCTTCAAAATAAATACACTGCTGTCTGATTAAATGCTCTCGAAATCCAACTGAAGAACGTTGTTATACACTAATCTTCAGGAGGACACTGTCTAAGAAATACATTCTTCTGAAACAAGGGATCAGAATTCAATTTCCAGAGCTTGTTTTTCATTTTGTCTGCATAGTCATCTTACACTCTAACAAATGCTGGGTTAAAAACAACCCAAGTTGGGTTGAAAATGGACAAACCCAGCGGTTGGGTTAAATGTGCTGGGCAGTTTTATTTAACCTAAAAATGACTATATGGCTGGCTTAAAATGAACCAAAATAGGTTGGAAATTAAAAATCAGACTACTAGAGGCAACAATAATAATCAAAAGGTGAACATTTATTAATGTTTATTGTTTAATTATTCAATAAACTTATTAATAAAAGTTAATTTCCAACATATTTTGGGTTCATTTTAAGCAAGCAATACAGTTGTTTTTAAACAATAGTTGAGTTAAATAAAACTATCCAGCAGGTTGGGCCAACATTTAACCCAACCGCTGGGTTAAAACAACCCAATCTCTGGGTAAAAGCCCAACTTTTAACCCATTTTTGAGAGTGTAGCAAGGTATCTTTTGTATGCCACAGTATTTAAGTAATGTATTTTAATATTTAAGTAATGGCATGATGTTTTTTAGTACACTCTAAAAAATGCTGGGTTAAAAACAACCCAAGTTGGGTTGAAAATGAACAAACCCAGCAATTGGGTTGTTTTAACCCAGCGGTAGGGTTAAATGTTTGCACAACCTGCTGGATAGTTTTATTTAACTCAACTGTTGTTTAAAAATTACTGTATTGCTTAATTAAAATGAACCCAAAGTATGTTGGAAATGAACATTTATTAATGTTCAATGGATAATTATTAAACAATAAACATTTATTAAATTGCTTATTAATACATTTATATTAATAAACAATTAAACTATTACATTTATATTAATAAAACATTAAAGCTTTTTAATAAACATTCACATTTTGTCTATTATTGTTGTCTCTAATTGCATCTGGTTTTTAATTTCCCAACCATTTTGGGTTCATTTTGAGCTAGCCATATAGCAATTTTTAGCCATATAGCCATATAGCAGTTGGTTTAAATAAAACTACCCAGCAGGTTGGGCAAACATTTAACCCAACTGCTGGGTTTGTCCATTTTCAACCCAACTTGGGTTGTTTTTAACCCAGCATTTTTTAGAGTGTATGTTAAAGTGGGATAGTTCATCCAATATTTTCATCATTTATTCACTCCAAACCTATTTGACTTTCTTTCTTTTGTGAAACATAAAAGAAGACATTTTGAGAAATGCCTCATTTCCTTGAAACCAAATGGATTGGTTACCAACATTCTTCAAAATATTGTCTCTTGTGTTGTGCAGAAGAAAGGAAATAATTAAGGTTACACTCACATGACTCTTTCACTGTTATCTTATACAAAGCACGGCTGAGTCACTTTCATTGTAAGGCGTTTGATTTAATATTAGTGCTGCTTTATGAAATTTATTTGCAATGTAACATACTGAAGCCTTGGCTCATTTGACATTATAAAAAATGTAAAGAATTAATTCACATAATGAAAATCATGCCATCGTGTGCTCGCCCTAATGTCTTTCAAACTCCTTATGACTTTCTTTCAACACAAAAGGAGAAATTTATTTTCATTGTATGGAAATAAGCAGCATGGTTCAAATTGTCTCGTTTTGTGTTGTACTGTGGAGAAAGTCAAATAGTCTCGGAATGACATGAGGGTGAGTAAATGATGATAGAATTTTTATTTAGTGGTGAAGTATCACGCCACATTTGTGAAAGACACAAACGCATGTGTTAATTTTCCATAGAAAGCAGTTCTTTCATCTTCAGGGCTTATTCTAGGAAACAGTGGCGTGTGGAACGGATGACCAGCTGAGTGTCGCAGGACATTTGCATGAGATCTTTTCTAAGTGGGTAAGCAGAAGATCGGCTAAAGTCAGGTTGGGAGGCGTCGACTTAAAGACACTGTTCAGAGCCACTGTAATCCAGGTAATCCGGCACAGATTTCTTGATTTACGCTCGCAATAGAGATTGGAAGACGATAAGAGCCCAACCCCTTCTTAGAATAGCTGATAATCTGGTTTGAACAGAGGACTCAGGGGTATTTATCCAGCCTTAACATTTGCTGAAGCAGATGGTAAGAAGGGGGGTTGGAGCCACCAAACTTCCTCATCTATCTACAGGACAAAAAATAAAGAGGGGAAAAAAAGAACAGTGGATGATAATCAATGTTGTTTATTTGCTGCTTGACTCCTTAAGTACTGTCAGCCAGATTATAGGCTTTCCTGGGGATAATCGGAGACAGCAGACAATTGCCTTTTTTCTATCCTGAAAGTATCCCCTGTGATGGCGTAAAGAAGGCGGTTTAGGGTGGATGCCGACTCTTAATTCCTGATTAGTCCTGTTCCAAACCTTGCTAAAATTAACCGGGCAGGGTGCTAATCACTGAGCCTCAGACACTCTCTGCTCCGCTCTGCTGCCGAGTTTATGCTACATGGCTGACATGGAGTAGATGTCTCTAGAGCGAGACCCAATTAGGGCAGGCTTTTGAACCCTGCTCCGAACAATGTTTGACCACACAATGGACAAGCGATTTGCTCCAAGCCGTTGTTACTTTGTTGACTATATAATAGCCCCTCAACAGAGCTGTCTCTCAACGCGGCTTGCGTTTGTCACACTGAACAGGCAGCCGTCACTCCCAAGCCTGGTCTGAATAGCTTCTTATGAATAGCATTTCTGATATTGGAAAAATAAATAAAAGCAATACTGAAACACACTACCATTCAAAAGTTTGGGGTCATAATAATTTTCACTGATCACTGTCTTTTATGCTCACCAATCAAAAATCCAGTAACAATAGACTACCGGTCAAATGCAGTTTATTTCTGTGTTGGCATAGCTGAATTTTCAGCAATATTACGCCAGTCTTCTGGGTCACATGATCCTACAGAAATCATTCTAATATGCTGATTTGCTGCTCAAGAAACATGTATTATTACGGAGTGTCTACTAAGTGCAATTAGAGTACCTTGTTGGCAAATGTTATTTACACTAGTTCCGCCCACCAATGATTGGTTGGGCCACTCAAGTTTAAAAATGCGTGGAATTCAACGTCTTCAATGGCGCAGCAATAGCGAGTAAGGCTCGCAGACCTGGATTTTAATGCGATAGACACGGGTTCGAATCCGCCTTTTGCCAATCTCACTCTTCTCCATTTTTCCATCACATTTCACACCAGAAAGGGATTTCTTTCTTTTTAATAAAAATAATGTTCTAAAAGTGGACATAAACTCCTTAACGAGTGTTTAATAAAATTAATTATAGGGTTAGGGCAAGGTGCAGGGAGGGATTTTTTTCTCCCAATAAGGCAGCATCCATTTAATAATGTTAATAAATATAATCATTTACACTATGATATTATTGTATCCTGTTAATGTACAAAAATACTGAGGTGCAAAAAGTAGTGTAAATAGCATATAGTTAAGAAGATGTTGCTATCATCACTTATAGTGTTAATAGCGTCTATCGCTAAGAAAATATGCTATTTTCACTTAGTGCAAGTAGCCGCTGCCTTATTATTATTATCAAGGTTGAAAACAGTTAATAGAATTTAAAAAAAAAAAAAAAAAAAAAGCTTTTGCAACATTATAAAAGCCTATACTGTCACTTTGGATCAATTTAATGCATCCTTGCTGAATAAAAGTATGTTCTTTCCAAAAGAAAAACAACTCTTACTGACCCCAAACTTTTGAACGGTAGTGATAATGTAAAAAAAAATAATAATAATAATAATAATTAAAATAATAATAATAATAATAATAATAATAATAATAATAATAATTTACACAACTGTTTTCTACATTAATAATAATAATAATAATAATAATAATAATAAATGTTTCTTGAGCAGCAAATCAGTTATTTTAAATTGTAAAAAAATATTTCACAATATTACTGTTTTTGCTGTATTTTGGATCAAATAAATGAAGTGTTGGTGAGCAGAAGAGACTTCTTTTAACAACATTAAAAAATCTTACCATTCAAAACATTTGACCGGTAGTGCATTATTACCATTTTAAACAGTTCTTTTCTATTTCAATATGTTTTAAAATGTCATTTATTCCTGTGATCAAAGCTGAATTTCCATCATCATTACTCCAGTCTTCAGTGTCACATGATCCTTCAGAAATCATTCTAATATGATGATTTGTTGCATAAGAAACATTTTTTTTTTTATTATTATCAACGTTGAGAACAGTTGCACATATAAGTATAGAACGTTCCAAAAAAATGCATTCATTTGAAAAAGAACATTATAAAAGTCTCCACCGTCACTTTTGATCAATTTAATACATCCTTGCTGAAAAAAAAGTTGATTTCTTTCAAAAAAATTGTACCGCCCCCAAACAATTGAACGGTAGTGTATAACCTTCCTTTAATTAATGCTACAGAGAAGCAAATTCTCTCAACCTTTAATTTTTGCGTCTCTACTTTTTTACCACTTCATCATCAGGGATGGACAACAAGCGCAACCGAGACATATTTCTCTAATTAGTCTGCAGCAGACTCATTAGAGCTCAGAACGACAAGAGTGGATGGCGTATGGATGTCACGTAGCCAGGAGACCATATTATGCACTTTTAAAGGTGAACCGGACCTAGACTGGACGGAAGAGTGTTAACAGAATAGATCGACATTGTATAACGTGGTCAAAAGATGCGAAATGGAATTTAATTAAATTAGCTCTCCTTTGTAATTGGACAAAAACGTATGATCAGAGGCCAGATTAAACGGCCGGTGCTCTCGATTTAATATGCATCCCCTCCGCAGTCTGTGCAGCAGACGGCCAGACGCGTTCAGTGAGAGCGGACAGACTGTAAAGTTTACAGGAGACAAAGAAATTAGAATTATACAAGATTGACTTGCCGGCAGAGGTTATTAGCACATGTCAATATCAGGGCAGAAAGCTTGCTATTTTTAATATCGCTATTCATAGTAAGGATCATTATGTATTTATGACATCCAAACTTTGCCTTGCTTTGGACTTAAGTACAAAATCCTGATCTGGAATGTCAACAAAATGTCAGCTTGGGTATTACATTGCAAAACAGACCCGAGAAGATTTCATTATAGGATAGTGTGTGAGCCATTATGCGTTCATTAGATTAAATTTGGCTGCAGGCAGTCAAATGTAAGAGAGGCAGACCTGCTGTTCAGGGGAATGTGAGCTGGAGCTGGAAACATACTGTTCGTACAGATTGTCGGCCCCAGAGAGCTGCCCTGTAGACCCCGCATGCCTTCGGATGCCTGCCGCTTGCCTAGTAAGCACTTTGAAAGCTACTGTATTGTTTAATACCTTTGCCATACTCTTTGCTTCCCTCCATCTAACAGTAGTGGCTTTTGTCACACATGATGGGTGCTTGAAAAATTGTGTATATTTTCTAAATAAATAGGACAAAGAGGAGCTGAAAGATAAATGACTTTCCTTGGGTGCAGTCTTACGCTCCTTATGAAACACATTTTTTAAAACACCTTTTCAATGCTAAAACGAAACAAATGCTTTTTCAACCCAAGCACTTTTCTTTTGCGCTGTAAATACACCTAAAGCGTGCCTTTCAAAGTGTTTGAGATTTTAATGTTTGAACGGAACCGCTTGGATCGTATTTCGAGACTTTAAAAAAAAAAAAAAAAATGAAATCATAAGATCAGACCAAAGCATCTGTTTTTTTTCCAAAGCTCACTGATGTTTTGACAACACATAAAGGCATAAACATCTCATATGGTCATTGCTGTTTCAAATGTTGTATTTTTTAAAGTTGTTTTATCGCCAGATAAAAGACAGTACAATTCTCTTTTGTATTACTATGTCTTTCTCTCTCTCTCTCTCTTTATTTATTTATTTTTTTATTTTTTTAAATGCAAATGGGCTTTGGCTGTTCTGCAATCTGTCTGCATGGGGCGGATGCCTTTGGAGTGCCATGGATGGTGGGCATGATAAATCTCAATAAGCAGAAGCCAAGCACATGGACAGATAATGTTATTCCTCCCCCAAAACGTTGAGCGACTGTCCCTTAAAATGAACAGCTGAGCTCATTCGATCAAGTGAAACGTGTTAAAACTCGCTCTGAAACAATCAGACTGGGAGTCATAACTGATTCATTAGCTGAGCATGTGAAGTCTACCTTTGATAGATCAGTTAAACGGATTACTGCATGTGATTTCTGCCGACACTGTAGTTATTTGTGATGTATTTTGGCTGGTTAGATCTCACGAGATGAAATATATTCACCTCAGACTTCACCAGAGCAGATCGTCATTTTGCTGCAGTCACACGTAGTTTGAAGTCTGACTAAAGTGCTGTCAAGCTTTAAGTGTGGAGTATTCACTGTGCTTGTTTTCTATTTGTTTGCGTGGCAAGGACCTCAGGTGTAAAGAAACATCGGTGACACAACAAAGCTATCGTACTGAATGATATTACAATCAATGAAGGATATGAGTGCCATTGCTCATAGTCCTCCTTTAGCACGTTTCACACTCTGATGAGGGAGTCAATCTGTACTAATTAAACAAAGGCGAGAGTGCCTGTGGACTGGCAGCTCTGTCTAACTTGATTTAGAGCCTGATAACTCTAAATCAAGTCTACAAAGAGTTTACAGAAGCTCAGCTGCAGTGTTTACAGGAGCGATGGTTCTGGTTGATCCCATAGCTACATTTGTCCATAGAGTGTACATGTATATTTTGGATGTTAGGATAGACAATAACCCTGATGGGTAAGACTTTGCAATAAGGTTCATTTAAAATTTAGGTACACTGTAAAAAATGACCGTGATTTTAACAGTAAAAGACTGTAAAAATACTGCGGTGAAAAACTGTCAATTGGTTTACAGAAAGTTTCCGTACTATATACGGTGAATAACTGTAATAGATCTAACGGTACATTTAATGTAATTTTACGGTAAAATACAGTTAAATTCACAGTTTTTGGAAGTGAAAAATAACAATTCATTGTAAAATTTACAGTGAAAAACCGTAAATTGACATGCGTACAATTCCTTGCGTGACACTTCACATTAATTTTATATATTTTGATATATTTTCGTTGAAATAACTCTGTTTCTTCTTAGTTTTTCTCATTTTTTTCTAATCAGTTATGTACATTAGGGTTTTATGTTACATCTGATGTTGTTAAATTAATGTTTATTGCATTTTTAAAATTTCATGCATGTTACCATGATGGTGTTTAGTGTGTGTGTGAATGACACTGTGTGCACCTTCTGTATGTTAGTGTTGTCCTTCTCAGCTTGTGGAAAATCTGCTTGTGATGAACTTTGATTCATCACGTGACTCTTATCACCACTGTGTTTGGTGTTTTGGTTAACATTATATCAGCTAATGAAATACGTTATTTTACCGTAATGTAACAGATTCTTTTTTTTTTTTTACATCGCTACTGTATTTTTTACGGTAAAGTTCTGGCAACCACAGCTGCCGGTTTTTTACCGTAAATTTTGCTGGGATTTTTTTTACAGTGTAACATTAACTCTCTGGAGTCTGAGGATTATTGGGGCCCTGGAGAAGTTTTGACATACCCTAACATTTGTGCTTTTTTCAGTTACTATTGATTATTAATGGCAAAATTGTCATTACACCGTATTCAGCACGAACTAGGCTACCATAATATGTGAGCAACATGTATGTTTGTATTTTTGAGAGAATGTCGTTTATGCGTGGTTATTGAAAAAAATAAAAAATAAAAATAAAAAATAAGTCACTGAAATAAGGCCACAAAACAAATACTAAATATGTGTCCAGAAGACTAGGTAGAAGGCTATTAGGTGAAAATCATCCTGCCTACTCATTCACATCAACAATATATGGATTTCAATTTTGTAAGACACTTTTTGTTTGGAAAGACAGTATGCATTCTCCAAAATTCTCCAAAGCTGTTCACCAAGCCACCAATGAAATCTGACAACAACTGTCTCATAAATTTTGTTTCTAAATGCTTGAATCATGACACAATTTTTCAGGCTGGATCGAGGTAATGTGCATGCGCTGGCCTAAGTGCGCATCTCTATAGAAAGCGTGCATCTATTTCTATAGGAACCGGAGCTTCAGCAGTGATGCTGTGACTTCACCAGTCTGTGATTGTCTCTTATTTAGAAGGCCACACTTTACATATGAATACTAATGAGATGACATTGGCCATTTTGCTGGTGCTGTATTGTAACGCTTACATTTTTGAGCTAAAGGAAGGCCTCATAGAAATAACCATTGAAAGAACATGCAATCTATATAATGTAATACATTTATTGCATGCGTAATATCAAGAACAGGCACAGCAGACAGAGCAGCTAGCCATAATAGCCAACCCTAATGCACAATATGACTAATATGGTGTATTTTCCGGGCACTGGTTTTGATGTTGGTTCAGTACCAATGCTGTTTGATGGGTTGTAAATCTGCTTTGTGTGCCGAGGCAACAGCGAGCAGACCAGGACAAATTCCTTACGGCTAATTCACTTCATAGATTAGCACGTACAGCGAATACATGTGTTCGGCCCAGGGAGATGGACAACACTTGAGTGCATTGTGAGAACAGAGCTCATTTCATTGTGTGGATGATTGGGTTCTCCTGCTGGAGATAATGACTGTGCCCTCCTTTGACTTTGAGGCAGTGACCTGAAATAAGGCCCACAAGTGAAACCGGAGTCCGTCTGAACCTGTGTGTGATTAAGGTCACCCAGACATACCACATTTTCTTGACCTCCTGCTCACATCGACCACAGCTTGAATTCATCGGAGACTCTTTTGTAGTTCTCGTCACAATGCAAACATCAGACCCCGGCAGAACGGCGGGGGTGAGGTACTCGAACCATCCTGTAGCTGTTTCTTTTCTTTTTTGGCCTATCTATTTTCTGACAGCCTGATAACACTCACAAGGGAATTTTTAAAGCATATTCAGCTTGCTAACTTACCAAGGACAAGCATTCAGTCATGACCACAGTGCTAAAACCGGCATGTCGAGTAATTAGTAAGATGGCTACTCATGAAAAAAAGACACTGGGCTGCAGCTCATGCTGAATGTTCCCAGCTGAATATGGCCTGTAATGTGAGATTTATGAGTTTCAACACAGAGTTTACTCTCAATTCATCTCCTTGCTGTGCCCTATCGGGGCGTCAAAGTCAGCCTTTTTTTATTTTAAAGTGTCCTGTCGTCGCTGACCAATATTCCGTGGTGGCCTGGTGTAGTATAACAGATGACTCTTGCACTTTTTCACTGCCGCTGCTGGCAACGTAGGACAATTTATTGATGTTCGGCGGTTATTCTGATGGAACACGTATGGATGAACAGTAATTCCTAGAAAAGTAGTTACATTTTTAAGGCTTCTTCATTATGAAAATACACGGTCTACTGTAACCTACTCAAAAAATATTTCCCCATGCTGTAAGATTTTATTCACTTAAGATCAGAATCCTTTTCGTTTGATAAATAATTAAGCATAATGCACCATTTTCTTAAGTTTTCTGTGCAGATCTCTGAGTGGCCACATCATTTTAATACGGAGAAATACATGTCTTCTTCAGCATGAGCAATACGTCAATGGGAAACTGAAATAAGTTCTAAGCTAGAGAGTGAGGGATTCAGTTCCAGCTGTTTAGAACTACAGTAACATCTAATGATTGATTTTCATCTGGCAGATGATAGGAGGATATAACTTTGTTTGTCAGGTTTTATATAAAGCATTGATCAAACTGTGTATAATGCAAGGCTGAATAGGCAGCAATATTTATTTGAAAAGAACAACAAGTTCTAAACAACTTCCCACCCTGCTCTTTTCGTTTTACATTGCTGAAATTCACTTTTTTAATTTTTTTTTTTATATTTTATAAAACACAATAGGCAGATAGCGTAAATAAAAATTCCATTTATTTTCACATAGGGAAATTGATTTTTAACACTAATGTTTAAAACCTTCTGAGATAGTAGAAGCCCAAGTCAGCTTTGTGCAATAATCGTAAAAGAAAAAAAAAAAATCACAGAGAAATCACTTTTACTATTGAAAATGTGTCGACAATTGTGTTGAAAGCACTCAAAAGTCAACTTAGCATCACAAGAATAAATCACATTTTAAAATATATTTAAAAAGAAAACAGTTATTTTAATAATATTTCAGAAGATTACTTTTTTTTTTTTTTTTATCAAAAACTGCAGCCTTGGTGAGCATAGGAGACTAAA
This sequence comes from Chanodichthys erythropterus, assembly GCF_024489055.1. Taxonomy (NCBI): domain Eukaryota; kingdom Metazoa; phylum Chordata; class Actinopteri; order Cypriniformes; family Xenocyprididae; genus Chanodichthys; species Chanodichthys erythropterus. The sequence goes on along the minus strand of NC_090221.1, from coordinate 5,847,083 downwards.
ATCTAACTTTTCAACTATAGTGTATATTATTTCAATATTTTGCAATGAACTTAAAATATATATTTCTCTTTAGCTTATATCATTAATGACTTTATGTTAATATTTTTATACTATATTGTTGTGTATGATTCAATTGAAATTTATTATGTTAAGTCTTGTAGTTTTGTATTTTTCTGTTTGTAAAACTATCATTCATTCATTCATTCATTCATTCATTCATTCATTCATTCATTCATTCATTCATTCATTCATTCATTCATTCATTTATTTAATGAACGAGTTCAGTCTCATTCCCCTTTCTGTTCTTACCAGGTACACCGGATGCATGATATTAATGGAGTATATCCGACAATGCAATCGGATATTGAAAATTAAGTGTCTTCAAAACCAGCCGTCCTTGACTGCTGAAGTCTAAAGAGACGACATGAAAGACAGAGCAAGTCAAAACACACATTTCCTGCAAAGTGAGGAATCCTGCCTCTTATCTATTTGATTTTGCACTTGGGGAATTTTTCTTCATCTTATGCTTCAAACGTCAAGTGCCAAATTCATTTGCATGCGCTTGAGGCTTGGAGAGTTAAAACAAAGACGTGTGACTGGGCTCGGTTCAGACACACAAGCTGTTGATGGAAAGGAAGTGTGGTGGGAGGGGAACCTGGAGGGGGGAGGGGTTCTGAAGGCCGCAAATCACATGAAGAGGATAATTTAATCTGACTCAGTCTTTCTGTCACTTCATATAAACTGGTTAGTTGGCTAGGCCTCCTGAAATGAATTAAAACGCATGAATAATGAAACATCTCTGGCTGAGAAAGGAGCCCAGCTTCCTGCAACTTCAAAGCTGGACAAAGCAGCTTTTCTAATCAACAATTTGGCATTTTAGTCTTATATTAATGCCCGTGTTTGACATAACATAATGAAAATGCAATTAGGTATTGGGAATCAAAACTATTTCCTTAATCAACCTGCGACAAGAACACTTGTAATGTTAACAGCCATCGTGCGCAGCTGTTACTGACATTAAACTAGCTCAAAAAATGCAGTAGAGAAAAACAGAATTAAGCATTCAGTTTGAATCATGATGCTTTGAACTATTTCCATGTGGTATCTGGTCATGTCTTTTTAAATAGCGTAACTTTCACACCAGGAATCTACTGTCAATACCAAATTATACTTTTGAGCTTAGTAAAAAGTCCAGACTAAAAAAAAAAAATATATATATATATATATATATATATATATATATATATATATATATATATATATATATATATATATAAATGAAAACTACAACCCTCAAAAACAGCAACATACTTTTAAAGTTTTAGTGTTGCCAAGGTTAAGCTGCCTTCTGCAGACCGCTGTCTTTCTATCATTGTTTACTGCTAGAGATAGATGTGATATTCCTTTTAATGTTAAGCTCCATATAGAGAAGAGATATGCACATAAAACTTTGACTTGAGCCTTTACTTTTACCCTAATCTGGCTGTGGCAGTGTACTTTAATGTATTGGTGCCACATTGTGAAGAATGGTGGAACGATAACGCTTTGTGATCTGCGATCCAGTCGGAGATCAATGCTCTGGCAAATAAAAGCATGAGGCCGCTGAAGCCAGAGAATTTATAAGCAGCTGAAAGTATTGCAAGTGAAATCTCAGAGGCATAAAACCAGGGGTGAAGAAGCATTCTGGCCTGGCACTGATGTCCTACTTATGGGAATAGTATATTCACCCTCATGTTGTTCCAAACCAGGGCGACTTTCTTTCTCCTGTAGTACACAAGAAGGAATTTTATTTTTAACAATATACAGTATAATGAAAATGAGTGAGGGGTGTAACAGTACACAAACAAGATGGTTCGGTACGTACCTCTGTAAAAGAAAAAAAAAAAAAAAAAAAAGAAAAAAACATATGTCAGGTATTGCATTAACTAACCATTTTAATATAATAATTTACATAGTTAGTGTCATAACTTGTTTTCATGACAAATTTATTTAAACATATATTAAGACATTAATAAATTTAAGTAAATAAAATAAATAAGCTGATATAGTGCATATATTTAGTGAAATGCTTCATTTCTCTTGTGAACTTACATGCTGTGGACACTAAATGACTTGCCTGAGGTAAATGTAATGCTATGTGAGATATTATTCTCAAGCTGAATTATTGATGTCTTTCCACAATTGAAACACTGAGAGATTACACATAAACATATCTATGCATATATCATCTGTTCTTCTTCTTCTGCTCTTTTTCCTGTTGTGGCGGTTAGCAAACAGTGTTGCATTACCACGCGTGCCTCCTTCTGGATTGGAGTGTGAATTGCCTGTGACCTACGGTATTCGTCGTCCTACTGTATGCACCGAACTGTGACCATTTGGCATATATTTATATAGGTGCTCAAAAACAGCATTAGTCATCATTATCTTATTATTATCAATTCTGAAAACAGTTGTGCTGCTTAATATTTTTGTGGAAACCGTTATACTTTTTTTTCAGGACACTTTGGCGAATAGAAAAGTTTAAAAGAACTGCATTATTTGAAATAGTTGTGACCTTGTCAGTAATGCTTTATTTTAGGGTATTTTATCTAGTTGCTTATTAGCATGCATATTACTAGATTATTGGCTATTTATTAGTACTTATTAAGCATATATTAATGCCTCATTCTACATGACCATATTCTACATTCTTAATCTTACCCAATACCTAAACTTAACATCTACCTTACTAACTATTAATAAACAGTAAATTAGGAGCTTATTGAGGGAAAAGTTGTAGTTAATAGTTTATATGTGTTCCCTATACTAAAGTGTTACCACATTATCAATGGCATGTATTCATCAGTTTAATGCATTCTTGCTGTAGTAAATAATACCATTAGTTTCCTTTAAAAATGTCTCATTGTATTCTCATTTTCTATTGCATATCTGTAGGAGAACTGGAGTATAGCACACTGCTTTTATGCTCATTTCAAGGTACATTTCAAGGAAAAAGTGACGAGTACATTATTCAAAACTTTTTCTTTTTAAGTTTCCAAGAGTTTTTAAGTTCAACTTTAGGTCAAGTAATCCTTTCATATTTCCCTGCAGAAATTTCCATTTTAAAAAGCAATGTCATAGAAGAGATTAGATAAGCAATATTGATTTTGAAGCGCAAGTTTAAAAGGTATATTAGCTCATTTGTTAGATTGGTTAGATGTTTGAGCTTGTTTTTGTCTTTTCTCTAATCTGATCAAACCAAACCAAAAGAACACTGATTAAAGTCACGCTCTTATACAAAAAGCCAGTCTAAAGGAAAAGGCAGTTGCTCTGAACAAAGTGGGGCTTAACCATTAGACAAAACAGAAGCGGCATGCACTTTTGTTGGATGCGGGACAAGATTAATACAATCATGTTTTAATCACTGACCCAGTTGATTCTAGAGACATCCCGCACGCTTCAATGACTCTGGGCATGAATGAAGCCAATTGATCTCCACCAAACTCTGTGAAATCGATGTGTGGTGACCATCTTAAAAGAAGAATAATGACTGGCATCAAAGTCTGTGATCACTTGTTTGGCAACTCCGAAAGATAATTACTGGATATGTTGGTCTCTTTACAGCTTGCATAATTAACACACAATTAAGTGTTGAGTTGAGTTGATGAGTTCTCTCAAAGTATGGCTGACAATCCTAATGTGCCCAACAAAGTCGAGACTTTGCTGCATTGCATTGATGAAACACAAAGCCGAAGCCAATACAGCTCATTGCCATTGATAATGGAGAGAGGATGACTCACTATTCAAAAAAACTACACACATAATAGTACAACAATTTAAGAGTGTTTCTTTTGTGTCCCAGTGGTGGGTTTTTTATTAAACATTAACATTATTTGATATCCTCAACAATTTTTTTTTTTTTTTTTTTTTTTTTTTTTACCATGCCTTCATCAATAGTTTTTACTAATTGGATGTACAGACATTATAATCTTACTTTTTTTCCAAGACCAATAAGTTCAATCCTAAACTATTAAAAAAAAGATACAAATATTAAATTTAAACTATGGTAATGTAATCAAACAATGAAATTAACATCAATCACATATTATTGTTTTTATTTTTTTATGTTTTATGTATTTATTTTTTTTATTCTTTGCAAAAACAAGTATGGCTTTACTTCAGACATTTTTACAAATAACCCATTTATTTTTCAAAAGTCACTTGTTTACTAATGAGAAAACAGTAAAGAACTCAAGATGAAATATGAGACGTGATGAGTGAATATTGCTTGAGTAAATAGAAGTATAAACATGTAAATATTATTAGAATATTTTGTATCATTTCCAATTTGAATCTGAAATGTAGTCACCTTATTCAAAACGTGTGATCTAAATCTGTTTATTTATCATATATTAAATGAGCAAGCCATTTTATTACAGAGGTTTGTACATGATGGTTCATGTTTATCGACTATTGGACATTGATAGCGAACAAATACAATATGTGAAATATGAGTTCATGACAAAAATGTGTTTATTTTTCAAAAGTGCACTGCCCATAGTTTCAAACACAGTATTTCCAGAAGGTACAGATATTTTATGTAAATTTTGTTTATGAAGTGTTGTTTGTTAGAGAATCTAAGTCAAGGGGAATGTTTTTCTGTCACAGATTTCTATCCATCCATGAATATCTGATGCAGCAGTTAGTGTTTAAAGAGGCATACAATGTTCAGGAGAAAAGAACGTTATTTGACGGGGGGTAATCCTTTATAAGACTCACCCTGAAGTTGCCTGCGGGAGAATAGAACAAGGGAGCAGATTCCCGCTTCTGGCTGAATTCACAACTGTTATCTGGCTTCCCTATCCTCTTGTTTAGTGATATTGCATTCTGCTCCTTGATATTCCAGTTAATCCTTCAAGTAAAAAGATTTAACTCGAGATTATGCTGTTTCTATGAACGCTGACTCTTGCTTGCTCTCGCGTGTCTGAACGAATGCTCTCGAGGCGATGTCATAATTCGAATCCTACAGAGAGAAAGTAGAAAAGGAAGCACCGGCTTTCCCATTGGCACTTGCATATACATGATCTACGAAGCCTAAATCTGTACATACAACTCTTAATGAACGAGTCGAATACATTCTATATCTCCATTTATTGAATTGCTTGATGGCTTAGAAGCATTATGATGTTATTTTATGTCATTTCGACATGTCACACTCATTATTTTTTTTTTTTGCTCTTTCTTTAGAGAACACTAAAGTGCTTGGCTCATGATAAGTGTTGGGACTGATAACCACTTACAACACTTACCAGCTTAATGTTAGATTAGACACTTCAACTCCCAGCTGTGTTTTAACTCTTTGATGCTCATATTGCCGCTGTTCAGAAAGATGATGTTCTAAACCACTCATCAGCCATTCAATTTACTTCATACAGCACAATAATCCACACAGACTGTCAAACATATTACTTGACTTTGCTTCCGATATAATTCTGGTGTGCAGCAGTGGAAGCCTGTCATTGTTCACTAAATATATATGGTATATATATACTGTGAAATATTGTTATATTATTACAATTCAAAATTGCTGTTTTTTTTGTTGTTGTTTTTTTAATTTTCATCATTAATCCAGTCTTCAGTGTCACATGGTCCTTCAGAAATCATTCTTATATGCTGATTTGGTGCTCAAAAAAAAAAAAAAAAAAAAAGATCAGCAATGTTTTGGAAACACTGACACATTTTTTAAAGGATTCTTTAAAGCTGCTGTACGTATCTTTTTTTTTTTTTTTTTTTTTAATTATCCAAAATCAATTTTTTGAGCAAGTACATAACCAGCCAATGTTGAAAATAAGAGCAGTAATGGTAGGTTTCCATGGGAAATTTGAGTATGCAGCCGTTCGTCTTAGCGTCATTACGTCACGTCTGTAAACATGAGCCCCAGCTAGTTGCTATATCATGTGAGGATCATTTATAGCCTTTTCTCATAGCAGCTGAAATAATTAAACATCATTTTGATGGCGGATCGTAGTCCAGAAAGGTCCAAATGACAATCATCAGTGACAACTGGAGATTCACCCCTACTGAGGAGTGGCTGCAGAAATTGAAAGCACAGGTAAGGCTAATACACACTAAATACATAGTCACGCAATGCTGATGTTGATGTTAACAATTTGAGAACAAAGTATAACAGTAATAGTAATTTGCATGGTTTGACATGATCCAAGCTATGCGATCATTAGATTTTATCACCATTTGCAGTGCGATTTTATTCCTTATCGCCTAATGCTTTTTTCCTCAGTTGGTCAGAACAAAAGTAGCAGACATGTTACTTATTTTGGTCATACTTCTAAGATGTAGAATCTGTGATTCTGAAGTACAGTATCCACACCTATGTGGTGACTGTCACCAAGCATTAGATTCATCCACACTGGGGATGCACAACGCACGTACAGATAATAATTATGCATATAACTGCAATTGCAGGTTTCAAACAGAGATGGCGACAAAGAGGCGAATCTTACAGACTGCAGCTTTAATAAAACAGAAATCTTTTGTAACATTATAAATGTATTTACTGTCACTTTTGATCAATTTAATACATTCTTGCTAAAAAAAGAATTTAAGAGTAATTTGTTCACGAATCGGACTGCACTGGCCGTGTTGCACGTTCTTTTTGTGTGCAGCTCATGGGGAAAGCTCTGTAGAAAGATATTTTTCCCCATTATTTTGTGGTACACTGTGCTTTTATAACATCATCAATACAGACTGCAAACTCACATTCTATCAAGTAAAAAAATATATGATTTATTTTGCCTTGGTGCTGAAGATTAAAGCAAAGTGGTGCAGGAAAGTGGTGGAGGAAATGCTGATACATAAGTATGATCAGAGACAATATAGGAGACGCACGTCCTGAGTTAGATGCATTCCTGGGCCAAAATATGTTGTTGATCCTGGAACAACATTACTGTCTGAAAATTTAATCTTAACCCTATCCCTACCCTTAAACCTTATCGTACCCATAAGTTATCTCATATATTCAGAGCGAAAATTAGTTAAATAACAGTGATTTAGAAGCACCTAGGCCTGGTTATAAACCTAAACTTCTGAAAGTGAAGGTGAAGTGTAGCCCATTTGTGGACATCCAAGTGCGCACACACACCTAGAGCAGTGGGCAGCCATTTTTGCTGCTGCGCCCGGAGAGTGATCGGGGGTTAAGTGCACTTCAGTTGTGGGTAATGAGAGTGGAAGAGAGTGCTGTTTATTCACTCCCCCCACCTACATTTTCGGCCAATACTGAGACTCAAACCCGAAACCATCGAAACCGACTCTGTAACCAGGCACAACTACCCAGAAACATGTGAACTTGTCCCTCAAATCTGATTGGTTGATTGGAATGTTGATCCAGGAACATGTTGTACTTGGTGAAATCAGGTTCTGACACTCAAACAAATTATTAGCAGAAATTTTAGCACTCAATATGCCAGCAGTAGGAATTGTATCCTGCCTTCCTGGTGAACGAGGCAATCCCCCTTATACCCCTACCCATTTTTTTGGGATTTGATATTGAGGGGTAATCTTTATAACCAGTACTGGCAATTTTGAAAAAGAAAAAACAAAACAAAAACATCCCCATCAAGTACATAGGCACTGTTATTGTATTCCTATTGCCTAGAAAATAGCTGCCGAGGTGTTTCCAAAATGGCCGGTGAGTAGATTGACTTGCCTTAAAGGGATTTTAGTATGACATTATCATATTAAATTACAGTGTCAGGTTTTTCTCCTTCTGAAACAAATTGAATGCTGCATATTTTGCTCAGATAATGGCCAGAGGGTGTCTCATTTGGCAGTTTGCAAACCAATGTGCTAAGGACTATCTGGTCTGCTATTCTAACGGCTTCTCTTTCTTGCCCTGAATATGAACTCTTGCCTTACTCATTGTGATTCTCTTCTCATGGGCTGTTGTCAGTGGCTCCGTTGAAGTGCTAAAAAGTGCCCATGAGTCTTATAAAGAATGATACCTGTTAATTTGATTCAAAGGATTTATGAGTTGGTATATTGGTCATAGTTGCAGTCTTCTACTGTTAAATCTTTAATGCTTCTCAAATAACAACAGTTGCAAGACACTTGATTGGCTGTAGTGTGTATATGTTGGCACATGGAATGGTTGCCTAGAAACGTCAGCTGTCTTTCTGCAAGGTCTTTGCATTGTGTTATGAATTCTTTGAAAGTAGCCTGTTCCCTAGTTCAATCAATTGAAACAATCAAAAATACCTTTTTTTTCTTTCAATGGAGAGTTTGAGCACTGTCACAGGTTATTATTGTCTGATGTTTAGCGGTTTGAAGAGCATCTCGATATATTAGTGGCACCTAATTGCATTACCTGGAGGGAGACGGATGGCGCCAGCTAAAATGGTTGGCTGAGGCTCAAGCTGTGTTGAAGGCAAGTGCATCTTTACAGCTTTTACATCCATTTCCAGCTGGGATCTTTTATTGACGACTAAGTGATTTTCCAACAGGTTTTTCCTCTCTCTTTTTTTTCCACTCAACACTCATGCTTCATCTGAGCAAGTGTATTGCCAGTCAACGTTTAGAAGCGTATTAGTGGGATATTTCACATTAGTTGAGTAATACTGCAATGTAAAAACTTCTGTGGCTTCTTGTATTGAGGATATTGTTACATTCTGGAAGCATTTGTTTACTTATGTATTAGACAATCCGTTATTGTTCTTCATATGACGTGTTGTACACTATATGTCTATGGCTTGAGCAAAATACAAGCAAATAAAAACTGATGGCATTATATGATAACAAATTTTTGCATATTGTTGTTCAAGTACACAACATTAATTTTCTAGCAACAACAACAACTTACAGAGTCAACTTTAGCCCATGCAGCAACAGGCTATGAATACTCCAGATCTGTTCTGTGACCTATTGGTCACTGAAACCCTTAAACTGACCAGCCTCCTCTTAAAATCCTATGAATCTTTGTTTCATGTTGTTATTCATTAAAATTTCTAAATATCAACACAAACTGGCTCTAACCTGACCTAACTGAATAAAGTTATATCCCACCCACACCTTTATTTACGTAAATACACTCTAAAAAATGCTGGGTTAAAAACAACCCAAGTTGGGTTGAAAATGGACAAACCCAGCGATTGGGTTGTTTTAACCCAGCGGTTGGGTTAAATGTTTGCCCAACTGCTGGGTTGTTTTATTTAAACCAACTATTGTTTAAAAATTGCTATATGGCTAGCTCAAAATGAACCCAAAATAGTTGGGAAATTAAAAACCAGATGCAATTAGAGGCAACAATAATAGACAAAAGGTGAATGTTTATTAATAAGCTTTAATGTTTTATTAATATAAATTTAATAGTTTAATAGTTTATTAATATAAATTTATTAATAAGCAATTTAATAAATGTTTATAGTTTAATAATTATTCATTGAACATTAATAAATGTTCATTTCCAACATACTTTGGGTTAATTTTAATTAAGCAATACAGTTATTTTTAAACAACAGTTGAGTTAAATAAAACTACCCAGCAGGTTGGGCAAACATTTAACCCTACCGCTGGGTTAAAACAACCCAATCGCTGGGTTTGTCCATTTTCAACCCAACTTGGGTTGTTTTTAACCCAGAATTTTTTAGAGTGTACACTAAATACATACAGTACAGACAAGACTTCCATAAATGTAATGCATAAATGTGTGTGTGTGTGTGTGTGTGTGTGTGTGTGTTTAATATTAGTAATATTAATTAACTAAATGTACTTCTGGGGTTATGGTTAGGTTTTGGTTTAGGGTAAGTAATAATGCATAATTTACTGTCATTACGCTTATAAGTGTTACCATATGTGGTAAATGGCCTAATATAAAGCCAATTACAAGATATGAGGATAATGTGCAAAACAGCAGACAATTACACTCTAGCATCTTGACATACTAGCCATTATTTTCATATTTTTATGAAACCTTGAACTGTTGGTTCTGTTCTTTCTGAACACAGATGAAAATGTGCCATAGCAATCCTTATGGTGATAACATCCTAATTGGGGGTTAAAGACAAGAGGAAGTAATTATTTTTTCACAGACAGTAGCACTAACGCTTTTCAGGTGTTGTTCGTTGAGAGGTGAGAAATGATTTTTTTTTTTTTTTTTAAGTTTAAGGTCTTTTTGTTAACCTTACCTCATACAGCTGTACAGCAAGTGTGTTTCATTAAAATGCATAATGCATAACGTGCAATCATTGCGTGCCATTGATCAGCACTTGAATAAATTGAGTTGAAATTCTATTAACATAACCAGTTAAGCATAAAGTGAGATGAATATTTAACAATAGTGCTATATTGCATATATAAACCCCTTTGCCTCCTTGAGAGCTATTTAAACGACTCGTATAAAACTGCGTATATGCGTCTGAGCGATACGCGTTCCCAATTACCGCATAATAAACATTGAGGCAATATTATCTTGGATCCCCTCCACAGACATAAGTGCTTCCTTTATATGAAATCATTAAATGAGCCCCGATCAAAAGAACCACTAGTGTTTTTCCTCCCAACACCATGTAGAGATCTAGTTGTTTCCATTCCGTATTAGAGCGTATTTGCTGAGCGCACAGTTTGTCACTATGAAATGTGCGGTGAGGTATACTTGGCGGCTCCTCGTTTGTGGCGCCTGTCTCTGCTCGCTCTTTGTCTGTGGGCTAGCCTGACTGCCTGTTTCTCCCCTGTGGCCTTCCAGCGCACTCGTCTCCTCACCACAAAGCATTTGCATGTACTCGCATTTAAAGCAATTAGGCCCTAACCTGTCAGCCTGACAGGTGGCCTCCATCTCACTAAATGCACTTCTAATGTTTGTGTCTGAGTTAAGTCTTTGCGGACCCAAGTTGACAAACCGTTTCGTTTTTCTGTATTTTGAATAATTAGGCCAATTATTTTGAGCGGATGGCGATTAAACATATGCGTTTTGCCGATTCAATCCGGCAGGGGTCTGTCACTCTGTTCCACACGGGCTGCTCACTGACCCAAATTACGGGAGAAATCCTTCCCCCTGCTACCCATCAACTTCCAGCACAATGGCAGGAGAGTCAGCTAGCGTATACACTGCCTTAATAAAACAGTAATGATAATGACTATTGGTACTGCGGCGCTCAGCTCCAACGACATCAGGCCGAGGGAGTCTTGTTTTATAGGACAGCTAGTCACGGCCGACAGCCTGATTTATCCCGAGTTTCATTTAATACCTCTATTTAGCAGATAACACTAATTTCTTTAGTGTTATGGGGTTTCCGCTGATTGTTTTTGGTGTGTGTGAGGTGTTTTTTTGTGGATGCAGCGTTGAGACTGGTTGAAAATGATTAGGTTAAGCAGCATTAGTTTGTCTAAAGAGTCTTAGGTCTACTGAATTATTATTGCTGTTGGTCACACATCATTTCATGAACATAATGCTCTCCTAGATTAAGCCATGTCATCTTTTACAAAAAAGCACAGTGTGGATAATCTTCTCAGCTCTTCGCCTGTGTCTCTTGTAAGCGCGCGTCGAAAACGTTCGATTCTTTGACGTGCTACATCCCTGCTAGGGTCACAGAGAGCTTTGAGCAAACCATCTGTCTAGAAACGTGTCAGGAGCTGACCTGAATTCAGCCTAAGTCAATGAAGGTCTTTGTTGTCATATCGAGCTTCCTCATGGAAAAAACGCAGTTGTTTTCGCACCTACCTCCATTTGTTAACCCCATGCAAATGGGAAAGCAAAATAACCTCAGCTGATGCGTGCAAAAAGCAGTCAAGGTAGAAATACTGACAGTTTGTTTTGCCTGTAACTACATTTGCATCTGACGTTAATCATCACTCGCAGGTGAGCCTCAATGTGATGTTTATTATTATGGCCGTGTAGTGGCATCAACTGATGGTCTAAACTACAGATTGCAGGAGTTGATAACATATTACATGCCATTTTTAAAGGGACTCCCACACAGCACTGCGAGGCAACTAATGCTGTCTCTCACATCAACACAGAGAAAGCAGGAGAGGGAGCTATCAAATGTGACTGTCAGTCAGACTCTGGGGAATCACTTCCCCATTCATGACCATGAAAAGGTTGCCAGTACAATGTTTCTTAGCAAGTAGAAAAGCATCTGTTTTTACATTTTTCACTTCATGTCAACCTTTTGCCTCCTCACTGCAGGCTAAACGCAAAACAAAATGCGCTAAGCTCCTTTAGCATGGAGAGAATAGAGAGAGAGAAACCAATGCTTTGTGTATCTTCATCTTTGTATTCTAGTAGGAGGGAAAAAGGAAGAAAAGCTCCTTTTGAACCTACTTTTTCCAACACATGTAGGAGACATTGTAGCTTTTTAGTGCACAGACGCTTTGAAACAGTGAGTTCTGCCTTTGCCTGATGTGTTATGTGGGCGACACCAATGCAGACTCATTTATTAGACGGCTGTAATTAATGTGTTTGTTGATTCCTCTCAAAAAAATTATAAGAATGCCTTTGTTTTAATTCTCATGGAGTTCAAGAGCACAATAACTGGATTGTGTTCTTTTTTGTGAAAATATGTTTTCTCCGGTGTGTTAAATCACCAAGCATATGATGTTGGACAGTGTGGGAGTGTCACTGGGAGATGGGGGCAGAGCTCCCTATAAGAAACCCCAAGAGTTTGTGTCATCTTAGTTAGATCAGGCCTGTTTACACGCAACTATTATCCGCAGTTTGTCATATGGCAGGTGTGGGATCTTTTCAATGCGGACATAATGAGGACATGTGAAACAATGTTTGAGGAGGAATACATTTACATACTTTTGAATATTTTCGTAGTCTTCTAACGTTTCTGCCAAATGTCATATTAGAATAGGTAACATCTCGACCGGGAACAGATAACAGATTTAAATATGCACCTATATGAGATATAGTCTAGATATATACACAATAGCATTCAAATTTTTTTTTTTTAACACTAAATTTGGTGAAAGTATTTTTTTTTATTACACTTTTATTCAACAAGAGCACATTCAATTGCTCAAAAGTGATATTAAAGACATTTATTATGTGACCAAAGGAAAAAAAAACAAAACAAAAAAAACAAGCAGCACAACTTTATTTAAAACAATGCTAATTATAATAAATGTTTTGTGAGCAGCAAATCAGCATGATTTCTGAAGGATCATGTGACATTAACTGGAGTAATGATGTTGATTTTTTTTCTTTGCCATTATAGGAATAAATAAATTAATTTATAATCAGGTTAGATTAAATTATGTGTGTCGCAATATACTGGTATTGGCGATAACCATTATATTTAAAAATGAATGGTACACATATGATTTAAGACAAATAAACACTTTGAGAGTTTTGCTGTGTTAAAGGGATAGTTCTCACAAAAATGAAAATTTGATGTTTATCTGCTTACCTTCAGGGCATCCAAGATGTAGGTGACTTTGTTTCTTCAGTAGAACACAAATGATGATTTTTAACTTCAACCGTTGCAGTCTGTCAGCCGTATAATGTGGGTCAGTGGGAACTTCTTTTATAAGAGTAAATAAAACTTGCTTAGACAAATCCAAATTAAACCCTGCGGCTCGTGACGACACATTGATGTCCTAAGACACAAAATGATTGGTTTGTGTGAGAAACCAAACAGTATTTATATAATTTTTTACTTCTAAAACACCACTATGTCCAACTGCGTTCAGCACTCGTTTAGTAAGGTCTGATCGCGCTCTGACAACGGAAGTGATGTCTTGCGCTTATACTTCAATGAGTGCTAAACATCACTTCCATTGTCAGAGTGTGATCAGACCTCACTAAGCGAATGCTGAACGCAGTTGGACATAGTGAAGAAACAAAGTCACCTGCATCTTAGATGCCCTGGGGGTAAGCAGATAAACATCAAATTTTCATTTTTGGGTGAACTATCCCGTTAATGCCATGTTTAAATTACCATATAATTACGAAATGACAACACGTGGTGTTCTACTCAGAGGTGTTCACATCCTCAGACTCCAAATTATGCTTTCCTATGGCAACACTATTAATGCCAATATGAATCTGCAGTGGTCAGGTGATACATTGGTCACCTGGTACAAGTCGGAGCTCTCAGAAAATGTCCAGTTTACAAGTTATAATTACGAGCTCTTTGAGGAACATCACGTGTTGTCATCTCGAAATTACGGGAATTACAACATGGCATGAACGCGGTTTATGACTTTCCAGGAATAATGCAAGGACAAATGCATTCAGATATCGCGGCAGCTAAATAACATGCAGATAGAGACATTTGAATTAAAATTAAAATAAAAAATAATAAATCTGTGCCATTTTGGGTATTCATGTCGGGCATTTTCATAAGAATAATGTGTATTTATAATGCAATACTAATCGTCATAGCCTTAATCAGATTTAATGCACCACTTACCTATTATTATATAATATACAATATTTTTATTTTAGCATACATAAGACCTATTCAAAAACTGTATGTTGTGTAGCTTTATTAGTAACTCCTTTTGTACATTTACCAGATGCTTTCGTCCAAAGTGGTTCACAACTGAAAAATAATACAACAGAAGCAAATTATCCCAGGGGTACAGAAACATGAGGTAAGCAAACATGATGTTTGGCTATTATTTATTCATAGTCACTTTCTTTTCGGACCATTAGTCAACAAATCTTCAGTAAACATGGCAGGTGTCATAATGCTGGTAAGCATGGATATGCGCTCAGTGTACAGATTATACAGGTGGGGGACAATTTTTATTTGAGGGTTGTGGAATGCCTTTATCTTTATCTGAATATTATTTACAAATTATATTTTAATGTGTTTTCCTTTTGGCACATATTATGTAAAAAAAAAACTGCAGAGGGAAAGTAATGCAGAAGTAATGCATAAAAATGTTGTATGGTGTTTCGTGTTGTTACATCAGAAAACAATGTGGGAAATAGACTGAAAAAGACACATACTTATTTTTTCCTTTTGAGAGTTTCCATAGGGGAGAGCAGGAAGTGTTGTAACATGCAGTGAGTTGTAACACCATTAATTTAACCAATTAGAAAAGAGCTACAGGGGTGATATCACAAACATACATGACTGCCATCCTTCTGATGTGACAATTTGAAAGTCTGTAGAGGAATATAAAGGACAAAAAACAGTTTGAGGTAAGAATATATACAGTAACTTTACGTTTGATTTATAAATTGATTTGCTATCATGTTAATGAATGTCAAATCACATATGATCAGGTATAAGTCGAGTCAAGTCACCTTTATTTATATAGCGATTTTTACAATACAGATTGTTTCAAAGCATAACAGGAAAATAACAAAATGTGTTTTGGCTGTAGAGCAGCTCTAAAAGAAAATAGTGTCATTGTCCAGCTTAAAGGTGCCCTAGAACGTTCTTTCACAAGATGTAATATAAGTCTAAGGTGTCCCCTGAATTTGTCTGTGAAGTTTCAGCTCAAAATACCCAATAGATTTTTTTATTATTATTTTTTTTTTTAACTGCCTTTAATTTTGGGGCATCATTAACTATGCACCGATTGCGGCTGCGGCCCCTTTAAATCTCGCGCTCCCTGCCCCCAGAGCTTTCGACTATAATACAGTGCATAAACAAAGTTCACACAGCTAATATAACCCTCAAATGGATCTTTACAAAATGTTCGTCATGCATACTGCATGCATACATCGGATCATATGAGTATTGTATTTATTTGGATGTTTACATTTGATTCTGAATGAATTTGAGGCTGTGCTCCGTGGTTAAAGGCAAATGCTGCACTGTTGGAAAGATTTATAAAGAATGAAGCTGTGTTTATGAATTATACAGACTGCAAGTGTTTAAAAATGAAAATAGCAACGTCTCTCTTCTATACTGTAATAAACAATGATAACTTTAACCACATTTAACAGTACATTAGCAACATGTTATCGAAACATTTCGAACGACAATTTACAAATATCACTAAAAATATCATGATATCATGGATCATGACAGTTATTATTATTGCTCCATCTGCCATTTTTCGCTATTGTCCTTGCTGGCTTACCTAGTCTGATGATTCAGCTGTGCACAGATCCAGATGTTAATACTGGCTTGTCTAGTATACTTCACATACTTCAGTTACCACCATAGCAATATTTCATAAGCATAAGAGATTTCTTTCAAAACAATACAAATCTTACCAACCCTAAACTTTTGAATGTCTGTGCATAATATCAACACAATCTTTCCATTGACATGTTAAGGTTGTATCAACTGCACTGGACAAGTTGTATATTTCTAAACAACGTTAACACGTATTATGTGGTTATGTTCTATCAAAGACAATGAAACAAAATGTGTTATAACACTCCTCATCTCCTCTACACTATCATCCAGCATCTCTCTCTCTTGCTCTCATCTGCATTTAACCTGACCTCTCTAATTCACTACTTGTTCTCTTGCTGTATGAAGGCACTTTAATCACTAAAAAAACTGGAAAGTGCTCTTTTCCTCTACTGTTTTGTGCTTACATGTCTGTTCAAGCATGTAACCTGCTGAACCTTCATATCCATATATATAATAATTAACAGAATTTCAATTAGTAATTTTTGGGAAACAGTCTATGGAGGTTTACCTCATGAATTTGAAAACGTTGTGATTTGTAATTTAACTTTTGCAGTTTTTTTCCACTGTTATTCATTTCAAGAAAAATATGCTGCTTCTATAAATGACAAATTTAAGAGATTTTAACAGATTGTTTTTAACAACACACTGGGTAAGCATCATCATTTAACTGTGTGGCAAATTTATTCATGAAACACAATTCCATTTATAATATGAGACTGAATTACAAGGAGATATTTTTTAGATACATGCTTTCTAACAGTATGTTCAGTTTTGCAAGTATTAAAGCGATGTCAAAAGTATGACCCACATTAGCAGTGATAAACATTGCACTTTATAATATTCTATAATATAAATATATACTGTGATCTGTGGAAATGTGAGGCTGCTAAATACATATACTTGTCAAGACCCCCCTTTTCTTTTTGTCATCCATCAAAGGGGTTCAAGCTTTAATTAGTAGGGTCAGACCCCAGACATCATGTTTGGTACAGCTAAACACATTACATGCATGAATCTGTCCTTTATGTGTTATGACACATAAAGCATTTTTGTCACAAAAGCCATACATCCTATAGCTAAACAAACACTCTTTATGAACTATATTAAACAAATGCTAATTCTGCATTAGACTGGCTTGATTTTAAGCTTATAGGCAGCTCTATTCTGAAGTAGGGAAGCGTATCCTCAGTTTCAGCATGTCAGACTGTGGCGTACTGTTGCTCAGTGAGCTCTTTGTATTCCTTGTAAGTAGACAGCCATTTGACAGTTTGTTTCAAAGAATGTTTCAAAATGTTTCAATACCTAAGGGGAGGTGTGCAAGGAAGGAGAAATCACAGAGGCAATTCAGTTATGCAAATCACATCACACTGTTTTCATTAATCCCACCTGAACATTGCAAACTGTCTGTGCAGAACCCGCAGAGAGAAAAAGAAAGAAAGAAAAAAAAAAAAAAAACACTTGAAACTTTTCCATTCAATCTATCTATCTACGTCTTAATGTGATAAAATTATGACAGAGGGAGTTATGTGACATTTTGAAGGGCTCTGTGATAATAAAAACAACTAGCAGACTTTGACTGTCATTAAAGCTATTTTATATACAGTATACACACACACACACACACACACACACACACATATATATATATATATATACAGCTATGGAAAAAATTAAGAGACCACTCCAAGTTCAGAAATCAATGTTAAGTGGTCTCTTAATTTTTTCCATAGCTGTATATACGGGTGATTCTTCAATTAGGGGAACTTTTATGTCCCCAGATTATACATTCATGTTAAAAATAATATATTATAAAATAAATAGTTTAGTTATGTCAAATAATATTTATTGCACCACCAAAAAATGTTATACACAAAAATCAGTATGATTTCCATGTTTAAAAATGTTTTCATCACTAATATTTGGCTACTCAAGCCTTGTCCCCAACCCAGACTTTAAAACTTGTCTGCTCTGAAAATGTGATAAAATGTTATCAGTTCATTAAAAAATCACAATATATGTTTAAACAGTAACTTAAAAAGGCACTTGATGCATAATTTGGGTTCATATCTGTGCAATTTGTGAATATTTTTAACAATTTAGTATTGTCCACAACAATACTGTCATTACCGCGACAGTCTATGATTACAACAAGGATTTTTTTGGGGGTAAGACTTGTTTATGCCGTAACCATGGAAATGAAGACCAGCAGGGGAGCACATGTCAGCCATGGAAGAACAGTGACATTTGATGTCTGAAAAAGTAAGTAATTTAATCATGAATTCCTTCTGATCATGGAGTAGACTTATTCAGCGTCATTACCATTAATGCTGTAGCGGCAATATTGTGATAAATATATGTATATATTCACATGATTTATGTGTATTTAAAGTTCTTTTTGTACTAGCTGTTGAGTGATGTTAGCAAATCCATGACCTAGCATCTTTTTTTCCTGAAAACAAAAAAAATGTCATTACCGCAACACGTCATTACCAACACACAACTTGTTGTGATGGTAATGACAAGTGATGGTGGTAATGACATGTTCTGTGTCACTATCTATATCATATTATGTGTTTATAAATTAAGTTAAAGAAGCATAATAGTGTTATTTTACAATGAAACTTAAATGAGATGCCTTACTTCCTAAAACTATTTTTTCTTATTTTTTAACTAGAATGGCTCCCAAGAAATCAGCTAAAAGGTCTAGAGATTAAGGAAAAAAATTTAAGGAAGATCCTGTAAAATACATGTTTGAAAGCAAACACATTTCATTATACACTGTGTGCAGAATTATTAGGCAAGTTGATTTTCTGATCATATTTTTTTCCCAAGCACATTTTACCAATTCCAATCCACATCAATCTTAAGAACTACTATTAATATTGTTTTTAATAATTTATAAGTGATATATAATTGTTCATGAAGGCTGGAAATGAAAAATGCCTTATATTCAGGTGTGCAGAATTATTAGGCAGGTTTTCTTTTACAGGCAAAATGAGCCAAAAAGAGAGGGTCATACAAAAACAGCTGGAAAAGAAAAGACACATGTTAACTTCAAAATAATTAAGAATTAAGGTGAAGAATTAAGTTTGAAACCATCAGGAACCCTTTAGTCTCCAGCGGCACCATTTTCCAGAACTGCAACCTACCTGGAGTCTCCAGAAGTGCAAGGTGTCAGGATCTCAGAGACTTAGATTAGCTAAAGAATCCTAAAAATGACCCGCTCTTAATAAGAATCACAAGCTGAAGTGTAATAAAGTACATGAAGACTGGGTTTTTATAGGCCTTATAGACAGACAGCTTGAGAGTGACTCCTGAAGGACCAGCACCACATCCTCTTGTACCACTGTTTGAAGAATTTATTTTCCAGAATCTGGCAGTAAGGTGTGGGAGTTCACTTTTAGTCCATCTCTTATCCTGAAATGTCCATCTTGCAGAGATGGACTAAATGATCTTCCAAAACTTACTGCCAGATTCTGGAAGATAAATTCTTCACAAAGTGGTACAAGAGGATGTGGCGCTGGTCCTGCTGGTATGTATTTCACAACACTTCAGCTTGTGATTCTTATTAAGAGCAGGTCATTTTTTAGGATTCTTTAGCTAATGTAAGTCTCTGAGATCCTGACACCTCACACTTCTGAAGACTCCAGGTAGGTTTCAGTACTGGGAAATGGTGGCGCTGGAGACTTAAAGGGTTCCTGATGGTTTCACACTTAATTCTTCACCTTAATTCTTAATTATTTTGCAGTTAACGTGTCTTTGCTTCTCCAGCTGTTTTTGTATGACCCCGCTGACCCAATGAGCATTTCACTGTCCAATGGTCATGCTTTAACTTTGCAATTTTCTAGTATTACATTAGTATTGTGTCCTTCTCATGAGTATTTAATAATTTTTGACTTTTCAGTCTGAGTTAAATCTTATCATTTTATCTGTAAAAGAAAACCTGCCTAATAATTCTGCACACCTGAATACAAGGCATTTTTCATTTCCAGCCTTCATGAACAATTATATATCACTTATAAATGATTAAAAACAATATTAATAGTAGTTATTAAGATTGATGTGGATTGGAATTTGTAAAATGTGCCTGGAAAAAAATATGATCAGAAAATCAACTTGCCTAATAATTCTGCACACAGTGTATGCATTGTTAGTTTTAACTCAATGCAACTTTTATGAGTTTGAAAACTTTTGTTTTCTGTTAAAAACTTTTATGTTAAACTTTTATGTTAAAAACTTGATTTCACCTAATAGTCATAGTTCTGAAATGTTTCTGAAGGATATTTTTATGCTGTTTTATCCCATTGTGACAACTGATTCTCTAGAAAATATTGTATGGTTTCTTCATGATTGAAATAAACATGTTCAAGTTGATGGTTGTGTCATATTTATATATATCTCCTCACATCTGTCCATTTCTTTCAACAACACTCACCAGAAGTCATTATTTAATCCTTTAAATTTGCTTTATGTATCAGTGCACTTTTCATTTATGTCATTACCAAAACACTATGTCATTACCAGAACAGTATGTCATTACCGCCACGTTGCTTAATTTACAGAAAACATACCTTTAAAACTGTTTTATGTTCAATCTTGAGGTGCTACATGAAAAGCCTAATGAAATACTCATCCACCTATTCAAAGAAAAAAATATCTCAAATTAATTTTCCAGAAATTAAACAAAAGTGTGCTTTGATGAACACAGAAAAACACATTTTGATGGTAAGAACAAGAAAATATATGTAATTCACTGAATGGAAACATTTTGTTTTTTATACGTATTGTTGAAGGTTAACAATGTTTACAAGATAAATGAGTTTAAATGATCTCGTTGATACATTCTTTGCATTATGATACTTTTTGATGTTGTGATGGTAATGACGTTTTGCAGTGCCAGTTGGCAAATAGATATAAAATACTCAAATTATATTTAAGCTCAGTCGTGGCCATTATTATATCTTTACATCAAAGCATGTAAACATTGTCATGACATAATTCTAACAAAATTCAAACAAATTTCATTCATCAAAATGGAAGATGGCAAAATAGCCCCCAATTGAAGAATCACCCATACATACATACATGGAAATGGTATCAGTTCATGGTTAATTGCCTTGATTCACTTGATAAAGTTCTGTCATGAAACTCTAGATGGCGCAGGCTAATTGGTCCTTTAACTCAACCTGCTCGTTATCACATCGTTATTTATAGGACACAGCTGATTGGTTCCTGCTGTATCAGTAGCCAATGAGCTTGCGTGCTCAACCTTCAAAATACTCTTTCTCTCTATATATATGTGTATGATAAAATTGATCAAAAGTGACAGTAAAGATTTTTTTATAATGTCACAAAAGATTTCTATTTCAAATAAATGCTGTTCTTTTGAACTAGTCGTCAAAGCAAAAATGGTTTCCAAAAAAAAAAAAAGATTTTGAGCATCAAATCAGCATATTATAATGATTTCTGAAGGATCATGTGACACTGAAGACTGGAGTAAAGATTCTGAAAATTCAGCTTTGATATAGCAGAAATTACATGTTAAAAGTTTATTAAAATAGAAAACCGTTATTTTAAATGGTAATAATACTTCACAATTTTACTGTATTTTTGTTTTTATTAAATTGCCTTGGTGAGCATAAGAGAATTCTTTTAAAAAAACATTTAAAAATCAAATAAATTAAATATATAATTTCTTTGCACTAAATATAATCCTATATCTCTCGCTTTTTTGAAACTAAAGCACCGTTTTATCTTTCTCTAATTGATTCTTGCATCAAATGCATTCCCACAATAGTGAAATGCCTCTCCACACACTGTTCTGCTGATGTCTTATTTATTTATTTATTTGTCACTCAATATTTCCCTTTGAAGTGTCAACTACGGGATCAAGTTGTAAAAATATTCCAGCCAAATCCCATAAAATACTTTATAAACAGCAGAACTAAGGGAATATGTCATGCTAAAAGCATAATTGGCATTATACATTCTGTTTAAAATCTACATCAGGGGATCCGAACTGACACGTCCTCATTAAGCCTCTGGCCTCTGCTTTGCCAGAGAAATAAAAGTGATTGCGGTAATTACGCCAGCGAGGATGAGGATGATGATGATGATGAGGAGAGGAGGAGGAGGAGGAGGCACTTCTGGTTACAGGTGGCTCTGATTAAGTTTAATCTGGCAGCCCTCCTCTTGCTATCTCTTCTCCAGGCTCTGTGCCTCTAGGTGCAAAGGCTCGGAGGCAGCCTTCCATAATGAGCTCCTCAGCT
The DNA here is from genome assembly GCF_024489055.1 of Chanodichthys erythropterus. NCBI lineage: Eukaryota > Metazoa > Chordata > Actinopteri > Cypriniformes > Xenocyprididae > Chanodichthys > Chanodichthys erythropterus. The sequence continues at coordinate 5,824,717 of NC_090221.1, read as the reverse complement.
ACACACTGGATACCCTGGAGTACAGTCCCCACAGAGCCATAATGAGCACTCCAGTGCAGCACTCTGTACTCGCAGCCAAGGGCTCCAAGCCGGCCTCCCCGTAGACAATGGCGCACGGGTGGGCATGGCTTGTTCGCCATTCTCCTCTCAGTCGGTCCCCAGGGTGCTTGTATGGAAGGTGGGAGGGGTGGCCGGGAGCCTGCAGTTGGCAGCGGTTGCCTCGCAGGGACTCGTTTTGGCCCGCCGACAGCCCTCCTTCACATCCAGCGATCGTGTGGGGTAGCGAGTGTGAAGAAGCGAGACGGAGAGGCAGCGGGCAGAAAGAGCGCGAACATCTTCTGGACGAACTTGGAAACGCCGCATCAGTAGTGTGGGAAAACTACTTCCCAGACAGCGTTTAATAGACTCACTGGAGTCAGGAGACACTCACTTTCCTAGCATTTGTGATGCATTCGCTTATAGTCTTTTGATTATCTTGGTTATTTAAATGGATTTGCATAACAATCAGCTAGATTTTATTAGCCGGCGAGATGCAGAAAACAATCAGCGCGCTGCAGTGTTGATGCAAGACTCTTAATTACAATGTTGAATAATGTCAAGCAAATGAATCAAGCCAAGCACCTCTCACATCAGCTTTCATCAGGATGGAGAGATACAGGGAGCGCGCTCATTATGCTTGCAGAGTGTGTGGGTCGTCGATCAGGGGGCCGAGGTGATGCTGAAGTGCTCTGTAGGTTAGCTTTTCACTGTTCCACAATTATGGATATGGAGGGAAATATGATAATATTGTTTATGTGTTGCAACAGGCAACGGGCACCATTTCTTTCTTTCTTTTTTTTTTAATTGCTCTGTATTTTAATGAGCTCACCTCTCTTGATCTTGGACAGACACGGTGTTGGCTAGCGCTGTCTTTTCTGAAACAGCTCCATCTGGGAATGAGGATTACATAGTTATTATCTTGAGGGAGGATTAAGGATTTGTGTCTATCACTGGGTGGTGCAGCCAAAGACAAATAAATCTCAACATGCTGTTAATACATAGTCTCTATTGTTCCTTTTGTAATAATCAAGGAAAAAAAACAAAAAAAAAAAACATGGGGAATGATGGCGGTGAGGGGTTTTTGTTTTTATTGCCGCATGTCCTGTTTGGGAGGTGGGATTTATCGGAACGATGTTTCATCATCACACATAATACGCTGGATTCCGCTGTTCTGGAACACTCAAGCTGTAGAGAGATCAGAGAGTAAATTCATTCTCAAAAACAAAGATTGAAAATTGAGAACAGGATACAAGGTTATATTGCTCTGTCGCTGTTATGTTTTGAATATACATGGTTTTACGTGACACGACAAATACCTTGTTTGAGTTCAACCTAAATCCTAAATCACACTTCGATATATTATTCTCTATGGCAAATTTTCTCACACAAAACTACGACACTAGGGTTCAGGGTCAGAAATGAATGGGGGCATTTACGTTTAACATATGAAACTTACTATTAACTTTATTTCCCTAGACCAGTTGCATATTAACTAGGGCTGTCACACCCTTTTTGTGCGATTAATCGCAATTAATCGTATGCTTATTGTGAAATCAAGCATACACCAATTACCTTGTTTAACACATTAATTATGTCATCATTTGCTATATACAGCAAAGTAAACCATCAGATTGAAGGGTGATTCTCACAAAAGTGTATTTTTTGCAAGCTAGGTAAATTTAGATATCTTTCCAGAAAAAGTACACTTGGAGACTCCAAAAGGACACCAAATAACCAAATTGAAGAGCTGTGGGATGTTTTGATGTTTCATTCAGTTTGTTTTTCACACGATGTGTGAGGGGTTGCGCTCTTCAGGAACAACCACAGAACATGGCAGAGCTTGTGTTTTAAAGCGAAATGCATATTGAAATGAATAATTCACTGAAAATGCAATGTGAGCCTCAGTTTTCTCTGCCATCTCTATATGATGTCTATGCACACTGACACTGCTTCTTCTTCTTCTTCTACGGCGGTTGGCATCCAGCTTTTTGGTGCAATACCGCCCCCTTCTGCTCCGGACAGTGACGCTGATGACGTGTTATGTAGTGAGTCCGAGCTTCGTTTACAGTCTGAGGGAGACGCACGCTGTATTCAAGCTACTCTACATTGTTTGTATTTTGGTGTTGCTATATTTTAGAAAAAAATGGTGAGTAGGTGTGCATGTCGCAGATGTCCTAATCACATCACTGTCCGGAGCAGAAGAGGGCGGTAATGAGGGTGAGTCATTAATGACATAATTTTCATTTTTGGGTGAACTAACCCTTTAAGGCATTAACATTGACAGCCCTGATATTAACATATAAAATTTATGCTGTATTCTGTTGCTCACAAGACCTAGAACTTTTTTTTAAAAGATGTAATATAAGTCTAAGGTGTCCCCTGAATGTGTCTGTGAAGTTTCAGCTCAAAATACCCCGTAGATATTTTTTTTATTCATTTTTTTAACTGCCTATTTTAAGGCATATTTAGAAACGAGCCGATTTCAGGTTGCGGCCCCTTTAAATCGCGTGGTCTCCGCCTCCTCCCAGCTCTCGACTCTATCACAGCATAAACAAAGTTCACACAGCTAATATAACCCTCAAAATGGATCTTTACAAAGTGTTCGTCATGCATACTGAATGCATGCGTCGGATTGTGTGAGTATTGTATTTATCTGGGTGTTTACATTTGATATTGAATGAGTTTGAGGCTATGCTCTGTGGCTAACTGGCTAACACTACACTGTTGGAGAGATTTATAAAGAATGAAGTTGTGTTTATGAATTATACAGACTGCAAGTGTTTAATAATGAAAATAACGATGACTCTTGTCTCCGTGAATACAGTAAGAAACGATGGTAACTTTAACCACATTGAACAGTACATTAGCGACATGCTAACGAAACATTTAGAAAGACAATTTACAAATATCACTAAAAATATCATGTTATCATGGATCATGTCAGTTATTATTGCTCCATCTGCCATTTTCCGCTGTTTTCCTTGCTTGCTTACCTAGTCTGATTATTCAGCTGTGCACAGATCCAGACGTTCTGCCCTTGTGTAATACTAACTGCCCGTGTGTTATACCTCAATCATGGGCTGGCATATGCAAATATTGGGGCGTACACCCCGACTGTTACGTAACAGTCGGTGTTATGCTGAGAATCGCCTGTTTTCCGGAGGTCTTTTAAACAAATGAGATTTATATAAGAAGGAGGAAACAATGCAGTTTGAAACTCACTGTATGTCATTTCCATGTACTGAACTCTTGTTATTCAACTATGCCAATATAAATTCAATTTTTAATTCTAGGGCACCTTTAATAATGTTTAATAAGTTTTAATATATTGTAAAAAGTAATGCATTCATGCAATGTCAAAGCCGAATTTCCCTCATTCTAATACACTGATTTGCTACTCAAGAAACATTTCGTATTATTATCAATGTTAAAAACAGTTGTGCTGCTTAATATTGTTATGTAAACCGTAATACGTTTTCAGTATTCTTTGATGAATATAAAGTTCAAAAGAACAGCATTTATTTGAAATCGAAATTTTTGTAACAATATAAATGTCTTTACCATCACTTATGACCATATTTGACACTTTTGGTAAATTTAATGTCGTTTTTTTTTTTTTTTTTTTTTTTTTGTATAAAAGTATTAGTTTCTTAAAATATATAAAACCAAACATTTGAAAGGTAATGTGTATGCATATATAAGGGGGGAAATATAAATAAAATTAATGAATACGTTATTTCACACTCCTGTAGCTCAAAGAGTAGCGCATGACACTAGCAGCGGCAAGGTCATGGGTTCGATTCCCAAAGAAATGCATGAACTGATAAAATGTATACTTTGAATTCAAAGTAATGTACCTTTTGCTTCCTTTAGCAATATTTGACATTTCAAATTGTTAACATGAATCAATATAACAGTTTGACCTCAAACATGTCAAAGATTCGTCGACTAACATGTGAACCACGAATGCCCCTGGCCACAAGTGACCTTTGGTTGAATAGCAACCTGATGTGATCCTTTGTGTTGTATGGAAAACCAAAGCTCACAAAGCGTACTCTTATCCTCATCTAAACCTGTTAGCTAATCACGCGACAATTGTAGTGCACAGCAAGTAGCGATACAAGTGACACACCTGTTACTGCAGGCTGACCGCCACTTGTTTGTAAGTGCGATGTATGTTGAAAGCGTTGACGTGTGTAAGTGTTGAAAGCCTCGTTACTAACCCAGCACACGACCTGATTTGATAGCCCTGAGTGGAGCTGTAGGATTAAGGGGAGCATGTTGTTAGAACTGGTTTAATCATCATGAAGGACGTAACCGTAAACGGAGACGACGTGACATTGTCTTTTCAAACAGCCTCTTTATTAAAGCTGGAGGATGCTGTAATCTAGAGAGCTACAGCCTGCCAGCGGTTCCTCTTTGAATGGCTTACCTTTGTGCCGAGCACAATCGCCGCTGTACGCTTGGTCCATCCTTGGAGCCCACACCATCACAACAGCCATTTGGATGATTCTGTATTGTGCTGACAAAAAAGAAAATGAGAAAGAAATGAGTGGCAGGAGAGAGGAAGAAGATAATATGTTGCAAGACATGAAGCATTTCACATCATTCGAAGAGCTCCTATTTTGCTATTTTAAAGCTTCCTAATTAGGTTTTGCATGTCTCCCACAATAGGTTTACATGCATCCAAGTTCAAAATACACAATATCTGAAAATGGTTACTTCAAAGATTCTCTAAACCCCTCGTCTCTGAGAGCCTACTCTGTGCTGATTGGTCAGATGGCCCAGTCTGTTGTGATTGGTCAGCTGCTTACAGCATGTCAGAAACAAAACATCTATTATCATATCTGAATTTCAGCTTCAGAGGCTTCAGAGGCACTTGATACATAGTGATACAAATAGTAACGATGGTGTCAATTTTTCCATATCAATTCCAGCACAAGTCCTCATCCTTTTAAATGCATGCAAAGTGGATTTAAAATAGCATCTTCTCGACATGTTGACGACACAATCCAAAACTCTACCAGGTCTCAGCTACAACTACAGTGTTTGAGGGTGGGTCAAAGTAGATGTTGTTCTCTGGCAGCCAATGAAGAGCATAGGCTGGCATTATGCAAATTTGTTACATTGTTACATAGATATATAACAGGAAGTGAGACTGGAATTGCTGACGACTCGTTTTGTCCGTTCTGAATGATTCTTTCTTTTAGGAGACAATAACTTTATTGTGCACTGTGATCATTAAAACTTTGCAGACCTTGCAGGGCTCAACACTAAGGATTGTTTCTACTAGCCCGGTCGGGCAAGTGGTTCAAATTTTCACTTGCCCCACCAAAATTTTCACTGGCCCCACAACAGAAAAACTTAATAAAGTAAAATAAAAGAAAATGGGCCTATAAAATAAGCCTAGTTATTGTTTTTGTTGTCTTTGTTACATTTAACCTTAATAAATAGGGTTATGACACCAAAAGCTACTAGATTAAATCACTTAAATTTTAAATTTTGTAAGACAAATAAACAGTAAGTAATAAACTAGTAACAAATAATCAAATTATGAGTAATAGCACAAATAAATACAACAGAACAAACATATAAATTCAATAAACAGTGCTTTTCAAGTTTTTCACTTTGATTTAAACAATATTTTCAGGTACAGAAATTGTAATCTAATTAACTATATAACTAGATTAAACATTATTAAAGTTAATCACTCAAGAACAGTTACAGATGCATAAATAATGTTTTACAATGTTGAAAAATAAAAACGTTACATACTGTTATTTGAAATTATTTAAAAGATTAAGACACTTTTAAATATGAAATTAAACCTGCCAGTAGGTGGCAGCGAATCACTGTTAATGAGCGAATCATTGAGATTCAACCGATTCATTCAAACGGCTGATTCATTCAGGAAGTGTTGCTCAGAGACGCAAAACAATTCTGTGGACTTTGGAGCTATTTTCGTTGGCGAAATAGAGTGAAAAGGGCGATTTGGTGTCTAAAATGTAAGTCACTTGATATTAAGTTCTTGTTCATTAAACTATACGATGTATAAAATCAATATCACATTTGAAATCATGCTGATATTTGGAGAAAAACGACGCTCTATGTAATATTGGTTAACTATATTAAATTAGATAAATATAAAATACATACAGGGGCATTTTTGCCCCTTATCTTTCATTCTGGGGGCTTTCTAAATGCATTTTAATAGACTAAAGCATGCAGTGAATGCGTAAACTCGAAATATGCACGTACACAAGTCTAACCCTCTATACTACGTCACATAGTGTATGCGCGCACTCAACGGGTGTGTTTTTGTTTGGTTTTTGTAAAGTCAGGGAAATACTTGATCATTTCAGATCGTTAAATCACCAATTACGATATCATAGACGATATATAACGCACACCCTACAACACTGTCCCGAACGTCGTTCACACTGGCCCCGGGCCTTCGGGCAGTCCTTATTGTCAAGTCCTGCCTTGTAACAGTTAACTTACATTCACAAACGGCTACATTACACACGGCATTGAAAGGTAACATTCAAAAAAGCATAACAGGGCCAGTTTAATTAAAAAAAAAAAAAAAAAAAAAAAAAGAAAAATCATTGGATTCCTGTCATATATTGTCTGAAATATCAACATGCTCTTCAAAAATGTAGGCTATGCATTTTAGGTTAAAATATCCAGTGCATTGCATCGAAATATAAAGTCCTTCAATCTAAAAATCACTGGGTTAAAAACAACCTTAATTTTACCCAGCAAATTTGGTTGTTCATTTAACCCAGCATAATGGTCGAAATGATAAATTTTTACTGTAATACTAGTTTTTTTCTTTCTTTTTTTTTTTTTTACTTCATACATGTTTACAGATTAATTTAAATCCTCTAAACTTTTTTTTAAATACTCCACACAACCACTAGCCTGACGTGGTCATACTCAATTCTAGTCAGAATATGAGTCTGATGCTGCTCCATTGGGCTTTGATTATGGGGGCGTATTTCAACCGATCCAGGAAAGACCTCAATTGGATAGACCTACAACCAATCAGAGCTATAGAGTAAGTGACGTATGTTGAGCGACGCATAGTTGTCAACAGAACTCTTCTTAGCGACCATCGGGGCCAGCTGATAAATCAAACTTTGCCGAATCCCGTAGGAAGGACGGCAGACATCTTTCCCATTGACAAATGCCTTGATCGCGGTCCCCTGTTCCTTTTTTTTAAATTAATGCGCTGTCGATATATTCTATAATGGACGCGATGGCGGAATCTACACATCTCAGTTCTTCAACAGCCTTCATTGTTGTAAACTAATTGACGTTTCGCAAAGACCCGCCCCCCTTAGTTACTGTTGCTTTGTCCGACAAGCCGTGGCCCTGTCACGCCACACAGAGTGGAAAATACATCGCGGAGCAAAGAGGAAACTGACAACAAATCAACAGACGAGACAGAGCAGGTTACTTATGATATTTAACAACGTCCCAGCTTTCAAACTGTGTAGTTAGTAAAAAAGTTCAAACAATAAAAACCGTTTTGTGGCTCTTTAATGTGTTGTGACCATGATCGTGACAGATTGCAGTAGCGCCTCAGCTCAAGAGGCTTGTGAAGCGATCATCTCTTCCTACTAGTCCATTTATAGCATCATATAAACATGAATGAACATGAGAATGAATGTTGTTTCAAACGCAGAAAGATGTCAATATGCACAATTTTTCAAGTTTAACTCCACCGAGGTTAATCTTCTAACTCCTGACTGCTTTGTCGGACAAAATGGCGGATGCGGTGTTCTGATTGGTTAGATCGCTTGTCAATCAAACTCCCCAAGCGCTCTTTGATGACGTAGCTGATTACGTTTCTGGTGATAATCTGTCAATCATCGCTCTGGCAATGTGATTGGTCCGAACAGTTTCTGTTCGGGCATAATTACTTCTCTACGGATCGAATCCAGACCGAACTCCCTGACCTCAAAATGTTGTGGGCGGGGCTAAGTTCGGCTGGCATCCAGGCTACACAACCACTGGTTTGCACGCTAATTCCTTTATTTTCGATCATATTTTATAGTATAGCATATTTTATATAGATTTTAATACATATTGCCTACATTTAAGCTTGTTTAACAAATATTAGGTGTAAAAATTAAACATTTAGAAGTAATTCAAGTGTAATTGACCAGTCTCTGTTGTTCTTTTTCCGACACTGGATCTCATTGGCAGGGGATCTTCTAACTTAAGACCGCCGCCTGCGTTTCACTCATAGCTGAAAAATGCTGTGACTGACTCCATAAACTGTCCGGCATCAGGCTTTTCCATCACACGAAAATACAGGTGCGACACTCGTTTAGGTGACTCACATCGCGCACCGTATGTTGCTTTGCATAAAATTAACCGATATACAGAAAAATAACAACATTTTTGATCAGATAAAACGTACACAAACCTGTATTTTACCGAAGACATGCACCAATTTGACAGAGCTGCACTGCTCTCTCCTAAAGAGGTCGCAAAAAGCCCGTGATAAATAACTCAACCCCTGGGTTATGTTTGACCCAGGATCTGGGTAACACAAAAACTACCCAAACACTGGAAAAATAACCCAAAAGAATGACCCAAAAGGCTAAACCCAGGACTTGGAGAGAAAAATAAATAAATAAATAAATCAATAAGCCAAGATTTTTTATAATCATCCCTGCATTGGTTCAAAAATAGTCTGAGGTCTTAATGATTGGGATTTGTGTTTCTCAACATAAAGATAACTATTTCACATCTACATCAACATTTGGACTGACTGCTGTGTAATTGAGTTAACAGGCTGCAATTTGCATATGAGGTTACCAATTTCACTTCAAATTTTGACTTTTCTTTTGTGCCACAATTGAATCTTTCAGACACCCAGTGCCCTAATCTGGCAACTATGGTGTTAAATGTCACAGAATTACTGTATTCAGATACAGGTACATCAGCCTGCCAACATTTTATCATGCAGTTGTGTCTTTAAATGATACAGCGCAGGGAATGAGAGCAAGGATTCACATGAAGGAGAAAAAACAAAGAATTATAGTGTCATCAAGGATCAGTTTGCTTTTAAAATCCGCTGTTATTCGCCCTGACATACATACGGCCGCAGTGTTTTTTTCCGCCTCAATCTTATAAGCCAGGCCGAGTTGTTCCACTGACTGTGGCTTAAGCAACATATGACTCAAACGAACAATATGCTTATAAACCACTTAGCCTCAAAAACAAAAAAGAAAGAAAAGCAAAAATAAGCCTCAAAGTGTTGAAGTGCTCATAGTAAGCTTTTTACCAAGCAGAACATAAATCCATCATGACTTGCTTTAAAGTCAAAGTTATTAAGGCTGCACGCTAAAGCTGGGTCAATCACGGCACGTTGTGAGTTTCTGTGCCACATTTTATCCCAGAATCAAAATATTTGTAAAAGACGCAGGCAAAAGAAAAGTATTGTTTGCTTCATGAATCTCCAAAGGCTATGAATTATTCAGTGTGACCAAATACCAGTTAACATTTTCAGAAATGAGACACTAAATCACTGCAGAGACTTCACAGCCATTCAGAGAAAGCTGTATCTTGTCACACACATTCTAGTGGATGAGCTTTTTCTGGAGCAAAGGAGAAGTTGGGCAAAGCTGGTTCTTCTGCTACTCTACCTTAGAGACGAGGATCAGCAGGCAGAATCCTTTATTTGTCCCAGAGTTGAGTGCGTGGAACACTTGGCCTCGTCCCCCGGTGCTGCCAGGATCAGAGCAGTGCGCGGTCATGGTCTCGCTGCTGGCAACACACAAAGCCAGCTTGGAATGACAAATTGGTCTGAGACACCACCAGGCACATGCCAAGAAACACTCACAGAACTCACCACACCAAATTGGCAATCTGAACTAAGTTTAGACAAGCTGAACACACAAGCACAAATCAAATATCTGCAGGGTTTGTATGTGCACATGCCTCTGTACAGGATGTTTGTGCATAATTACGATGTGCTTTGTTTTTATATGCGATTTTACATGGAGCACACATTCATAATGCTTTTATTTTGGATAAGAAGCGGTCTCTAAGGAGTCTGAGGGAGGTGGCCCATTTATTCTCTCTTTTGTTTTTATTCATGATATGGAAAAGCATTTCGGATTCAGAAAGTTTTGTTTTCAAAAATAAGATAGCATTTGTTTTCGGATTAACATATTAAAATTCATCACAGTACCAATAATAATAATAATAATAATAATAAAATGTAGAGGTTGAGGTTATATACTAACTCGGTTGCTGTTAACATTTCTGTTATTCTATTTCCACACTCTTAAGAAAAATGGTTACAATAGCAGAAGCCTTTTTGCTGCTAGAACTCTAAATAGAACTAAATAGAAAGTGCTATATAAAATGAAACCTTTTTATTACTAGTTTTCATATACAAATACAAATGTTTCAATAAATATTTCAGATCATCACTGTATCATAGCTACGGAAGAGGATTAGGGCCAAGCAATAATAAAAAAATAAAACCATCTTGAGATTAAAGTTGTTAAATTTCGAGACAAAACACGTTAAATTTCCAGAAAAAAGTTGAGATAAACTTGTTAAATTACGAGAAAAAAGTCGTTAAATTACAAGAACAAATTCATTAAATTATGAGAAAAATGTTGTTAAATTTAAAGAAAAAAGTCGAGATAAAATGTTGAGAATAAAGTCGTTAAATTATGAGAAAAAAGTCATTAAATTACGAGAACAAATTCGTTAAATTACGAATTTGTTCTCATAATTTAATGACTTTTTTCTCGTAATTTAATGACTTTATTCTAGTTTATTCTCAACATTTTATCTCGACTTTTTTCTCGAAATGTAACAAGTTTTTTCTCGAAATTTAACAACTTTAATCTCCAGATGGTTTTATTTTTTTATTATTGCTTGGCCCTAATCCTCTTCCATACATAGCAGTGTTATAGTAACTGACACTTTTGAAAGGTAAGTGCTGTGTCATGTGAATAAGTATTTTAGAGATGGTACTCAATACACTTTACGTTTCTTGACTTGCAAAGTCGTTTCTGTCGTATTTATGTCTATTTACAAATTTTATGAATGCATATCTTCCTATCTTTTTTTGTTAATGTAGTTGATTCATTAAAAGGGTTAGGGCCCGTTCACACCAAGAATTGTCCATTGTTTTGAATTGTCAAACATTGGTGGCTTTTTCTGGACCTCGGCGAGTAATTTCTTCGAAATGTAGTCTGCCATTTTTAAATGCGCGAGCCCTTGAATTAGATTGGATTCTGATTGGCTGAAAAAAAATCGTTTTGAAAGTGATCCCAACGATATTGTTTCTCTATATCGTTATCGGTATAGCTGTGGTGTGGACAGTGCTACTTTTTTACATTTAGAACGATTTTTACAACTATATCTTTATCGTTATCTTTATAGTTATTGTTGATGGTGTGAAAAAAATGGAACTCCAGTGGTTTAACCTCAGTTTTATGAAGTGAAGTGAGTGTTTTGTTTGCGCAAAAAAAAAAAAAAAAAAATTATTTACAAAGTATTAACACCATAGATTAAAAAACACACACACAACACTTGTGTTGTCGTGGGATACAGCTACAGCCGGAAGTGACAATAAATTAAATTTGTGTTTTATCAACGTCTACACCTACCCCAACCATAAACATACCCTTACAATGATCAAAATACACTAATTAATTTATATTTAGATTAGTGTTAATTTCGTCAGACGAGACGAGACGAAATATGTTCGTCAACGACCTTTTTTTTCATGACTAAGACGAGACGATGACAAGACTGCACCACTGTCCAAAAACGCTGACTAAGACTAAATTAACATGCATTATTGTTGACGAAAAAAGACGAGACGAAAATGTTTTGTATAAAATAAAAACTAAGATAAAATCTCTCTTCATTTTCGTCTACAATCGTCTCTGCTTTTTCATCAGCTGTTACGCCTTTAAACTATTCAGAACGAGTTCGCGGCTTCGCGCTGTTGCTCAAGTTAAGCCTCGTTGAAGCAGTTTACACTGCATGCGTGTGCGGCTCGTTTCGGCTCCGGCAAGGTGTTGTTCCGTCCTGTGCGCGATGTCAACTCAAACAAAGAAATTTCAAGTTTTTCAACTTCGAATCTCTTGTCGTCAGTTTTTAGTGATGTAAAATATGAGCGGGAGTTTACACAGGGTGATTATTTTGACTTTGTTTTGTATTTGAGCTGCGCGTCTTGGAGGCGAGGCGCCTATCTTTAGCGAAGCGGCGCGTCAAGCCGCTTCTGGGACGCTTCTCAAAGGCACCGCGGCTGGTGTAAACACAAGCATTGACTAGAGTGGCCGTGTATCAGCTCCGGTAGCCGCATCGCAGCCGTAACGAGCCGCACACGCGTGCAGTGTAAACGAGGCTTTACAGGTTTTATACGCCTGTGGCTGCAACACGAAACTGCTGAACACACAACACCCAAAGCGAACACGAGCGACGACGACATACTAGCTTTTGAATTGTGTTGGTTAAAATAAAATACTCTTCAGAACAGGTTAATCATTTGTGAATGTGTCTCCTAAATTAGAAATTGAAAAACAGACACGCTTAACATTTGCATTCAACAAAAATCTTTCAACAAGTGTATTTTGTCAGGTAATTATGACATTTAACCAATGTTTGAGATATGTGAAACACTTTTTTTACTGAAATGTTTATCAGTAATAATCTCAGTAATAATGTGTTATTTTTAAGAAAAGACTACAATTTTTTGACTAAAACTAGACTAAAATTAAAAGACTTTTAGTCGACTAAAACTTGACTAAGATACCTTGAGTTTTCTTTTGACTAAAACTAGACTAAAATGACGAGACATTTAGTCGACTAAAACTTGACTAACAAAAAAATGTATGTGAATGACTAAATATGACTAAAACTAACAAGGACATTTGGCACAAGACTAAGACTATGACTAAATTAAAAATAGGTGACGAAATTAACACTAATTTAGATGCAGTGTTGATGTGCGCATGCCCAGGACAATCTGGCCGTAGCTGTATCAGAGATTGTATTATTATTGTGAGATAAGAGAGTCTGTATCTCTTACCACTGAAGAAAACATAACGGCTAACTTAATCACGTCTACTCTTGCGTAAACACAACATGCATGCGTCATGATACACTCGTGAGTGCGCGTTGGAGATTTATATTATGTAAAGAAAGTGGTAAATTATGTTTTTTGCGGAAACAAAGCACTCGCGTAGCTTCATAATATTGAGGTCACATTGATTACTTTAATGTCTTTCTGGGGCTTGAAAGTGGTCGCTGCATAGGCTGTCAGTGGAGGGAAAGAAAGATCTTCAGTTGTGTTCCAAAGATGAACGAAAGTCTCACGGGTTTGTAAAGACATGAGTGCACCCCAAAATTACTCACCCTAACCCTTTAATTATAAACAAGGACAATGGTCCATTTTCACATTAATTGCTGTGCAGTTAATTTATTAAAATTATAATAAGATAAATCCTGACAAAGGCAAAGCAGCTTTGATGCAGCATTTCATTTACACACAGGAACAAACTTACCTAAACCTTTAACACTGTTCTTTGGCTACCTCAAAGAATTCCTTCAGGCAATGCAAATGTAGTTAAAATATGTGGTTGTTGTTGTGTTGGTGTGTGCTATTTGATATATTCCACATTTTCCTTTCCAATACTAAAGCTAATTTACAAACCAGTAGTCCAAATATAGGTCAAAAACAACAGATATGACTCTTTTCCCTACCAATATCTGAATCTATGAATTTAGACTGGATATGAATGACAGGACTTATTTCAGTATATGGCAGGTGGGTACTTTGACTGCCTGGTAGGTTTTTTATTTTGCCATTAAAATGATATTTGGTCTCTCTTTGATGGTTTGTGCCTGAAACCACGCCTTATCATGATTTCAGGTGGACCACTCAAATTGAAAGCATCCGTCGCTTGAAGCCGCATCAAATAATTGTTTCGAGTCATAGTGGATTTTATCCGGGATAGGACTTACTTGTTGAAAATGATCCTGGAGAACAATAAAATGCATTTTTTTTTTCTCTCCTCTGGAAATGTCTGAAAAAAAAAATGTATGACAGTCTGGCCCGTGGTTATTGAATTCAGGCCCCATATCAGTCACAAACCCAAATTCCCCTTATTTCTTTTGGGGGGGTGGAAGCCCCCAATATGATAAATGTACAGTACGGTCCTTTGATTGTATGGCCGAGGCAGCCGCTAAATTATACTGCTCAGTTTGAGGGCTCCAAGTTGCCTAAGGCTTTTAAATTGCTAATGATCAACTGTGAAGAAGCACTTTGATAGCAGTGCCGGGGGACTTTAAAGCAGATCTACTGTTGTGTGCGAAGCACCCGCTTCACACTGGAAACCCTGTACCATTACTCTTTCCGAAATAGGGGGTGTCGAAAATGGAAACAGGAAGAAAAATCCAAGAAAAAAAGAAGAAGTGGCCCAACCCACTAGAAAGGCAGACATGCTGCATGCATAAATATAACAGCATTAAGGAATACACATCTGACAACTACAGCGGGTAACCTAGCAGTGTGACTGTTTCATTGTAAACTTGGCCTGTTACACTCTTTATTTTACACAACTGTCATCACGTTCACACATTATGTAGTGTCACAGCTGCTAAGATCTAGGAACAGCATTGTTTTTTCTTCTTTTTTTCACGTTGCGAGATCAAAAAAAATGGAAGTCATGTGATCAAAAGCATCTGATTATCCATGAAATACAGACCTTTTTTAATCCCTTGGAGAGAGATGTGGGTGTTGTTGTTGCTTCCTTATATTTCGAGTTCTTTTTTTGGTTTGCTTTTTCATATTACAACAACAACAACTAAAAAAAACGTGTCATAAACGGAGACAACAAAATCAAGAGCATGCGAGAGTTGTGCAACTTATTTAACGCTCAGTACTCTTGAGTGTCAGCCAGGAAGTAACAAGTACAAAGTCTCCCAGTGTGTGAGGAGAATGTTACTGGGCCAGAGCATCCTCACTGTGCCAGCCTGCCAGAAAAGCCCTGCTCCTTATTTTGCCTTGGGTGAATAGTGCTCTTGTTTGTGAGTTTAAATGGGAGTCGTCTGAGATCGCGGTGAGTCTTCTCCACCTGGTGCGTATCGGAGAAGACAAGTTAATGTGACGACGTCAGACCCTCTCTTTAAGATTGCTTTTAAGGTGAAAAGTACTTCGGCGCTCACTCCTGCCAATTCGCAGCCTGAGGCTTTTTATCTCACGAGGGATGGCTGAGAGAGAGAGAGAAAGAGGGTAAAATAATTATTTGCAGGTTCTTTTAGGAGCTGTGTTACCATCAGTATCAAACAGAAAACATTACTTTATCGGCAACAATTGAGTGGCTCATTTGGAGGTGGTGTTGCATATACACTACTGGTCAAAAGTTTTTTTTTTTATGTTTTTGAAGACTGCATTTATTGGATTAAAATTACAGTAATACTGTGAAATGTTATCACAATTTCAAATAACTGTTTTCTGATTTAATATATTTAAATATAGCTATAATTTATTCCTTGATGTTAAAGCTGAATTTTGAGCATCATTACTCCAGTTTTCAGTGTCTCATGATCCTTCAGAAGTCATTCTAATATGCTGATTTGGTGCTTAATAAATATCAAATAACAAATCACGATACATGATTATTTTACAGAATTCTTTGATGTATACAAAATTCAAAAGAACAGCATTTATGTGAGTATTTGTAACATTATAATTATATTTGCTGTCACTTTTGATCAACAATGCATCCTTGCTGGATAAAAGTATTATTGGGGTACAATGGGGATAAAGAATAAATGCACAACTGTTTTCAACATTGATAATAATAAGAAATATGCCTCTTTTTTTTTTTTAAATAATGAGTCAATATATCATCAGTCACTATGGTAAACCTATTATAAGTGTTTATATTTTAGACCTGATAGGATATTTACATCCATAAATAGAAAAAAAGTTGAATCACCTGTTTAAAAACAAAAACACAGAACAGAAGAGAGTCTGCAGGCAAAAAGAGAATGTGACAGAGCTTGTAATAAAACAAGAATCAACATTGGCTTGTCTTTTCGGAGATGGCGAGGACTGATGGATTTGAAATGTTGTAAAAGTGACACAAGATGGTGTTTTTATTACTCAACAGTTGAGTAATGTATTTTACTGAACAGATAAATTGCCATATGTAGGTCTCAGAGTTCATTATAAAGCATATATATTACCTATTGTGAAGGGTCATTTCATTGTGGTGGTTGTAGCGCTAATTGTAGTACTAATTATGAAAGTCTATTAATGAGTATAGCTACAATAACATCTTCAGCTAGTCCATTTGAGATAATTTCCATCAAAACTGCTTATATCTCTTAAGCCTAGATATTGAATGTTTTAGCAATAGGATAACCATATCAATATTTGAAGCACAACCAAAACAATGTTCTTTTGCAAAATGCATGCAGTTCTGTTTTTTATCCACTAAAGGGCCAGAAGTTACGTAGTGTACCTTTAAATTGTAATAATATTTCACAATATTAAAGTTTTTGCTGTTTTTTGATTAAAAAAAAAATGCAGCCTAGCTGAGAATAAGAGACTTTCGTTTGACAAC
This sequence comes from Chanodichthys erythropterus, assembly GCF_024489055.1. NCBI lineage: Eukaryota > Metazoa > Chordata > Actinopteri > Cypriniformes > Xenocyprididae > Chanodichthys > Chanodichthys erythropterus. Next base: position 5,808,056 of record NC_090221.1, on the reverse strand, counting down.
ATTAAACATTTATATATATATATATATATATATATATATATATATATATATATATATATATATATATATATATATATATATATATATATATATATTCCAAACTTTTGACCAATACTGTACATCTGTCATTCTCTTTAGGTTTCATAATAAATGCACACACGAGCATGACTAGATTAGATTAGCTGTGATGAAATATTCATGCTTTTCTATTTAAACCAATGCAAAGCAGTAATAAATGAACATGTTTGCTATGAACTGCTTTGTTTTGCTCAGCTTGAGAATGAAATGTGATTTTTAATGCAGCTAATCCTTTTAAAACACATAGCAGGCTCATTATGGCCTAAGGATACAGTAGTGTCTGTGTGAGAGAGTGTTTGCATGGCTGTTTTTCTGTACCTAGCTCTGTGTATGTGACAAAATTTGCTTTATCTTTGTTGGCAACTGTAAATAAAAAATATATATAATTCCAAATTAGATCTCGGCTATTACGTGGCCCACAGCACTTTTGAGTGAAACAGGTTTTAGCTTTTATTATACCAATAAACACACTCATGCATACCTGGGTCATTTAATGAAACAAATTCCTTTACCCTACCAGTTTGAACACGGCTTGTTACTTTAAATTGAGCATTGCTTTTAAATTGAGAATTGGTGATTTTCTATGTATTATTATGTATATATATATATATGTATTAGTGGTGGGCCGTTATCGGCGTTAACGTGCTGCGTTAACGTGAGACTCTTATCGGGCGATAAAAAAAAATATCGCTTTTAATCTATTCTCAAAGTTGGGTTAGGAGCTGGGTCTATACTACGCAAGCTATGATGACTTTCACCTTGATATTTTAGGCCGGCGGATGTATACCTAACCTTCGTAAAGACCCGCCCCCCTTAGTTACTGTTGCTTTGTCCGACAAGCCATGGCGCTGTCACGCCACACACAGTGATAATGCATCACGGAGCAAAGAGGATACTGACAACACGTCGACAGACAAGACAGAGCAGGTTACTTATGATATTTAACAACGTCCCAGCTTTAAAACTGTGTAGTTTTTAAGAAATTCAAACAATAAAAAACGTTTTGTTGCTTTTTAATGTGTCATGACCAGGGCTTGACATTAACACCCGCCAAATGCCATTTACCAACATCAAAATTGTGACCAGTGAAAATGCTGAGTGGCTAGTAACTTTGGAAAACCACTAGCCACAGTGGCTGATGAGCAAAAAAGTTAATGTCAAACCCTGTTTGTGACAGATTGCGTAGTCCCTCAGCTCAAGAGGCTCGTAAACTGATCATCTCTTACTACGAGTCCACAGCATCAAATAAACATGAATGAACATGAGAATCAATGTTGTTTTAAATGTGGAAAGATGTCAATATACACAATTTTTCAAGTTTAACTCCACCGAGGTTAATCTTCTAACTCCTGACTGCTTTGTCGTACAAAATAGCGGATTACTTTTAGTCATTATTTGGGTAGCACACATATTCTGAATATCTTACTGACCCCAAACTTTTGTAAGGTAGTGTGTTTTATTTCCATTTGCTCATAAAGCAAGGCACATTAAGAGCTGAAATCAGTTATTCATCATTAAACATTTTTATCTCTATAACTGGAACATAAGTGGCACCCAGTTTGTAGAACGGTCCACCTGCTGTGCTTGTTGTCGTCACAGCATCCAGAGGACTTTGTTTTCCACACACAGACTGATACAGCTGTAGTGCCAAACTTAGGTTCAGTATACCTGCACCTCTAACTCATTACAAAGGTTTAATTGAGACTTCTTCCAGCTCTCAAAACCAGTCTAAAAGAAGGGACTTCACACCGCTTAGCAAATGAGCACACCAGGAGCAATAAGCCTTGGTGTCTTGATGCACTTGTGGGAGGCTGTCTTTTCAGAGAGCACCCCTTTATAGCGATGGCACATTGAACGTCAGTCAGCCTCAACACTGCTGGCAAGGAGATTACGGCTCTTTGCAGCATACCGCTTGCTCTCTTTCCCCCTCCACTACCATTTGGAGTGGAAAACATTCAGCAGAGTGAAGGGAAGAAATCATTTCCATGGCTTGTTTTGGGGAGGAACAGCAGAGAGGTTTAATATTAGCAATTTGGCATCTCGATAAAAACTAATTTGTCTCTGTACTGTGAAGCAGAGATGTAACACGTAATGAGAAGAGATAATAAATTTGCCTTCTATCTGGCATTTTTCATCATGTTTATTTGACTGCACTTCACAAACTTGACAAAATCACATTTTGCTTTCACAAGTTTACTGGCGCTGCATGAATTATGGAGAGAGCTGAGAAGGAAGGAATATACCAATAAACATTTTTTTTTTTTTGTAAGAAAGCGACCATTCACCATTCACTCCATCTGCACTTATTTTACAGAGTTATCCGCTCTCCAAAATAACAGCAGAGCACTGAAGTCATCAGCTTGTGCCAGTGCAGTTATATTGCATTTGCATAGCCTAGGCTTTCAGTGCAACATATAATTTCGCCGCACATTACAGAAAGGCCATTCGCTCGAACACACTGGGTCAACACTGCCTGATAATGGCGCCTGTGTACCTGCAAATGAATAAAGCCCCAGTGGCGTGTGTTTCTGTCGTCTATGTCAGATTTTAATGGGATCATATATTATTTAAACATGCAGGACAAGTTAATACACTCCGCACAGCATACCTGTCATATTAAATAATTAACCGTGGCTGAGCAAAACATTAAACAGGAAATAAAGCATTAACACAAATGCAATTTTTCCAAAGAGTTTCCGTTCTCTTCTCTTCAATATGTTTCATAACTGTTGCCCAGTTTATTTAAACAAAATCACACCAGCAAGAGGTGTTGTTCTGGATATCAGCACGACAGTGATTTGGCTGTCGGCACGAAGCCAGAAGGTAATTGATATGCAGTTGTGTAGCATGGTTTGATATCGCTTTTTAAACAAAAGTTCTATTGAACAATAAGTAACTTCAGTTTCAGACAAAGTTGACACATATATTTTATATTTTTCACCACCAATGAAAATAGTTATAAAAGAAGCCAAGCAATGCACAGAAAAGCAGATTGAGACACATATTGCTCTTTGTTTTTTGCAGTTACCTTAATGCAATGAATGAGTTAAAAGCTAATCTTGATGTTGGACTTTTAACTATTTGTAAAACTCCGTGTTTGCACGTTCCAAACTGTCAGTATGTGTATTAGTGCTGGAGTTTGTTTTTTTAGTGACTCGTTCTGCAGATTACATTGTTACGGCAGTAGCTGGCAACAAGTGACTTTTTGAGTCACTGAATCATTCTCTCAACTGATTTGTTCAACTACACTGATTCATTCAGGAGTGAGTCATTGAATAATTCACTCAACCAACCAATTCAAGTGTTCTGATGGACTGGGTTACAACTCCAGCATCCCAGCGACAAGGAAATTTGGAAATGGATGGATAGATTTGTTCCTTCAGGATTCATTCAGGAGCAAATCATTGATCAATCATACACCTGATTTGGTTCGCCGGTTAATTCAGGAACTAGTAAACACCACTGTTGTGTGTCGCTCGGAGATGTGATGGTTCTGCTTTTCTTTGGAGCTATTCGCTGGTGGAGCAAAGAAGTAACGGCAATGTGTCTAAAGTTCCTAAAATCTAAAGTGTCTAAATGTTTTTCGGTATTAACTTATTGTTTACTTTGATATGTTGTATAAAATATCCCACTCACAATAAGAATAGCGCTGTTGTTCATGTATCATGTGCCACAATTTAGTTCAAATTGTACTGTTCTTAACAGAGCTTAATAAATGTGTTGACTGACCAGAGTAGAGCAGACATGGGTCAATGCGGGTGATGCTGACAGCGGCTCTCCTGAATAAACATGTTGTGTCCTCTGAGCTGCCCTTGCAACCAGGAGAACGTGTGCTTTATTAGTCTCCCCCTACTTGAGTTCCTGTGCCAGCTTTGCTCAGGTTACAATATCATGTATTGTTTAAAACTAGCTCATTAAAGGAAAAACTGTCTCCAGGAGCGTATGAGCCAGGTTGAAGAGGAGAAGAATGATTCCTTAATTGGTCAATTGTGCAAAAAAAATGTAAAATTGTGTAACCTGTATCTCTGTAGAATTTTCTCTTTGCAAGAGTGCCACAAAACTCCTTTCTATTATCTCAGACGCCTAGGGCTGTCCAGGCAGTGTTTGTCTTTTACCCGACAGCGGGTGTGAAGTGAGGTTACCACACAGCTGATGCTGACTTCTCTAAGTGCTGATGAAATATAGATGTTGAAGTCTGGACCGCTCAATGTTTCATCTCTCTTGGTGATACCATAAGGAAGCCATTAATAGTGTCAAAGAGCATTAGTTCTACAAAAAGAAGATAACTGGATGTAAGAGAATGACTGGCAGCACCTGCTTGGAATCAACTAGCCGTCCCTCAAGTATTAAGAAGAGAAGTTTGTCCCCCGCTGCGCATGTTCGACCACTTCTTTTTCCTCATATGTATGCGAGGTCACTTCAAGATGGTCATTTCTCCCTGCGCTGCCTTTGTCAGTGTGCAGAGGCCCTGCAATATGCATAATCACAAACAGCAGGACCATCTGTTGTTGCCTTGTTGACTTACCTACGTGCAACCTTTTTAGTGTTGGTTTTCATGTATCAGTCTGATGTAGCACCATATTTACAATATGCTAATTGGTTAATGAAATCCTGTTTGAGAACCTTTGCATATGTTATGAAGCCGGTGCTATGTGTTACGCTAGTGTTTTCAGCATTAGAGCCGCAGGAATAGGCGCGCATTGAGAAGTTTTGCTGTAGCCATCTGTTGGCGGTATATTCCACCAGCGCAGATTGATGACCTTAACCTTTATTCAGTCAATTGGCTTTTCCATTTCTTCAGAGTAAGTGTCCGTAATAGGTCACTTTGTTCTGCCTTATTACGAAACATGCAATTTATAGGAACTGTGCTTGAATGCAACAGTTTTATTCTAACTAAAATAACAAACACAGAGTGATTTGTTTCTCTTCTAGAACCAGAGCCAGACCCCAGATAAAACATTCCCTGTTGTCCCAGCCACGTGCCCTCACAAGGTAAGTCACTGTCTTGCTAATGGCCTCTGCTTATTAGAGGCATTGTATTTGCACTATGTGATAAAGCTGTTGCAGTATGCTGCACCTCTGTAAAGCACTGGTTCTCAACTGTTCTAATACACACACAGAAGGGGAAAACAATGCGAAAATGTGTCTTTTGTTTGACATCAAAGGCTGCGTGTTTTTTTGTCTTGATGCTATGCTCTCAAACTGTAGAGCCATGGTTTAACTACTAGTTTGTATAAATAAAGTACACATACGTGATGCATAAATTCACTTGTTGCTTTTATGATCGATTGATAGATTGATATGAAATTTATTTTATTTGGATATTCATTTTGAGCTGCTAAAGAATACAAGTAACTGTTATTAAATTATTAGTGTCTTGAAAGATTAAAATTAAGATGATGGCAAAGGTAATGCAAATGTAAAACTGAGCTTGCACAATTAAATATCCAATATCGATATACAACATCAAATATTCACTGACACAGATCTGATATGTCTATGTATTGTGCATCCCTAAATTCGGCTTCTCAGTTCCTGGCTTTATTAATAAACATTAGCAAGTTAATAGATGTTGATGGTTTGATTGTGGTACTGTGTTGGTTCCCCACTTGGTTTGTGTCCTAAAAGCAAATCCAGTTGAGAACTACTGCTGTAAATAATATATACATTGGTGCCCATGCATCATCATGGACTTTTTTTTTTTTTTTTTTAATCTGCTAGATAATCTTATTCTGTGAATATTTCAAAATGCATTTTATTTATTTATTTTGCTTGAATACGTTGAAATAGAACAAAATTTCCTTTTCTCTACACCGCCATGTACCAGAGCAAGGAGGCATGACAGCAGATATTTCCTTTTTATTGTGTCTTATCTCAGGTTGGAAACAAGGCCCTGAATTAAACCGTAATATTGCTACAAGATGTCGAATTATCTGCGATTTCATGCTTTTTGGGTTCAGTATTTACCAAAACAGTGACAAGAATCAGTCGTATTCTTTGTGTAGATGAACCTCAGCTGCCTCGGCTTTTGAGCAGTTTTTCACGCGGCCTGTGTGAGAAACGCAATAATGTGTTATATTGCCAAACCTCACACCATTGTCAGTCCGCTAACCCCAAATGTGCCAAAGTGCTCATATCCTTTTCTGGTTGACTGGGCAGGTCAAGAGTAAAGACCCCACAAAAAAAGTCAGTCAAAGGCAGGCATTGGCACATCTGACAGCCTGTCAGCAAGTGGTCCAATTCAGGAACCCCTAATATACCAAATGCCATCAAAAGTGACTTGAAGCTGCAAGAGAAAGCTGCAAAATATTTATACAAATCACCCCGGTGCTCATTGTGAGATGTATGAAAAGGCAATCAGCTTTGTCCTGAACCTCTCGACACACAACAGGGCTCTAATTGCCGACCCGTCCTTCACACGAGCCTGCGCGCTTCACCCCTGTCGAGATCACCTCTAATAACACGTTCTATACAATGCTGATGCGCTCGAACTCACCTGCTCAACACCCAGGCTGCAGCGTTTTGTCCTTGAAATATGGAGAGCGTTGCAATTCCCATGTTGCTGTCAGCTCTCCTTGAAACAGCTGATCTGGATGGAGGTAATGAAGGGATGCCACCGATTTGTGATGGCGTTAACGTTTCCCCACGACCAGCAGAACATAATCTCTGTCTCGTCGCTTCCCATTAGTGCCTGTGATCTGCACAAACCAATATGCAAAGAAAGCAATGGAGCAGTGGAGTAATTTGGCGTGTCACTCAGCTCCGAATGAAAGTATAATGGCTAAACGGTTAGATATGATTTCTATAATAGGAATGTCGTACTGTGTGGCACTAAGACCGTTCCTATTTTCTTTGCTCGTATTGTATGCATTCACAATGAAAGGGAGCTAATGAACAGAGCTTTTAAAAGCTCCGTGATTAAATGGAAAGGAGAGGGGAAGAGAAGGATGGCGGGAGAACGAGAGAGAGCGAAGCCGAGGGGGGTGGAGAGAACACTAAGTATACATAATTGCTGCTTGACACATTGGCCAAATTCTGCTGTGCCAGAATTGGAGTGAAGATGATTAACGGCTGTCCGTGTGGGTGGGCAACTCGGTCACCCAGGGCTTCTAGTTTCCATAGCAATTGTACTCCAAAGGCCATACTTTACATTGTGAGAGTCCCCGAGGCCTGAGCATTGTTAAATTCCCCAATAATATCTTACATTATGCGTTTGTCCTCTCAGCAGTAATTCATTCAAGCCACTGCGATTCACAATAGGTCAGTAGTGAAAGTGGAGAGAGTCCCAATTTCAGACTTCCTATCAGAACGTGAAGGAAGGCACACCTCAACGCTTAACGTTGATGAAGTGGCCCCGACTTGAGGAAAGTGATCATTTGTCTGACATTACAGCAGGCACGTCTGCTCTGCCAATCCAATGGATGACCCAGACGATATTCTGCAGGTATTTAAACGCCATTCATCAAGGCTTCGAGTTAACCCTAGCAGGCGCCGTATCGCAGAGCTTCCCCATCGAGCCGCCAAAGCAGATGGCAGATGGAGCGCAGAATTTGACCCTTCCCTCCCTGTGCGCGATGCATGCGGAACCCTGGCACGAGCTGCCTGATCTGGGCACGGTGCGACCAGCGTATCCCTCCGTGCAAACACAGATGCATATTCCATCTGCGGGAGGGAGGGAGGGGTGTCGTTGCTCTCTCCGTGATGTCACATCCTCCCTTTCCCCCCCCGTCTGAAATTGGACCTCGTGACCGCGCACTCCTCCACATCCTACTCGAAATGGTGTTTTGAACTCGGGGAAAGCGGTGGTGAATAAGCACATCTTAAAAATGATTCATGCTAGATAATAAATGGAAATCCCTCCAGCCATGCAACAACAGACTAGTCATGCAGCAATTAAGTTTCGTAGCATGCAAAACTCAAGGCGGCGTGCTCTGCATTCATGCGCCGTTCAGGAGGGAGTAGGCGTGATGCTGGAAGACAAGCAGCAAAATGCCCGAACCCATACCGCCGTCTCAGCGTGGTGCCTGGGGATGGTTTGGCGGACATCTTCAGACAAACATGTAGTAGAGCTGGAAAAACTCACAATCAGAAAGGTCAGTTGTGACCTCTGGGTGCAGGGCTATGCTGAGCCTGTCACTAGCAGGCACAGCATGTTCATGTCAAACAGAGAAAAGGTACACCGGCCATCCAACTCTCTGAGTCTGCCATGCGGCAGGTTGCGTGTGCATGCGACTGTGTTATGGATATTTATAGCTGTTTTGATTCATCAGTAGGGTCAGGAACCAAGGACAGGTTCTTATTCAGATTTTCTTCCCTATTTATAAAATACCAGGACAAAACGATGCTTGATTTAGTTTTCACACATACTTTTATTTTGATGTTTTTGTTTTGGCAAAAGTATTTTATAAAATAAATGAAGTACACTACCCTAAACATTTTGGGGTCAGTAAGATGTAGTAAGAAATTAATACTTGTATTCAGCAAGGATGCATTAAATTCATCAAAAGTCACAGTAAATACATTTATAGCCTAATGCTATAAAACATTTATTTGTCAAGTAATTTTTTTATGCAAATAGAAATGCAAGTTTTCTAATATTGATAATTCTTACATGAGAAGCAAATCATCATATTGGAATGATTTCTTAAGGATCATGTGACACTGAATACTGGAGTAATGATGCTGAAAATTCAGCTTTGATCACAGGAATAAATTATATTGAAAATATATTAAAATAGAAAACAATATTTGACAATATTACTGTTTCACTGTATTTCTGATCAATTAAATGAAGCCTTGATGAGCATAAGACACAACGAAACAAAACAAACATTCAAACAGTAGTATTTGTTGCCACAGTTATTATTTTTGTATATAATTAATGTTGACTCTAAAAAGACTGTGAAAGTCAACTGTAAACAATATTATTTATTATTGAAATTATCTTTTCGTTTGCCAATTAAATTGCACTTGTTTTTTCCTTAAATGTACAAAAAAAAAAAAAAAATCATTAATGGAACTGTTATCAGAACCAGAATTGTTAAATTCTTTACAATTTCCATCCCTAATCATCAGATGATCTGTTTGTCTTTCAAGGACTAGTTCGGGTAACATATCTATATTAATTTTTGTTCCAGAGAAGTGTTTGCGGTCCTCCATTCGGTTTATTTCGGTCCTGCTCTTGTCTGTAATTACAGAAGCAGTGTTAATGTGGTGTCTCTTTAATTGGCAGACATGTTGGTTTTTTACAGCCATATTAAAGTGGGGTCCCTGCACAGGGTACCGCATTTATAGACTTGCCCCTCACAAGGTCCTCTGGCTGTGGTTGACCCCACTAATGAAGAGATGAAAGAAATACTAACCTCTGGAATTACAGCTGTAAACCCATTCGGATTAGATGATTTATGGCATTAGAACAAGATTAATTTGTCTCATTTTTCATACACATTTCAATATTAATCAGTCATACTTAAAAGAAGGCAGAAACTAATTTTTTCCCCCCTTGTCACCACAAAGTGCATGGCTTTTTCTGAAACTGTGGCACGTTTCCTGCTCTTTTAGTTAAACCAATCAGGGATTTCGCCACATGCTGTCTAATCAATTAAGTCAAATGTGTGCGCAGCCCTTTGATATAGAATCATTTGTCAAATCAGTGGAGGTGTCAGAGTGCAGTTACCCAGGAGTCTGAGGCGCCTGACTCTCGTCCACCTGGAAATCTGCTCAGCGTTCGGATTGAGGCATTCCTGGTGTCCTCCATCCTGTTAATGGGGTGTCATTGTGCACGTTGGATTTAGTTCAGCTAGGGTGCAAAGGCTTTTTCCATGCATTAGCCTCTTGACTACATAGCTTAACCTCTTAATTTTTTGAAAGCTCTGCCCAGAGAAAGCTCGATATTATATAACAGAATGGCAGCCATTAGGATTCAAATGATTTGCTTTTTGCTGTTGCTTGGTTATTGCATTTAACGTTACACGATACAACAACCACGTTCAAGCCCAAACGTAATCTGGTTTTCTGCCATTATTGTGTAATTTGTGATCGGAAGTGAAAGAATCCCGAGTTCTTCAGGTGGAGGTAATCTGCTGATTGTGCTGTATGGGGAAGCAGCTTGGCACTGAGGGGTCATTTAGTTCATATACTGCGCTTTTTAATAATTCTCTCATGTTTCTTCGTTCTTATGGCTCTCAGAGGAACTCCTGGAGAAAACTTCAAACTTCACCTAATTTCCTCCTGAAGCGAGTCTAATTTAGAGCAGGCAAGATGTAAGAGATTCTTATTTTTGTGAGATAGAACTGGAAGCCTTCAAATAGAAATGTTTTGTTTAATTATCACATTTATTAGCTAAAGATATTTATGAATTTAAAGTCGCAATGTTCAAATCGGTCTTTATTCACACAGGGGTGTAAAGTACTTGAGTAATTATTTTATACTGAAATTGTTTTGGGAATTTGTACTTCACTTGAAGTATTGTACTTTTTTTTTCTTCACATTTACTAATTTTAACTAAGTACAAAGTTTTTTTTTTCATATTATAAGAATATATATATATATATATATATATATATATATATATATATATATATATATATATATATATATATATATATATATATATAATATATATAGAGAGAGAGAGAGAGAGAGAGATTATAATATACCCATGTATTCCAGTCTGATGTCTTTAGTATTCATGAGTATGTGTGCGTATTGTTTACATATAGTCATATTGGCAATGTCTAAAATAGCACACAGATTTAGTAGCATAAAATCTTATAAATACTTTATGTATATTATTTTGATATAAAAAAAAAATCATTTGTGTAGTTTTATTTTACTGTGATAAATATGAATGTACTCTAGTGTGATAAACAGTGCATTTAACCCCCCATTTTTTTTGTTGAATATTGACAAAATTATCCACAAATAATGTTTTTTTTTCACTCAAATCAATCAGATCAATGAGGCATATGATCAATAAGTTCCAAAAAGAAATACAAAACCTGTCCTAATTGAAATAAAACAAGTTGACAAAAAGATTGAATGCAATATTTGGTGATAATATAGCCTGATTTACAAGCAATTTTTAAAAGCCCAGGAACACCAAAGTTGTAACAGGGTTTTCAACACAGCGTAAGGGTTAAATAATTTTAACTCTATTAACTTTAAAAGCCAATGAAATTACTTCCAATTTAAAATATAAAGTGCAACATTGACACTTTTGAATTCATTTTTGATGCAGTACTTCAGTTTCTCAGTACTTTTAGCACCACTGCTTATCCACCTCATTATGAATCCGTCTTGTAATGTAAGCTGAGATTAGTGTGAGCCGTCTACTTTTTGTACTGTTTAAAGCGCTCTTGATGAAACACTCTTGATGTACCTCCATAGGAACCACTATATAAATGAGTTTCCAGCCACAAACAAAGTCTAGTTAAATTAAAAGAGGTGCATAGTATGAGCATAGTGAGCTGAATCAAAATGCAATTGAAGCGTAGGACATCAAGATAATGCTAGAGTGCTTTCAATCCCACGATTCTTATCTGATCTTCCATACTGATCAAAGCCATTCAACTCAAGTGCTAAATATTTCAGAAAGAATGAAAAACAGTGTGTGGCGACCACGTGACTCGTTTCTAGGCTCTAAAATGGCTCTTTCTCTGTATTTAATGTGCAAATAAGAGGTCTTCAGACAATGTTATCGCACTCCTGCTGCCAAGTGTCATGCAATTAATCAATCATTTGGATTCGTGATTTGTGCGGCTCCACATTTCCTAGAGTCCTGTTTTGACGAAGAAGCCAATCCTCATATTCGGGAAGAAACGGAAAAAGACATCTGGAGCCTTTATTGCACATGCTTTCCCCACATTTATGGTTATAAGGTATTCCCTATAACGCGGTATAATGATCCACCCGTGGAAGGTAGTCATTTTCCTGATGTAGGGTGAGATGCTAATGAGCCTGTGTCACAGGCACTAGGAGTGGTGCTGTATCTTTACAGTGGGTGGCTAAGCGCAGGGAGCATGGAAGAATCTCCCATAAGCTTAAAAGCAAATTAATGCCTCTCACCTTCACGCAACCTTTCCCTCCCTCTCCTCTTCATGCTATTATTCATTGGACTCTCACTGTCAAGTTTGGCAATAATTTGTATACTATTCTTAAATACGTTCCCATCCCCATTCCAAGAGGCGCCGGGGGGAATAGACAAGGGAATATTTAAAGGTGATTTTTTTCCAGATGATGAGTGAGTTTGGGTTAAAACAAGAATTTATGATTTCCTGAGACCCTCGGTCTGGTCCACAGATGGGAATCTTTGTTGGGGACGGGCTGGAGGGAATTGCGATGTATGATAATCATTAAACGGATGTAAGTACTCTGTGCAAAAAAACAAAAAAAAAAAACAGAAAAACAAAAAAACACTAACTATGAACTATGACAGCATTGCACTGACTGGAATTATAAACTGGCTCCAAATACTAATATATTCTGGGAAGACTTGCTGTTCAAACACACAATGAATAGTAAAACAATACAACTACCAGATGACCTCATTAGATGGTGCTCCTCCAATCCAGAGCTGCTGTTGCATTGATATCTGATTGTTAGCATCGCCCAATCAGAAGAGAGCTTGATAATAAGAGATTTACTTGTAGACTGTTCCCTAAAGGTCCATGTGGGGCTGTAGTTTACAGGTCTTGAAGCAGTCGGCTTGACACTCAATATAAACAAGCTCTGGAAGATTTCAGACTGAATCAAGCTCTAAAGATTTCTAGCACTGTTCACTGTGACAACATATGTTGCGTTTGATAGCCATAGCCAGAAAACAGTGAGAGGTCTGGAATAGAAATAATGTTAGGTTTGCTCCCTTGGCTGATGACATAGACTATATTTTGAGTCACGGGCCTGTTTTAATAGAGCATTTTTCATGTGCAGACATGTACTGTTTCTGGCGGTTACATTTTGTATCGTGTTTGTTCTCATACATTATTAATATCTAGTTAGTCATAAATATAAACAGTTTTTGTCAGGCCTGGAAAGCTGTCTGTCACTGATGTTAAGAAAAAATCATTATTCAGTCACCCTCATGTAATTCCCAACATTAATTACTTTCTTTTTTGTGTGGAATATTTTGTAGCATAATGTCCAAGCTGCTCTTTTCCATATATAATGAAGGTCAGGCCACCTTTCCACTTTTTCCGACATTCGCATATGATCGTTGCATTTGTTCTTTTGTGGCATTCGCACTGAACTTTCAAATTGGGTTTGAAGCAAAGTTACCCTCTGCTTATTGACCATGGTAAAATAAATGAATAATGAATGTATGACTATCTACACAAAACAAATGACCACCAATGAAAAATATAGTAATTTTTCTGGGGCTAAACAATGTAAATAATTATATAATAGTTTTAAAAAATATATTTTGGGCATGATTTTAAAGAAATAGTGTTTCAAGGTGCCATCGAACGTTTTTTTTACAAGATGTAATATAAGTCTAAGGTGTCCCTTAGGTGTTTTTTTTTTTATTAATTTTTTTAACTGCCGGCATCATGAACTATGATTCATGCTGCGGCCCCTTTAAATTCTCGTGCTCTCCGTCCCCGGAGCTCACGATTACCTTGAACAGCATAAACAAAGTTGACACAGCCAATATAACCCTCAAAATGGATCTTTACAAAGTGTTCGTCATGCAGCATGTCTAATCGCGTATAAGTACAGTGTTTATTTTGATGTTAACATTTGATTCTGAATGAGTTTGAGGCTGTGCTCCGTGGCTAACGGCTAATGCTACACTGTTGGGGAGATTTATAAAGAATGAAGTTGTGTTTATGAATTATACAGACTGCAAGTGTTTAAAAATGAAAATAGCGACGGCTCTTGTCTCCGTGAATACAGTAAGAAACGATGGTAATTTTAACCACATTTAACAGTACATTAGCAAAATGCTAACGAAACATTTAGAAAGACAATTTACAAATATTACTAAAAATATCATGATATCATGGATCATGTCAGTTATTATCGCTCCATCTGCCATTTTTCGCTATTGTTCTTGTTTGCTTACCTAGTCTGATGATTCAGCTGTGCACATCCAGACGTTCTGCCCTTGTGTAATGCCTTGAACATGGGCTGGCATATGCAAATATTGGGGGCGTACACCCCGACTGTTACGTAACAGTAGGTGTTATGTTGAAATTTGCATGTTCTTCTGAGGTCTTTTAAACAAATGAGATTTATATAAGAAGGAGGAAACAATGGAGTTTGAGACTCACTGTATGTCATTCCCATGTACTGAACTCTTGTTATTTAACTATGCCAAGATAAATTAAATTTTTAATTCTAGGGCACCTTTAAAGCCCCCTAGTCAATCATTTTACCCCTTAAAACTCATCTTTGATCACAAAAATTACATATTCAAATGTTTTTTCCTGTGGGGAAAAAAAAAAAAAAAAAATATATATATATATATATATATATATATATATATATATATATATATATATATATATATATATATATATATCCATGCCTTAAAATATCTGGAATGAAACTCTACACCCTTGCCTCATTTAGTATACGCAGATCAATGGATATGCAAATGAGCCCCACCTCCACTCGCTCGCACCAGCTCAGAGATCCACTCGGTCAACTTACTGAGGTAAACGCTGCATAATGGTATCGCTCTTTACAACATCAGACACATAACAGTAATTAATATGATTAGCCTTTTGCTTGACTATATCAAACAGCTAATAATGTGTTGCTAATGTTACACAAACCATGTTCCTGTTTGCTATGTTAGAGTGAGATAGCTGCTTTCTAACAATCAGTATCCTTACAAACACTTTGAACAACTTTGAAGAACGTCAGTATAGAAAGGCATATATTTCATCAGAACATTGTAATATACACCCATTATATTGCTAAATATACACGATTTTTCATATCAACAGAAAAATATACGGGAATAACCTGGCTTCTCTCGAGACTTCCCTGCTAGTTCACTGTTAATGATGTGCTAAAGCCCGCCGGCACGTTGACGTGATTGGTTACAAGCTATTTTGTGATGTCACAGACACCAGCGATTTTTTCACTGCATTTTTAAGGAGAAAATACTCAGCAATGGTGTTAACATATGAATTTGCACATGGTTTGTCTTAAAGCACATTAAAAACACGACAGAGACATATAAACAACATTAAAAACTTGATTTTCACCACAGGGGGACTTTAAAGAATAAAGCTTTAGTGCAAAAGCCTTGGTAATTTTCACCTCACATTTGTCGTTACTGTATATGTTTCAGGTTCAAATTGATTGAAATTCACATTGATTGTTCATCCACATGGATGTTTGTTTCTTTTCATCTAAATTTTGTGCACCCTCCTTGGGCTGTTTTGTTCTCTTTTTAGGTTCCAGTGAGTCATGTGGTGCTTGTAATGTTTTTTTAGTGGACACACTCTGCCTGCTGTAAAATGTTGATACCTCTTAGCTCTCAGGATATAAAGGAATATCCTCCAAAGTCAGGCTACATCACACAGCAAAAGCAAGTGCCAGGCCAGCAAAATACAAGCACATCAATCCCAGAACATTTTCAAAATATCAGATAGTGTCTGTAATACCCCTGCCATGTGCTTAGCGTTCCTAGAGTAGAAAATCCATATTGAAAGGCCAGTGTGGGAATCTTTTTATGAAGTGATTTGACTGCAAACACCATTTTTATGGCAGAATTTCTACTTTAATATTTTGTACGCCTTGATCCCTGTAGGTCTGTACCTCACCTTTTTGGTGAATCACAAACCAAAAAAGAAGCAGAAGAAAAAGAAAAGAGAGAAAATGTAGCTTACAAGTCACTTGCCCAGAAACTGTGATTTACAGTTTTTTTTTTTTTTTTTTTTTTTTTTTTTCCCTTTCAGGTTTTTATCCTCTCTTCCTGTCTTTTGTTCTCCTTTTTGTCCTGCCTTCTCTATAAAGCCTTTTACTTTATTTTAAATGTATTTATTTATTTTATTTTACTGTTTATTACTTTAGTTTTATTTCATTTTCATGTGAAGATAAAACACATGACCTTGTCTTTCTGTTTTCAGCTTTAGGAGTTGCAGTCTTGTCTCCCTGCTATTCACAGACAGTTTTTCACAAAGACTGTGTGCAATCAAAGCTCAAAATTCTCAGATAGGCTGCCCCTCTTTTGTCGTATTGAAAAGCCACTAGACAGGCTTTTCTTGACAACTGCAATTATGTTTTTTGTAGAAAAGAGCTCAAATTATAAGAAAAGACCTGTTCTGAGACCATGAATACTTGAAATGCGGCACATGGATAACTGTTATTGAGTTAATTAGTCTGGGCTTATTAGGATCTCCCCTTCAGTCTTTCTCTCTCTCTGTATAAATTACTTAAGTCCACCATGGGTATGCATCTATTTCCCTCAGTTTAAAATCAATCTTGACAATCAATAACCATTGCTATTAATGTTAGAGTAGGCAAAGCCAAGTCAATACCTTTAAGTGTATCAAAAGTGTAAATAAACACTTGAGAGGCTCATCTTAAATAAGTGGAAGTCGTTGCTCTTAAAAATGATGCTATTAAACTTAAGCATTTATGCATTCATAAAGATTTTTAATTGCCATTTACACACTTTATTTTTAATGTGTAGACATAGAGCATAAACACACATGGATTTTATGCAGTGAAATACCTAGTCTTATATATATATTCATTTGAAGAGTAAATATGAGATATTGCAAAGCCTAAATTTAATATTTGAAATAAAAGGGATTAGGTGATCCCTCATATGGAATCTTTTCAATAAGAATCACTGTCTATATTTGCACAACAAGGGGAAAAAAAAAGGTCCCAAATATCGCACCTGCAGGTTCACTGCGGTTGGTCATTGTATTTATGGAAATGCTTAGATCCATATGGTGTCCATATGCTTAAATATGATTCAAATGAAACCTGTGTGGGGTTCCCGCTGTGTTCACAAACTTATCCAGCATCATTAATCAGTGTCACCATCAGGTGTCTTGTTTGCCAGGCAAGGCCTAAGTGACAGTGATAAGTGATCCTCCACTTGTTCCAGCATGAGCTCTAATACAGTGGCTTTTCACATTATCAGCTGCGGACAAAGCCAGTGCCACTCCGAATGAATGGAAGTGTCAAGTCATTCAATAAAAGAACAATCCGAACCATTAACAATTTAAATGTAATGCTGAGGAAGCCAACATTGAAGGTTGATGCACATATTAGCTCCTTACTTTTCCCATCATCTGTCTGTCAAAGCTTCGCACTCGAACGACCTTCTGACTCTCTCTTTTCACATTGAGCTGCAATGACAGAAGCCAGGTGCGTGGTGAGACCACATGTAGACTGAGTTTTGACCTTCGGCCTGATGAGAGATTTCAGGAAGCGTAGAGGGTCGAGGGCACGGTTGTAGACTGATGGGCAGTTAAACATGGACTCCAAATGGGTTTTCTCATGAGTGCTAAAATATTACCTTGCCCTCAGCTGCCAGATCTTTTCCTGGCTTACCAAGTTCTCATTTTTTCTTCTATGAAAGCCTATCTTTTTTGTTTGATGATGACTTCACTTAATGTAAAACTAATGCATAGCATAAATATTGAAATTCTTTCATCAATAACTAGATCTTGTTTCATTTTTGACCTTCACGCTAATGCAATCAATGAGATCTGATTATTAAGTTAACTCTGAAAAAATGTAACTGAAGATGTCCTTCAACCCCACCTGCATTCTAGGGATCGCTTTAGAAACTCGCTTTGAATTTGCTTGAAAGTACATGATTGAATTTTAATGCATAATTAAATCAAGCAGTAAATCAATTCATTCCCCTCTGAAAATGGGTATTCAACAGTCCCAAGCATCAGAAGCCAATTATGATGAAGTTATTATCACAGAATCATATAATGGCACAAAATGACTGCATTGGCACCAAATCCTTGCTCGGCGCTCATCAATAGTCCAGAAAGCAAAATTGCAGGTACAACACCTAGTGTGTGTTGCTACACATGCTTTCTATCTGTTTCACTAAAATAAAGGTGGCAGTTTACCCACACAAATCCTCTGGGGGGGACTTAGACTGCTCTCTTGATGAAGAACCAGATCAAACTGGTCTAATTTCCTAAATGAATCCTCTAGAACTATTACCAGTGAGCCCAGCCTCTGCATAATGTGATGAGCAAAGGGAACATTGATGAACTTTTTTAATTATTACGCCGCTTGGGAATTTGACATACCAGTTCGGGGATCCACACCGTCAGGCCTTGCGCTGTTTTTCAGCTCCTTTTTAATTCACCCAATTTGTCGGTCCAAATGAAACACTGAAAGGTTAGAGTGTGGAGTAATTAACAGCACCGGGCCTAATGAAATCAGGAGGGGATGGTGTGTACCACGAGGATCAATACAGGTCTTTAAGTGTGAGTTGGGTAGGAATTGTTCAGGGAAATAAGGACCACTTAATAGTAATAAGTTGATGAAAAGGCAACAAGCCTGCATGTGCTAAATGAGAATCCACTGGAACACAGATAGAGGTGTCACTCTGAGGTGGCAAGGTATCGAACTGCAATCGTGTGGTGACGTGTTGAGCTACGCTAGCATGTTCTCAGCTAATCAACTGAGATGGATGCACCGTGCTTTGGGTTTTAAACAGATGAAGAATGAAACTGCCGAAGGCCGGCGTGTTTCTTGATCTTATAATATGTGACTAATATGCAAAATAATTTTTTTTGTGTGTTTGCCCGAGTAGTGGAGGAACAGATGCTAGCTGTAAATATGTGCAGCTTTCCTCACATTCCTGAAGCAAGAAGAAGTATTAATCACATGAATACTTCCACTTTAAACTCCTGCTGTCTCAGACATTAATGAGCAGCACGGGATTGATAATTCCACATCTTGCGCACAATTTTCCCATAAAGGGAGAGAAATCTGTGCTGGCGATTTGCCACAACACACTTAGCAAAGCTGGGCAGAGATGACCTTTAAAAGTGTGAGGAAAACATCCTTAAACGCAATGTGAAATGATAAACGGGAGGCTGGGGCTAGTTGTCACAGTGTTTACTCCATCCATCCATCCATCCATCCATGCATCTATCTATCTATCTATCTATCTATCTATCTATCTATCTATCTATCTATCTATCTATCTATCTATCTATCTATCTATCTATCTATCTATCTATCTATCTATCTATCTATCTATCTATCTATCTATCTATCTATCTATCTATCGTTTTCGATATGTCTGTCTAGTTGATTGTGCCATCCATCCATCCATCCATCCATCCGTCCATCCATCCATCCATCCACCCATCCATCCATCCATCCATCCATCCATCCATCCATCCATCCATCCATCCATCCATCCATCCATCCATCCATCCATCCATCCATCCATCCATCCATCCATCCATCCATCCATCTCATTGTTTTATAATTTACAATTTTGTATTGGTTATTGATATTGGATATTTGTGCTAACATCATTTAGGCTGATCAAGTGAGGCAATTATTTAGCATATTGAACATGAACTGTGCAAAATTCTTAGGCCACCATTAGATGTTGTTTTAGCAATGATATAATGATCATATATAATTATTTCTCAGTCTCTTTATTAGAATATAAACATAAAATGTAGGCAGTGTTAAAAAACAGAAAATAAATCAGAAAAAAACATCTTTTAGAGGTTAAAGTGGCAAATATTTATTGACCTCCCCTTACACTTGAGCAATAGCAGGAACTGGCTCTCTTAAACCTTAATGGAACGGAAAAGGATTGTAAGGCCAACATCTGATGAGAAAATTTCTCAGAGTTTCATTTCTGAGAAAAAGGAAAAAAGTCCAGGAGGTCACACTAAATACTGATTTTGGCTTAAAGAAACAATTTTGTTCAGATTTTTTTTTTAATGTACATTTTGTGTACATATTTCCTGTATTTTCTATTTGTATCACAATGAAGATACTGAAAACTAAATATGGATGGTCATTAAAACATTGCTAAAACAGCAAAGCTGGTGTTGGCCTAAGACTTTTGCAGAGTACTGTATATCTAGACATAATATTTTTCAAAATTTGGGAAGTCTAGGATTGCCTTAATGCTCAACGCTATTAAACATGTTGTGAAGAAACGTTTGAAACCCTTCACAGAACACTCACACACTTTGAAAGAAGTGCCTATCATCTGTCATACTTGTGAGATGGGAGTGAAATTGGCTTATGGTCTTTATAAGCTAAACTTTTTACATTATTGCGATATACACGATACTCCCTAATTTTATATCGTCAACAAAGATATCATGATAATGTCACTAATCACCCTGTATCGTGCAGCCCTACTTGATTGTTAGCAAAGTGCTTTATGCAAATAGAAAGGGTGATGAGATTGCTGGGATTGGTGAAATGCCTTGAACTTCCCCTTCAGATGGTTTCTACATAATTGCAACTGAGGTAGAAACCGTCATGTGATACAGAGTGTCAAACAGTTCCCCCCATTAGTACGCAAATGCCCAATTACTGTTTATAATGTTGCTATGTTTGGAGGTGGGCATATGCTTCAACTATACGTGTCTGTGCGTGTGGGTGGTTGTGCACATGCCTCGGTGGAACAAGGTGCAGTGAGATATTACACATCGAAAGCTGTGTTGTATTTCACCAAATACAGGCACATAAACAAGCCTCCCTGGGCAACTGTCTGATGACAGGTCACGTGATCCTTTCACCTCCACTTAACAGCTGAGGTGGAGGTCCAAGGCCTGCCAGACAGTTCTGCACGGCTGAGGTACTACGACAGCTTGTGCTTGACCGTCCTGTCACTGTTTTAGCACATTACATGGCACTTCCTGCCAAGGAGCCCCCAGTCATGAGAGAAGCTATTTGAAGCATTGGATTCAGCAAGAGAACACTGTTCCTCAGACTCCATCGCTGTTTAGACTGAAGACAGTAAAAGACTTCATTGAGACAGAGACGAGAATTTTAGACTTTTAGGTATCTTCTTAGAACTGGTTTTAGAACAGTAGAGTACTGAATGTGATGTTTTTATTATTACATTATTTGGGTCAGAAATTTAATTGCAAGCAAAAATCAACATTGATGAGTGGTGAAACTTGCCAGCATGAGTAAAAATTGGCTCATGGTCTTTTTTGTAAGATTTATTTTTGGCGTTTTCGCCTTTGTATTGATAGGACAGTAAGCGAAGTGGGAGAGAGAGAGAGGGGGATGAGATCGGGAAAGGTCCGCGAGCCAGCACTCGAAGTCAGGTCGACCAAAGCGCAATGGCGCTATATGCCGAAGCTCAATGGCGCTATATGCCGAAGCTCAATGGCGCTATATGCCGAAGCGCTGCCCACAAGGCTATTGGATGCTTATGGCCTTTTTAAGTGAAACCAACTTTATTGCGATAGACATAGTAGTTCCTTAATTTTATATTGTCAGCAAAGATATCACGATAATGTCACTAATATTTGATGTATCGCCCAATAACTGGCCACTGCATGTTTCAGAATGAAGCCCAGGAGCTCATAATCCGGTGTATGAGAATCTTTTATAAATCTGTTGTCAACATAAGATAAGCTTTAAGGTCTCCCTGTGGTTTTCTTTCTTTCTTGTTCTTTCTGATCACATGGCTGTTTGAGTAACAGATATGTACATATTTATTCAAATAAAACATGAATCAGTTTTCTGTTTAGTGAATTACAAATAGTGATTGGTAATTTAATATTTTGGAAGAAATATTTATTGAAAATGTCTTTAGCCGCATTGTATCCTTATTAATACTGCACTGTGGGATGTTGGAATAATTCTGGCCTCCAATGTAATGATATTACGATGTTATGGTATTATATATGATGATGGTACTAGATTTTTCCAGCCATCTTTTTTCTTTTTTTTTTTCTTTCTTCAGATGGAATCGATGTGAAAATATTTCTATCAAAGTAACAGCAGCCCTCTGTCTCAGTTTGTTCAGTCCTAAGGGCAAAACGAAGAGTTCTTTGTCTTTGCTGAGGCATGTGCTTGGCTGCAAACAAGCAATATATTTTAGCTTTATGGAAGGTGTGAACACTGTGGAGCATCATTCTTCAAAGCCAGGCAGACCAGGGTGACTGTTGAAGAAGGTTATGCTCATCGTAGGTTTCGTCCTACATTCCAGGCCACTTTGACATAAATGTGAATTTCCTCTTTTTTTTTTTTTGGTCAAAGTGTTTTATAGAGACATAAGCTTTAAAGCAGTGCTGGGATTTGACCTCCCTGGGGTGTGAGCTTAGTCCAGCTATCAACAGTTCAGTTCCAGCCTAGTGGTGGGTCTGAAATTAGCCCATAATAGCACCTCAACATGCCAGATCCACTGAGACAGGTTTGGGATAGAGAGCGATTGAAGGACAACACTAAACAAGTAGTCCACTGAGGATTGAGAGCCCAAAGTGAATGTTTCCTTCTCATCACAGACATCACAAGAGGGCTGTGACCCCAGCAAGGACATCTTAAACAACAGCACTGCGCCGCAAGGCTCAAGTACTTAAAACACCTCAAACATATGGCTTGCTAAACGAGCGCACTTGCGATGTTTATTCATGTACTGCCAGAATACTAAATGAAGGAATGAGAAGCCAAAAGGATGCTGATTTTATATGAATGAGCATTAATTTGAGAAACTATTGCGCAGGATCCTTGGCTGTGAATATATTAAGGCTGAATAAAAACATTGATGTCTCGATTTTAATGTTTTTTTTGTTTGTTTTTTTTTTTTTCTTTAACCAATATCGAATCTTAAATCCCAAGAATCAGTTTTTAGTCTGTGCTGTTTCCAGTTGATGAGTGCACAGAACATTGTGGCACACCTTCCATTCAATAAATCGCAATAAGCTTTTGATATGAAACAAAGTCTCAGATTTTAAATTCTGTCCATTTTATTATGATATTTAAACAATAAATACCGTTTTGGCGCTCCGTTTGTGGCATGACAGATCTCTGCTGCCGGATGTGAACTGATCATCTCTTCTGTTTCACTACTAGTTACAGCATGAAATAAACATGAATGAACATCAGAAGGTATGTTCAAAGATACAGTGCAACTTAACAAAATCCATCTAGTTTTTATGACAGCCCCCATTTAAATGTTTATATTAAAAAAAAAGAAAAAAAAAGTAGAAATTTAAGTTGTGTGTAATTTAAGTATCTGTGTTCAAATCAGTTTATTTTAACCTTCAACATTATAGTAGTGTAGTACCAATTGAGGGATTTTTTTTTTTCCTTTTAGAAAATTTGCCATGTACTGTTCCTGACATACAGTATATCCAAAGTAATCAATATCTTTATTGAATCAAATCGAACTGCAAGCTCGTGAATCTTGATTCTAATCTAATCGTTAAATTTGTATCAATATCCAGCCCTATTATGGCTTGTTTAATTGAATCTATAGAACAAAAATAAGTAATGCATCTGGGTGCAGTTATGACAGTGAAATTACAAAATGTGCAAATGTTTGAAATAGAAAACTGATGGTTTACTTGATCTACTTTTTTTCAATGACCTGTTCGACTGCAGAAGCTGTATATGAAGGCATTTCAAATGAACTCACAATTTGCATGATTTCAAGCAAAATTATATAATGAGTTTATCCCACAACAGACAATGTGGTTTTTACTCTGCAGGATGGCACGTATCCTCTTTATTATAGTTAACCAAAATGAAAAACATACATTTTACATTTCTTTTTTACTTAAAAGAAAATAAATGTAAACTGTAATGAATTAAAATATGAAAAAAAAAGAAAGAAAAATGACAAAAACTCAATAAAATTACTAAAACTTTTGCTAAAATTAAAATGGAAAAAAAAAAAAAAAAAAAAAAAAAAAAAAAAATATATATATATATATATATATATATATATATAAATAAAAACGAATAGTATCTCAAAGATAACAAAATAACACTCATGCATATCTATATATTTATTTGTTTAAAGGAAAAGGCGATTTCAAGGTTGAAATAAATTGGGATTCTGAGACGCAACACAATAAGCCCTGGTGTTTTAATCAATTATTAATCCAATATTTTAATGATCAGAAAGCTGGAGATGATCAAAGGCCTGGTTCATGCCTCTCTGCCATTGCTCACTGAGACACACTCCGGCTCTTTGAAGTGCTGCGCCAACAAATGCACTTATCTCCACATTTCCCTCACAGGCATACATGTGGAAGCCTTGTGAAAACACTGGCCCGGAGAGCCACTGCAAAGAGGCCAGGGTCATTGACCCGGCCTTTTGCCATAGATTAAAAATACAACAATTTATAACGTACACCTTTAGATCTATGCTGGCAGCTTGACTGAGAGAACTTGGATTCATTAAAATTTCATCATCATCTGCAAGAATTCAACATGACCATTGTGAATTTTTACACATTTTTTTGAAATATTCTTGAGATGTTGTCAATATTTCAATATATCATAGTCATTTTTTTAGTCAGTTTTACTGACTAAAAGGTACATTTACACGACAACAATGTACTAGAAACTAAAACGTTTTTCTTTTGCATTTTTCACATACAGATGACAATGTTTACAAAACAATCGCCGTTCACCGCGGAAATGCTGTATTCATCCCAGGCCAGCAGATGGCGATTTCGCTTTGTAAAGAAACACTACACACCAATAGACTGAACACGTAATACGTATGCGCCTGACATCACTGTTTTCACACATTCGCATTTTGTAGTTTACACGGAGAAAACGATAATGATATTGTTTTCAAAACTTGCACTTTGAATCCCTATTTCAAAAAGTGCATTTTCAGGCATCAGACACCCAAAAAGCTGTTGTCGTCTGAATATATAACCAAAACGTGTATTTTTTACCCCCATTTTTAGTTGAAAATGGTGTTGTGTAAACAGCCACTAAAATGCCATTTAAATAGGCTATAGCTGATGAAAATAACAGTTTAGTTCATAAGTAAAAAAAAAAAAATATATATATAATATATATATATATATATATATATATATATATATATATATATATATATATATAAGGCATGTGACGGTATCAAATTTTCATGTTGCGATTAATTGATGAAGCTTTTATCACGGTATACGGTATTATCGCGATATTAAAATAAGTTGCAAAACCATTTTTGTCATAATTTAACAGGTTTAAGAACTCTTTTTTTTAATAAAACAAAAACAACTCTGACTGAAATTTTTAAACAGATTAAAATGCAAAAGAATTAGGCTATAACAAACAACAGATAACACTTTATTCTATTTAATGCATTAACTAAGATTGAGCAATAGCTACATTTGTTACAGAAAGTGGGTTTTTTTTTTTGTTGTTGTTAATGTTAGTTTAGAAACACAACTGATTATTGTTAGTTGTATCTCAGGTCCATTAAATAAGTTATTTTGATTTTAGTAATGTTATTAAATAGTAACTAAGAAATTAACATCAATTAATAATAATTAATACTTTATAAGTATTTTTATTGTCAGTTTAGTGATAATGAATTAACATGTTAACTAATGAAGCTGTATGTTCTCAAAGTTTTACTGAACAATAACAAATAATCAGAACATTTCTAATCATTAGGGCATGTTGTAGTCCAGATTAAAATATAAAAATGTTTAGGTTTGAAAATAAATTACTTTTAAGTCGTTTTTAAGTATTCAGTATTTGGTGCTGTGATGAACAACACTGAGATTACAAAAAAATGAATGAAATTACTTTGTTTGCACGGTTTCCGTGGTAACCGCTGCACGCTGCTGTTCCATCAGCGCCCTCTGCTGTCAGAGAGTGAACGCGCACTTTCATTCAGCTCGTCTCCTTCACTCGTTCCGCCGTGTGCTTCTCGTGCACGTTGGGATTGTTTACATCTGAGCGCGTGTCCTTTTGACGCAGAATACAGCGGTGTTGTGCATTTTATACGATTGATGGGTAAAGTATTCTTAATTGCCTTATAAAAAATTAATAATTGGTAATAAATTATTATTTACGGTATTCTGAAGTGCCGACGATTACAATATCGTGCATATTCATTATCGCGATTTATCGCATTACCGAATATCGGCATATATTCAACATTGGATTAAATTAAATGTACCAAAATTTAACAAGAACAGTCCTTTGTGTGAAATAACATTATAATACAATAATTCTTTATGCTTTTATTATTTATTGTCTGTCTTTTAGCAGCACAACGTGACTTAGACATTCTGACCAGCACGTAACTTAGTTCAACACATTCATTAGTGCGTTTGCATCATCTTGTGCTCGTGATTTTTGTCAGTGATTTTCTTGACTGCATTAACACTGAACGTGACTTCAGTATCTGAAATATTATAGCACATTTCCTTCAAACATATGTTTCTGGTTTCAATCTTTTGTCAATTTCCATGCGCATTATACTCTCAATTAAATCTGAATAGTACATTTTGGTCATCCAGTGCAAGGGCAAAGCTCACATTAACTCTCAGCACATGCATCTCTCGCTAAAAAGGGCTCCCTGTAGTGAAAGCACAGTTCCATTCATGGTTTTAACCTAATGAGCTAATTAATTTGTTGATTATTATTTTCAGCCTCAAGATGGATTGTCGCACGGCACTGTTTGTCTCTTCGAACAACCACATGATTCAAGGGCAATAAATTCCCAAGCTGAGATATCTCAATGCCTTCTGATGAACCAATTCAATCTGTGACACGGCGAAGAGGTGTCTGGGAGACTTCCCTGGCAGCCTGACAGCCTGTCGATGACCTGTATTTATGGATGTGTGCAGTCTGCTTTTAGCGACACAAACCCAAGGCTTCATTGTGTTTGTCAAAGTAATTGTAAAGCAAATAGGATATATATATTTTTTTTCATGGTTTGGATAAATCAGCACGGGCAGATATTGGCCAAAGGAACAGGTTGTTAATGTCTGCAAATAATTGTTAACGAAATGCTTTTGTTGGGCATGAGATATAAATTTTTCCTCTGGTGACAGTAATGGTGAAATGGGGTTCGGCGGTAAATCAACTTGGTAAGGTATCGATATTTAAAAAAAACAAACAAAAAAAAAACTGTATAGGATAAGACAATGCAGTTTTTATTGATATACAATAGCTTGATGTTGCGAGTGCCTCTGAAAAAAAATAGCAAGGACATAGTGAGCTGTTGCAGTGAAAGTGTGGGATTCAAATTGTCCTAAATATGAGACATGCTCTAAATTATGCGCTTCAAACTTACTCATCAACAGTAATTATATAGGTTAACACACTTAACATAATATATATATAATATATACACTTAATATATATATACACATACACACACACATTGTATTTTAATTATTTTACTAGTGCTTAATTCAGGTACATTAATAGTTAACAGATAAGTCATATTTTTAAACTGTATTTTCATTGTTGAAGTTTAAAAGTCTGGGTGTGGACAAGGAGAAAACAGTGATTTTAACACCTACAAGGAGATTGAAAAGTATGAAAAAAATCAAAATAGAAAGGTAGTATTTTTTTTTTTAAGGTGGTTTTATTGATAGTTTGACAAAGAAAAAGGAATTTGTCCAAAATGATATGTATTTTTAAAAATATGCCTAAAGAACATAGTCTAAGAATCACCTCTCTCTCTCTCTATATATATATATATACCTCAGATATTTCTATAATATTGAGATTTAAAATATCAAATGAGCAGCAAAAGCATGTCATCTGTAGAGAATGTCATAAACATTTCAAATCTCTTCTGCCATTTACAACAGCACCATAAACCGCAGTACGAAGAAAAGTGTGTTAAACTTTGTGAAACCCAACTGTGAGAAGTCTTCTACAATGAAAAAAAGTGCTTTTGCAAGCTACATTTATCCATGGTGTCCCTTATAAAACAAAACTGAACTGATTTAGCCCACTAGAAATACTGAGATATGATTTTTGAGTGCATACTGCCCAGCCCTACTGTGAAAGCATTAGTTATTAATCAGTTTATGGGGCTAACCTCCACCAAGTGAGGCTTTATTCTTAGCCTACTTTCCAAATCGAATGGAATCATCTATCTAAAAACAAGAATGCGCTTTTTAAAGACCGTCTAGCACACGTTCCATATCGTTATTTTAGACACAGAATCTGGCCGTCCCATACCCGATGTGTTTTTTATCTTGGAGCTCAAATTATCCAATGATAGTTGGCTTGACGTGAAACGTTGTAGGAGCCGTTCAACTTATAACACTGCCAGAAGATATAATGTTGTGCTTGTTGAGATCTACATCTCGTTTTAAATGGGTATTCCAGAGGCCTCTCTGTAAATATTTCATTGCCTTGATGAATCTCAGTTGTTTTCCACGACAGAAGCAATTACGTCGGTGGCGTCTGAAGGGATGCTTTTCTCCGCCGTTGTCCCACGCTACATAGAGCGTCTCTGCAGCCACGTTGTCTGAAGCCTTGAAGACCTGACAGGCCACATCAGTCAGCCCGTCCCGAATGCTCGGCTAATGCGTCCGACCTCCGCTACAGATGCATGTGGGCTCTCTTCACTGTGTGATTTGTTGATTTGTTGACACAAATGCTTGGTTTCCGTGCACGAGCGGATCAAAAGACGCAACCGTCATTCTCACGTCCCATGGTCCTCTGCATCTCTTCATCACCGTTGCTACTTCGACATCACAATACTGCTTTTCTTTTCAATATCAAATTGCTCATTTATTATCCTCAAAACAAAGAAAACACAATCTGTGATTAAAAATTAACAACGTTATCTCTTCCTGAGCTATTACGGAGTCCCCCGGGAGAGAATGCTATTTTGCTGCCTTGCAGGCGTCTTTTGTTCTCGTTTTGGAGGCATGTCACTATTTATTGTTAATTTTTGATGCTTCATTTGATATGCAGTTCTCCCCGTGACATGCACGAAAGTCTTCATCTCTGTCAATGACTGCCTGTGAAGTCCTGATTCGAGGTTCACATAGAGCAGAGAATGTACTCCACCGCAAGCTCTGTCAACCTGCTAATGCTGTAATCATAGCTGACTGCAGACTCACTCTGCTCCACCACCCAAATCAATACGTAATCAGACACATCATGCAGAACCCATAGAAACAGTTTCACAGAGGTAAATACGTGTGATGTGGCTTATCAATACATACTGGTCTAATTTTGGAGTTGCGTCTCAACTCCGTAAACGTAGTCCAAAGTGAAAGTCATTGTTGAGCTTTTCTGTGATGGTCTTCGTAGCCTTGTTTAGCCGCGTCTGTCTAAAGCACATGTTGCTTTGTTATTGGACAATAATTGGAACAGAGGACAACTGTCCTCATTAACAGTCTTTGCCTAATCCCTTTAACCCTGCTGCCAAACTGTCTAAGCTATAGGAAAAGCTGCATTTACCTAGGGCAGTGGCCTTGACCTTCTCTCTTAAGACAAATTGAAGTCACATACAAGTTGCACTTGTTAAAAAAAAAGAAAAAACTGTGCCTGAAGTTGAAACATGTAGTGTATAATCAGTATATACACTCAAACAGAATTGAATCGTTACTTATGATGAAATTCTTGCAACAACACATCAAAAAAATCCCTTCTCTTTTGATGTAAACAAATACTTGCATGTTGCACAATATAATATTTATTTCATAATGGTTTTACTGTATTTTGGATCAAATGCTATTTTTTATAGTAATAAAAATCAGTTAGAAAACGCACACTACAATTAAAAAGTGATCAGCAGCAGGAGTCAGATTTCATTTATCATAAGAGTGAGGAGCTGACTGACAAGACGATGGCAGAAGATTTGATTTTAAAGCGAAATGTAAAAGCGCCTATTTGACAGTATTTTGGATTCAAACCCAGTGCTAACAGGGATCCTGCAAAGGATTAGTTGCGTTTTTTCTAGTTGTTGTGTTTTTCATTAAGAATAATAATGAACCCACAAGCAAATGTCGCCCCGAATCGACGCTAATTTAAAAAAGCAAAAGTAAAATGTGCACGGCCGCACAGGCATTCATAATGATGCATGTCTACTGGCATGGTGTGTTTTTAGTTCATTACTATGGAAGCTCAACTTCCATAGAAATTAATTGAAAACACTCGCTCTGCTCTGCACTGCCATGAATGCCTTTGCGGCCGTGCGCATTTTACTCGAATTAGTGATGAGGTGCAAAAGAGGCACTTAAGTTAAACTTGACTCAGACATGAGTTAAATCATAGCATGGTTTGCTACTCGGTAAGTTGACATTGACATTGTCATTCTAGAGTGTATTTGATTGGACATTGGCACTGTGCAGTCCAGGGTGAGTCATCAGTATTTCTGGTCTTTTTTTCCTCAGAAGAAATTGAGTCTGAATTTAAAAGCATAGATCTGAATTTTGTGAACATAAAAATTTAGAAAATATTTTTGGCCCTCAAAGTTGGGCTGAAAGCCACAGAAATTTGATTTCATGGAGTCTTTAATGTTTTAGTACTTTTAAAAATCCTGCACTTTGAATAGATCACACTCATTTCTCACCTCCTGTTTGCTTAAGATTTCAGGATAGTTAGAGTGTAATGATTTGAGTGCCTTGGCCATCACATACCTAATGAAGTGACAGCTGTTTTTCATCCGTTTTTTTTTTTTTGTTTTTTTTTTTTTTTGTTTTTTTTAATCAGCTCTTGTCAGAACTACAACATTTAACAAGCAATTTTCTGATTCTGCTCCATCAAAAGCAATTTATACTGAGCAAATGTCACTTACAAATGCCTGGTGAATCAGTGTTCTTTATGCAGAGACGGGGCTTTCGGCGGGGTTGGAGATTGTCTTTTTTTGTGTCTGAAGTGCTTGCCCCAGCACGGATGATCTTTTCATTATCATGAAGTGCTAACCCAGGGTCAGCGTGCACAAAGTTATGATTAGAGCGATCTGTAATCTTCGGCATTTAGTTAATTATGTTGCTCTCGAGGCAGCCATCCATGTCAACTTCAAATCCCTTGAAAACTGTTGCCATGTATTTTTTAAATCGTTTGAGGTGTAGTCATAACCTGCTGTCCCTGTGAGCGGCGGTACCATGAAAGCAATGTTCTTAAAACTAATCTCCGTTGTTCTAAATTCAATGTCATTACTCACATACTTCACTGAGCCCTTCGGCAACAAAATGCGAAACAAGACAAAGTGTTTTCACCTTCAGCTGATGAGAACATACAAGTCTGTCACTGACCTTTGCACTCGTTAGTTATTTGTCTCAGTAGCTGATATCTTTTTCTTTCTTTTTTTTCAGAATGTACCCCATTTATTCTTTTTACAAAAACATGTGGTTTTGTTTAGAACTCATGTAATGGTTCATTTGGTTGTTTTGTGGTTTTGTAGAACTTGGGTCAAAGCAAAGGGTTAAAACAACATCTCCTTGGTTTCAAAAACAAGCATATTCAGGTCTTAAATGTTCAGTTTATTTTTAGGGAGTAAGTGGAAGTTAGGGATGTGAGCCATGGCAAATAAACGTTTAGAAGGGCATTTTGTAACCGAGAAGTCGACTAGTCTAAGAAGATAGTGAAAAAACAGCCTGTACAAGTGATCCATATAAAATAGCCTTCTTAATTTATTAATCAGACAGTTAAATTCCATACTGAATTCCACTGGGTAAAAAAAAAAAAAAAAAAAAAAATATATATATATATATATATATATATATATATATATATATATTGATTATATATATATATATATATATATATATATGGATTATATACATGCACTGTGTATGTGACATGACAGGTGGCGAAATGCAAAATTTTGAGCGTCATTGTTTGTATGGAGCTGGTGTGCTGCTGGACACTAGCAACCAATTCTCTTGCCGTATGTTAATTTTTTGTTCTTCCTTTTCATTTGTTCATCATCTGTGCTTCATTTTCCAAGAATAATTCTTGCATTGTGTGTTTGTGCATTTTTTGGGCGGAGCAATGAAGTCAGGGAGGGGTGTGTTTGTTTGAGTTGATTTCAGATATCAACAGTCGCTTACTGCACCTTTAAGGGTATTCTATTTGTTGGGATATTGATATAGGATCTGTTGTTGTCAAGTAAGTTTCATTCATAGTTTTTTTTTTTTTTTTTCTTCTTCTCTTTAAACTAGTAAAATTTCATGGCATTGTTGCTCATAACCGGTAGTATAACAAGCACGCTTTAAATGTTATATGGCAGTTTGTCATAGAAGAAAACAGAAGGGTTCTGTGCAAATTCAATTACTGCCTCCCGTTTTTCTCTTCTGAGTGGCCATGAGTTACATGAAGAAGACAAATACATGCAATGCATGCAAGGTCTGAGATAAAATGAAATTATTTTCTTTCATAGATATACACTGTTCAAAATAATGTATTATTTATTTATTTTTTTTTAATTTAACATTAACATGTCAGCAATTTGAATGTAGCCTCTGTAAAAATACAAAGCAAAACATAATTGTGCAACAACAAAAAAAGTATTATCAATGTTGAGTAGTAGCAGCAGTGGTATCGTTTAGTCGAATATATTGCACATCCCAAGTAAAAATGAGGAGAGGCAGCTCATGTTTTTCAGCTGAACTTATTCGCAGATCTGTAGAGATGTCTGTTGGTGCCTTACTGGTTCATGAGCAGCAGCAAACGAGAAAATTAACCATAATGCTATTTCACGGTACTCCACTGTTGGAGATCACCCCTGCCTGGATCTACAGAGCCATGAAGATGGGAAGAGACTGCAGCAGCTCTTTGGGTCACTCCATGCGAGTGCTCACATATTTGTTAGCCTGTGAGAACATTTTATTAGCCCACTCTTCTTATGATGAGTATTCAAAGTATAGCTTCATTTTAAAAACATTTAGATAACATTTTTTTATATATGTGAAAATTTGGGGGTCACATACAGTACTCACCAAGGCTGCATTTTTTTTTTTTTACAATTCAAAATAACTGCTTCTAAATATATTTTATTGACTTGCATACACACACACACACACACACACACACACACACACACATCCAAGATGTTCATGTCTTTCTTTATTCAATGGAAAAGAAATTAATGTTTTTGAGGAAAACATTCCAGGATTTTTCTCCATATAGTGGACTTCAACAGTTGAAGGTCCAAATGTCAGTTTCATTACAACTTCAAAGGGCTCTACACATTTCCAGGCAAGGAATAAGGCTCACCTAGTGAAACGATCAGTCATTTTCTATTTAAAAAAAAAATAAATAATAATAATTAAAAAAAAAAAATATATATATATATATATATATATTATTTATTATTTATAAAAAATAAAAAAAAAAAATATATATATATATATATATATATATATATATATATATATATATATATATATATATATATATATATATATATATATATATATGTGTGTGTGTGTGTGTGTGTGTGTGTGTGTGTGTGTGTGTGTGTGTAGTGACGGCAAAGCTGAAATTTCTGCATCATTATTCCAGTCTTCAATGTCACATGATCCATCAGAAATCATTCTAATATGCTGATTTGCTTATATATATATATATATATATATATATATATATATATATTTTTTTTTATTTTTTTTTCAGGATTCTTTGTGAATTTTGTGAATTTTCTCTGACATTTGTAATTTGCTTTGCTGAATAATAGTAATATTTTTTTCTTTCAAAAAAGTGCACTTTATTTTATTCATTTGTTTGTTGTTTATTGTGTGTATTTATTCATTTATTTATTATATTATTAGCAGTAGTAGATTTTTTTTTATTATTTGCTTCATAGTGTTATTCTTCAAAATAAGCAAATGTCTACTAACCCTAAGCACACAGTATGGTGATAAAGTGGGCTGAATCCTGTTCCAGAAATCACAGCACCTGAGATCCCGTTTGTTAAACAGTGCACAGGGAATTAGGTTTTTCACAGCTTGTTTTTTATAGCCCCTATTAACCCTCTGTAAAGATGTGCAGCGTTTGCTTGTAAATCCCCAAAAAACGACTGTTTGTCAGTCACTCAGAATGCGGTTGGTGGGCCACAGATATCCGGCTGAAAGAAACAGGGTTGTTTCTGAATAACACTGATGTTGTGACTTTGCTTGGAAGAAAAGACATGGCGATGCACTGATCTGTGACTTCCCTCTGGAGCGGAGTGGCTGATGTTCTTCTTCCCTCTTCTTCATGTTAATATAAGCACCATCTAATTCTCTCACAGAGCAATCCAGCCCCATCTGCACATTGTCTGGGTCGCCACCGGCGAGGGGCTTTGGCAGGACTTGGCTTGCTACAGAACTTGGCTTATTTCTCCTCTTTTTTATCTCTATGCACATACTTTTGATGGTGATGTTTTATCCTGTTGGACAGGCTTTGTTTGGTCTTGGTATCTCCTCTAGCAGCTTGTGTTTGTTTTATGGATTTCTGGCATGGGTCTTTAAACAAGTGATAATGTTTCACAATACATACACACCTTAACCCATGTGGAGAGTGGGGAGAAGACTAATGTTTTCTTATGTTAAAGTGTAACTTTGCTGATTTTCAACCCGCAAACATGCAAAAATATGTGTACATTAGATGTACAAAAATATAGTCTGTATTGATCATATTCAAGAACAAACAGTTAAAGGATTAGTTCACTTTAGAATTAATATTTTCTGATAATTTACTCACCCTCATGACATCCAAGATGTTTATGTCTTTCTTTATTCAATGGAAAAGAAATTAATGTTTTTGAGGAAAACATTCCAGGATTTTTCTCCATATAGTGGACTTCAACAGTTGAAGGTCCAAATGTCAGTTTCATTACAACTTCAAAGGGCTCTACACATTTCCAGGCAAGGAATAAGGCTCACCTAGTGAAACGATCAGTCATTTTCTATTTAAAAAAAAATAAATAATAATAATTAAAAAAAAAAAATATATATATATATATATATTATTTATTAATTATAAAAAAAAAATATATAAATATATATATATATATATATATATATATATATATATATATATATATATATATATATATATATATATATATATATATATATATATATATATATATATATATATATATATATATATATATATATATATATATATATATATATATATATGCAGCTATGGACAAAAATTAAGAGACCACTTAACATTGATTTCTTAACTTGGAGTGGTCTCTTAATTTTTTTCCATAGCTGTATATATGTTTTTGAGCATTTGGGGTTAACATTATGTAATCATGTTGGAAAGGTCACGCGTTTTGTTTTGTTTTTTTAGAAAATGACAGATCATTTCCCTAGAGAACACCATTATTCCTAGTCTGGGATCGTGTAGAGCTCTTTGAAGCTGCACTGAAACTGACATTTGGACCTTCAATCTGTTGGTAACTGTTGAAGTCCACTATATGGAGACAAATCCTGGAATGTTTTCCTCAAAAACCTTTTTTTTTTTTTTTTCAACCGAAGTAAGAAGGACATAAACATCTTGAATGACATGGGGGTGAATAAATTATCAGGAAATTTTAACTCTGAACTGAACTAATCCTTAATGTTCTTGTCTCTTCTTCATTTGCTTCCTTTTTCATTTGCTTCTTGCAGTCCATTTAGGCTTGTAATAGAGAGTGGAGCCTTGTGGCTATAAATTCTCTTGAAA
Organism: Chanodichthys erythropterus; assembly: GCF_024489055.1. Classification (NCBI taxonomy): domain Eukaryota; kingdom Metazoa; phylum Chordata; class Actinopteri; order Cypriniformes; family Xenocyprididae; genus Chanodichthys; species Chanodichthys erythropterus. The sequence continues at coordinate 5,772,419 of NC_090221.1, read as the reverse complement.
TGTCCTTGACAGCTGTATTTAATCAATTATGACAGTAGATTCGGAATGAGCACAGCAATTAGAAGCATTAAAGTGATATTTGTGCACATTTCTGGACAGCTGACTGTTGTCATCTTTACAGCACTAAATTGCAATGAATTTCCCTTAAGGGGCATTATGATGATTCAAATCAGATCCTGATTAAGTATTCAGTAAAAAAAAAAAAAAGAGGAAAAAGAGGAAATAAGACCAGATAAAATGGCTTTCAACATTTCATAGGCAGTTAATGATAACTTGAAGCCATCTAATGAATACATAGCCTCTTTTGCCAAATGTAAGACATGTATGATACATGCTTTATTTAGCCTGTTAGTGTCAGTGATCATCATATGCATGTTAATTTACCTTCCAGAAGCAGCAAATAAACTGTTTTACAGATGCAAATCAAGCCAACTAATGAATACTTTGTTCTAAGCAGGACCATGAAAAGTTGAGCTTTTGCCTTATTGCGACTGTGTGGCCTTTGAATTATAGATAACGTAATTCCCCAGCGACAATCTGTTGTTCTGTCAGCTCAGATCAGAGATGAACCACCTAACATCACACTCAGAGGTCAGAAGCTGCTCTCTGCTGCAGAGTAGCGAATGCACACTGACTACCTCATAATTAAAGTGAGAAATTAACCTCAGAGAACCTCAGAGAATGAAACCATGGCTCATGACAATATAGCTACAGTGCTATATAACATTTCACAGCATTTTTGGATCAAAAACTCTGTCTTCATCATTTATAAATACTAAAAAAAAAAAAAAGTGAATTATCAACTTGAACAGTTAAGTAATATTGTTTCAGACAGTGTTGACAGATGCCTGTGGTGTGACATGATGTACTCCATCTAAAATAATTTTAATCAGCATTTTTCTTGTTCTTTTTATAATTAAAATTCATATAGTTTATGACTATTAAATAAAAAACTACATGGAATAATTGTACTTATCATTTTTAATTCATTTGTCACTCCGCAAGACCATTTAAACTGAACCATTGAAGCAAAAAGGTGACTAAAGTAGAGAAAAACCTTTTGAAAAAGGCTTTTCATTATAATTCATTTAAAGTGCCCTTATTATGCTGTTTTAAAAGGTTCTTAATTATGTTTTGGTGGTCTCCTACAATAGCTTTTCATGCATCCAAAAAAATAAAATAAAATAAAAAATTAATTTTCTCATAATATACATTGCATCATTACCTCTTTTCTCACAGTGTCAGAAACAGTTTGATAAAGGATTCAGTCTCTCTAAACCCCTCCTCTTCAAGAGCCTACTCTGCTCTGATTGGCCAGATGGCCCAGTTTGTTGGTTGGCTGCTTACAGCGCATGTCAGAAAGATATTTCCATATCTGAATTTCATCTGAAGAGGCTTGATACACAGTCATACGAATGGTAACTATGGTGTCGGTTTCATCGTATCAATTGGAGCCGCAGTCCTCATCCATTAGAAGTGCATGGAAAGTGGATCTGCAGTGCAGAAGACAGTGTCTTCTTGACATGACGAATCAAACTCTTCAAGCCCTCAGCTACAACTACACCCACCAATTGGGTTGTTTTAACCCAATAGTTGGGTTAAATGTTTGCTCAATGTGCTGGGCAGGTTTATTTAACTTAACTATTTTTTTAAAAAATGACTATATTTCTGGCTTAAAATGAACCCAAAATAGGTTGGAAATTAAAAATCAGACACAAAATTACTAGATGGAACAATAACAATCGAAAGGTGAACATTTATTAATAAGCTATTTAATACATGTTTATTGTTTAATTTTTATTCATTTAACTTGTTCATTTAATAAACATATTAATAAATAATTTCCAACATTCCAAGCAAACAATACAGTCATTTTTAAACAATATTTGGGTTAAATAAAACTGCCCAGGAGTTTGGGCAAACATTTAACCCACCTGCTGGATTTGTCCATTTTCAACCCAACTTGGGTTGTTTTTAACCCAGAATTGCTGTTTGATGGCATGTCAGTTGAGGCATTGTTTGTGGGCAGCCAATAAGACCATAGACTGGAATTATGCAATGATGTATTAAAAACCTACATAGGTTTGTAGCAGTAAGTGAGATGTCTGAGGAACTGTTACTACTATAGTTAGCTTGATACTCTATGTGACTTCTTTCTGTTGATTTCTCAGTTTTGAATATGCTTCTGAGGTGGCAGTAACACAGACTATAATGAACCTTCACAGCTTTGCATTCCGAATGCCAACTGTAAGGATTTAGTTTTGACAAGCTACCAATAGTCCTAAATGAAATGGTAAGCAGTTTGGAGATGTGTATTTTGTTTTTGGAAACACATGCTCTTTATTTGCGCCAAGATTTCTTTTTTTTTTTCTTTTTCCTGCTATTCCTTTTCTCTGCATTTTTACAATAAGGCCTTTATTTGTGTATCATAGTGACGGAAGAAAAGCATTTTAAAAAGGCTGGTTTAAATTCCCTAGAGCTCTTGAGCATGTGTTAATGATTAACTTTTGATTCTTGATTTCTTTGAACAATGCTTCAAGAATATAATAAAATATGTTCTGCATGTGTATTTTTTGTGTTTAATTCCAACAGTATTTTCTCAAATCCACGTTTAAGGTTTTAATAGAAACCATATGGAGCAATTTTACTGATAGTGCAATACAGTTGATGTATTTAGGTATCTATTATTTCCAGTCAAGTATGAATACTCATTGAAATGAAATACTCAAAATCGCATCAGAATCTCAGTATCATAGCTTTTTTTCTTTGCAGTAAATTTGACTTTGTGAATTCAATTGCTTTGCCTTTCATTTTGGTTATAATAATGTCACTGGCTATCCAAGGCATAAATGTGAAAAAGCAAATGAATTGATATTGGCATATTATAGTCTAATGTGATATTAGATGAAGAAGAAGATAAAGGTGCCCTGTTTTATAAGGACTCCTGTAAAGGCTGTGCTTGCCCATGGCCTCCTTCTTACCGCTAGCAAATTAAGAGACTGCAAAAAGGTCACCTTACATACCAATATCAGCCCCAAAGAGACAGAGGTTCTCCTCCTTTGAACAAGAAAATCTACATAGTGTTCCCAGATCTGCCTGGTTAAAACTACTTGATCCACATCCTCCTCCGCCGTCTAAATTGGGCCAGTGGGTCGAAAGCAGTGGAGAAAAAGAATCACTAGTTTGCATGACTGTGGGCAGTCTCTATCAATCAGAAACACAATGCTTAGAGGGAGAAACCGAGGCTCGAATACTCCGACACATTCTCCTGGCAGAGCAGCCGAGTAGAACCGGTGTCTCAAGTAGTGACAGGAACAGTTTTATTAAAATGGATCAAATGATACTTTGCCATTCTTGCTGACTGTCATCTCATAACTTTTTTGTTTATTTGATTTTGTTTATTCCTTCAAATGATACTTGGCAATATGATAACTAGCACCAGCACACTCCAGTCTAAAAATGTGTTTTTCAGGTAATCAAAAAAATGTGCATCATGTGCTAAAAACTCTATGTATGCATGTATGTACAGTATGTATGCGTCCGTTCTTTTTTATTCAAAAATGTAATGCTCAGAATATTTGATTAATCAAGTTATAACAGATATTTTAATATGATTTAATATGAAACAACCTGACTATTGTTACGGGTGGCTGGTAGAGAGATGAGGCAGATACGGATTTCCACGATAATAGAGACTTTACTTCAAACAATGGCAATGAACAACAGACAGACACCTTAACAAAACAGAGAACGGACGAGGAGTGAAGGGAGTGAGTGCAATATATGGGGAGTGCTGACAATAGAGTCCAGGTGCAGGTGATGAGTGACGATGAGGAACTGACGAGGGAAGTGAGTGCAGGTGTGGAGAACAGGAGGATTCTGGGAAATGGAGTCCAGGAAACAAAGGGATCTGTAACAGTACCTCCCCTCCCGGTAGGCGCGTCCTCGCGCCGTAGATGTAACAACCGGGAGGGGGGCGGGCGCCCTGGAGACCTCAAAGCCGGAGCAGGGGGAGGAGTAAACTGGAGTGGAGGTCTCCAGGGCAGGTCCAAAAACCATGGCGGGTCAGGAGCCGTGGGCAGCCATGGGGGTCAGGAGCCGTGGGCAGCCATGGGGGGTCAGGAGCCGTGGGCAGCCATGGGGGGTCAGGAGCCGTGGGCAGACATGGGGGTCAGGAGCCGTGGGCAGCCATGGGGGTCAGGAGCCGTGGGCAGCCATGGGGGGTCAGAGGCCGTGGGCAGCCATGGGGGGTCAGGAGCCGTGGGCAGCCATGGGGGGTCAGGGGCTGAAGGCAGCCATGGCGGGTCAGGGGCTGAAGGCAGCCATGGCGGGTCAGGTGCAGCGGGCAGCCATGGCGGGTCAGGTGCAGCGGGCAGACATGCAGCGGGAAGACATGGCGGGTCAGGTGCAGCGGGCAGACATGGCGGGTCAGGTGCAGCAGGCCGCCATGGCGGGTCAGGGACCGAAGGCTTGATGCCGTAGTGCCCAGGCGGCGCTGAAGGACCGGCGGGAGATGGCGGAACCAGCGGCTCCGCCGACCGAAGCGCAGCCGGTGCTCCAGAAGGCCGCAGTGTAAGCAGAAGGACAGCCAACAAAACGAACACCGGGGGGAGTGAGGAGGCCAACTGAATCCGAGGGACGGAGTGACGGAGCGGAGACGGAGGAGTGAAGTCAGAGGGGGAGGGCAGGCTGATGAATGACCAAGGTGTGAGTGGAGGCAGGATGGAGACTGGTGAAGCTGGAGGACTGATGGGCAACGGTGGAGCAGAGGGAGGTTGGAGCCGGGGTGAAGGTAATCGCCCAGAGGTCCGAGGTGGAGATCTGGGCGAGGGGGCTTGAGGTGGAGGTGCAGTATAGACATGACTTGGTGGAGGCGGGAGAGGGAGGCTGGGTGGGAAAACAGTCTTTGGGCTGGAGAGTTCAATCACAGAGACCATACTAGGAGCGGCTGGCTCGGCGGCGGCGGCTGGAGCGGCAGGCTCGGCGGCGGCGGCTGGAGCGGCTGGCTCGGCGGCGGCGGCTGGAGCGGCAGGCTCGGCGGCGGCGGCTGGAGCGCGGCAGGCTCGGCGGCGGCGGCTGGAGCTGAGGGGGCTCGGCGGCGGCGGCTGGAGCTGAGGGCTCGTAGGCGGCGGAGACTGGAGAACTTTGCTCGGCGGCGGAGACTGGAGAACTTTGCTCGGCGGCGGAGACTGGAGAACTTTGCTCGGCGGCGGAGACTGGAGAACTTTGCTCGGCGGCGGAGACTGGAGAACTTTGCTCGGCGGCGGAGACTGGAGAACTTTGCTCGGCGGCGGAGACTGGAGAACTTTGCTCGGCGGCGGAGACTGGAGAACTTTGCTCGGCGGCGGAGACTGGAGAACTTTGCTCGGCGGCGGAGACTGGAGAACTTTGCTCGGCGGCGGAGACTGGAGAACTTTGCTCGGCGGCGGAGACTGGAGAACTTTGCTCGGCGGCGGAGACTGGAGAACTTTGCTCGGCGGCGGAGACTGGAGAACTTTGCTCGGCGGCGGAGACTGGAGAACTTTGCTCGGCGGCGGAGACTGGAGAACTTTGCTCGGCGGCGGAGACTGGAAGAACTTTGCTCGGCGGCGGAGACTGGAGAACTTGGCTCGGCGGCGGAGACTGGAGAACTTGGCTCGGCGGCGGAGACTGGAGAACTTTGCTCGGCGGCGGAGACTGGAGAACTTTGCTCGGCGGCGGAGACTGGAGAACTTGGCTCGGCGGCGGAGACTGGAGAACTTGGCTCGGCGGCGGAGACTGGAGAACTTGGCTCGGCGGCGGAGACTGGAGAACTTGGCTCGGCGGCGGAGACTGGAGAACTTGGCTCGGCGGCGGAGACTGGAGAACTTGGCTCGGCGGCGGAGACTGGAGAACTTGGCTCGGAGGAGACTGGAGAACTTGGCTCGGAGGAGACTGGAGAACTTGGCTCGGAGGAGACTGGAGAACTTGGCTCGGAGGAGACTGGAGAACTTGGCTCGGAGGAGACTGGAGAACTTGGCTCGGCGGAGACTGGGGTTGAGTGCCATTTCATCCCCTCAAATACAATTAAAATCCCCACAGGCACTGGAGCTGGCTCTGTGGGGACTGGAGCTGGCTCTGGAGATACTGGAGCTGGCTCTGGAGATACTGGAGCTGGCTCTGGAGATACTGGAGCGGGCTCTGGAGATACTGGAGCGGGCTCTGGAGATACTGGAGCGGGCTCTGGAGATCCTGGAGCGGGCTCTGGAGATACTGGAGCGGGCTCTGGAGATACTGGAGCGGGCTCTGGAGATACTGGAGCGGGCTCTGGAGATACTGGAGCGGGCTCTGGAGATACTGGAGCGGGCTCTGGAGATACTGGAGCGGGCTCTGGAGATACTGGAGCGGGCTCTGGAGATACTGGAGCGGGCTCTGGAGACATTGGGGCCGCTTTCTTCCTCCTCCTCCGCTTACTGGGCCCCGTAGCGGAATAATGGTCCAGCCAGGGGCAGGCAGGGAGTTCGCTGGAGCGGTATGCGGAGGAAGCCGGAGGTTGACTGACTGGCCCGGCCAACCGTGTTTCTGGATGGACCGGACGACAACACTGATCCTGAACCTCTTCTACTAAGAAATTGGAGCCATTCAACCACAAAATTAAATTGATAGTGTCGCTTAAGGAGAAACAAAAAACAGGTTCATCAAAACGGATAGTGTCGTCATCCAATCCATCCAAAAACAAGGAGATCAACTGAGCATCAGGCCAGTCAGACAAGAAAGCAAGCTCCACGAACTCCTCCACATACCTCTCCAGCGAACGTCCTACCTGCAGGAGCCCGATAATGCGTTCGCTGGCTGTTAGGGTGAGAGGCGATGGAGGAGCTGGATCCAGGGAGCTGGGGAAAGTCTCCATTTTTTTGTTCGTGGAAAATCCGGTCGGTTTAGGTCCGTTCTTCTGTTACGGGTGGCTGGTAGAGAGATGAGGCAGATACGGATTTCCACGATAATAGAGACTTTACTTCAAACAATGGCAATGAACAACAGACAGACACCTTAACAAAACAGAGAACGGACGAGGAGTGAAGGGAGTGAGTGCAATATATGGGGAGTGCTGACAATAGAGTCCAGGTGCAGGTGATGAGTGACGATGAGGAACTGACGAGGGAAGTGAGTGCAGGTGTGGAGAACAGGAGGATTCTGGGAAATGGAGTCCAGGGAAACAAGGGATCTGTAACAACTATATTAGACTACACTAACAAAAGTCCTTTCTAAGCATCAGGTCAATAGAAAGTTGATACATAGTGATTTTTTTTTTTTTTTTTTTTTCCATAATTGTATTTTAGTATCTTCTAAATATTTCAGTATTTCCATTTTAATTTTACTTAAAGTCTTAGTCATTTATTTGTGTAAGATATGTAGATATGTGTAGATATTTTTAATCTCGAAAGGTTGCTTTGCGAACTATCTGAAATAAAATATTTTTATATATATATTTTTTATTTTATTTCAGTTAATGTTCATTTTATTGTTCATGTAATGAAATTGTTTTTTAATCGTTTTAGTTTTAGTTTCAGTTATAAAAATAACCATGCTTTTACGTAACAATGGTACAGAAAAGCATTAGGGCCAAGCAATAATAAAAAAATAAAACCATCTGGAGATTAAAGTTGTTCAATTTCGAGAAAAAAACATGTTAAATTTCAAGAAAGAAGTTGAAATAAAATGTTGAGAATAAACACGTTAAATTACGAGAAAAAAATAATTAAATTTCGAGAAAAAGGTCGACATAAAATGTAAAGATAAACTCATTAAATTACGAGAAAAAATGTGTTAAATTTCGAGAAAAAAGTTAAATTACGAGAACAAATTTGTTAAATTATGAGAAAAATGTAGTTAAATTTCGAGCAAAAAGTCGAGAAAATGTTAAGAATAAAGTCATTAAATTATGAGAAAAAAATTGTTAAATTACGAGAACAAATTTGTTAAATTATGAGAAAAATGTCTTTAAATTTTGAGAAAAAAGTAAAGATAAAATGTTGAGAATAAAGTCATTAAATTACTAGAAAAAGTCGATAGATTATGAAAACAAATTCATTAAATTATGAGAAAAAAAGTCATTAAATTTCGAGAACAAATTCGTTAAATTACGAGAATTTTTTTTTTTTTTCGAGAAAAAAGTTAAATTACGAGAACAAATTTGTTAAATTATGAGAAAAAATTTTGTTAAATTTCGAGAAAAAAGTTGAGATAAAATGTTGAGATAAAAGTCATTAAATTACTAGAAAAAGACAATAGATTATGAGAACAAATTCATTAAATTATGAGAAAAAATTTGTTAAATTACAAGAACAAATTCGTTAAATTACGAATTTGTTCTCATAATTTAACAACTTTTTTCTTGTAATTTAACAACTTTTTCTCATAATTTAATGAGTTTATTCTCAACATTTTATCTCGACTTTTTTCTCTAAATTTAACAACTTTTTTTCTCATAATTTAATGAATTTGTTCTCGTAATCTAACGACTTTTTCTAGTAATTTAATGACTTTATTCTCAACATTTTATCTCGACTTTTTTCTTGAAATTTAACGAGTTTTTTCTCGTAATTTAACGAGTTTATTCTCAACATTTTATTTAGACTTTTTCCTCAAAATTTAACACGTTTTTTTTTTTTGTTTTTTTTTTCGAAATTGAACAACTTTAATCTGCAGATGGTTTTATTTTTTTATTATTGCTTGGCCCTAATCCTCTTCCGTACAATGGCATGTTTTCAGTTCTTATAATGATTAAGGCGTTTTATAAAATATGTTTTTCATTTAATAGCACTTACAGCTGCAGCTCCAGAGCTATGATCTTGATGCACAGGAATGAATATTCAAAATGAAGTCTCCTGTTCCTTCTTGAAAGCCTGAAGCTATTACCTGCTCAGCTTGAATGCTTTGTGTTTGTGTGTGTGTATTTTAGCAGACGCAACGCCGCGTGACCTTTCACCTCCCAGACGGCTCTCAGGAGAGTTGCAGTGACAGCGGGCTTGGAGAGCAGGAGCCCAACAGCAGTGCCAGCACCACCCAGCCTCTGCCCTTGGGCTTCCCTCAGGAAGAGTACTATGAACAAACCTCACCGAACAGCCGCACTGAGGGTGACGGCAACTCCGACCCCGAGTCCAGTAAGTACTGACCGCTGTCCTTTACCAGCACATTTTCAGCAGCTGAGCAGGCAAAAGGCAGAGGAGGTCAAAACTGCGGGGGCCTCCAAGGTTGATGAACTGCTAAGCAGTGTTTTTACATTACGTATACACTTTTATTTATTATTATTTTATTTCTATAGCACATTCAGATGGTTATCACATATTTCTCAGGCCTGTACACTAATTCAAAATTTGAAGGTCAGTAATATTTTTTTAATGTTTTTAAAGAACAGTTTTGAACAGAAGTCTCTTATGCTCACCAAAGCTGAATTTATTTGATCACAACTGTTTTTATTTGAACATATTTTACAATGTAATTTATTCATGTGAAGGCAAAGCTGAATTTTCAGCATCATAGACCTTATTCAGAGCTGCTCCAAGACGAGTATAAAAGCGAGGCTGTGAGGGAGAGACTCGCCGTGTTTTCAATGGCATCTGCTGTAAAAAGCTGTATAAAGCTCCTAGATCGCTTATCATTTTTCACAGCTCATGTTGTCAGAAGTTGTAATGTTTATTAAAATTTCTTGGAAATATATTTCTGCAGTGTTTCATCAGCATAATAATCCGAAAACACCTTAAATAACAAATACAACCCACTAAAGAGATGCATGCCTATTCTTCACAGCCTTGCTTTCATTCACGTTAAAAATCAAAGATGGCGCTGCTGTGAATAAGGTCTTCAGTGCCACATCATGATCCTTCAGAAATCATTTTAATATGCTGATTTGCTGCTCAAGAAACATTTCTTACTTTTATCAAGTGTGAAAACAGTGACCTGCTTAACATTTCTGTGGAAACTGTTCCTTTTTTTTTTTTTCATTTGATGAATAGAGGGGCCAAATATCCAGCATTTGAAATTTTTTTGTAACATAAATTTCGGTAACACTTTAATATTGGGAACAATTCTCACTTTTAAGTTGCTTATTTTTAGCTTGCATATTGGCTGTTTATTAGTACTAATAAAGCACATACACTGTAAAAAAGAATTGTTGGTTTAACTTAAATAAAATACGTTACCTGCTTGCCTTAAAAACTCATTGAAAACAACGATTGGTTTAATCAATAGAAACTCAAAATATTATTTTGTCTGAATTATTGAAGCTGATATGACAAAAGAAAAATGTTGTGATAAATCATTAAAATAATTTTTTACAGTGTATTAAAGGGTCAGGAATCCCCAGAACACATTTTTTGTATTGGCTGCACATCATTGAAAACACTAAAGGTACTCATTCATTTTATTTATAATTTGAAATTAGTTATTTTTGCATTTTTCAGAGCGATTTCTGTCTTCCGGTTTGAAAAGCAAAGTCGGAGCAACGTCACAAAATCTGACGTCATCGTGTAGCTAATACCGGCAAGATCAGGAGTGCTGATTGGCTCCAGTATAGCCTGGTCGAACATGCTGACTTCAACAGTTTCTGCATTTATTCATGAGAAAAAGCACATTCATTCCAAACACTGCGCTGTAGTCTGCATAAGATTATAATTGCAGTACTATGCATGAGGAAGTATCCTCTGTCTCTTGTCATTCAGAGACATGGGTCGTTAGTGCTCCTTTCCTCCGTTTTCCTGTGACGCGACCAGAGCAGAGGTTTGGGTACATGTGGATTGTTTTGCTGTAATCCACCAGCACAAATGGAAAATATGTTCGCATGAGATCCCATTACAGCGGAGAATTCAAATGTCACAAACGTGCTATTCATTCACCTCTGCTTTCGAACATGCGAGCCGTGTGTATGTTTCCCTCAGCACAACTAGCACTAGTGTTGTTTGTATTTTGTCTGTGATGCGGTCAGAACTGGAGTTTGAATAAGAACACATGAAAAATACGATTGTTATGATATACACATGGAACGCGTATATGATCGGTTTCAGCGCGGAGCTCCTCAATGAGTTTAACAACAGTAGCCAAGTGGATTATAGATCATATACAGAAGAAAGTATCTGTGTTTAAAGTTTTTATGGACATATTTAACACATTCTCCTGCACCAAACATTAACCAGCACGGTCTTCTTCAAATTAAATATGTGCAAACTGGACACTGATACGTGTATCTGAACGCGATGACACGATTTTTTTGATGAACAAAAGCCTTAGAGAATGGACAAAAATGAAACTATGTCTTTATTCTTTCTGTGTTAAACTACGTGTCATTTATCGTGAGATTACAGCGCTCGTAAACGTAATGAACGTATTATTAGCCCTTTTAAATATTATTTTGCATTTCTCCCTTGTGCTTGGGAGTTTGTTGTCATTTTCTCCATGCTCATATATTAATATTCATCATTCTGTGTAATGAGTGTGTTGTAGGTCTGTGTTTCATTGGTTGATCTCTCCACTCTCCCCCCCCTCTACACTCCCACTTTTCCAGAGCTTTACACGCCCATGTTTTACAGAGTTTTTCCAGCTCAGAGGTGTGAACGACCAGGCAAAAACAGGGGGGTTTCATGACCCTTATTCATATACCCCTTATTTAATACCTTATTCTGCATGACTATATTCTACATTCATAAATCATACCCCAAACCTAAACTCAAACGCTACAACTACCTTACTAACTATTGATAAGCCAACCCGATCTCACGGCAATTCGTACGTATTTTACGAGGTGGCTAAATCGTATGAATTCATACGACCTCACTCGTACTAATTCATACGTTTTTTGCTAAATCGTATGTATTTTACGAGTTGACAAATTCGTATGAATTCATACGAATGACCTACCCCAAACCCCGCCCCTAAACCTAACCGTCAGTGGGGTTTAGACAAATCGTACGAATTCGCACAAGTGAGGTCGTATGAATTTATACGAAATAGCCACCTCGTAGAATAAGTACGAATTGGTCGTGAGATAGCGTTGAATAAGCAGTAAATTAAGAATTAATTGAGGCAAACATCATAGTTAGTAGTAAATATGTGTTCCCCATACCAAAGTGTTACCTAAATTTCTTTATACTCTTTTTTTTTTAGTGCCTCCATGATGAATGTAAGTATTCATTTCCTTCAAAAAAAAAAAAAAAAAAAAAAACTGACCTCAAACTTTTGAACTAGTGTATAAATGTATGTAAACATAACATAAATATCTATATAATATCCATATATCTGACTGTTCTATCTCTTTTCATTTTCTCAAAAACTACTCCATAACTACTCCATAAAAACTCTCCATTATGTTCTTACCTTGCGAGCGAGTCAGTAAAAGTTTTGAATTCCATTTATAACCATTCAAATATGTCCTTTCATTTATATCTCATCCAAAGAAATCTCTATTTTTCCACTATGTATATATGTTTCTGTCTTCTCTGAGGATTGGTTTACCATCTGCTCTAGTGCGAGAACAGAAATGTGTACAATTTATAGGGCACATTGCTGTTAAGTGAACATTAACGCTGCCCTCTGCATAGTGCTTTGCGGAGCAAATAATGCTTGTTTAGGGAGGGTGTTTATTTGCTCAAGTTGTTATTGTTTAATGAGGCGCAAAAGAGCTGGTTAGTATTTACTGCTGGGCTACTCTATATTGCACGGCCATTAGTATGACTGACCGGTCTTTGTGAACGTAAGCTCGGTCTTCTTCATCGTGCAGCATATAACACGGTCTTTGTGTTTGATTCTCACTGTAACCCTGGGATGTAAAGCCCTTGTATCTTGAATACCATAGGACGGTCCAGCGCGGCTGATGGATCCTTTGATTCCTGGGTTCATTTCAGCATCATCATCAGGAAACTGTGGGGGGGGACTCTGATCAACACAAATCTCTTCATCTCTTCCTGGCTTACACATCAATGATATCGGTAGATTACCATAACATTATTCATGTTGTTTGAGGCAAGAGAAGTTTGAAGAAAAAGCACTGTAGTGAAATAAATTGGCTTGCATACACCTGCAGATATCCTCTGTGTCTGGTCCATAAATGAGACAATAGTGTCTCTGAATGAAGCACAAATGTCTTTGCATTCTGCACTGCAGCAGAGCTGTGACACTCACAGTGTTGTGTAAGAATGAATGCATTTCTTCAGCTCTACTCCTGCCAAGCTATTTACATACACATGAGGGCCAGTCTTTGCTCTTAGATTAGCTGTTGTTGAACCGGCCTGCTGTCTATGTTAATTCAACCTGTTCTCTCAAACTGAGCTGTATTCATACATTTAAATCCCTATTTTTCATATTAATTTATACATCTGATAAACTGTATATACTATCATCTTACAATGCATACAAACATATCTTCATATAAAAAGCTTTGACAGCCTATTTTTTACATACATGCACACACACACACACACACACACACACACACACTGCTATCTACATTAAATTACTTAAGGAAGTGTTATTTTCATAATTAATATTCTGTTTAAATGAGCATTATTTTTCGGAATCAATAAGGATATTAGGATGACAGAATTAAAATAATTGCATATAAATTTGCACTAAACATTGTGCTAATAAAACTAAACAACTCTGTAATTGATACAAGTGAATTGAAAACTCGGTGATAAACAGCAGTATTCACAAACTAAATATTTATTACACTTCAAAAGATGTGAAATGCCTTATAGGAGTTTCAAGAACAACACTGAGTGATGAGTCAACTGAATCACTGAATTGATTTTGAGTCAGTTCATTAAAATCAACTGTACAGATGAACCAGATGAATCTGAATTCTGATGAGAGTGATTTTAAGGGATAGTTCACTCAAAAATTATAATTCTGTCATCAGTTACTCACTCCCAGGTCGTTCCAAACCCACACTGTAAAAAAAAACAAAAAAAAAACCTTCAAGTCTTCTGAAAAGACACCAATTTAATTTAATTATGATTTAATTTAGGCTTTTATTTGCATATAAACACTGATCAACAAATAAATAGAGCACATTAAATATAGTCGATGGGAGCTCAAACATTCTTTGTTGATTTGCGAGAACCAGTGATGTTTGTTCCTGCACATCAAGTACGCTTGAGCTTCCGTATACCTTATTTGACCTACCTTATAAGTTTTGTCAGAACCGATAGCCTCGTGGGCAGCACTACGACATTTAGCACAATTGTGCCTCCAGCGATCCGATTCCTGCCTCAAGGTCTTTTTCCAATCCCGTTCCTCTCTCTCCATCCCATGCTTTCCTATCTGATCTCTACACTGTCCAATACAGCATATATATATATATATATATATATATATATATATATATATATATATATATATATATATATATATAATTTTTTTTTTTTTTAAAGGTGTATTGAGATTTCTCGTCAAGGCGAAAAAAGTCTTGTGATGGTGTGAGGGTGAAATTAGGATATAATATGCCACCACCACGTTTACATTATGCTTCCACTGTCGTTTTGCTTTTTATAGACATAAAAAAAAACATTTAATTCAGTTGGATAACAGTCACTGCCGCTCCCTATTCACAGAGTACACGCGATCGTGAAAGTGAACATGAGGGTGCATTCAAACGCGATGTCAATACATTTTGAAAGTGGCTCCCTGATGCATGCAAATATCTCTCAATATGAAAGTTATTTTAGGCTGGGCTGTGTAGTTGTAAGCATCCCTCAGCTCTGTATCAAGCTTAAAGAAATATTTGGTCTCTATTTGCACTTTGAATATTTAGAGAGTGCTTTGATTATGGTTGCACTTATTGATTGCACTTAAGACTAAAAGAAGACTGTTATTTATTTTTATGGTAAAACTTTACGATAAGGTTTCATTAGTGAACGTTATTTAACTTTACATGAACTAAGGAAGAACAATACTTCTACACTATTTTAGTTAATGTTAATTTCAACATTTACTAATACTTTGTTAAAATCAAAAGTTGTATTTGTTAACATTACTTAATGCACTATCCTGAACTAACCATGAATTACTATTTTTATGTTTAACTAACATTAACAAAGATTAATAAATACTGTAGCAAAGATATTGCTCATTGTTGATGTTGGTTAATACATTAATGTTAATAAATGAGACCTTATTGTAAAGTTTTACCATTTTTATTTATACTCTTTTTATTTCTATAAACAATTTGTGGAAAGGAGTTCAGTTAGGAGGTCAAAAGTTGTAGAAGCTTATAAATCATGTACAGTAAGATCTGAAGAGACTTGTATGAAATTATACAGGAGAGAAGCCAGTCAGTTGAGTTTGCGGCAAAACGTTTTACAGTGCTTGAATATTGTTGTATTTTACTGCATATGATAATTCATACTCCGAAAGTAGAACTGAAATTACATTAATTACAAGATGATTAGTTAAAACATTTCAAATGCACCTGCAGATTATTTTTCTAATCATCTTTGAGGATTTCTTAAAAAGTGTGTAAAAATGTTGTCTCATGAACTCAGTCTCACGTCTTGTCTCGTGAGCTACCTGTCTCGTCACATCCCTGATATATATATATATATATATATATATATATATATATATATATATATATATATATATATATATATATATATATATATATATATATATATATATATATATATATAAAGAAATATCTCAGTTTCATTAAAAAATATCTCATTTGTATTTTAAGGTGTGTATTAATGACAAAATTTTAATTTCTGGATGAACTAACCCTTTAAGAGAGAGATTCTTGTAAAACATGTTTGATCAGTGCCTCAAAATGAAAATAGCATTTTGTCGCACCATTGCTACTTTTTGGAAAAGGTAATTTTTAGTACTCAGTAGGAAGTTAACAAGCAAAAGAACTTGTTATCCCTTATTAAGGAATATATTTTTGATGTTTGAAGTCTTATTTATGCTTGTATACAGCGGTCCACAATAACTTCATATCTGAAAATTACCTTGTATTATCTTTTTGTGTGTGTGTACTATTTATTTTTTACACTGAGAGATAACAACAGGCTGGATAATGGGCTGCTTCTGTGCATCATCCTGTAGAAAGAAACAAACTAGCAGTGATTTGCATATGCTAAGTGATTGCTCTGTGGCTCATTAATATTCTGCAATGGATGCATCTCCAGCTTCATAAAATCAGCCTTGTAAATGGGAGCACGACGTTCGTGTCATTTGGGAACTGGGTTAATTGGCAAAGTGGACATCTTTTTTTTTTTCTTTTTTTTTTTTTCAATAAATATGCAATAAAATATTCTTTTTTCCCTCTATCTGGAGGCTAAATTGCTCTCAGGTAATTCAGTTACAACAGACAACAAATGATAGCAAAAAAATACAAGAGGGAATTCTGAAGTCAATATTCTTATCGCACTGTTTTTCACTTCAACTTCATCCGTTCGAGAAAACCATTCTTTGTACACAAAATCTATCATTTATTCTATTGTCAAAGCACAAGCTGAAAAACCTGAAATCTTCCAAACTGACAGCTTCATGAATAAACATGAGCAATCCAACGCTGCTTAAAATGAAAAATACATCATGCACTTTTATCCCAAGATTATTTGCTGTTGTGCAAAAGCCAGATTGATAAAAAAAATCACTTCATTTCTTTATAATCAGCAGAAGAGTATGGTACGGAGGGTCGAGATGGCGTAAAGCAGAAGAGAAAAAGCTGACGTCGTCCCCTCGAGCATGGTGGGACCCCCAGTGTGTGTTCGACGAGGAAAGAAGTCAACCGTCTCATTCGGTTCCCATTTCCTAGCCCAAAAGTTCACTGATAAAAGCTGACACCGTGGTTGAGAGTTCAAAAAGAGAGATAGATCCCCTCTCTGTTGACAGACTCTGAGACTGTGAGAGGAGTGCATCGGAGGCGTAGGGAGCCCAAGACGGATTAGATATGGTTTTATCAATGAGCAGCAGGCAGCTGTAGCTGTGGCAATCGCTTATCTTGTCGTCTCAATTTGAAAAGAGTGAGAACAAGAGAGAGAGAGAGAGTAAGACGAAGGGGGATTGAGAGAAAGAACAGAGAGCACCAGTGGCAGACCCAGGGAAAAGGTGACGTGAAGCAGGTCTACGCACGAAAAGGTGGCGTGGCAAGGTCCTGCGTGTCATCTCGGTTTGAGTAATAGCAGGTGGAAAAGCAGAGGATACGGCCTTCTTATGACAATGTATTTCTCTGCTCCTTTTTTAAAACAGCATCTTTATTAGACCGCCCGCTTTTGAAATAAAGTTCATGTGACATTTATGTTACTGTTATTTATGAGGCAGGAGGCAATTCGTTTTATGGCTCCTTTTTGCTTTCCCTCCTCGGGCTCTCTTTATCAGACGGTCACCAGTATAGTTTGCTCATTTTCGCAACACTCTGCTCTGAGCGGCTCAAATTTGCCACGGCCTCTGGCCGATTGGCTAAAGACTCGTTTCTGCTGTTTGCCAAATTAGCATGGACGTTGCTGTCCCTCTGCCACCACCCTGTGCTTCCACCCTCCCGAACAGCTGGCGGAGGCAAAAGGGAACTTCTCATACAATTAACGTTTTTAAATCTTCACCGTCCCTTCAGGCGGTCAAACCTTTGTACTTAACATCAAACAGTATTATGCATTAAAGTGTGTGTTTGGGATCAGTGCCGCCATCGAATTCAGGTAGTTATGTCTTTGTCAAGCAAACAAACTCTGATCTTATTTTTTTTTTATTTTATTTTTTCTGGTTGTGAATGGATTATTTGGAAATATGATGTGTAATATATAATTATATTGTATCTTGCCCTGCTGAGTGTTGAGTCTCGTCTTTAAAAGAGGTGAATATTGTGCACTACAAAGCTAATTTGCCTTAATGGTGTGCTTCATGATTGCATGAGTCACATTGTTTCCTTCCTGATAAGTCAGATTAATTACATAAGGGTTATTTATAGATCTATACTCATGCAGCATTGCAGTGTGTGTTGATTTCCATATTTAATAACCCTCACAGACATTTTACTTGTGGAAAACCGGTAGCAATTGCATTATGTTTTGCATTTGTCCAAGTGACTAATGGAAAAGAGCAGCCAATGAAGATGCTTGGAAACAAGCTGTCTTCAATATTTGCTTTTGTTTACATTGTGTTATCTGAAATGGTCATTGATAAAAATTGTCCGATGGTGGGTGGGCTACCAAGATATCATCATTCTGCCCTTGTGAAAAATAAAATAAAATGTTTTTGAAAGAATTTTAATGCTCACTAAGGCTGCATTTGATCAAAAATACCATACAAATAGTAATGTTTTGAAATATATTTAAAAAAACTGTTTTCTATTTAAATATATTTTAAAATGTAACTAATTCTTGTGGTCCTGTGATCCGGTTTCAGCATCATTACTCCAGTTTTCAGTGTCACATGATCCTTCAGAAATCATTCTAATATACTGATTACTGCTCAAGAAATATTTCTTTCTGTTATCATCAATGTTGAAAACAATTACAATATTTTTATATATATATATATATATATATATATATATATATATATATATATATATATATATATATATATATATAGTACTAATATACTAATATTTTTGTAGAAATATATATGTTACAAAAGACTTTCTATTTAATGCATTTAATGCTATCACCTTTTGATCTATTTAATGCATCCTTGCTGAATAAAAAGTATTATTATAGTTATTATTATTTAAAATTATACTTACCCTGAACGTTTGAAGGGTACTGTAAAAAAAAAAATACTATTTACAAATGTTTTTATCATTATAATTACTATTATTATTATAATTATATTTTTCGTTAAAAACTTTTAATTTAAAGGGAAAAAAAAAATACTGAATGGATGCCAGAATGCCACATTCAAAGATTTGCTCCTAAATAAAACGTTCATCATATATGCAGATTAAAACGAATCATATATGCAGATTAATGAAGACAGATCATGGGTTTTCGTGAAGTTCATTTCGATTTTGAATGTAAAGATTTTCTCATGTGTCAGTCTAATACATTTAGTCTCAGGGAGTCTCCATTTTACCAGCTAAAAGCATGTTGCCGCCGTGTCATTAGTAAAGTATTAGTCATTGAGAGAGATTTCCTGATGTGAAGCATATGGCTGCATGTGACCAGCTTATGTCTTGCCTTTCTAAGATCTAATCTGGTGTAAAAAAAAATAAAAATAAATTCAAATGAACCAATCCATTTTATTAATGCTAAATATAATAAGATTACAGTTTTAACGATGTCTATACACTTTCAGAGTGAGAGCTTTAATGTATACACTTTTCCTAAGTGCATTCATGGGTCATTTTTGTTATTGTTTTCCAATGCAGTGTTTAGAACAGAAACATACATGGAATTGCTTTAGCCTAAGATATTAAATACTCTCTCTCTCTCTCTCTCTCTCTCTCTCTCTCTCTCTCTCTCACGCTTTCACTTTAGCAAAGCATAGCTGTTATTGCTGTTAGTGGTATAAACAGACGCTGGGTTGGCCTTTTCAGATAATCTCAAGCGGAACATGTAAAACAATTTTATAAACACTGCATAAGTGATGGGATGCTGTGTGAAATGCATTTTCATTCAATCAAATTAGGCTGCCTATTATTTTATTGAGCTATCGGTAGTGAATGTATTGCTAAATTAAACTAAGTTTTCCATTTCCCAATCATAATCCTCCCTGGGTTATTTATTTGGGTCAATGATGTGACGGGTAATTTTTCTGTCCAAAGGTCTTAATAATAATAATAATAATAAAAACAAAGATATGACATCCAAGATATACTCTTTTATTGGATCCAAAAGTTTTCAATTATATTTTGCTACATATGAAGATATAAAGGTATTTTAAGGATTTTGAAGTGTCAAAAGGTCATTCGGTTTAACCGTCCAAAGGCCAACACAGCCATTTCATTTGTGATTAAAATATCTTAAAATGAAATAAATGTATACAGTATATTTTTTATTCTGGCATAATTTTATAACATCATATATCAACATAGTGCAAAATGATATTAAAATTATATGTAGAAGTCATTGCTTTGTTATGAGAAAGAATGTCCTTAAAAATTAATTTCATTGATGTAATTCGGAGTAACCAATATAAAGCGACCATTTGGCACAAGACCACATGGATGTAACTAACTCTCTCTTAACTATTTGAAAAATTCATGTTTTCACTTGCTCATACGCATGTCCAGAAACATCGAGTCATTTGGTACAACTGCGATAAGATATGGAAAATGTTGTAATATTTTAAAAACTTGTACTAAATGTAAAATGTTTGATTGTTGATTGTCAGCTAGCTAGATATCAGCCTGTTAGCATTGTTTGAAAATATAATCATTCGCTATAACCAAAAGTGCCATTCGGTAAAACAGTCTTGTAAAAATCTTGTAAAAAAATGACAAAAGTGGTGTTAACTGATTATAAAAACCACATAATCTCATTGTTAACTTCAAAATTAAATATGTTTCCATGTTTTTTTTACACTTTCACATCCAGAAATGATTGATAATTACCAACAGGGAAAAAAGGCTACGGATCTGAAACTGTTTCAATTTCGGCATATTACATCAAGGTTTAGTATAAAGAACGACGCTGTGGAATGAATATCTGTGCTTCAGATGAAAACATGTCAGTGACTGACTTGCAAGTCTCTGGATGATTTTGAGACATCCTGAAAAGCAAGCAGTTTTAGCTGTTGTCCCTTTTCATTGTGATAGCAATATTCTGACTGATTTAAGCATAATATCTCACTTCAAGTTGTAATATGACACAACTGCATCAAAGCAATGCCTGTATTTCAACCATCATAGCATGTCATCTCATCCTCGGCCCAGCATGCATGAACACTTCAGTTTAAAAGGAATAAAAACAGATGAGAAATGAAACAACTGAGATAAAAAAGCCTTTTTCTTCTCTTTTTTTTTTTTTTTTTTTTTTTTTTTGCATGCTTGTTAAAGGCTTTCCACGGGACACCAGTAATCACATTGGGACGGTCACTTGAACCAAAGCATATTTGCAAAGTTGGCTTCTCTCAAACCAAACAAATAACTGTGCTGCAGGGTTTTGAAACCTATTTCCAGCTGCTGCATTAAGCCAAAGTTAAATTAAACTATAGCGGCAGTATGAATCTACACATTTTTGGTATTCTTATGCCAGTTTTGCTCTTTTTTTCTCCCTGGTTTCCTTTGCCTGTTTCATGTCTGGGCCTGTTCAGGTGGGATTTGATTGGTTTCATCTGTTTATCCATCATAGCCAACAGGGTTTTCGGAAAGAGTTCACTCTTTGAGCTGATATTGAGGGGAACTTGTGTTTAGTCTACTTCAAATGCCATTGATAGTTGTCTTGGGGAGACAGTGTATTGATCTGGAAAGCCAAGTCAAAGCACTAAAATCTCCT
Source organism: Chanodichthys erythropterus (assembly GCF_024489055.1). NCBI lineage: Eukaryota > Metazoa > Chordata > Actinopteri > Cypriniformes > Xenocyprididae > Chanodichthys > Chanodichthys erythropterus. The sequence goes on along the minus strand of NC_090221.1, from coordinate 5,751,036 downwards.
TTGTTTCGCTGGAAGAGTTAGGAATGTGTCATGCAAGAAAGCTCCAAAACAGTGTATTAAGCAGCTGTGTTGTGCTGCTGGGGATTACGCCAAAATTAAATAAATAAATACATACTTTTACAGTATTTTAATGTTAATTTATAATTTGTTAATTGTTCATTCATGTTTGGTCATAAAAGGATAATTTATGCAACTTGAAATGTTAAAATGTAGAAAATGTGTTTGATAAAGTATATTTATTCAGCTTTATGTTCACCCACCATTTCATTTTTTTTTTTTTTTTTTTTTTTTATAATCCACATATAGGGAATTATATGAATCAAGAATCACACCAGAATTAAAGGGATAGTTTACCCAAAAGTGAAAATTCTCAAGTCTCAAGTTGTTCCAAACCTGTATGTATTCCTTTCTTCTGCTGAACACACAAAAGAAGATATTTCAAAGAATAACCAGACAGTTGATGAGAGGCATTTACTAGTATTTATTATTATTATTTTTGTTATTATTATTATTATTATTTATTATTATTATTTTTTATTTTCCACACTATGGAAGTCATTGGGGTCCATCAGCTGTCTGGTTACCTCAAAATATCTACAGCAGACTTGAGTAAATGAGGACGTGTTTTTAATTTTGGGGTGAACTATCCCTTTAAGCAAATAAATCCAAATACTGCTTTTAGTGTTAATTTGGTCTGTGTCTTCAAAATATCCTGTTAGTTTGAGTACACAGAGCGAATTTTTATAACCGTTTATTGGTTTGAAATCATCAGATTAGTTTTTAATTAACATTTATAAAGGGGATTAAATAACTTTTTAATGAGAAGCAGATACCTTTTGCTGATAAAATATCCATAAATGCCTTTGGTCCAACAGTCACTAAGAATATGTCCTTCAGGACATTCATTTATTCGGAGGCTCATTGAAGCGCTTTCTGTATGAACACAAGTACTGGATGAAAACCCACCGCAGAACTCTCTGCCTGAGATTTCAAAGGCTCTGACAATTAAAACAGCTATCTGCTGCTTGTTAACATGTTCAGTAAGTCTCATGTCTGATTTGGAGGATGGATCAATAGCTGTCACGTTTGATTGCATCTCTGGATAAAGTATTCTGAACTCTGTGGGAGAACTTCAAACACCCAGCTCAGAAGCACTTGCTAACAACTGGCTATCAAGTCGATGTGTCTCATTTTTTCTGACAAGTAGTGTGATTCTGAAAATCGAAATCACCTGTTCTTGAAAAAATGAAGACAGAAAGAAATACAGATTTACAAACTAACAGATAATTAAATATGCATGCGCCCTCTGCAATAGGAGGAATCCACAGGCTAGCAGAATCGACAGGTTTGATAGAGGAGATTTTCTGAAGGTTGGACTTGACTTTCAAAGAAAACTTCAGCACTTAATAGGATCGCTATTGTATAGCATCTCATATACTGGGCAAGTTTGTTTTAAATTTTTTGGCACATTATTATTATTATTATTATATAAAAGATAGATAGATAGATAGATAGATAGATAGATAGATAGATAGATAGATAGATAGATAGATAGATAGATAGATAGATAGATAGATAGATAGATAGATAGATAGATAGATAGATAGATAGATAGATAGATAGATAGATAGATAGATAGATAGGTAGGTAGGTAGGTAGGTAGGTAGGTAGGTAGGTAGGTAGGTAGGTAGGTAGGTAGGTAGGTAGGTAGGTAGGTAGGTAGGTAGGTTGGTTGGTTGGTTGGTTGGTTGGTTGGTTGATTGATATTCATACAATTTCAAAAAAATTCACGTGTGGATCTATAAATAATAATAATAATAATAAATAAAAGAATTATAGCACTTTTCTATATAATACTTGACTGAGGAGGTTGTCAGACCCTATGTTTGTTCTTATAACATATCAAGGGTTTTAACATGGACCAATCATGACCGGAACATGGACTGCGAAGGCACTTCTGTTCAAAACACTTTGAGGCTTCATCATCTAAATGTCATTTAGATTACGTTTCTCCCAAATGACATGATTTCAGTGGCCACTTTCATGTATGGTTGCCAGAGAAATATGTAGAGCAGCTCATTATCAAAGCATTAAAATGCCAGGATATATGTCTTGGATACACATCAATTTTTCATGGTCTTGATTCACTTTGTGAACAGAACCAGACTGCAGACTCCAGTTCCATCAATCAAATGAATTTGTTAGAAGTCTGTCATCCTTCAGAAACATTTGCCTCCTTGACATCTACAGAATCCAGCCTGCTCAATTTGACATGGTGCAAGGGAAGGGATAGGTACGAACAACCAACCTGCTTCCCCATTCAGATGCAGGAGGAAAACACAGAAAGCCACTGAAAAATTTATGTTGATGTTTTATTAAATGCGTTTTGTTACCGATAGCTTTGACAAGAATGTCAGATTCTTATACAAATAGTAATCCTAAAAACCTCACGACTGGTTTTGAACAAAACTGTCACATGGAATAGTCTAATGCTTTTTGTTCATACTAAACATACACTGATGAGCCAAAACATTATGACCAGTCACAGCTGAAATGATTATCACTGATCATCTCTTAACAAGGCCACATATTAAGGTTTCTGTAGATTAGATGGTAAACAAACAATCAGTTCTCGTAATCAACAGTTTGGATGCAGGAGAAATGGGCAGGAATAAAGATCTGAGCTACTTTGACAAAGGCTAGATTGTCATAGCAAGGCGACTAGGTCATAGTATCTCTGAAATGGCAAGGATTGTGGGTTGCTCCCGGTCAGTGGTGGTGAGAATTTACCAACAGTGGTCTGAGGAGGGGCAAACCACAAACCGGCGACAGGGTGCCGGGCGCCCGAGGCTCATCGATGCACAAGGGCAACGAAGGCTATCCCGTGTGGTCCGAGCCAACAGAAGGTCACAAAATTTTAATGATGGTTATGGGAGGAATATGTGACAACACACAGTGCTTCACATACTGCTGCTTAGCTGCAGACCTAAATGACCCCTGTCCACAGTCAAAAGCACCTACAGTGGGCAGGTGATTGTCAGAACTGGACCTTGGAGCAGTGGAAAAAGTTTGCCTGTTCTGATGAGTCCCGTTTTCTTTTACATCACGTAGACAGCCGTGTACGTGTGAGCCGTTTACCTAGTGAAGTGATGATGGCACCAGGATGCACTGTGGGATGATGACAAGCTGGTGGACGCTTTGGACAATGTTCTGCTTGGAAACCCAGGGTCCGGTCATTCATTTAGACATAAATTTGACACATGCCACCTACCCAAACATTGTTGCAGACCATGTACATCCCTTCATGACAATGGTGTTCCCTAATGGAAGTGGGATAATCCCTCACTGCACACATGGTTTGAGGAAAATGGTGAAGTGTTCAGGGTGTTGACTTGGCCTCCAAATTACCGAGATCTCAGTCCAATTGAGCATCTGTGGGATGTGCTGGACCAACAAGTTCGATCCATGATGGCTCCTCCTCACAACCTACAGAACTTGAAAGATCTGCTGCCAATGGCTTGGTGCCTGATAGCACAGGACACCTTCAGGGGTCTTGTAGAGTCCATGCCTCGGGGGGCTCAGTGCTGTTTTGGCAGCATGCAGAGGACCAAGAGCATATTAGGCAGGTGGTCATAATGTTTTGGCTCCGAAATAGAATATGTTGCACTGTTGAATTTAAGCATGTTATAGTTTTATTCAGCTTAATCTTAATTTTTATTCATTTAATTTATTTGTTTAGCAATGCTAATAGACCATGCATTTAAGTGAAATTTGTTTCAAGAGGCTAAATTAAAAGTATTTAATATTATTTATATTTGACATTTTTAACACAAATTAGGTGTGATTACTTACCAGCATCAAATGTTAGGACAATTGTGTCTACACAGAGAAGTGGGTCTCTAAAATATGCCACAACGAATTGATTAAAATGCATGTCCTCACCTCTTTCTCATTTTTCTTATGCAGACAGTGCCAAGGATAAAGATGGGCCTCAAATAGGCTTATTGACCAAAATAACCGAGCGTCAATATGTTCTTTTAGAGCAAAACAGACTCAGCATCTTAGAGATTGTATTTTTGGTGACAGTAACTCTATTGACCCATGCAATTTTTGCTGTCTTGTTAATAACCATTGCTTTAACACACGTTGAAGCCATTTTAGATTTCGTTATTAGTGAAAATCGTGTTTAGCTTATTCATGAAATCGGATGTGCAAATTCTTCTGTGAACTAGGGCATTTCGATCTGCCTACAGTAGGCATCTGGACCATTTAGGACGGTTGAATTGAAATATTGTCAGAAAACCTTACCTATTGTTATATCAAATCAAAACATTGCTTGCTCTATTTCCAATTTATCAACGAAAGTAGCAAGAGGCAGTGAATATGAGGCCGATCGAATGTGAATAAATAATGCTTTTTAGCTCCTAGTCCTTTATCTTCACACAGGTCAGTAGGATCTAATCTAGGTGTGTGTGCGTGTGCATGCAGGAACCGGATTACTTGGTGGCACCCTGTGGTCCAGTGATCAATGTGAGCTCTGATTCTTTGATAAATTGGTATTCTCAAACAAATGGATGACTTCAGAAAGAGCTTGGGGCCAGTAACACAGACAGATGGAGTGTGGGAACAAGGGAGCTTTGCTGAGTGGAGGAAAAGGATTTCATTTGGGACACACAGAGGATGGATTAGACTTGCCCTGGCAGGAAGTGTTTGGGCTAACAAAATATGACAGGAGCTTTTGAGGGCTTGACACTGAACATAGATGCCTGGCAGAGGCATAGCCTGTGCACAGAAGAACTGGTGCATTCATCACATTTGCCATGGTCAAGTTCGCAGGCCATGCTGCTGCTACCAAGCATCTGTGGGACCTCCAGGCAGTGTAGCACCAGGAGGGTCAAGCAGTTGCCTGCCACTTTGTGGCCGTCCGCGTCGAGGCGAGCCACCAAAGTGTACCACTAGATGCCGAGGCGACCAGCCACGAGTGTCCCTATGCCCTGATTCCTCTGCACACCTGCTTGGTTGCATTGATTTGCTCTCATTCCAGGCGGTCGTAACTCCCAGGGGTTTCAGCTGTTCAACATCTGTCACACCATGCAAAATGTTCCATGCCGAACCAGATACTGTATATAAATCTTTATTTACCATGTTCTTGCTTTCTAGTTAACAGAGGGTAGACTGCTACTATGGATCCAAACAGTATGATTTAATCAACATCGACAGTATGGAATTATACACTTTTAAAGAAGCAGTTATGGCAATTCATTGAGGAAAAATATAATGCATCATGTGCCTCTTTATTTTGTTTATGATACATGAATGTGGTGGCTGTATATTTTATAGTCCATAACTATATATTAAAATATATACAATTACTGTGAATTTTTTTTTTTTTTTTTTTTTTTTTAATTCCAAAACATTAATTCTACAGTAATTTAAAAATCAAATTTAATTTGGTAGTTAAATCTATATGGAAGCTTGTTTCTGCTATGGAATAAAACATTTTAAAAGATAATTGTGGCTTTTTATCTTACAATCTTGACTTTTTTTCTCAGAATTGCAAGATATAAACTCACAATTGAGAGCCATAAAGTGAGAATTGCAAGTTGTATATATTCGCAATTCTGACTTTTTCCTTGCAATTATGACTTTTTTCTCACAATTCTGACATTTTTCTTGCTATTGCGAGTTTATATCTCACAATTTTGACTTCTTTTCTCAGAATTGCAAGTTTATATCTTGCAATTCTGACTTTATAACACGCAATTGCGACTTTATATCACACAATTCTGACTTTATAACTCACAATTGCGAGTTTATATTGCGCAGTTCTGACTTTATAACACACAGTTACGACTTTAAATTTCGCAATTCTGATTATAACTCACAATTGCGAGTTTGTCATGCAATTCTGAGAAAAAAAAGTCAGAATTGCAAGATGTAAGCTCGCAATTGCAGAAAAAGTCAGAATTGTTAGATAAAAAAGTCACAATTTCCTTTTTGATTTTTTATTCAGTGGCGGAAACAAGCTTCCATAAATCATATATAGTTTTTCCACAGGAGTTTTACTGTTGCCTTTTTAATTTTTCTGTTAAAATTGTGAAACTTATATTTTTATAGCAGGTTTGCAGTGGTTTTTAAAAGAAGCGCCACACTTGTCCTTGATTGTGTAGTTGGCTTAACTAGTCGGTCACAGTAGGAGGCAGATGTTGTCTTGCGGCATGGCCGTTCGCCTCTGCCACTTTGATGCCTGATGTCACTGTGCATGCAGGTGCACTGCTCTTCTGGGTTAACTCTCTCACTCATGCCCGTGGTCAAGGCTGCAAGTGTCACACCAGGGGATATGCCCATTTTAGAGCCAGTGAGCTATAATAATTGATGATCAGACCTGCTGTCAGTGTAAAAATGCAACTCCAAACGAGGCAAGGCATGCTAAGGCACACACACACACACACACACACACGAGGGAAAGCAAAACACGGCATTATGCTGTTGCGAGCTACAGAGCAAAGGTATGACGTGAGTGCCCGGCATGAGGACAGCGGAGGCCTGTTGCACCAGTTGATGAGGGTTTTGTCCTTGAAATTGTACATTTGCATTCTAATGACGAGAGATGCTCTACTGATAATAGACGCCTTGATGCGCTTCAGCTCGTAGATCTCTTTTACACCTCCACACTCTACAGTTTCAGTTAATTATGCATGTCTTTGTAGAGACACCGTGTCTCCAATGGCAACCCGCAGGTAGAACCCATAAAGCAGGCCCCGTGTTTATCCAATGAATGCCGGGGCCCTTATTTTCAGAGAAATGTGCCCGCTCCGTATTGCTGTCTCATTTTTAAACTCGGCTGTGAAGAGGGTTTCATAAGTTAATAATGAAAGAACCTGAAGGAGCAAAAACACAAGCCAGCTGAGATTCATATCGGTAATGTAACGTCTTCCGCGGCACAGACGCCACCAAGCCGGGCTGATTTTTCAGAAAGACGCATTACGCTGCATTATGGTTCTGCTTAGCGCTAAATCAAAACACACGTTTTTCAAAGTGGCCTGTCCTGTGACTAATCGTCCTATTAAGATTGCTAGTAGGCATTTCATCATGCCAAAGGTATTCTGAATTCATAATTCTTAACAAACACGCTGTACAAGGTGTATTTAATTAGGCATTTTACACTCCATTTCTTAACAACACCGGTAAACACTCTTGAGCTTGGGAACTGGATTGCATATTTGGATCCCAGTGTGATGATACACACCTGTTCTTCCCCTGTCTGAGAAATACTGGGTAGCGGAGCAGAGCGTCTGATTATAGCCGCCTGTGCCGTACGGCGGGAGACGCTTTTAATCATTCTCTGGAGTTTTGTGCCTGTCCCTTTTCCTGGGTATGCACGGACACGGACCCCTTCCTCGCCTTGTGACGAGCAGCCTTTTGATTTTTAGAATGATTATTCCCATTATTCCTCAACTTAACTGCCCATAGCCGCACGCTCCCCGAGTCACTTCCATCTGTTTTACCTTTCGAAGCATCTGTCATGGCTTGCAGGGACATCCACCTCTCGAGTCAGAGCGACATGAGGACATCTGTCCCAACAGACAGCCAATCAGGATGCAGCGACCATTCTGTTAACGCTCCACTGGGCCCTGCGCCACACTTGCGAGCATTCGACACGCTATATCCAAGCAAATTGCATTCCTCAGTGAAGTTAGTGTTTCTAATTCCTCACTCACAGCCAGTTGTGCCGGCAGATAATTTGATAAGGCCTGTCATAATGGTGTTGCTGAATCCTGATAAATGTGTCTAATGTGGCTTTGAGTACAGGCTGGAGAAAGAGAGAGAAAAAAAATAAAAAATACCCAGGATTTCCTGATGAGGAGAGCGAGCCAGGAAGACAAATGGAGAATGCTGGTGTTCTTCGGTTTCAAGTAACAAGAATGAGTATTTGTCCTGTGGCACATTTCAAGCTGCACTGTATGTTTTAATGTGGTCATGTGGTTTATTATAAAAATCAGTCACACAAATAGCTACACCAATTCACTCTCCATATTCTCCTACACAGTGTCACTACATCACCTCCCCCTCTTCTGTGCATCTACAATACAGTGGGAATTCATTAGACTGACATAATAGTGATGCATTCCTACTTGGATATACATCTTCTTCTCTTTTTTCTTTCAAATCCACATGACCATGGTTTATTCACATATTCTCATAATATCTCTTAAAGGGATAGTTCAGCCACAAATGAAAATTCTGTCAAATCAATTGCTTATCATCATGTATGACTTACTTTCTTCTGTGGAACACAAAAGGAGATATTTAGAGTCATGTAATGGTCATTCTTTTCCATACACTGACAATGAATGGGGACTGAAGCTTTCAAGCTTTAAAAAGAATGCAAAAGTATTAAAAACGTCTCCTGAAGTCATGCAATAGCTGTTGTTCAATGATGATCATCAATTCCTCCAGTGAGCTGTTAACCATTTACAGAATATTTAATCAGTGATGAGTCAGATTTTTGAATGAATCATTCAGACTGGTTTTGTGTACTGAATAAATTCATTTAAAAAAGATTAATTTAGAAAGCATCTGACTTAAACGAATGATTCATTCACAAATCATATTCTCTTCTCTCATAAACATAAGTTTGTTGAAAAACAGCCTACATTTCTATCTGTTTATCTTACAAAGTTATTATATGGTTTTAGAAAAAAAAAGTAATATAAGGCACAATGTCATAAGTACCACATTTTTATGATTCTTTTACGGTTCTTTATTGCAGTGATTCTCAACTAAGGGACCGGGGGCCCACTCAAAGTCTCTTTCAAGGAAAGTCTGTTCACTCGGCGGCCATATTTGCAACGCCTCCAGGCAGCTATTTCGGGGATCCAAGTCCAAATCCTATCTATTTGAATGGGGGAATCCTGAAATCTCAAAATCTGCTTGGCGAACTCCCAATTTAATTACATATTACAAATCAGCAACAAAATCTGACATGAACCCAGAAATGTTGTTTCTTATGCTAAAATAGCATTAAAAAAGCTTATTTTTCAGGCTAGATGAGCCAATGTGCATGTGCAGTTTCATGCACAAATCTCAGGTTTCTATGGGAACCGAAGCCTTTATCAATCAGCGATTGGCTCTTTTACTTAGAAGGACACTATTTATTTTATTTTTTTTCTTAAATAAATAGTATTTTATTGAAGAATCACTGCATTATTTCCATTTCCATTCCCACAATTTGCCTTGTGCATTCCACTGTAGAAAGAAAGTCATAGGGGGTTGAAACAACATGAGGGTGAGTAAATGATGTCCGAATGTTCATTTTTGGATGACCTTAAGTTTGCGTCCAAAGTCTTTTCTTTCTGAGGATGATTTCTCAGAATGGGGCTGTTTGGGAAACTGACCAAGCACTGACCTATGAATGCACAAAGCCACGGGTCCTCCATTCTCCCCCATCTACTTATAGTTTAATCTGTGTCAGATTTTCCCCTTCTGTTAAAATATGCTGTCTGTGGCTGCCAGTCTCTGTGAGAGTCTCTGCTTAATCCTCATGAATACATGACTTTGTGCGCATGAATAAATAAAAAGCTGCTTGGCGGGTAATTGAGGTGCCGTGCCACTAACAAACGAGGACACAATTTGTAAATGAGATATTCCCCCATCTAGCTCGACGATGATTTATATCAAATTAAACCATTTACTAAAATCATGCAAGAGGGCTTGGAAACCATCTCCTTCTAGCAGTTTTATCCTTTTTCCCCTCTACAGAAGCAGCAATTGTGAAATGTCCTTCAATTGCTTTGTATTGCTCTCAGTTGGTTAACTGTAGATATATAGAAATTGGATTTTTGGATCTTTTCATGTATTTTCCCATTTTCTTCATTTGTTGGATGCTTTCATCTCATATCTATACAACGGACGGACCTCTAGCTGTGCTGCATCCCATATGGGCTTGCAGAAGCAGTATCTCTAGTCTAATTTTGCAAACAATATTAAAGCTTGATTGCTATGATTTCTTCAACTGATTACATCAGTATAGTCATGTACTGTTTTTTTTGCTACTATCCTTATCTCACCTTCTACTGCATTTGATAGTGTATATTTGTACGTATTATAGCAATCCCATAAACATATAATGAGGGTTGGGGAGATCGTACCGTACATGAATTGGCAATCAGACAAATATTGACTCAACAATAGTGGCACAGATTTGGTTTGCCCAATTGTGGTGTTACCTGATTTGTATCATTCCTTTTGTGCAGAGGTTTTCAATCTGGGGTCTGGAGGATGGTTGGGAGCCCACCGAAAAGTTCTAAGTAGTGAAAAAAATCTTTATAAATTAATAAAAAGTTAACATTTATCAAATTTTACATTATCACTGATTCATTATGCTTCCTAAAGACTGGTTGAAAATCATGAAATTATTTTTCTTCTTCTTCTTCTTCTTTTTCTTCTTCTTCTTCTTCTTCTTCTTCTTCTTCTTCTTCTTCTTCTTCTTCTTCTTCTTCTTCTTCTTCTTCTTCTTCTATTTGCATCCAGAATTTTATGTTTCTCATCATGTTTGAACTTAAATCAGATCAATTTTTGTCAGATATTTTAATCACTTATTTTGGCTTACAATATAAAAACTATTACAATTTTGGAAGCACATTGTCTTCATAATAACACACTTTTTTTGTATATATAAATGGTTCTGTATACATGAAAACGTATAATTGCTTTTTTTTGACAGAAATTAATACTTTTATTCAGCGAGGATGCTTTAAATTGATCAAAAGTGACAGTATTGACATTTATAATGTCTTTATTTTAAGGTGATGTAGTATTATTCTTACTCAAATAAGTACTTTGTAATAACTACACATGTATTTACTATAAAGTTACGCTTAGGGTTTGGTTTAGGGTAAGTTACTTGTAAATACTTGTAATGCATAAGTTACTGTTATCACTAAAGTAAGTACATGTAGTAATGTGCAACTGTCACATGAAAGTGTTACCGATTTATATTTCAAATAAATGCTCCTCTTTTTGTCAGGGTTCTGTCACTTTGGTCTGTTTATTCTTGGTTTGGTGACAGAGCTCTGACACTCCTTGTCATGTCTTGTCATGGTGAGTGTGCGGTTCTGACTTCACGGGCAATGCGCTCTTCTGTCCATATAAGTGGTTTCACGAGTTCACACTTACAAATAAGTCCGATAAAATAAAATAAAGGCTCCAAGCTCGGTATTTGGCCTGAACACAGGCCCCCTATTTAGGTTAGGAAGTAACCAAGTGAGTGTGAGGAGACGGGGTGGTGGAGGGATGCTGAAAACTGTCGAGGATTCATGGGTGAGTTGACTGTGGTTATATATATATATATGCCTGTACTTGTACTTGTTGACAGCTGGTTGAGATGATGTGATTATTGGATAGCTTATTTGACTTGTCCCTCCCGAACTACGTTAATAAAACATCATTTTGTGTGCGGAGCATGATGTTTGGATCCTGGGAATCCTTTGCTAGAGGGCCATATTTGCGCCGTTAGAATGCGCCAAATTTGGGCACAAATAATTAATTCACAGTAAATTCCCCTGTGGCGTTATTGCTTGCATCAGAAACTTCTCATATCTAGCCAGTCTACAAAGTATTGCACTGGTCTGGATAAATCTACTATATCTCGTTCCCTCTGAGCGTTTCTTTAAAACACCTCTGTTCCATTCCATTGATTCATAGGATGTTCATTAGGCTTGATAACGCCCTAAAGTTTGCCTTTATTGTGTTGTATTGTTACTAAAAAGAAGTGTAATGAGAAAACAGTTGATGAGCCAGGCATCCTCTCTTTTGCCTGTGGGAGACCTCAAGGCACCAAAGGAAGTGCTAACTTAAGATAAACCTAACACTGCAATGTAAGGTAGATAACAAGGTTAACCTAGAGCAAAATGGCTTATCTTTGAGAAAACACACCTGTAGTATGCAGTGAAACGTTTAAGGCGCTGCTACAAGTACATTTTGGGTTGAGAGTAGCAGTGGCCACATGCCAATGGCCAGAATGCAATAAATAAATGATTTCAATTCGAGGGAGAAGCATGCTGCTTCTCTGATGTGGCTCTTCTGTTTGAAACAGTGACATCTTGTCAGCGAGGTGAGATATTCGCTGTTCGCCGGTCACCTCAGGTATCTGTGCAGAATACACAACAGAGTCGTTTTGGCAAAGGGTTTTGTCTCGGGAAATGTTTTCCATTAAAGCCACAAATGTTCATTCGCCGTGGTGTCGTTAAACAAAGTGGGAATTTTGTGTAAAAGTGCTTTGGATATCACAGCTTTGTTCCTGGTGTCGCCAAAGTCTACACACAGTGAGAATCCGTGATTACTCCACACGCTCCAGGGCTGGAGAAGAATAGCGTGGCAGGGGAGACAATATGAACCTTGTCGGCTGTTATGCGTTTAAATGAATGCCATCACCAGAGGATGAAATAATCAAAGCTAAATATAAAAGGATATCACCTCGTCCCTGTCAGCCGCCACTCTGCTACACATTTCGCAGTGTTCGATATCCCACAAAAGCAACTCTTGAAGAAAGCGGCATTGATTTCATAGGTCCTGTTCAATCCTCGTGCCCTTGTGCCTAGTGCTTGACCCACTTATTTTCTCATCTTTCCTGGCTGCCTCATGAGGGTTATGCTTGCCTACTGCTTTTCCCATTACAAAGTGGACGCCTGCCAAGTATCCCGTACAGCCTCTCTCCGAATGAGTTAGGTGATACCAGCTCAGTTAGTCAACATCATAAATCACCAGACAAATTGACATATGTGCCACAGGAGAGCCGATACTTAAAGGAGGCTGAAGACCACACGCAGCTACAGAACCTCACGATCATCACGGCGGCGAATAAATATTGACAAAGCATTAAGTTAAGATATAGCATTGAGCGTGGCATTTAGCCCATCTCAAGTGGATTGCTCTTAAATACATTAGGTGTGCGATCGCCGCCTTTTCTAATAGTTCTGGGTATTCTAGGCTTCTTGCTGCAGTGATGCAGCGCTTCCAGCCCCTCCTCTTCTTTAACGATGTCCTAATTTTGTGTAAGGATATGATTTACGCTTCAAAATTATTCATGCACTGCTCTGGGTCAGATTCCCTTGCTTTCCTTTTCCAATAAAAATAAAACACAAAAGGTGACTCTTAATTGTCTAGAAATGGCCCATTAGAGCGATTACCTGTCTGCCAATAAATGCAGTTCTCTGGGCTCGAACTACCCAAAGCTCATTTTCCATCATGTGGAGATAAGGAATAGCACGAGAGTTCGTCCAGATCGCAATAACGCATCCAGATACACTGTTCATTTATAGGCTTCTTATAGGGTTGTGGCTTACAGTGCTGTGCGATGAAGACAGTAGTACTGGATGACAGTATTTTTATTTTAAACAAAAATGACAATGGGGTGGTTTATTAAATAGTTTAGTAAAACATATCTCTTTCATTTGATTTGGTTATCTCTTGAAGAGTTTGAGATATAATGCTAAGTCCCTCTGAAGGCTGCAAATGAATTTGCAAAAGGACCATGGTTGGCTTGGGGCAGGAGAGATTTCTTTATATATTCCTTGATTATCTCTTCTGAGCTGTGTCCTTTCAGGGCATTGAAGAGGGTGGGTTTGACTGGCACCGAGGAGACATGGGTTTTCATATTTCCTTTCATTGTAAAAGCAAAAAGGACTCTTAAAGGCAGCTTAGAATTGTAAATGCAAACATCTCAGTGAGTTACGTACGTGATTAAACTGTCTTGCATTGGTATGCAAATAGTAGGGCTGTCAGTCAATTAAAAAGTTTAATCAAATTCATTACTTCATTATAATATGTGGTTTAATTAATCATATTAATCACAGTTAATTGCATATCAGTATTTGCTGAGGAAAAACCCCCAAATGAAGAATTTTATTTTTTTTCATTGCTGTGGCAGATGAGTAAGTCATTGAAAGGCTTTACTTCTATAATTATACATTTCAAAAGATTTTTATTATTGTGTAAGGTTGCAATAAATTGATCAAAAGTGACCATAAAAAATGTATAAAGTTACACAAATTAATGCTGCTCTTTTAGCTTTATGTTCAAAGAATCCTGAAAAAAAACTGACAAAAGTATTAAGCAGCTGTTCTCAACATTGATAATAACAAGAAATGTTTCTTAAGCTGCAAATCATCATATCAGAATGATTTCTGAGGGATCATGTGACACTGAAGACTGGAGCAATGATGCTGAAAATTCAGCTTCGATCACAGGAATAAATTGCATTTTAAAATATATTAAAATAGAAAAGAGTTAATAATATTTCAATGACATCACAGCTATAAAAGCTATGCATTTGGCAGGTTATTCTCCAATCAATAGGATGGCAATGTTAATGTTTACTGTATTTTGTAATAAATAAATGCAGCATAAGAGACTTCTTTCAAAGTCATTAAAACAATACATTTACCGACCAAGTAAATACCAAAAAATAAAAAAAAGTACAAATATTTCTAAAAAGGCATCATTGTAAGTAAAAGCTGAAGAAATGCAGCACAATTAACTGGCACCTGTCTAGAAAATTGAGACAAAGTATAATTAATTGTCACCATAAGCAACAACACCAATAATTCATAGAAACCTGCAGTTATAGAGAGAGTAACTGATTCATTCTGTATCGCTTCCATGGATAAGTCAATGTAGGGGTGTAATAGGGCAGGAGTATGGGATAATTGTTGCCTGAATGTACGCCTCCCTTGAGTACAGCACAGAAAAAAAAAAAAAAAAAAAAAACGACTCTTTTTTGCCTTCCCACAGTGATTACGATGCTTTGCATCCACACAATACCAAAACATGTTTAAATATGTTCATATTCTAAAGAGGCCATTTGCAAAGAAGTCATATACATATGATGAATATAATAATCAACTTAAAGGAACATTCTCAAACTCCTCAAAGTGTGTGTAGCAATCTTAAAAGTGATGATTCTTTGTATGGTGCTTGTGAAATCCGTTCTCTATGATCTATTCATTGCAATGGGATTTGCATTTGGATTTGAGCAGGATTTCAGTAAAGAGTATGATCGCTCGCTTTGCTGGTTAAATGTTTAAAGAAGACATGCAATTTGAGTTGGTGCCGAGCTCATCAATATGAAATTGGTGCAGAGCTGAGAGGAAAAAAAATAGAATGAAACAGCCTGACACACCTCCCTTCCAAATCCAGACTCAATCCATTTTCTGAATCCTCCACCTGTCAAGATTAGAAATTGTGTGGAGACAAAACTTCTTACATGGATTTTGGCTTGCCTTTGAACATGACGTCTTGAGACAGGGGAAAAATAAGAGTTCATCCGTGCTATGATGTCATGCTTCCTATTTTGATTCCACTCGGCATGTGGACATAATGAAAAGGTCAACAAAAGTGGCATCCAAGTATGAGTTTTTTGTAATAGAGATGAATCAATGTGGACCTGTTCACAAATTACTTTATGTAGGTGGCATATTCTATTTTTTATGCGTTAGAAATGTGATCTTTTTGCATAGATGTGATGGTAGAAGTCTATTTCGATCTGTGTCGTGTCCAGTAAAATTAGCATTCTAAGACGTGGGTCTCAGCTATATTAGTATGGATACATTGCATCTGCACTTATAAAAGACAATTTGTTCCGAATTGAAACTTGATATCACTTACAGTCCCACAAAACCAGATGAAAATGCAGTCATCATTCATTTTTCCCATTCAAGGAAGCATATTTTCCTATTCCCTACGGAGTTCTGCATATAAAATAGTTAGGCTACATTGTGCATTTTTATATATTGACGGAATATATATTACCTCAGCCATTCGGTTTAGGTAGAAATGATACAAATGCCTCGCTCGGAGAAATAGATGGCTATGACACATTGATCCATTTCATTTTAGTTGCTTTTCATGCATTTTTCCAGGAAAACACACACTAAACTTTGGTGGTTAAGATTTGTAGATGCCGTTCCTCGTGACACATTTCAGTCACAGCAAATTACGACGCACAATCGTCCTGCGGGTTGAACCTCATGCATAATTCTTGTCAAATGCTAATGACCACCTGATAGTTAAAAGAGGTTATAAAAGAAATGGCGCAGTGAAAAATCCGTACACTATACTGTCATTTTATATCAGCATTATGTGTCATTGTAGTTTTGATACCATCAATCACTGATTGGTTATAGTTCTGGTTCACAGCAGGGCTAGCACAAATCAAATGTCAGAGCTCGCTAGTAATTTCTAAAGACTGTCAAAGGCCAACGCAGTCTCATCAAGTCCTACGGGAGATAAAAGGCATATGGCAGTGGATGGAGACGAGACATCCGTTGTGTTGACAGATTTCATCGTGAGTGACTTTAGCACACCTACAAGGCGCTCGTATCGGGCCATCATGCCCTCTGTGAACAATGAGAGTGATGAATCTGCCGTTATGGGCTTTCATGATGCCACTGAGGCCAATCTATGGGAACAGCCGTTAAAATAACACACCACATGACTGGGCCGTTTTAACAAGCTCAGAGACACGAGTTCAGAGAGGGGTTGTGTGGAACGAGGGTCCCAGCTACACATTTGTGTCTAAAAACTATACGTCCTGCTGCTCCCCACTGACCTCCACCCGAGCAGTACATCCATCGCAGTGTGCCGGTCCAACACAACATGATCTTAAGGTTAGAACCTTTATTTTTAATTATTTATTCTTTATTATTATCTTTTTTTTTTTTTCTTTTTTTTCACCAGTGCTTTCCCTAAAGGCATTTGTGTGTATGTGTGAAATAAGAATTTCAAAGTCAAAAACAGGTCAAAATCAGTACTTTTGTCTTGTTTTCAAGGAAAATCTAAACATCCTTAAAACAAGATGTTTACTTAAGAAGCACAATTACGTAAGATAATAAGACTTGTTTTCAGGGAATTTATTTTTATTGAACTTTGTTTTCTGAACTGGCAAATAGGTTTTTCTTGTTTTCTTGCACAAGCTTGTATTTGTGGAGATCTATTCTTAAAACGAGAACATGCAGTTTGCTAGTTTAATGGGCAAAATAAACTTGATTTCAAAATGTATTTTCTAAAATCACAATATAATAACTCTAGTAACTTTGTTTCTCAGGTAACTTTATTATTATTTTTCTAACCAAATTTCCAACAGTAAGAATATCTAAACTTATTTAAACAAGATATATTCTCTGAAATCGAATATTAATAACCTAAGCACATATATTCCCAAGTTAGCATTTTTTTTTTCTTGTTTTAAAAGCCTACACATCACTAAATGTTTGATTTACTCTTTAAACAAGGCAAATCGAGTAATAAACTTGACTCAGGATATATTCTCTAAAATCAAATCTTAACAACTTCAGCAATATTGCTTCTCAGGAAACTTTCTTTATGAGTAATATTCATTTTGATATCTTAAGCAATTTTACTTCTCAAGTAAATTTATCTCGCTTTATTGAGAAAAAATACTAATTAAGAAAAT
This sequence comes from Chanodichthys erythropterus, assembly GCF_024489055.1. NCBI lineage: Eukaryota > Metazoa > Chordata > Actinopteri > Cypriniformes > Xenocyprididae > Chanodichthys > Chanodichthys erythropterus. The sequence continues at coordinate 5,733,563 of NC_090221.1, read as the reverse complement.
GATATTTTGCACTGAATGTATTTGTATGGTTTTGCTGATATTCACATTATAGATGTCATTGTCCAAGTCTTTGTCTTTCCTCCTCAAAGGACTGAAATGGAAGGTCCAATATAATCAAATTACAGAAAGCTCTGTATTCAGATGCACAATGCCCGAGCAGAAATATGGTGCAGTATTGTTCGTCTATTGGCATCAGCTGATGAGCTAATCTCTTTGAAGCCATTCTCCTTTCATCATTAAAGCACCACGCTCTGCAGGCAGCCAAAATAAAGACGGCCAAATTCACACCAAACTTACAATTGTAGAAGCCAGTAGTTTAAAAAATCAATTAATTAAAGGTATACACTGAGGAGCTGAGAAATAACTGGAAGGACCCATGGGGCATCGACATTTGTAAGTATTAATGGCGCCGTTGTGTAAGACAGCCCACAAAATTTCTTTGAAAATAAGGTTTCCACTCTTCCCCGTCTTCATCTTCTTTTCTGCTTCTGTTTAACAAGCTCAACAGAAATAATAATGTATTTTGTGTTAGTACAAAGCATTATTTCAAGTCATCGTTATAAACCGACACACAAACCATCATTATTAATTCATCCATGGACACAAACATCTCCAAACAGCCTTTTTGCACAGCAATTTACCTCACATCAGAGAAGTTTTCAGAAAATTGTTCAGGTAGATTGAGCATAGCTTTAAAAGCCTATCAAGAAAATTGCAGGGCTTTTTCACTGACCTTAGCTGTTCTGTAGCGCGACCAAGTTTTGACTGCTACTTGGCGTGCGTGCTCTCTGATCCTTGCCTTTAATAATGTTCTCCTGCACACCTACATTTGCTGGGCTTAAGCAGGCTTTCCACAAAGCCATCCTGACATGATTGATTGGAGTATAACCTGCCAAATGCATGGCTTTGATAGCTGTGATGTCAGTGATATATTGCTGTATTATCTGATTGCATCACCCAGCTAAAATAAAACAATGCATTCGGTTCGGCCCTAAAGAATGTGCTGCAAAAGCATTATCGTGTTGATTTGGGTATTAAAAAAAATAAAAAAGACCCCAAAAACATTAAATGATGCTGGCCAGGGATTTTTAAATGTGGAATCTAGGGATACAAAAGATTGTATACCTATAAATTTGATTTATTATTAATGAAATTTGAGGTTTAATGCTATAGATTTTACGATTAAGATTTTCAGGAAAAGTGTTTTTAGCTTGTTTTTTGTTTTGTTTTGTTTTTTATACAAAAATATGGCATGCAGTTGCTTCAAACAATGGTATAAAGCTATTCAATACATCATTTAATGTAAATTGTAATAATCATAATTAATAATCGCAATTACAATTTCAAGAGAATAATCGACAATTATGGTTTTTGTCATAATCATGCATCCTACTGATACAGCAGGAACCAATCAGCTGTGTCCTATAGATAATGATGTGATTACGAGCAGGTTGAGTTAAAGGACCAATTAGCCTGTGCCATCTAGAGTTTCATGACAGAACTTTATCCAATTATTTTAATACAATTGCGACATAAATGCCAAAAATAACATTTTATCCTTATATCATCAGACTTACTTTTTCTTTTCTTTTTTGTCTTCTCACACTTTATATAAATGAGTCTTAAAATATGTAGGGAAGGGGTCCTTAGCAATGAGAATCATCACATATGATGATCAAAAACTTTGAGATCCCCTGATGTAGCTGCTGTTGTGTCTTGTAAATCAGGTTTATTGCAGCTACTTTAATGCTGCTAATAAGCACGTCAATGTCACAGACAATGTGACCTTATTTGAAAAGACTTGTTTCATAATAAATATTAAATGAGTACTTTTATCTCGCTGTATATAGCAGTACAATATTTCTTGCAAACCTTTTCAGCTTCAGCTTCATAAGTGCAACTCCTAAGGTGTGACTGACTTCAGTGTAATTTGAAACATACTTTTTTTTTCTCCTCTAATGGAGGTTAATCACATATAATTGCCCCAACTGCACTGTTTAACGAATAAAAAAAACAAAACAAAAAACATCTCATCGGTCTTATTCATACAGTATATTACTGAAATAATAAGTTATTATCTGAAGATTATGTTTGTAGTGATTTCACTCAAACAAAAATCGTGTTGTGTTACATCTCAGTGATTGCATTAGGGCTTACTGAGTTGACTGTTGTCATTCACACACTAATTACAGTACTTGTGCGAATTCTTAATAACTAAAAATTACAGTGTGTGCCTCTCAGCATCTTAGGGGGTTTCTAAGTTTAAGCACTTTGTTCTTTGTCAGCAAATTTACTGGGAATGTTGTTTTGTGTTCAGAAATAAATGCTGATTCCAGGCGATTCATAACCTCATAGTTTGCCTGAGAAAGAATCTGATTGGTTGAAATATTCAGAAGTCAGAGAGACTGCGGAAACATGGATTTTTTCCTTTTGTTACGCTAACGTTATCTCCCAAAGCAATTGCAGTTCTTCAGATTGGGCTTCCCATGATGATATCACAGACTAATGGATGGCTATTTATCCATTAAAATGAAGAATAAATTGGCAGACAGACATAAATGTAATTTTGCATCACTTCAAGCTTCCTGTCTGTGTCGGAAAGACTCTTTTCCATCTTTCTGTAAGTCATAAGTGTTTAATTGTCTTGTTTGGGAATGCATGCCATTCTGCCCGTGTCTGTTTCTCCTATTAATGGAGAAAGCCTACGTTGTGCCTGCCTCCACCCTTAGCTTGTTTTGTGAAGCCACAGGCCATTTCAAGGGCTCTGATTTCTGTGGATTTTGTATGCCTCATCCTGAATGAAAATAGAAGGCAACAGCAGACGCACGGAGAGAGTAGATTCAGGTGCACATGTCACGCAACAGCGGAACAATGTTCGAAAGCGTGTTAAAAGGGAACTTTTTGTTGTTGATATATCATTATTTATTTGAGAGGGACTAAAATAACTATCCCACAGTGAAACAGTGACAGGGTTTGTCAGACACCTAATTATTTTAACCATGTTCCCCCAAGGTTGTGTTTACTAAGCCTAGGGTAAATGATCGTGGTTGGCTTGACATTATGTTTATTTCATTATCAAAAATATTATGATAGTCTCACCCCATTATCCTGTCTGGGCTTTTTGCAATTGATTTGGATGGTTATTTTACTGCACTTTTGACATATTAAGCTGTAATGGGAGGAAAACTCACAATAGTGTGTCCAGTTATATTTCTGTGTCAGTGAAGGTCATATTTTCATCCAAATCTGAGGCTTTTTGGTCATTTCTTAGGGTCATTTTTATTTATTTTATTTATTTTTTGTCCGTTAAATGTCAGTGCCTGTCCTTGACATGAAAAAACAAGGCAACAATATCCGACTTGTCAGTCTGTATTTGTAAACAACGTTTAGTCTGTATTTTTATATATATAAAGAAAACGGGTGCATACCTCACATATCATCAAAAATCAAGCAGAACTCAGCTGCAGTCAACTGATGTATATTTAGCTGTTGTTTTAAGCGCACCACAAAGTAGAGCTGTGTTTATATATTTCTTGACCGCAAATCATTGATCATTTTTGCTCTCATCATCACTTGCTTCCGTTTATGATGATGTGAGACGGAGGATGTTCCTATTTTCTTCACAGAATACATAAGTCTAGTTTTGTCACAAAAGCACACATGCCTGTTTGCGTGCCGTAGCTGTGATTATTTCAGAGTGAAACAATTCCAGAATGAAGGATAGAGAGACAGAGCACAAATGCAACATTATGGTGTAGAACAAAAAACAGGAAGCGACTTTATCAATTGAAATCAATCAAGTGTGCTGCAGGCGAAACTGTACTCTGAATGTTATTAAGCACAAGTGATTTCTACTTCTGCTTAGATTATTTTCCCGTGACTATTTTGTCATGTTATTACTTGACAGGGCAAGATTTTCTCGTCTATTGCTGTATTACCTCTACAGGAGAACACCACAGCACACCATTTTTATACATCCAATTCAAGTGAGCTTCAAACTATGACAAATCCTTCCCAAAATTAGGTCTGAGGTGAAGCGGAATACCTGGAGACAGTGAGTCATAGGTGAGATAAATCTCTCTGCCAATAGACTATAGGGAGTGATGACTTCCTGTCTTTTTGTCTGGAGGTTAGCATCATGAAAACTGATCCTTGCCATTTCTTACTCTCTTTCTTTCTTTCTTTCTTTCTTTCTTTCTTTCTTTCTTTCTTTCTTTCTTTCTTTCTTTCTTTCTTTCTTTCTTTCTTTCTTTCTTTCTTTCTTTCTTGCTTTCTTGCTTTCATGTAAAGCTTGTTGTCTTTTCAGCAGTCTGATGGTATCCTTGATTGGTATCTGTTTCACAGCAAATGTTTCATTCCTACAAATGCCCTGCTATTTTCTCAATTGGTGTAATTAATCTTGTCCAAACATTGCAGAGTTTCTGTCATCTGACACTCTTAGCCAGGCGCTTAGCCATGTCAGCTTTTATTACATTTTTGAAGGTTTTAAGAACCCCTCAGGGTGTCAATTTACCATTTTCTGAAAATTCAGCTCTTTTTGTTGTAGGAGTGGGTGATACCACTTGTTTTGCTTTTGATCCAGGACCAATATTACTGATGCCTCTGTTAAATGGAATGTTTCGTTGATTTCTGCAGTTAAAAATAGTAATTATAGTCAACTAACATTCTGTCATTGTTGATATTAAACTGCAAATTATCAGACTCCTTTTATTTATTAACAAAAAATTATCACTTATTAACAACAATTATAGTGAACAATCAGTTATGAAACAACTGCTTGTTTAAAATTATGAGGCCACAAGAAACCACAAAAACACATTGTCAAATATTGCATTCACAATTAGTGAAATAATTCCAGATGATGATGATTTCTCTGTCATTACCTGTAAGCACAGCTCACTCTGTTTGAATGTTTGCTGTGACTGCTGCTGCAGAAAGAGAAATACTTCATATCCCACAGTTTATTTATTTACTTTGGAGCTTATATAATAAAGGAATGTTACAGATTCAATACAAAATAAATGTAATGCATTTGTGGTACCATGTTGATTACTACATAAAATAATTTTGACTATAACTATTGTATAGCTACAAAACATACATTTTCAACAATAAGAAATGTTTCTTGAGCAGCAAATCATCATATTAGAATGACTTCTGAAGGATTATGTGACACTGACGACTGGAGTAATGATGCTGAAAATTCAGCTTTGCCATCACAGGAATAAATCACTTTTTAAAATATATTAACACAAAATAGCATTATTCTAAATTGTAATTCACAATATTACTGTTTTTTTGTTTTGTTTGATAAATTACTGTAATTCATCAAAGTAATTCAGCCTTGTTGAGCAGAAGAAGAAAAAAAAAACTTAATTTAATTAACCAGAAACTTAATGTGTACATTATTCATGTTAACATGAGACTGTTTGATAAATTTGTGTATTAAACCTGTCCGTCTGTAGTTATGTCTATCATTAAAACTTTTTGTCAGTGCAAAAATGTTGATTTAGGTAACTTTGCAGGTATCTAGTCAAAATTATTTTTCTATAACATTATGCAACAAATTAAGAATTTGATACTTTGATGCTTTGGATACGTCAGTCAGTGAGATTGTTTTGTGTACATCAGCATGAGTTTGAAAATCACATTTCATTGGTTCAGACCCATCCCATCTAGAATTCGCTATGAATATTCACAAAGTTGGAATGCTGTGCTTTAAAACATACCAAACTTGTGCTGAGGGGAAGCGCCAGTCGTTCAGAAGCGAGCAGAGAAAAAAGACATTTTTCATGGTCAAAGGAAAGGTATTCCTCTCAGAAAACATACAAATAAAAATACTTGTGTTTAATTGCTATTTGGAGCATTGGGATCGCTAGACGAGGGCTTAATGAACTCAAACCTCAAATTCGACCAAAATTTACATTTTACACTTGTTTTGCCTGTAGCTTGAAATTAGCCTGTGCGCATTCCGACTCATTTTGCTAGCACAGGTCACATATATAGTAAAAACTGTACAGCTCAATATACAAAGTTTGTTTTTTGGCAGTTGGTTTTAAAAGTAGGCAGTATTGACATATCAAGGTCAATCCATCCATCGCTATTTTTTATGAGTGTGTGTGTTCATGTGTGTTCAAGCAAGCGTGTGCCTAAGCATGTGTTTTGGAACTTCCAGGTTGAGGTCTGTCTTTCTCACCTTAGGAGAGGGAAAACTTCAGCAGATGGCCAGCCTTTAGGGTCCATAGCACATTGTCACCACTGAATTACAGTCCAGGGGGAGATGAGATGCCTGATAACCTCCATCCCCTGGTTCCATCTGCTGAATCCTAAGCAAGGACACTGAACTCTAGGATGCAAACAGTATTTCAGAATCCTGATGAGAAATTATTCATCGACTAGAGCAGAATCTCTGGGTTTGTCTTGTACAGTATATGTTTTTGGTCCGTTGCCTAAGATATGCTACATTATGTTTACATGTCCACGCGTGTATTTCTGCATATGATTTGGGTTTTATGAGTTCATATGCTTGAGCGTGCATGTGTGTGTGTGTGTGTGTGTGTGTGTGCGTTACAGAGCTCTGATTCCTTCTCACTGCCAGATTGCTTTATACAATAGTACATTCTCAAAGCAACAAGCACACTGATGAAGCTCACTCATTCCCCTGAACGCTGTTTGAGAGAACAAAAGCAAAGGCTTGAATGGAGAGTGATCATTACTGCTCTCAGTTGTTCATCCTCACTAAAAATAGGAATTTGTGACTCCTCACACAAGCTTTCAATTCTCCTCACATGAATGACCCAAATACAATAGACGTAAAGCCCTTGTAATACACATTGCAAGAAGATGCAAAACAGCCTATTGTCTTTATTTGGGCAAGAGGGTTTTTTTCTTTCTTTTTGCCATGTACGTTTACCGTCAAAACATGAAAGCATCACAATAGAGCATCTAATTCTGATTGTTTTGCATCAAAGCTGCTCTTGTGCGCGAATGGTGAGAAAAGATGGCGTATCTAATTGCAGACACTGCTCGCCTCTGTACTTGGGTATAATTTTGTACTGCCTCTGTTTGTCCTCACAGTCACCGAATCCCTTATAAAGACAATTAATTGTGTCATAGTAGTCGGTGCACAAAGCACATGTACTTATACTGAGAAGGTGTAATTATAAGGCAGCATCTCCTACATTTTGTGGTCCTTTGTCCTATAGAGGCATGGAGGAAGATGTCTGGAGGAAGATGTAGGCAGAATTTATCTGCAACATCAAAACAATGCCGGCAGAGCCACACTTTCCGTTTCTAAATAGGGGCATAATTTTATAATGTAGATACACATGCTCATGACACATTAGAGCTGTTGAGGTTTGAATCTTACCATTTATGTACATTATTACCATTTCTTAAATCTATTTACCTTATTTTTTTACCTTTACTTACCTGAATTTCTTGTGTATAAATTACATGTATATATAATATGTGTGACCTGTGCTGACAAAATGAGTCAGAAGGTGGATGGGCTAATTTCGAGCTACATGCAAAACAAGTGAAAAATGTCAATTTTGGTCGAATTTGAGGTTTTCACAAAAATTAGTTCATTAAACCCTTGTCTAGCAATCCCAATGCTCCAAATAGCAATTGAACATCTAAAAGTATCTTTATTTGTACGTTTTCTGAGAGGAGTACCTTTCCTTTGACCATGAAAATTGCCGTTTTCCTCTGCTCGCTTCTCTATTCCCTTTGCACAAGTTTGGTATCATTTTAAAGCGCAGCATTCCAGTGCGAATTCTCAATGGTATGAGTCTGAAACAATAAAATGTGATTCCCTTTCAAAAGGGAACTCTACACTGCGTTGAAACGCATATGGGGAACGTCATCACGTGAACCGGTGTCTGAAAGCAATTATCAAATCTCACCAATCCTACTGGCCGGCGACAGCCTATGACGTCATTATAGACGTGACCCGGAAGTATAAAAGGAGCGCCTAGAGAAGCAATCAGTATCTCTTCGTCTTCAGGGACTGTTTTTTGTCTGATTGCGATTACTTCAAATCTGGTAAGAAATTACTATGTCTGAAAAACGTTTCAGGAAGTGTGTGGATCCATGTCCCAGGTTTCTGACATCCGATGACACACGCAATCTGTGCCTTTTCTGTCTGGGGGAGGAGCATGCAAGCCAGTGCTTGAGGGTGATGTCTGTGTGAATTGTTAGTATCTGCCTATTAGGACGCTCCGCTCTCGTCTGGCCCTCTTCTCGAGGTGAGAGGAGCCGGCATCTGTGCCTGGTGGTTCTGGTCCCGTGCTGAGGCAAAGTGGCTGCTGAAATCATGGTGCTCCCAGGTGAAGCTTGCTGAGGAATTTGAGAGAGGTGTAAATCTCTCTCAACCCTCAGTGGATGACGAGGGTGAGCTGCCGGATGATGTCCTCTCGTTGACATCATCAGATCCAGCAGTGAGTGCTCTTCTGCGTCAAGCCCAAAAGAGCAGGAAATGGCTATTGAAGAGGAAGCAGGTGAGCCTGCTGAGACTTCAAATCCTCCCTGCCCTGTGTATGCGAAGCTGCTTGAGGTTATGAAACTGTTCACAAACTGCAGCTGCCTTGGGAGTGTGTTAAGAAAGGGGCCATACGCGGACGGCTTGACGAGTGGTTCATTTCTGGCCATAACACAACAGCCCCCGTAGGCCTTCCATTCCTTCCTGATCTTCATGTCGAGATCGAGAAGGCATGGAAGAACCCATACTCGGCTCATATTCACCAGCATCAGCTAATTTCGCTGATGTTGAGGGATTGAGCCAGCATGGGTATGTGTTGATGCCCCCTATTGATGAGACGTTTGTGAACTATCTTATCACAGGGCAGGCTTCAACACTGAAAGCTCCGGTCCTGCCTTCCAAGCCCCTTAAAGGAACTTCTCACTTGAAAGGCAGGGTATACGTGGCAGCGGGTCAGGTTGGTGCAGCCTTACACACTATGGCAGTGTTACAGGCCTACCAGGCTGATTTGCTGAAGGATCTGGATCAGAGGCAGGGTCTGTCCCCTGAGGTGGTAGAAAAGCTGCGCCGCACCACGGATCTGGCTCTCCGGGCCACTAAGAAAAGTGCTGCCTTAGTTGCTAGATCGATGGCAGCAATGGTGGCCATGGAGAGACACCTGTGGCTGAACATGGCTGACATCAGGGAGAAAGAAAAGGGCTTTCTTCTCGATGCAAAGGTTTCGCCCTCTTGGCACTTCCGTTGAGGCGGTGGTAGGCAAGTTCAGAGAGGCGAAAGCGTGCTCGGCAGCATTTAGAACCTGCATACCACTCAGATCTGATCCTGGGCCCAGACAGACAGGAGATCCTGGCCCGTCCCGATTCGAGGATAGGAGACAGGGCCAGAAGTCCAGTGTTGCCTCTTGGGCACCTCCTTCTCGGAGCAGGTCCCAGAGAAGGCGGGACTCCAGGAAGAAGAAGCAGGATCTGAGGGAGGTAATCAATCACAGATGCCAGCAGCGTCTACCCTCTCCTCTCTTCTTCCACCTCCTGAATAGTGGAAAAAAAAATTGAAACACGCTCAGGCGCTTCTTACAGTCAGGCTGAGGACTGGGCCCATGATGAGTATTTTTCTGATGGCTCGCCTTCTGGCTTGAATATATATTGACCTTAAGTTGTCCTGTATAGTTTTTTTTTTTTTTTCCTGGGCATGTAAAAAAAAAAAAAAAAAAAAGAGAGAGATAGAAGGGGAATTTTGGGCTCTGAAGTTCCATTAAGTTGGCTAGACTGATTTATTTCTGGTGTTGGCAAACAAAATGGCCGCCTTTACAGCCACCATATGGTAGAGTAGCTTCTCCTCTGGTCATAGCTAGAGTTTGTATTCAAGATTAGCACTCTTTACTTTAGATTGATCTATGTTTAGCCTCCGGGGCCGCCTGACATTGTTTGGCTTGGCTTGAGCTTTGCTCCTCTGAGCTCTTGTTTTTAGAGAGTTATTTCAGAGTGGCCTCCTCTCTATTGAGAGTTTTTAGAGGCTGAGTTGAAGCCCCAGGCAGATCTATGCTTATGTGTGGCCCTATAGGCTGGCCTAGGCTAGAACTAGAGTTTAGGTGATATACTAAAGCATTTCACCTTTTATTACTTCCCTTGTCTGGCTGTATAGTTTCCCAGTTCTGGCCTCCTTTTATCAGAGTTGTCAGGCCAAGGCCCATTACCCCTTTTTTGGTGTAGGTGCAAGACAGATAGCAGCTAAGGTAGCAGGCTATTGCTAGTCTCCCTGGTGCCATTGTCTCAGGTGGTTAGGCCCCTTATCATTATGTGAATAAGGGAATGCTAGTGTAGCATAGGCCCCACTTTTTCTAGAATTTTCATTCATACAGTGTTTTGTTTTTTCCCCTGAACCCCTTGAATTAACATTCAAGCTTGAGTGTAATGGTGTTAGCTTTGATTAAGCTCCCATTCCCTAGGGATCAGTAAGAAAAGTGTTTTTACTGAGTGTATGGCCTGTTGGAATGCATAGCTCAGGTTAAGTTTGTTTAGGGAACTTCACTATTCAGTTTGTTGGTAGATGTTTGGTCAGAGTTTGCTCACTTAGAAATAGCACTGGCATGGGTTTATGCCCGTGTTTATTTGAAGTAGTAGGCCGGTTCGGTCCTCCTTCAGAGCATGGCAGCATATATTCTTTGTACTCCCCTTACTGTAAGGGTTAAGAGTGTTTTTACTGAGTACATTGCCTTTTGGAATGTATAGATTTAAGCTCAGGTTAAGTTAAGCTAGGTAACCTCACATGATAGTTTGGTTCTCAGATTAGGCTCCCTTAGTGCTTAGACACAATGCCACTAGGTGACGCCACATATCTTCCTGGAGTCTCAGACCCTGTTTGGGCCTCCTTCAAGAACATGATGGCGCAGGTTTGTAATGGTGGAGTGTTTGGTTTAATTTTGACACTGCCACTGGCTGATGCCCGTGTCTTTCTGGAGTAGTAGGCCCTGTTTGAGCCTCTTTCAGAGCATGTTGGCGTAGTTTGAACTCCTCATGCTTAAAGAGTTTAAAGTATTTTACTGAGTACATTGCCTGGAGGAATGGTGGCTCAGATTGAGTTAAACTAGTTAACCTCACTGGAGAGTTTGGTTATCGTATTTGGCTCCCTTAGAGCTTAGAACACTGCCACGAGCTGACGCCACGTGTCTGTCTGGAAGTCATAGGCCCTTTGTTGGGCCTCCTGCACAGCGTGATGACGTATGTTTGTACTCCTCTTGCTTAAGAATAAAAAAGTGTTTTTACTGAGTGTTTGTGCCTACAGTACAGTTTATCTGTTAGGTTGAGCACTGTACTCCCCTCGCTTGAGGGTTGTCCTGCATAGTACTTAGCTCCCTAAGCTGGTCAGTGGTTGAAGACCTCTCTGAGGCCTCTCTATTGAGGATCAGCCCCCATGCTGGTAAATGTACTCCCCCGTGTTGGGTTTCTTTAGAGTGCACAGCCTCCTCAGTGCAAATAATCAAGCACTGAGTAGATCCTAGGATTGAGCAGAGTGTTACTCCCCTCATTGGTAAGGGTAAAAAACGCTTAGCTGAGTTCTGCTCTCCAGGATGCCTGTTTCTACGCTCTAGTCTGAGTTGGTTACTGCCTCTTTGCAGTCATTCTTACTGGATATCTTCTCTGAAGAATATGATTTGAGACTCTGTGATCAGACAGGTTGTTGGCCAAGACTAGGTTGCTTTAAGTGAGACCAAATCGGCCTCCCTGGTGGCATTCAGGGTCGACTTTGTTCCCCTGACAAGTGACTGGCTAGGGTTCCTTCAGGCCCCCTGGCTACATTCCCTTAGAGATACCTTTTTTATTCAAGAAAGTTTGGTACCAGAAGCCTTTGAGCAGCCTTGGTAGGCCTTCTATGGAAGGCCTCTTTGAGGCTTATAGTTTGGGCTGTTGGCCATAGGGAATGCTGTCACTGACAGCCTATGTATGACCCTTAGGGGGAGTGGTTCTGGCATTTCAGTTGAAGCTGCTAGTTCTGACGTTTGTCTAGCCATTTTTGGCATGCAGTCCCCTCAAGCATGGCAGCATGGGTATATTGTTCCCTATATGCGTTTCAACGCAGTGTAGAGCTCCCTTTCAAAAGGGAACATCTCAGGTTACTTATAACCATGGTTCCCTGAGAACAGGGAACAAGACACTGCGTTACCTGCAATGTATCGGGGCTGCCTGCTGAACAGTTCCTTCAGACTATAAGGTACTGACTGCTTCTCTAGGCACTCCTGTTATACTTCCGTGTCACATCTATAATGACGTCATAGGCTGTTGCCGGCCAATAGGATTGTTGAGATTTGATAATTGCTTTCAGACACCGGTTCACGTGATGACGTCCCCCTTATGCGTTTCAAAACAGTGTCTCGTTCCCTGTTCTCAGGAAACCATGGTTACATACGTAACCTGAGATGTTTTCAAACTCATGCTGATATAAACAAAACAATCTTACTCACGCTAACTGACAGATCTGAAGCGTGCGCACAAAGACGCCTCAGACAGCGTTTGATACCGATATACACATATACACAGAATTAAAGTATTTTAAAAATCTGATAATGCATGCAAACATTATCTGTTATGTCTTCAGTGCTTTTTTTTAATTTATTTTTTTATGGTTTTGACTTGGTGTGTGCCAAATCTTGTGTTATTACCAGGGATTTTAAGCTTTGGTAACTGGATGATTTTGTTTTGGAACCTTCAGAAAACTTTAACTAGATTTTTCTCGAAATTGACTTTGCTTACTCTATCGACTTCAAACAGGTGTAGCTCAGTCAGTTTTTGTCTGATTCCAAGAAATCATACACCATTTGGAAGGTTTTTTTTATTTTTTTTATTTTTTTTTTTAAATGTAATTTTTTTTTAAATAGTAATTTTTCTTATTACTATCAATGTTAAAAAACATTGTGCTCCTTAATATTCTTCAACAGCATTTATTTGAAATCGTTTTTTAACTTTTTTTTTACTGTAACTTTAATTTAATATGTCCTTGCTGAATAAAAGCACTGACCCTATAATTTGAACAGTATATGTACTGTACATGCAATAATAATAATTATTATTATTATTATAAATAAATAATTATTAATTATATTATTATGTGTTTTTTTTTTACTTTAAATATTTATTTTATTTTATTGTTTTTATTTATTTATTATAGGCAAGACTTCAAGGTATACAGAAATGTTCATATTAATTCATATTGATATTTTTGGGGGTGGGGGGATGTGAACTCTGTCCCCACGCTCGCCAAAGACCGAAACCAGGCAAAACCTCTCCTGAAATAACAGCTGTTTCCACTTACATAATGGCAGCAAGATGTCTCTTCATATTCTGGCTGGCGAAGCTGTCACAAGTCATTAATCCAGGCCCGTCCATGGGCCACGCTGTCACATCCAGCACTAGAGCGTGGTGGAGGCGGCCCGCAGTGATCGGGGCAGAAACAAACAGACCTGTGTACTGTAACCTACACAGCACTTTAAATGGATGTCTTACAAGCTCACAGCTTTATGCCACCTTTTTCACCTGTCACTGGAGAGCCTGTCCTTCCATTACTGGATGGCACTCTTATCCATCTCACAGACCATGTGACTTATAGCATGTTGTTTTTGGGCACATCCACATAATCTATGCATTGTCACATGTGAAATAGCACGTAATTATCAGGTAATTACTTTCTAAAGGGGAACAGTGATGTGTTATTTCACTGGCACGTATAAATTACCGTCTGTTAGGCATGCGACATGTTTTCAGGAATCATTCTTGATTTTCTTTTTTTCTTTTTTTTCCCATGCACTGTAATTAAGCAGGGGCTTTTGACCGTATTCTTTTAAACTGTGGCTATGGAATTGTATATTCAGTTTTTGAAGATACAACGTCCTCTCTCGCTACATCATGGGGAAAGGGAAAAAAACAGGTAGGATTTTTCTCAAAGCAGTGCCTTTGGTAATCATTCAAAGCATTGCATCTTTTATTTAGGGATTTCATCTGCCCTCTACTGGCCAACCAGAAGAGGATGAATGCAGTTCAACATAAGAGAGAGGGAGAAAAGAACTTGAACAAACTTAAAACTTCATGAATATCTATTCAGTGCTGGACCAAATCTCCTCTATGTGACTGTGATACAGATTACTTGTGTGATCACTTTCAAAGGCCATATAATAAAGAATGATCCATGTTTACTGTACATCAAGTCACTGTTATTTATCGATCAAAAGCTTTCGGTTTCATCTGAATGCAGAAAGCAGGCCATAGATTTTTTTTTTCTTTTTTTTTTTTCGTCTTCTCTCTCTTTTTTCCCCCTCCCCATTTCTCTAAAGCCCTGCAGATACAAAATCTTACATTAACACGAGACCACTACAGTCTGCCTTCCCCTCTCTAGCAATGAATGCTTCATACAATTGGGACCCTATTACCGCATAAAACACACTGGCTTGTCAATGCATTTGAACCTTGCAGAGATCTAGAGTTCTTTAGAGTGTGTTGAAAGGTCATAGGATGTGATGAGGCACTGCTGGATGCATTGGGCTGGAGCTTTTCAGATGTGTTGAGCAGCATCAATGTGTTAACAGTTTGAGGCTTTTCTTGGATGTGCAAAATGATCCCTTACACAATATGCCAGCTGTTCTAAGTAGAGGAGATGGCTTACTGGAATGGGCGAATATTGCATTAGATATCATGGGGAAGAAAATTCAGCATACAATACCTCCTGCATCTGTTCCAGTGTGTTGGTTATTTCTTGACACTTCCTTACCGATATCCAGCTTTGGAAGGGAGAGGTGCTTCCTTTTTGTTCCCTGTGTGTTGTAATATTTCTTTCCTACAATAATCAAATATTAATGTTGAGAGAATCAAAAATGCCAACGGCAGAAGAGATACTCCTGGCCTGTGCTAGTGGATGTATAAGAAGATTTTTCAGCAAGTTTTTTTTAGAAACATTTCCTTGTGCGTTTGGCTCAGGGGAGAATTCACTGAGCATTAATCGCGTCCACTGATGGCGTCGTTTATTCGCACACGCTATTTGTGTTATTTTAGCACATCGTTCACTAAAGGAAATATGGTTGTGTGCATATTTCTATTTTTTTTTTTTTTTTTTTAACGCAATTGGCATGGTGTAGTTGGTTGTGAGTGCTATAGGTTGTAGAGGATGTAGCAAACCAACATATTTTAGTAGGGATTGTACAGCATTGCTACGGTCCAGACATCTGAATCAGCTCTTTAAATTGTTGATAGTGCGTGTGCTTGTAACACTGATCTCCATCACTGGAGAACTGCAGTGATTAATAAAAGATCTTTACTAACATCTCTTTAAAAAAAGAAAGAAAGAAAAAAGCTGTAATTAGGGATGCACAGTATATATTATTGAATATATCAGTCAACAATAATGGGATCATGTATTATTTATGGTTGGCCTACTAACTATAGTTATACTTATATAAAATAAAATGTTTACACTTTTACATGGCAAATGGGCATTTTGTGTCATGTTGTGTGTATACCGTATTGTTCTGAATATAAGACGATGTTTTTTTTTTTTACATACATCTGAAAAATGGGTTTGTCTTATATTCAGGGTCTAGACTTTTAATATGTCAATAAAATGTCCAAATGTCAATGTTTAAAATGTCAATAATACATCCACAACAATAGGTGGTGCTAAATACACGTTAAACGAGTGTGCCAAGAAATACGGTATGTCAGAGTGTAATGTTAGAAGATGGCTAGCACAAAAAAGACTTAAAAACGCTAACAGTCAAAGAAAAGCTTACTGTCTAAGAGCCGCGTAACCAGTGTTGCCAAGTCCGCGGTTTTCCCATGGAATTGGGCCACTTTAACTCTGTTGCCGAGGGTTGTTTTTCATGTCTTCGGGTTGAAGCGACACCAAATAACATAATATTTAGCCCCTGTAATGGAAATGTTACCAGGAGAGCCTGCCAAAAATTTTACCTCCCAGAACGCAGCGACCCCCCGAAACGAGATAGGGCTTGTTTTAAGTAGCAATTGGGTGGGTTTTGTTGTGATAACCTGGCAACCCTTCACATAACTATCATGTTTGTATTCATCGCTGATGGGACCAAAACTTCGTCCATACGTGGGCCCCAAAAATCCTCAGACCCCAGAGGGTTAAAATGTAAGACGATACCCAGACTTTCAGTACTACAATAAGATTTCACGTCTACTGTTAATGAAATTTTAGACTTACACTATGAGATGGATAGCCTAATTTTTATATAATTCAGATTGGCTACAGGTTATTTTTATGGTATGCCAAAAAGTGTTTATTTTTTCAAAAGTGATCCTTGTTACATTTTTTTCCAGTGTGTACCATGCTTTCAATACAAAAATTTAAATATGAAAAATATGCAATATGAAAATTATCTGTCAATGTATTAGTTGTCAGCTTCAAAATATTATTATCAGTATCATCCAGAATTTCCATATCAGTGCTACTTGTAATATCAATGTTAATTGATCAATGAAGATGAGTTTCTCTCCCTCTCTTTCTGCATCCCTAGCTGTAATATCACTGTTAATTGTGCCGTCACATTATGAATACAGCACATTCTTTAATCAGCCACATTTGCATAGACAGTTTGCACTATTTGCTAAATTTAAATATGAAGAAACACTATTCCAGAGCATTTTGCACCAAGTTATGATGGATTGTGAGTGATTAGTGAGTAAGATGCAAGGTTTTGTGCTGAAAGACTTTTTTACTACATTGCATCCTTGAGAAAAAACCTTTAAAATAATTAATATTACTCGTAAGCTTACGAATACATTAATGTGAATTTAACTAGGCTGTGTGGTGCTAATTGTTCATGCCGTATTGGGTGAGATGAAGAAACCTTCTTGAGTCATCTTTAACCAAAGACAAAAAAAGGAGTAGAAAAATTTACTGATTTTCCATATTTAGTAAGACTTGCATTCCCTGGGTCAGCATTTAATTGCTTTTAAAAAAAGGTTGCCAAACCGATGGAAAAATGAGAAGAGAGATCGAAGGAATGTGTAAATTAAAATTATGAGATAAACTTGGATTCATAATTATGGTTGTGTTTTTTTCTTATGTTTGTGACCTGACCCATTGTGTGTTCGAAAGTGGCTCTGTGCAGTCGAACCTTGCTGTGCTTTACACAGGTGGTAATGACTTGACTAGTTCAGAGGTCAAATTCAATTAGCCTAGAGATTTTCTAACCCAGACTATATTAAGTTATTGACCTAATTAAAACTGAAGGCATAACTGGTCATAGACTTTCTGGTGTCAGATTTCATGTAAAATAATGTAAACTCATTACGAGCAATGCTTTTTCTCCAGGAGGAAAACAGCCTTTTTATGGCCTGACCTTTCTTGGTGGTCATTGACAAACCCATGATCCAGTGCAGATTTCATTAGGGAGAGAAACTCATCTTCATTGATCAAACTGAGAACTGGCTAGAGGGGCTCAGCAGGGCGTGGAATAGCTACGCACTGATCAAAGAGCTTCAAGCACCGTATCAACAGGCCTTCGCATTTCACATGCTGCGAAGAGGAGAGAGCCCGCATCCTTGTTAGGCTAGCGTAACGGACAGTAGTATATACAACTGCTACCATATAGTTTGGGGTCAGTGGGTCAGTAAGGATTTTTTTTTTTTTTTAAATGAATACTTTTATTCAGCATAGATGCATTAAATTGATCAAAAGTGACAGTACACTAAAAGACATTTATCATTTTACTAACAATTTCTATTTCAAATAAATTCTTTTGAACTTTCTATTCATCAAAGAATCCTGAAAAAAAGTATCCTTCTCCAACACATTGATAAATGATCAATTTTAAGAAGCACAACTGTTTTCAGCATAGGCGGTAATAATAAATGTTTCTTGAACAGCAAATCAGCATATTAGAATGATTTCTAAAGGATCATGTGACACTGAAGACTGCAGTAATAATGCTGAAAATTCAGCTTTGCATCACAGAAGTAAAATGTGTTTCTTTGGTTTTGTATTTTTGGTTTCCAACACCTAGTTCAAATCCCGAGTTTGTTCGTTCATTCATTCATTTTGTCCTCCAAAGCATAATTAAAATCAAGCATAGCGTTAGTTCTGGCAGGTCACGTCAGTCAAGTTTGCATCAGATGAATTTCAGCTGATCCACGTTTCCCTATAGGAATAGAACGCCTATCACCGCATCCTTTATATAAGGTCATTCAGTATTATCAGCAGCTTTATCACGTTGCTCTGGAGTTAATTACCCTCCTCCATCCCCAGCTCCTCCTCTTGTCCAGCCAGATTTTCTCGAATTATGTTGTACATTAAATTATTGAACATTTAATA
Organism: Chanodichthys erythropterus; assembly: GCF_024489055.1. Taxonomy (NCBI): domain Eukaryota; kingdom Metazoa; phylum Chordata; class Actinopteri; order Cypriniformes; family Xenocyprididae; genus Chanodichthys; species Chanodichthys erythropterus. The sequence goes on along the minus strand of NC_090221.1, from coordinate 5,715,265 downwards.
TATCTGCAATACCTTTATGTTGGTTCTGTTCTGTTTACCCTAAGGGGATATCACTGCCCTCCCTGCTCTTATCCATCTCTGCATGGATGCTCAGCGAGTTCTTGCCCAGAACATAACCATACCGCCAATCCAAACAGTATAATAATCGTCAATCATCTTTGACAATAGGGATCCTAAAAGAATTATACTAGCATACATTCAGGTAAGGTTCAACTACATAATAAAGTGCTGCCACATGTAAAATATACAGTATATTGGTTGATATTTTGTTACCTTTACTATTATTATTCATTTGTAGATATTATGCGTCTACTGTATGTGCGTCACATGAACACAGCTCTCTGCTGCTTGCAGACAAACCCTTTTAAGGAGAAAGCGATTCATCAGATTGCAAGCCATTCATTTGCTGTTCTGATTGCACTCACTCTGCAAGATTACACTGCATGTTCACCCTCACTCGTATCCAAGGTAAATCATCACCACTGTCATCGCTTACATGTGTTTTGTTTTACTAATGACTTCATCATCAGCCAACACACACACACACACACATTACTTTACTTCCTGAACAACAGCGCACCCGAGTCCAAGTTGCTTTCACATTCAAACCTGACCACAATTTCAATGCAACCAAACTAAGACAATAATAATAATAATTTGTTACATTTTTATTGCCCTTTTCTCAGCACTCAAATGTGCAGCATCCACCTGGATGATGCGACGGCAGCCATATTGTGCCAGAACACCCACCACACACCAGCTTATTGATTACTGGAGATGGAGCATGTATACAGTATATATGGAGATGATTAGGAGGTTAAAGAGTCAGACTGGTAACCCAAAGTTTGCTTGTTCGATTCTCATTACCGGCAGGAAATGACTGAGGTGTCCTTGAGAAAGGCACCTAACCCCCAATCTTTCTCTGGACGCCACTGTAAAAATGGCTGACCACTGCTCCAGGTGTGTGTCTTCACTATTCACTACTCCTTATGAGTGTGCACTAACTTGGATGGGTTAAATACAGAGGAAAAAAATGTCACTTTCATGATGGTCAGATGGCCAAATTTGGTCAGGGTGCCAGGCTTACACCACTACTTTTTTTTCGAAGGACATCCTGGGATTTTTTTTATGACCATAGAGATTCAAGACATCAGTTTAACGTCTCATCCAAAGGACGGTGCTTTTTTTTTTTTTTTTGACAGTATATCCCCTTCACTATACTGGGGTGTTATGACCCACACAGGCCATAGGGTGAGCGTCCCCTGCTGGCCTCACTAACACCTCTTCCAGCAACAGCCAGAGGTCTCCCATCCAGGTACTGACCAAGCTCAACCCTGCTTAGCTTCAGTGGGCAACCGGTGTTGGGCTACAGGGTGATAGCTGCTGGCCACCAGCTGGTGACCACCTCCTACAGGCAGTCTCGGGTTTGGTACCCCAGTTCGTTCCTGGGTCCGCATGACAGCATTCACATGCAAAATCAAAACAAAAGCATGCACATCACCGGCAAAAATATGCTTAAAGATGGGTATTAGTAATAAAATATTAATAAAAAACAGAAAAAGGCCACACACCTGGGGCCTCATTTATAAAACTTTGCGTAGATTTCATCCTAAAAGTGTACGTACGCGCAAAAGCTAAATTCTGCGTATGCACACAAAAAATCAGATTTATAAAACGTACGCCAGAACCTGTGCACAAATCCCTTTATAAATCCCAGTCAGCGGAAGATTGCGCGTACATGCATCTCCACCCTGTCTCCTCCCCGAAATCACCATATATGGAGCTTACAACGCCTGGTTTTGCTATGCATAACCTCAGCTGCAAATCATTTCCATGCACGTTCCCATCCACGTGACACCATGGTTAACACCGTCAAAGTTACAAGACATTGGAAAATATTAGATATGGACTATAAATGCCATTTGTGCCCATTACATTGATAAAAATCATCCAATATCCTCTTTATGTTTTATGCATAAAAACTAAATTGTATAAAATACTTAGGATAAAGGTTTTAGAATAGAGTTGATTCATTCATTTACACTGGCCAAATAGTATTTTAATAGTTTTAAACAATCCGAATCAAATTTATGCAGTTTTGCTGATCGGATTAACATATCTTTTAGGATGTTTATAGTCTATTTTTAGTGGAAACAGATCGGCCTACTTATTTATTGCAGTGTAAATACAATTGTCTGTCTCGGCACTTCAAACGTAGCACATGTATTATCTAAATTCATATAATTTTTGTTTAACTTCTCCGTAATGACTGTTTAATGTAATTTCAGTGCTTATCGCCAATAGTGAAAGTGTAATATGAATGTAAATGTGTATATCAAAATGAAAACGTGAGTTTCCATGCGAGTTCAAATCATTATTTTACTTATTTAAACTGTTATTGTGAACATGCACTGCACTACAACTCAAAAGGAGGATTTAAAGTGGTTTTACTTCATCTGCCGTCAGTCCCTAAGCTCACCATCGGTGTCGCCAAACTGCTCTGTCTCCGAAATGTTCGTACGCGTGGGTCAGAGTTTGCGTGGAGGTGCGCAAATTTTCCCATCAAGTTTGTTTTTATAAATCGCAACTTATGCGTAGGAACTGGCGTACGCACTTTCAGGGCCTGTTTTGTGCGTACGCAAAGTTTTATAAATGAGGCCCCAGAGCTCTAGAAATAAGCAAAAATTTTAATACAAGACTCACACAGGTTACGTTTCGAGCACCCAGCTCTGATGAAGAGCCTCAAAACGTAACCCTTGTGAGTCTTATATTACATTTTTGCTTTGGTGTGCTGAAAATTTGTCATGCAAAGCATGCCCTGTTTCAAACTAAACTGGTAGTGTGAAAGCAATCGTAATTGACAACTTAAGCCATAGAGTGTGACAACGTGCCCCACTGTTGTGTGATGCACTACAACCCCCTAACACCCCGGCCCAACCATAACCACCCCCAAACAATAACAGTGGTTATGTATTATAGCTTTTTTATATGATCTCCAAAAATAAACCCACCATGAGAAACATTCTGCCGAGTGGAAACTAGCCACTGTCTCTCCTATACTGGAATATGCAGCCCTGCCACACATTGGATAGTTTGGTTCCAAATAGTGATATTCTCAAGAATTTCTTTATTTTTTTAAACCTTATTGATTCGCTCTATTTCACTTCTGCATGATGCATCCATAAATATGCAATCCTGCACGAGAGAGAAAGCCAGCACACTCTTCTATTGTTCACCTCATTTTGGATTCTCATTCAAAATTGGAGAAAAAACATCAAAGGCAAATAGAAGAGGACATGAATTAATTAACAATTTGAAGTGAAAGTATGTACACAGACCGCTGTGGTGAATTGCTATTCATTTGGAATAAGACACTTATCACAGCTTTGCAGACAGCAAGAAACACCTCAGACGAAGTTGCATTGACACAAGCAGGCAGTAAGAAAATCCGAGAATTATTCACTTCAGAGGCTTCTTTAGCTCTTCAAAAAGAGACTGACATGCTACTAAAATATTCAGTAAAATTAATAATATCATGTGTTCACGCTGCTTCATAGCTCGTGGCCACGGTTTACTTTCTATTTATAGTTAAGACGCGGCCCGTGATTTTTCTTCCAGTGACCTCCCATCCAAATCTGTTCTCCGTCAGCCCCAGTGAACCTTTTAGACAGAGTTCATTCTCGGCGCGCCCAGCGATGTTTGGCCAATCCGCAGATATGGAGGCTAATTTTGTTTGTGCATTATTTGTCAGTTTTATTTTCATTAACTTCTGGGCGCGGTGATTGATGATATAACAGATGCTCCATAAATCAGTGAAGAACAACACGGTGCAGACACAGACTTCGGCCATCACTTAAAACATCAACTGCAGCATTCGATATAAATGAAGATGAAACTCTTGTTGGAGCGCTTTTTAATGACTTTACTTTACTTTGCTCTCATCTTATAAGGAGCTGACACTTGAAGCATTGGAGCAATCTGCGCCCATTTACAAAGTTCAATACCCCAAACACCAGCTCACCGGTGTCCCCTCACTCAATATGTTAGGCAATAGCAAAATGTATAGTATTTTTCATATAAAAAGGCAAGGGAAAAAACTGCAAAGGGCGTGCAACCACTATAAATGGTAATTGTCCTACTTTACTGTGCCTTGTATGAAACGCAGTCCAGTTTATAAATGAGACCTTCTGCGAGCTCCTCTCCCCGTGCACTCCTGCCAGCCAGCCCTGTTTCAAATCATTCGGCCTTTGCTTTTAACTTTAAAGGGTGCCTGTCACCATGCCTTCCTCCTTCAAATGTTTGGGTGTAGCGAGGGCTTTCTCTACTACTTGGCTATGTAATTCTCCATCATTCCCTTAATGTGGGGTTTGATGTCTGAATATATTTCACTAATGGATCATAAATAAAAATGACCCAGGTCAGCCACAAGCAAATTAGTAAATTAGTTTGCAGCTTGCCAGAGAGATGGATAGGCTTTAGTCAACCTACACAAGTCAAGCAGAACCGTGTTGGGATGAACAACTGCCTCCGTCCAAATAAATAACAAAAAAGAAGATAGTGATTCAGCGGAGCAAAACAAACGTGGTCAAAGTTGAATCTTAAACAGGACAATATTTTAATATTCCTTCCTTCCTTCCTTCCTTCCTTCCTTCCTTCCTTCCTTCCTTCCTTCCTTCCTTCCTTTCTTCGTTCTGTCTGTCTGTAATGAGTCTTTCTTTCTTTCTTTCTTTCTTTTCTTAATTGCTGTCCATCCATCCATCCATCCATCCATCCATCCTTCCATCTGTAATGAGTGTTTGCTCATTTGTTCTTCCTTCCTTCCTTCCTTCCTTCCTTCCTTCCTTCCTTCCTTCCTTCCTTCCTTCCTTTCTTTCTTTCTTTCTTTCTTTCTTTCTTTCTTTCTTTCTTTCTTTCTTTCTTTCTTTCTTTCTTTCTTTCTTTTTCTTCATTGCTGTCCTTAATCCTTCCTTCCATCCTTCTGAAATTACCTTTCTTTCTTTCTTTCTTTCTTTCTTTCTTTCTTTCTTTCTTTCTTTCTTTCTTTCTTTCTTTCTTTCTTTCTTTCTTTCTTTCTTTCTTTCTTGCTGTCATTTATTCCTTTATCCATCCATCCATCCATCCATCCTTTATCCATCATCCATCATTCCTTCCTTCCTTCCTTCCTTCCTTCTGTCTGAAATTACATTTATTTATTTATTTATTTATTTTCTTGATTGCTGTCCATCCATCCATCCATCCTTCCTTCCTTCCTTCCTTCCTTCCTTCCTTCCTTCCTTCCTTCCTTCCTTCCTTCCTACCTTCCTTCCTTCCTTCCTACCTTCCTTCCTTCCTTCCTTCCATCTGTAATGAGTGTTTGCTCATTCTTTCTTTCTTTCTTTCTTTCTTTCTTTCTTTCTTTCTTTCTTTCTTTCTTTCTTTCTTTCTTTCTTTCTTTTCTTGATTGCTGTCCATCCATCCATCCATCCTTCCTTCCTTCCTTCCTTCCTACCTTCCTTCCTTCCATCTGTAATGAGTGTTTGCTCATTCTTTCTTTCTTTCTTTCTTTCTTTCTTTCTTTCTTTCTTTCTTTCTTTCTTTCTTTCTTTCTTTCTTTCTTTCTTTCTTTCTTTCTTTTCTTAATGGCTGTCCATCCATCCATCCTTCCTTCCTTCCTTCCTTCCATCTGTAATGAGTGTTTGCCCATTTGTTCTTTTTTTTTCTTTCTTTCTTTCTTTCTTTCTTTCTTTCTTTCTTTCTTTCTTTCTTTCTTTCTTTCTTTCTTTCTTTCTTTCTTTCTTTCTTTAATTGCTATCCATCCTTCTTTCCTTCCTTCCTTCCTTCCTTCCTTCCTTCCTTCCTTCCTTCCTTCCTTCCTTCCTTCCTTCCTTCCTTCCTTCCTTCCTTCCTTCCTTCCTTCCTTCCTTCCTTCCTTCCTTCCTTCAGTCTGTAATGAGTGTTTGCTCATTTGTTCTTTCTTTCTTTCTTTCTTTCTTTCTTTCTTTCTTTCTTTCTTTCTTTTTTCTCTTTCTTTTCTTCATTGCTGTCCTTAATCCTTCCTTCCATCCATCTAAAATTACCTTTCTTTCTTTCTTTCTCTCTTTTTTTCTTTCTTTCTTTCTTTCTTTCTTTCTTTCTTTCTTTCTTTCTTTCTTTCTTTCTTTCTTTCTTTCTTTCTTTCTTTCTTTCTTTCTTTTCTTCATTGCTGTCCTTAATCCTTCCTTCCATCCATCTGAAATTACCTTTCTTTCTTTCTTTCTTTCTTTCTTTCTTTCTTTCTTTCTTTCTTTCCTTAATTGCTATCCATCCATCCTTCTTTCCTTCTTTCCTTCTTTCCTTCCTTCCTTCCTTCCTTCCTTCCTTCCTTCCTTCAGTCTGTAATGAGTGTTTGCTCAGTTGTTCTTTCTTTCTTTCTTTCTTTCTTTCTTTCTTTCTTTCTTTCTTTCTTTCTTTCTTTCTTTCTTTCTTTCTTTCTTTCTTCTCTTTCTTTTCTTCATTGCTGTCCTTAATCCTTCCTTCCACATGAAATTACCTTTCTTTCTTTCTTTCTTTCTTTCTTTCTTTCTTTCTTTCTTTCTTTCTCAACACTGCTTGGCATTTCTGTGCTAGTTACCCAGAGTTCATTTCCTGACAGTCTAAGCTGAGGCACATCCAATAAAAAACTGGAAGGAATATTCAATATTGCACCTCCACAGAGAATCCATGTTTTGTCATTCCTGTCGTCTTTGTTCTTGACATTTCTAGGGTGCAAAATGTCTATTATGACTTTATACCGCTATGTTTCACATGAATTCACATTAACACATTTCCACAGAAATGATCATTTGTGCTTTCAGCTAGTGATTTCAGTCCATTATTCTGGTCATGAACCAGCCGTAGCAGGTTTAAGACTCTGATGATGCAGCGGAGGAAAGGGGAAATAGGCAGGAAGGAGTAAAAATGTCAAACTCAATGAATTCATCTTGGTAACATGTATACAGCTCACCATTTTAAAACCGCTGTGGAGGAGAGCACTGTGCTCTTAATGGCCAACGTATTTGATTATGTGATTCTTGCGTACAATAAAAACAAATTACGATAATTTAGTACGCAGTATGGAATATACTACACCATGCCGAGATGGACGTTGTGACCACAGAAAAGGGTTGTGCAAAATTAATGTCACTATCTGTTTGCAACCACATCATTTCATATTATTGCTGAGCTGGGGAATGGAAAATGAAAACTCTTATCTGTGAGTGTTGTATTGATTGAAGGTGGTAAGGTAAGGATTTTCAGATAGTCAATTACTACATTTAGATACTCTTTTTGTCATTGGTTCTCTCTGTGTGATACAATCGCTGCAGAAGAGAGTAGTTATACGTTGTAATTCAGTTTTCATATCTCCACGGCTCATCACACCCAAACACTGTTTAAATGGAGTTTTCACTAATTTAAAGTAGAAATATAAGGTCTTATTTATCATAATCTGTGACAGTCTTTACTATAAAAAGTGAAAATGTGAAGCTGACATTTTAAAGAGATGTTTCGACTTTTTTATTAGTTAAATTAATGTAATCCAATTAATCTGGAAATATACTTTTGTCTTTTTTTTTTTTTTTTACTGTAATACAATCAGTTTTTTTTTTTTAGATATTCAATATTTTTCTTATCTTTAACTGTAGATGTTACTACCTAAAGCATTTTTTTTAATTACCTAATTTCTCCCCCTCACTATATATATATATATATATATATATATATATATATATATATATATATATATATATATATATATATATATATATATTAGTTTTGCATTGTTCAGTTGATGTATAGAGCTTGGGTTTTCACAGTTTGTTGGCCCATGAAGGCTGACTGTTTTAGTGCCCATAATAGGCTATTTTTGGATGTGGTTCCAGCAATGCCTGACAGCGTATTCGGCACATGCAGGGTGAGGGGGAATCATCAGAAATCAACTTTTTCTATCAGCTCAGAGCAATTGACTGATGATTCACTGCGACATCTCTGCTGATTTCCAAATGAAAAGCAGGAGCTTGCTGAATAAACATTCAGCTGATTGGCACCACATTGAGTTCATGGACTCTTTGATTGCGCACCAGTTATATATTATCTATTTGTGGGATTATGCAAAATTTTATTCATGTCTGAGCCATGCTATAGGTTACTATGGCAGGGCTGTATGGGGTGAATTCGCTTAATTGTTGTGCCACTTATGTGGTATTTTTTTTACCACTCTCAGTCCACTCTAACCAGGCCTAATGTGCACATAAATGAAGGCATTAATTAAAATAATAAATGAAGAGAAAAAAAAATAAACAAATAAAGTACAAATGAGAATTATTGATTATTTTTATATGCAGTATTTATCCAGAAACTATATCCAAATGCGCTGCACATACAGAACATACAGTTTATATAGAGCCCTTTTCAGTCTATGATAGACTGAAGTCCACCCATACAGCTGGAAGCCAAATCATGTTAACATTTTTCAGAAATCATGTTAACATATTACTCTGTCCACCTTAATTTACCTCCCAGTCTCCATGAAGGTGAACAAGCATTCTGATTAGATGCTGAGGGGTTCAACCTAAATTAAAAAGTATTTTTAAATGGTGCCTGGACCGGGCCATACCAAGCACCGGTCTATATGCAGCGTTCCCCTGTTACGCTCAAGGTCACGAGTGGCGAAGAGTTTTAATTGAAAATGAAATTGTCTACCTGATGGGTTCACCTAATTATGAAATATGAGAGCGGAGAGCACGGATCAAGAACGTGAGAAATTATGAAGGGATCACCTTGGAATATTATGGTTTGTGATGTGCTGTGAACCTTCATGCTGACCAATGGCAACTAATCTTAGCTCCAAATTAAAGCCTGTGCTCTCTGTCCTCAAACCAGAAACACAAATCCCATGAAATAATGAACATAATCTAAAGGCCGCCATCTGGCCTGAATTGCCTTAAAGCCTGCTTCTTGAGAACTGTTGGATAGGCCACCTTGTCTTGGTTCCGTGAGGAAACATCATTATCATACATATGGTATTGGTTTCTGTATAGACGGCGAATGTGCTGAAGCCACCGAATGGGCTTTGATGACAAGCGGAGACGCTAAGCCTCGTCCCTGGCTTCACAACATGATGACAAAGGCATATGACATTTGGAGTATGGAGTTTCTGTCTTTCCATGCCATCACCGAGACACGCTAATAGGTCCTGACATTACAGCTGTAAGAGATGCCAACCATAAAATGTGACAGACAAAGGGTTATCTAGGGGAAAGAAAATACCTAGAACTCAATAACACCCCCTTCCGGTTCCTTTAGACTCCTCTGGCACTGCAGAACAAATGACCAGGGCTTATCTAGGGCTGGATAGAGACACAATCCAGTGCGAATGGTGTTAATGTTTGATAGCAGTTGCCTCAGGCAAGACACAAAAACTCAAGGCAATAAGGTCAAAAGGTTTCGGGCTGTCTATTGAACACAACCCTGTGGCTATTTTCTATTCCTTATACTCTCTGGAAGTCTTGTCCTTCTGAGCTGCCTTCATCGTGACTTGGTGCCTTTTTCTAGAACCATGGTGTGTCAGCTTCCTTTGAGTCTCAGACCCATGTGTATATCCGGCTCTTTTTGAGTTTGCTTATGTATTGATCGCCGTACTGTATTTATATTTCATGTTTTAGCCTTTCAAAGCGCACGATATTCGTTCCAACACTATAAGCATTATGGAAAACGGTAAAAGCAATGTCAAAGTGTTCTAACATTTGTCCTGCGATTCAGTAAATCTTCCAAATAAACAAAAAGGGCTGCTGAAAAACTTTAGAGGAATAATTATGTTTTTCATGTGCACAAGCATCTGAAATGGCTTTTGAGAAAACAGCAGAAACTGAGAGCTCATGTATCACGTCTAATTGAAAATGTTTTTTTTTTTATTTTTTTTCCCTATGGCCTCGGACCTAAACAACAAACTGATAACATCAAACAACATCTTCCCTGTTCTTAAAGCCTGGCAGCTTTGAGTCTGTACATGATTTAGTTAAACAGTTGACATTTTTTGGAGGGGGGAAACATGATCTTGTTACATAAAAACCAAAAACCACATCCTTCCCATTTTTAATTCTCATTATCATAACTTAGTTAGATATAAATAATCATGTACGCAGATTTATTTTAGCTCTGATTCTTTGAGGTGAACAATAACTGGAGGCATTTTGATTATGTATTATTATATCACAGTTCTGACCCTAATTCATGCCTGGATGTTGCGGTTAAAAATTACAGACCCAAAAATAAAAGACCTCCATAAATATCCATAAAAAAATAAAATAAAAAAAATCTGTATCTTGTATTTTGTGCACGAATTTATATGTGAGAGTGTTTGCAGTGCTGGCAGATAAAAATGTTACTTTGTACAAAGATCAGATATGTGATGTAAAATCTAAGATTTAATGGCATCTTTTAGAAAATAAGGATCTTAATATACTCGCTGCACATTGTGTGATTACTTGTGAGGAATAGGATGCTGGTCTAACACACGTCTCTTCTATATTCTGGGCCTTGCCGAAGTGCCGGTGACAGGCTTTTGACAGGTAGACAGTGGAGTGTAGGGGAAGAGAGTGGAGGAAAAACATGTCTTTGGAAGAGAAACCCTGGAACTGTCTGGCGTATGGACACTCTAAATATATTCATATGAAGCCATACATGGAGGACATTCATCTCAACACATCAGCCTGTTATATAAGATGGTGCTCTGTTGTGCATTTGCAAGTGAACCATGCAGTGCTGTTGTAAAACATTAATATATTTGGTGATGCTTTAAAGTATAACAACTTACATTTATAAGTCATCATTATTACTTAATATAATGCTTAGCAGGTTATTAGTGGATGTACTTGCAAATTGTTGAAAGGTAAGGAAAATTTGATTCACACTTGTTCATAATGTATTTATAATTAAATGCACAAGTGAGATTAGTAAATCTTCATTCTTAATGATATAAAGTAATTAAAAAGTGTTAATATTTTACAGTACAGCATTTTCTTTTTCTTAAATAGCATATCTTTGAAAATTGTGACGCATACATGTTTTGTGATGTATACGTTTATTTATGCACTAAGTTGTCACAATGAGACCCGCTGTTAAAAAAGCCTATTGTCGTTTTAGTTGTAATTTCATTTTTGTGTATATGATTCGGGAAACCATTCTGACGTAATTTTCGGATTCATGAAAGCTCTCAAGGTTGTGTAAAACATTCAAATGTTTTGTGTTCTTTTAGGCAAACTGATGATACTGCATATTGAATGATATTTACCATAAAATATAACAAAAGTAATAATCCAATATATGTGACCCTGGACCACAAAACCAATCATAAGTCACACAGTTATATTTGTAACAATAGCCAACAATACATTGTATGGGTCAAAATTATCGATTTTCTTTTATGCCAAGAATCATTAGGATATTAAGTAAAGATCATGTTCCATGAAGATATTTTGTACATTTCCTAAATATATAAAACATTTTTTTTTTTTTTTTTTGTGAGTGGATATGCATTGCTAAGGACTTCATTTGGACAACTTTAAAAGCAAATTTCTCTGTATTTTTTGATTCCTTATTTTTAAATAGTTGTATCGCTCTTATCCTAACAAATATATCAATGCAAAGCTTATTTATTCAGCTTTCAGATGATGTATAAATCTCAATAAAAAATTTTTTTTAAGAAATCCTTATTTTGTGTTCCAGGGTCACAAATAATATATTTAAATAATATATAATAAAATATAAATAATATTTACATTTTTATACAATATATATTTTTCCCCCAAACTTCATTGAAATTTAATTTATAAAAATGATTCAAAACAGCCACATAGTCTTTATTTATTTATTTATTTATTTATTTATTATTATTATTATTATAGATTATTATTCTGAGCACTAGTAGTATTTTTCTGCAAGAACACTTAAATTGGCCACTAAGTCTCTTTTTATTTATGTAATATACTGGAGCCAAACCAGAAAAGGGAGTCCAGAAGATCTCACAGGAGTCCTTTAAATGAAATTTAGATAGTTGTAATTCATAGGCAGGATCATGCTAATTTTGAATGAGTGTGCAACCGTGCCCTATTTACAAATTATTAGAGTTCATAAACACGTATATTTAACTATCAAATCTGTATCTGACATTTACTAAACATTTGTGAATCTGGGGGAGAGTTTATGAACAAATTACTCTGAATTTACTCATATATTTGCAAAAGTTTCCCAGGCCCATTGACTTTTAGTTGGACTTATTGACTTAAACATGGACTACGGAAAAAAGCAAGAGAGGTAATGATGAAGGCACAACATATTCACATATTCCAAAACTGATGGCGTGTCCCCTTGATGCCTGAAAGACTTCCTATTCCCTGCGGAGCAGAGGCAGACATAGAGACTTAAAAGAGTGTTGGGTCAAAAGCGGGGATGGGTGTCTGTTTAGAAGAAAGTGAGAAAATCATTTCCTTTTCTTTTGCAGACAATGAGAGAAGCAGAAATGTTAACATTTGACAACAGCTTTTTCATTTTTGAAATTGTGATTTATTGAAATCATCATACCCCCTGAGGTATCCCAGACCATCTTTAATAAATTGCAGACTGCTGTCACAAAGTAAGTCACAAAAAAAAAAAAAAAAAAAAAAAAAACATCAGCTCTCCGCAATGCCAAATAATTCACAAATCCATCATTGCTATGAAACCGTATTCCTGATTACGTAGACAGCACCTCCTCCATGTTGGAAAACGTACGAACCATCTCAAACAGACGCCCTCACAGCACTCAGGTTATTCTTAGCTCTTTTTCAGAGAATTGGACCTTTCTTGAATCACATGTTGAATAGAAAGCACATCACTCTGAGGCATATATCATGGACACAAAGAGACCCTGGAGGTTGTTTATTAAATATTTCTAACAGCTAATTAACCACCCTCACTTCTCGGGATCGCCATTGTTAACTATTCCATCATTTGCAGGTACATTTATTTTGCGAGACAATGGAGTGAGCGTGGCAGCTAGCCTTCTGTCCTGCCAGTAAAGGCTTGAAAGATGGCCCACCTTTGATGCCATGTACTCACTATCTGCCTGACCATAGAGGCAGTTACCAAAATATATTGCTGAAGGGGGAAAGAACAAATCGCAAGTGACTAACAGATATATTGCAGATCCGGAGGCATAGTTTATTCCCTTCCATCCCAAAGGAATTTATTTGAAGGTATAGACTATTGTCTGACTTAAAAGCCCACTGGTGTTCCTGTATATGATGCTACTATGGCTGCGGTATGAAAGCGGTTGAAGCGATACATCTGCACAAAACCAATACGCATGAATTTGACGTCTAAACCAGTTTTGGATCTTTTATGTTATTTTCCTCATATTTGATATCATATTTCCCTACAGAAACATTGCATTGTAGTAAACACATCAAAAACAGCCCCGACAGAATACCCAATAGCTTAAAGCATATCTGCAGATGTTCTTGGCAAGCCTAAAAACATATTTTGAGGACTACCAATGGTAACTGAGTTCAAATCAGCCACCATGGAGAACATCCCAGCTTTACAAACTGATATGAATGGCGGGTGAGTTTTAGAGTAGGCAGTGCATGGCTCTGTCTGTGCCCTTACCTCCAAAGCTTTCCGTAATCTCTCACACATATTGCTTCATCCATCTTTGTTATCTCTTCATAAGAGCACCAGCTCTGTATACAAGGCGGATATTTTACCCCAAAGAAATTGTTTCCTTCCTTTTACATTTCAAAAAGTGTTGCCCGTTTGAACATTTCACTTTACTGTCTGATTTCCCGCATATGTAAATTTGGCCTTTTACTTTGCTTTTTGTCCAGAGTGGATGTTAAAATAAGTTTGTTTGTTTATTAGTACATATAGTGATCTATTTTATCTTTCCATAAATAAGATAAATTCTTGAAGCGCATTATGCTCTTTATATGGCAACGTATTTGGTCTTGGTGGACTGTAGCTGCTATACAGCTGTTATTATTATCATTGCTGCTGCTGCTGCTGCAGTGCAACTATGGACTTGCTACTGCCAGTAAATTCACAGACACACTGCTGATAGGCAACAGATACACAGATATGCTCCTGATAAGATATACTGCTGCATAAATAGACAAATCCAGTCTATAAAACCATAAATCCAGTAGCAGATCTAGGCAGGTGGAGCTGGGGAGGTGGAGGGTTTCAGAAGAACTCCTATAGCGCACTGCTGGCATTAAATAAATGCAGCCTTGGTGAGCATATAAGACTTCTTTCAATTCAATTCACATTTATTTGTAAAGCGCTTTTCACGATACATATCATTTCAAAGCAGCTTTACAGAGAATGCATGTCAACATTACAATTTAAAGAATGCAGTTAGCTAATATTGTAATAATTTAGGCAATTAATTTTACAATCACTGTTAGCAGTTTAACTGAAGGTAGAAGCAATGAGCTCCTGGAAAAATGAATTACATTAACAATAATTAGGATATAGAAATTGTGCAATTGTGCAAAACCAATTTTAATGTTTCCAAACTTTTGACAGGCACTGTAAATAGTTAAAGTCCCCTTGTAGTAGGCATGTGACGGTATCAAATTTTCATGTTGTGATTAATTGATGAAGCTTTTTTATCACAATATTAAAATAAGTTGCAAACCATTTTTTGTCAGTTTAACAGGTTTAAGAACTCTTTTTGTAATAAAACAAAAATAACTGACTGAAATTTTCAAACAGATTAAAATGCAAAAGAATTAGGCTATAACGAACAACAAATAACACTTTACTCTATTTAATGCATTAACTAAGATTGAGCAATAGCTACATTTGTTACAGAAAGTGTTATTTTTTGTTAATGTTAGTTTAGAAACACAACTGATCATTGTTAGTTTTATCTCAGGTCCATTAAATAAGTTATTTTGATTTTAGTAATGTTATTAAACAGTAACTAAGAAATTAACATTAATTAATAATAATTAATACTTTATAAGTATTTTTATTGTCAGTTTAGTGATAATGAATTAACATGTTAACTAATGAAGCTGTATGTTCTCAAAGTTTTACTGAACAATAACAAATAATCAGAACATTTCTAATCATTAGGGCATGTTGTAGTCCAGATTAAAATATAAAAATAAATATCCTTTTAAGTTTTTTTTAAGTATTCAGCATTTGGTGCTGTGATGAACAACACTGAGATTACAAAAAAATGAATGGCTGTTTGAAGCATTTTAAAAACTGCACTAGCGCAGTTACTTTGTTTGCATGGTTTCCGTGGTAACCGCTGCACGCTGCTGTTCCATCAGCGCCCTCTGCTGTCAGAGAGTGAACGCGCACTTTCATTCAGCTCGTCTCCTTCACTCGTTCCGCTGTGTGCTTCTCGTGCACGTTGGGATTGTTTACATCTGAGCGCGTGTCCTTTTGACGCAGAATACAGCGGTGTTGTGCATTTTATACGATTGATGGGTTAAGTATTCTTAATTGCCTTATAAAAAATTAATAATTGGTAATAAATTATTATTTATGGTATTCTGAAGTGCCCACGATTACAATATCGTGCACATTCATTATCGCGATTTATCGCATTACCGAATATCGGCACAAGTCTACCTTGTAGTGCATAATTTATCCCTTAAAACTCCTTTTTGATCACCAAAAGTTTACATGGAACCATGAATATGCAAATTAGCCCCGCCTCCACTCACTAACACAAGCTCAGAATACCTGATCCACTCGGTCAACTTCACTGTAATAAATGTTGCACAATGGCAAGTAGAATGTATCAGAATGGTAATGCATTTTATATCGCTATCAAATTAGCCTTTTGCTTGGCTATGTTATCAAACAGCTAATAATGTGTTGCTAATGCTACACAAACCATGTTCCCATTCGCCATCTCAGTCTGCCTTATACGCTTTGAAAATATACTGGGATAACCTGGCTTCACTTGAGACCCCCTGCTTCGCAGCATATATGCTAAATAACTCTAATGATATGCAACCAATCCCATCCACGTGTTGACGGAATTGGTTGCAACATATCTGTGACGTAGAGAACAAGGGCAATTTCAAACCATGTTTTTGAGCCATCTTTGGTTCATTGCAATTTTAAGGAGAAAATACTCAGCAATGGTGCTGACTTATGGATTTGCACATGGTTTATCTTAAAGCATATAGACCACATGTTGAGCATATAAACATAGACATATAAACAACATTAAAAACTTGATTTTCACCACAGGGGGTCTTTAAAAAATTACTAAGTACTAAACTATTAATTTCTTAACCACTAGTATGGTGTATTTGTCTTTTTAAAAACGTATTTGTCACATCACACGATTAATTTTTCTCAGTTACATTTATCGTGATTAGCAAATTTCATTAAAAAGCTGAAATAAAAGGTGCCGCACCTGAAATATGCACTTTCCCTTATACATTATACATTCATATTTAACCTTCACCATTAATTTTTTTGGTGTGTATATTTTTTACATTTCAAATAGTGGCTGAATTTATTGCTTCTCTTCACATGCTGGTCCATGTACACAATAAGTCCTCCTGGCAGGAAGGGAGAGCGCAGCATGGATCTTGTAGCACTCTCTATGTTATTATCATGATCAGTGCTGATTGCTGATTGTTATGGTGTTTGCACCTCTCTTCTATTCAGCCCATGCTGTGTGTTTGGGCAGTGCTGATTGTGTTGATGCTAACACCCCCTCCTAATGGAGGAGAGGCCTGAACACACAAGAGGAGAGGAGAGGTAGGGCCACACCAGACATAATGAACACCAGACAATCAAGACCATCAGTCCACAGGAGAGAGGGAAAAAATCCGTCAAGTAGCCAGAAGAATGAAGAGTGCAAGACAATCTTTTGTCCTCTCCAAAAAAAAAAAAAAAGAGAGAGAGAGAGAGCTTCAATTTCCTTTACCTCTCATTCCCACCTTAAAACACACGGAGAGAGGGATGTTTGGAAAGATAATATACCAGCATCTTATTCTTCGAGTGTGTGAGTGGCAGCATGGAGAGTTACTTTTTTTTTTAACAGATCAGACACCAAATGAAATCTTTTATCCGCTGCTTGTTTTTAATCAACGCTAACAAAAGAAAAGACAGTGGAGAGAGTTTGACCTGCCGTGTTCGGGGGACAACCTCTTTCTGTGGTCACTTTGTCCTTGATTTTGTTCTGTTATTTGTTTTGCTGTTTTAATCTCAGCCAAGTCAATAATATTCTTTGTTGTCTGAAAATGGTGTGTCGAGGGAAAAAAAGGGCTCCCTCTTTTGTTGAAATTACCTGCCTGTGACTTCTCTCTTCTCAGGACTCGGGATGAAGTAATCATTAAATGTTGTTTTCTGCCCACAATTACTTTCCGTTGCAATGGGTCAAACGCAGCATGGATAGAGAAGAGAGTGAGGTGGGATGGAAGGGTGTGCATGTGAATGAGGAAAAGAGGAAGTAGACTTGGAGAAGTTTGATATTGTATATCTGGGCACTCATTTACGTCACCTGAGATGTCAGCTAATATACACAACCGTCCAAAAGTTTGGGGTCTGTAAATTTATTTTGCTCAACAATTCTGAAATTATTCAGTCAAATGTTAAAATATTTTAAAAATGTAATTTATTCCTGTGATGCGAAGCTGAATTGTAAGCATCATTACTCCAGTTTTCAGTCACATGATCCTTCAGAAATCATTCTAATATGATTTGCTGCTCAAGAAACATTTCTGATTATTATCATGTTGATAATATTATTATGTTGAAAACAGTTGTGCTGCTTAATATTTTTGTAGAAATCAAAAAATAAAGAATTAAAATATTAATTTCTTACAAGAAAGTATTTTGGCACTTAAAGAGATAATGAAAAAAAAAAAAAGAAAAAAAAAAAGGTTCCGTCATACTGTCATTCTTCACACTGCACAATTTCACAGATAAATAATAAACCATGTGGGTTCTGCAGAAAAAAACTCCAGAACTTCACTTTTCCCAGACATTTTAGCTATTACTTTTAACCAAGTAGTCCCAAAGTGACTTTTAGTGGTTATGAAGTCAGTTCCACTAAAGTTCACACAGGTGTCCTATTGCAGACTCACCACAGGTGTAGTTTATCACATTAACGTTCCACTAACATTTGACAACCATACAAAGTCCAAATACTTTTTGTTTTAGCCCTATATAAGAACTTTATGGTGTTACTAGTTTTTCAACTTGCCTTTATTTGGACAAAACCACATTCATTTAGCATAAAACATTAGAATGGGAGTAACACATTAATGCACGTACACACCTAAAATTGTTTTGCACATAAGAACATTTGCATGCAATCATTAGTGAATGAGTCTCATTGTGACTGCTATAAATGAAAGGCCACTTTTGATTAAAAATGTGTTGATGTGCCGTCAGTCGACTCCACCCTTTTGAGAGGACAAACATATTTTGTACTAGACATATTGTGAAATATATCACATCTTCATACTGCCACAGAGGTTTTAATTTCATAAGGTTTGGTTTCATAATGTCAATTAAATAATTTCACACTCTTTGGCAATGATTTATAAATCTTAATTCTTCCACAACCAATCAAACTTTATAATTATTGTGAATGCAACATGTAAGCAAACATAATAATTGTCTAATTAAATAGAAAACCCCCTTTAAGTATCACCAGTAACAAAGACAGGTCACTGTTGTTGTGATTAATGTATCTGTATGACAGCACTCTCACTGTGAATGCGCTCGTGTTGTAAGCGATGTCTGTTGTGCAGGTGGGAAAGATTATAAACAAGTAGCGAATTGAGAAAATACAAGTCTGAACATTTGCCAAGCATAAAGCTGATGCTTCCCTTTGTAAGATGTTCTTTTTCATGAGGAGAAATCTTCTGTGCCAGATTTTATTCAAATACAGGAAACTGCACATGTGTTGCCCTGAAGTTTTTTGTTTTTTTTACTGCCGACTAACAGATGGTGGGATGTGTTCCTTACGCATACAGGGGGCCATTATTCAAAAAAAAAAGCCACTCCATCTTCTGCTGGACCCTAGAGCAACTCAGCTGTGCAAAAGTGAATTATAACTTCCCGATGAAATTGTCATGCTGTTTGTCAATCGGTCATTTAATCTCAACAAGGGCATTTTTCATCATATACTATATATAAAATTCCACAATTCTCTATTTGTCTCTATTCAGTCTTCAATCAAGTCAGTAATTGCACTGAATAACAAGTTAGGGTAACACTTTAAATTAGGTACACAAATTCACTATTAACTAGTTGCTTATTAGCATGCATATTAGTAGCATATTTGCTGTTTATTAGTACTTATAAAGCACATATTAATGCCGTATTCTGCATGACCATATTCTACATCCCTAAACCCTTCCCAATACCAAAACATAACCACTATAACAACCACATTATTTAGTATCAGTAAGCAGTAATTAGGAGTTTATTGATGGAAAACACCTAGGTGAATATGTGTACCCTAATCTAAATGTGACCCAAGTTTGTAAAAATTTTTATCTATTTTAATCAAACAAATGACATAAAATAGAATTAATTAATCGCAATTAATCCCACATATGAATATTTGCAAAGAAAATCCCCCAAATTAAGATGATTCCAAGAAATTAGTGTAGCAGATAAGTAAATAGAAATTGATTTTTAAAGTTGGTATACTGTAGGCCTAGTGTTTCTTTTAGTTCCATATCATTGAACATAAGCTATAGCCTAATTCTTGTAGTATATCTGTTCTATTTTTCCAATGTTTGTGAATGTACATGTGGCTCATAGCTGTGTTTTCAGGGACTTGCACTATAAACGACACTGTGTTAGAAGTAGTTCAGCTTTGAAAAAAGAAAAAAAAAGGATTTCAAGAGCCTTTTTTTCTGTTCTGGAACTTATTCAGTGAAAATATGCTTTGCATTTACAGTATAGGTAGAATTCCAGGCATTAATTAGTCCTTGTTGCATTAGTTTACCAACGGATTAGTGGGCATGCATGGGTCTTTAACATAGCCTGATGACATTTACATCGTTAACTACATGGCACAAGCCGATTGGTTCCTGTCTCATTTGCAGAAGCCCTCCACCTTCCCTAGCTCCACCTGTATAGATCTGCTACTCATAATATATATACTATGTGTGCAGCTGGGGCAATACATCGAATCTCGAGCTTAGTTTTTAAACAGCAGATGGCACTATTAAAAGTGCTTTAGAAACACTCATACACGGCCTGCTTCCAGTTCCATTACACACACCACATAAACCTAAAATAATCGTAAAGTTCGAAAATGTTGAAGCAAATTACAAATCTTGCATCAAAAAAGCATTCTGAGCCGAGGTGCAAGTATATTTAACCACTTATGTGACTCAACCGAACATACGAAGCGCTGTCCAGGAGTCTTTCTCATGAGCGTTTGAGAGTGCGGTTAAAAACTAGCCTAGAGCGCCATCTGCTGTTAAAACTAAGCTCAGAATCAATTCGAGAGAGAAAATATCAGAATCGATCCAGATTCATTGTATCGATCGAGAATCGATGTATCATCCCAGCCCTAGTCCTCTATGCCTAGGGTGACCGGGCGTTGCGTTTTTCCCGGGACAGTCTCGTATTTCAGCTCTATTTTTAGTGTCCTGATTTATTAAGAAAAAAATCATGTTTTGTCTCGTATTTCATCTTTTCTAAAATTTCATTACGACTAGGTGATCATAAAACGAGTAGTAGTAGTGTTCTGTCACATGAGAAGAGTCCAATCAATTCGTTGTAGAACAAAATTACCATCCGATCACAATTTGTTATTGATTAACTTGCTGGTAGTGAAGGCGGGATATTCCACCATGAGAAATCTGGTCAACCTATATATGCCACAGCAGCGTATTAGTGCTTATATCGGCAGTGGCAAGTCCCTGTACTTGATCTGCAGCAGTGTAGCAGATACATTCCACCAAGACCAAATACATTAACATTGTCATATTCATATTCTAAACATCTTTATTAAATTGTTTCATATTCAATTATTGCATTAATATTGCATTATGTAAATCTTAACAGAATATTAGTCGACATAAATTCTATTAAATGTTATGTATTTGTTCAATTAATTTATGAAATGTATTATAAATTCTGACCATTAAGATTACTTCAAAAGATAATCTTTAGTTGCTGAAATCCAGAAAGTAGGACTCGTAAAGATCCTGAAAACCTCCCGTAAGTGTATAAAATATGCTGTATGGCTCCACGGAGCCCGGCATTTCCTTAACATATTGCAGTTGCTGGAGTGTTGCATGCCCCTGGCCTCCAGTTGTAATTTATTTTTGCGATGCATGTCACACTTTACATCCCACTGTACATTTGTACATTTGGGACTTCATGAATATATAATAGCAAAGAGCAGCATGAAATCATACGGATCTCCTCTGCAAAAGTAAAAGTGTAAATCACTCATAAGCAGCGATGAAATATGAGAGTGGTGCTGGAGTGGAGATGGTGATGAAATGCATCTAGCCTGGAGTAAGTGGCCTTTCCCTGATTCATGAGAATGAAAAGTGGGCCTCTTATTTCACCTGATGGTTGTGTCCAACCCTTGAGTGAAAAATGGCATCTTTCCCCTTGTAAAACACCCATGGGGTTAAATAGCTCCATTATTATTAATGACCATCCATTTGCCAATCTAGATGTGGAGTCAGAGTGGGTGTGTAATGAAATGATAAAGTCCATGTAATTACAAACTCAATTATTATCTTTCAAATTTCATTTTGTTTGACAGCATGGGATTTGTTTGAAGTTTGTGCCCTTTGTTTAATCTGTATTACAAGCATATACAGCAGGGTCCAAAAGACTGAAAATTTAGAATTCAAAATCTAATTTAAATCTAATTCTACTTCCCTAATCAAATAAGTATATTTGTGACGCTGACAATGTTTTATCCTTCACAGATGAAATGTTCTTGCTGAAGCACGAGATGCTCATTGATCTCAGTAGGTTTAGAGTCAGTTACACAAATGTGTGTTTTAGTTTTGGTTTCCAACAAACACCTTGTTCACCTTATTATTTATTAATACAGCATATTTAGTTAGTTATTCTCTAATGTGTAAATGTATTACTATCTAATTTGTAATGGCAAAAAATATGCATTAAATAAAAAACAATGCTAAATAGCAGAATGTTCTCAGAATTTTGGATCCACTTTCATTAATTTTCACACACACACACACACACACACACACACACACACACACACACACACACACACACACACACACACAAACTTTTGATTTTGCCTCCACAGACTAAAGAGAGTAAGAAACTTTTTTTATGGGGGGGGGGGCAAGAAAGTCCAGCTCTTTTTAAGGTTGTCAGCTGATTAAACTGTAATAATATCCTTAATTTAGTATGCATATTCTCTTTTGTCATGTTCTTCTCTTGTCCCCAAGGGTTCTGACTGTGCTCATATCAAGTGCACCAATTAAATACATGTAAAATTTGCATACATGTCTGAAAGGATACTAAACTTTGATCAAATATGCCACAGTGCACCCCCCCCGGTGGGTATGTTTTGACGCAATGAACTTCATGAAGACTCATTACTTGATCATTTGCATTTTGGAAAAAAGCACAACCCTTAAACATATGCCATGGTCTCTCACAACTAAGAAAGTTCATTCAAAACATACAGACAGCAACAGCAATGTTACACTGATTCCTGTATTACACTTTTGAAATAAGATTCTATGTATGCATTTAATTAAAATTCAAGGCTAAATTCTCTTGTGTGATATAAAGCTTGCTGCTTCATGCAGAAATGCGCTGTAGGTGCTACAGAGCCTGGTTTTTTTAAGCTCTACAGTCAACCAGATAATGTTTAGACAGGAGAGAGAGAGCGAGCGGGGAGAGATGATGTTCTATATTTATGCAATTAGCCCTCTAATTGGTAGTAATGGGTTTGCACATGCTAACATAATGACTTGAGTAATCATCTCTGTGGCATCCTTGATGTAAATCCCATCAAGATATATTCAGGTCGTGCTGCTTTGCTTAACAGCCCTGTCACAAATTGTCATTCGTGCCTATTGTCTGTGTTTATTCAGCATGTCCATGTGCTGTAAGCATTGTTTCATTGCACTTCCTGACCAAGAGTGATTCATACTGTCATACAGCGTGATTTCAGCTTCTTTGCGCAAATGTTACTATGCCCCAGCCACGTGTCTGTTAATTTTATGGATTTTCACAACAACATTTATTGTTGTACAACCTGATATCTCTGTGTATAAGGTTTTGGAACAAAAGACAACGACTTTGCGGTTTGTCATACAGGAGCAATCTGATTACCAATCTCTGACGACAATGGTAGACAATATTTGCAGGGGAAGATTGAAAATATCTTCAAGCGTTCTTGTAATTACAAGTGTGAATCAGCCTGGGACTCAATCAATAACCACTGGCCATTTTGGAAAATGTTTCAATCTACAGACAATTTGCTTTAAATGCGAGCCGTTATTAGAAGTCCTATTACTCGCAGAGTAAATAAGCTTGACATTTTAAGTGTATGTTTCGTGATAACGTAAATATCGCTTACCCCACACAGCATTTACCCAGCCATCTGCAGGAGATCTTTGTGGTGAAATGAAAAGTACTGTCTCTTACCCCTATACGTCGACAAGTATTTATGCATGGAGACCGAAGCACGTGGGGTCTGATTCTTTTTTAAAAGCTCGACGGGAGAGTAGTGATTCCCCCTGAATACAAAAAGCACTTAAACAGCATCAGAGTGAGCCGCTGCCTCAGGCTGACGAAAGCATTCAGCGCTGTCACCCACATCAGTCAAACAGTACTAGTCCCTATGGAGGAGAAACTGATACGGACTACATCTTTGGAGCTGTTTAATGTGAAATATCACATGCGAAAAATAGTAGCTCTCCTGGCTGTTGACATAGCGCCACTGACAGCTCGTGCTGTGCCTCTGCACGCTGGAAAGCAGCGTGGCTTCAAAACACCTTTTACACATAATGTAATTGCGCACATACTCGCCACTGCTTGTGCTGATTGCCTTCACACACACACACATACACACAGACCTGCTGGGCAAATGCACTAAAGGTGTCTACAGAATATACGAATATGTGAGGGCCGCTACATGTGTCTGCCTGCGCGCATGAATCTGTCCACTCTGGCGTGATGCGCTCGGCCCTCAAAAGAACAATGGCTCTGAAAGACACCTCCAATTTCCAAAGCAGCTCTGGGGTGATTTACAGCAGCCTCTGAGAGCGACCTGGCCAGGACTCATTCTGCTTGCTCAGAGAGTGAGTGAGCGGCATCATTTTTCCTTAATGAAGTTAGTGACCCTCTGAAAGGTGACACGTTTACCGCTCCACTGATTTATGCACTGATGCTCTGAGGCAGACTATAGCAGAGTAAGACCGGGAGGATGTGGTCACATCTCTCTCTCTCCCTCTTTCCTCTCTATGTTTTTAGCTTTCTATATTTGTGCTATTCTGTCCAGTCCCCTGATATTAAAACAAAACCTAGTAAGCTGCCTAAAGCACTCAATATACTTTTTTGCACATAGGAAAGGGCATGCATACAGTGCGTGTGATTTATATGTGATCATCAGTACAATATGCTGTACATGTGCAGCCAAATACTTTGTATGCTCAGATCGCTCGTGTGCCTTGAATTTTTTTGCACTGCTTAGTCAGTCAGCAAGGTGAAAACACTGCCAGAGTCGAAAAAGAAACTGTAGAGACGGTAGAGATGGAACAACGACAAACTATTGGAGATGAAACAACAGTAGATGGGGATTAATGCCACATTTAAGATGAAGTCAGAGGTGGGAATATCCAAGTTGAATATTTTCAATTATAGCAAAATCATAAATTAAAGTTCAGACTGTCCCAAAATCGGTATATTGCCATTCAATTAAACTATACTTTATTATTGAATTTTAAATATATAAATGGTACATTATTCCAGACTAGCTTTCTATCTAGTAGTTATTGAACAAGTAAAACAGGTAGGCATTCATTGATACACAAACAATTATTATAGTGTATATATATATATATATATATATATATATATATATATATATATATATATATATATATATATATATATATATATATATATATATATATATATATGCGTGCAGCTAAATACAAGTGTATTTTTACACTCCACATAAACCAGCTCTCTATGCTCATTGATCGCTTCCATCTTGAAAATGACATCAAATGAAGCTTCACATTGAGCTTGGGGTTATCTGACTTGGAGTGGCATGTGACTTTATTTTCCATTAGGAGGTGGTAAAAAACTCAAGTTTAAACCAGTACAAAGGCATTTTTTTATCACTTATAACTTATTGAGAGAAAGTGCAGACATTGGACAAGGATGAAATATATTCTTTGAAGTATTCATTGAAAGGCTGTCTGTTGGGCTGTACGCATATGTGAAGCGTTCGCGTCAAAACTAAAGTATACTTTGGACTTAATTAGGCACCTGCCTTTCAAGGTAGCTTCTTAACCATCATTGATAGTGATTAGGAATGTTCTTGGCATCAACTCCTTGCACCAGAAAAATGGCATTTAGGAGACTTTATTGATTTCAGTGGAGTAAGATGTTATCATGTTGCTAAGCTAACAGCATGGTACTTTAGTAAACATAAAAATGCATAGCATACACAAATGTGAGATTAAATAGTTGTTTTAAAGGTGCCATCAAATTGAAAATTGAATTTACCTTGACATAGTTGAATAACAAGAGTTCAGTACATGGAAATGACATACAGTGAGTCTCAAACTCCATTGTTTCCTCCTTCTTATATAAATCTCATTTGTTTAAAAGACCTCCGAAGAACAGGCGAATCTCAACATAACACCGACTGTTACGCCCCCAATATTTGCATATGCCAGCTCATGTTCAAGGCATTAGACAAGGGCAGCCAGTATTAACGTCTGGATCTGTGCACAGCTGAATCATCAAACTAGGTAAGCAAGCAAGGACAATAGCGAAAAATGGCAGATGGAGCAATAATAACTGACATGATCCATAATATCATGATATTTTTAGTGATATTTGTAAATTGTCTTTCTAAATGTTTTGCTAGCATTTTGCTAATGTACTGTTAAATGTGGTTAAAGTTACCATCGTTTCACACTTAAACACTTGCAGTCTGTATAATTCATAAACACTACTTCATTCTTTATAAATCTCTCCAACAGTGTAGCATTAGCCGTTAGCCACGGAGTACAGCCTCAAACTCATTCAGAATCAAATGTTAACATCCAAATAAATACCACACTTATGCGATTAGACATGCTGCATGACAAACACTTTGTAAAGATCCATTTTGAGGGTTATATTAGCTGTGTGAACTTTGTTTATGCAATGATAGAGTCGAGAGCTCGGGAGGGGGCGGAGAGAGCAAGCAATTAAAGGGGCAGCAGCCTGAATTGGCGCATTTCTAATTATGCCTCAGAATAGGCAGTTAAAAAAAATTATTAAAAAAAAATCTATGGGGTATTTTGAGCTGCAACTTCACAGACACATTCAGTGAAAACACCTTAGACTTATATTACATCTTGTTAAAAAATGTTCGATGGCACCTTTAAATTACACAGAACTGTTTTACTGGGGTTTTTTCAGCAGTGAAAAAAAATTATGTACTTGTACTTAACATTACTTGGATTTATTTACAGAATTGTATTAGTATAACTGTGGCTCAAATCCTGCCATTCCTGTAGCTTAAATGTAAATACCTCATTCTACTTCACAGTTAACATTTTAGGCACTAACAAACACACAAACAAACCAATGAATTTTCATTGAAAATGTTACAATATTATGCAGCCTATGGTTCCAATCATAGATATCTATTGTAGGGTTCTTTGATGATTAATAATATTTATAACAGCTTTAACCAGAATATTTATTTATTTAGCATGTGCAAAGTTATATAAACTGAAGAATATTGCAGTTATAGATGTAGGCCTACATTTACAGTTATAGAGTCAGTCATCTTGTTCTCGAGTGGACCGGCTTTGACCATTCAAAATGGTGGACAGTTTGCGATATATTACAATATCTGCATATAGATATCTTTGGCTCAAACAGTAAATCATGGTGCTAGCCAGACAGCAAGACCATGGGTTCAATTCCCAAGTAATGCATGAATTGCGCAAATGTGTTAAATGCGCTGTAAAATAAATGTGTGAATATTTATTCTGTATTTCTGCTGTTCAATATTTTCAGATTTTCCTTTCCATGATAGTTGCTGGAAAATTATATTGGCTCCTGGTGGTAAAAATAAAAATAACCCTAGCATGCAGGAGAACCAGACTTAGTCCCTTTCAATTATTTCTAACATCTTTACTTATGCAGATATGCTAAATTATTTCTAGATGACAGCTTGGAGGGGGGACCAGCATGAGCAAAGTGATGTTCAGCCAGGGTTCTCCTTTTCTTAGCTGGTTAAGATATACATACGCCGCTGTAGGGCTCCCGTCTGCCTCCGTGAACACTGTTTTACATTCTAATTATTAGAGTTGACAGGCTTTATGGCTGGGGCTCAATACTGAGGCCTTTTCCTTGGCACATCTTGCATGTGATGTCAGAGCAGGTTTAATGAGATAAGAAAGTTTGAGTCCTGTAGTTTACTGTTCTCTTTCCTTTGAGCAAATCACGTTCTGTTGCTCGCAGCTACTGTAGCACGTTTGCCGAACCTAATACTCTAAGTGTCAACTGTGTTAACAAGTAGGCGAAGAAGGAAGAATTGCTGCATTTCTGTTTGATTTATCTTAATTGACTTGATTTAAGGGGGAGACATGAGCATAAGAAAGGTGTTCCACGATGACTGCGATTTAAAATAAACAACGGTTTTAGAGCAGATCATTAATTCTTTAATATATAAAAGCCAATCTCAGACACAAACAACAGAGACTTTTTTAAAGTTTTAATTAAGCTACAGGGAATTCAGCGCATATTGTAGGTAAACACTTAGTACCATGGGAATATCATTTAAATTAAAAGACCTGGTGTTGTTTTTCTCATTATGAGATGAATTAAACATTTATCACTGCCTTTCATTTCTCTCAGAAGCTGACATTTGCAGGTCACCTTTCGATAGCGCCAATTCTTTATTGTCTCCAAATGTCTTAGCAATAAGACAAAGTGTGATTTATTTTGCCTTCTGTGTTCACCTCTTGACTGAGCCTTCGCATTTGTCATTTCATCATCCACAGCTATTGAAGTGAACCTGCAGAAGGCTCTCGCCGAAGCCTCGGAGACCTGTACCCAGGAATGTCTGATCCTGGGTCATTCTGACAGCTGCTGGATGCCGCCAGCGCTGACCCAATTCCAGACGTCCGGCGCCGCCACTCTGCCCTCGTTTGGTTTTCAACAAAGCTGGGCGCGGGGGACCAAGCCAGATGGGCGTCACACCCTTGGCAGGTCAGTGCCCAAAGATGATCTGGACAAAGGGAGCAACCGGCCCCAATTCTACAACACACTTGAGAGACACTGCAGCAAGAAAGAGGATCCTGTCAAGGTCATCCCTCTAGCCAGCTTTTCCGCCACGTCCAGCCCCCAGACGTCCGTGAGCGGAAGCGCCTTCCTGCACGAGCATCAGCTGTAGAAGCGAGGGTAGGCCTCGGAGCACTGCATAATGAGAGTGATTGAAAACGAAAACCTGATGGGTACTGATGAATATTAGCATCTGTCCAATGTTTCATGACACGGCAGAAGTTAAAGCAAAGGACAGTAGCTTTCGAGATCATCTATGAAACTGAAATATGTACAGTAGACAAATGGTAGATATAGACCAAAGTAGCTCCTCAAGTAAAAAAAAAAAAAAAAAAGAAAAAAAAAAGCGGTTTAAATATGTCTTAGTGACAGATTAGTGGCAATTGAGTTAAGCTTTACTGTTGATCAAAAGGGATGAGTTTTTTATTTCATTGTTTGTGCGCCTTTTGAATGTGACTTGACATAGCAAATTACTTTTAAGTGTGTGCTGCTGGAAGAAATCATTGCATATGTTTACATGCACACCGATATTCCTACTAAATTATGAAACTGCAGTATTAAGAAGAAATAAAAACTCATGTAAGCACCATGTTCCTGTTACTTATAGAAAATGTGTGCATATTCCACACATTATTTGGTCTAATTTTAAATCCGTATGCTTGCATTTGAGCAGTTGGTGGTCTTCGCAAGTTTAATTGGCGCTCACTAACAGCAAAGCCAGTGCTTATTTCTTTGTGCTTTGCACATGACTGCAGACACAATAACATAACAATAAAAATTAGGCTCCGAGTTAAGAACCACATTTGGAATATTGCGACGCATGTAAGCGTAGTCAATAAGGTTAAGTGTTATGTGTGAGCGCTGGGTGATTCCAGTATTTCCTTCGGCTTCGGAGAGGTGCGATGTTTGCAGCTGAATTTCCGCCTGAGTCAGTTTTATTCTGCTAAAGAGACCTAGTTCCATGCCTCTTAATGTGCTGCTTACTCTGTCAAGACTACAGATACAGCTAAGCCTCTCTGCAAAAATTAGTCTTGCTCTGTGTTAACACGTAGAAACTTTTATATATTAGGGTGCTTTTTTCTTCTTAAACTTTGACGTTAGC
Source organism: Chanodichthys erythropterus (assembly GCF_024489055.1). NCBI lineage: Eukaryota > Metazoa > Chordata > Actinopteri > Cypriniformes > Xenocyprididae > Chanodichthys > Chanodichthys erythropterus. The sequence goes on along the minus strand of NC_090221.1, from coordinate 5,685,648 downwards.
TCTTTTCTCCCTGGTGAGCTTAGAGCCTTCCTCTGATGTTCAGTGTGTTGGTAGTTTCCATGCATCTGACACCCTTTCTCTCCCATTATAAGAAACCAGCTTATTTGCAACATTATCTCATTAGCTGGGGCACAGACATGGCTAAAAAGACATCCTTTGTTTTTTTTTCGCAAAACTACGTCAAGTTTTTCTCTTAATATATACAATGTATGCACCACAATAAGTGCTATGGAACCAATTACAAGAATCTCCCAATAGTATAATTACTTTGATCAGTAATCACTGTTAAAGAAGCAGAGTGCCGCTCTATAATAGCGTAATTGGCTACCTTTTGTATGTGTGTGTATGCGCGTGCTTGTTAGCTAAATGGTGCGCACCTCTTTTTAAACTTATGAAAAAATAAGCGTTTGTGAGATTTATATATAATGATGTCAAAGAAACAGCCTTAAGATGTAGTATGTGTATTGTATGGATGTGATGACTGCTAAGTGAAGTAGAAGTTTGCTTACAATCGTGTCACTTTTTCGTCCAAACATTCAGTATATATTCAAACAGAGACATCAAGTAATCCCTTAAAGAGGCTGTGCGGGTTGAGAAATCAGCACAAATTTAATTCGCTAACGGTTCTACTTAGTATATACTGATGACACCGAAATATTTGGGTCAGTGATCCAAAAAATTACTTCACTATAAAATAGTGTGTGTGTGCCAGTGACAAGAAATGTGTCGCAGCGAAGACGTGTTGGAGTGTGTTGCTCTTTGATGTGAGAGAACTGACAATCGCTCCGTCAGCTGTACCTAAACAACAGTATAAAATCGGACGCTCTTGATTAAGAGGAATAATGGCAGTGTGGGACTCTATCAAAGGAAGGTGCCCTGTCTTACTCTCAAGCTCTTGCATGTCTGCTAGCTGTGACTGTGTTGCTGGGTCAAGAGTATCGAGCGACGGTGTAAGGATGGCGACTCAACTCGCACTCTCCTAATGCACACAATAGATCTGAAAAGCTCAAAAGACAAGGTATATTAGCTGTAGTGTCTGTATTACATAAGACTGTTTGAAAATCTGCTTCTGTTCACTCATCACACTATAGAAAGCACCTAGTTGCAAATTATTGAAAGATTATCATCAGATTTTGGATGTCTTTTGAGCTTCCAATAATTAAATACAATGATTTTTTTTTTTTTTTTTAAGAAGAGAGCTGTAGAGCTTCATAACACATGAAAAATATTTACTTTTTGTTCAGAATTGGATGCTTTTAGAGGTTTTACATTCTTAAAGTCAACATGAAATCAAACCTGACCCTATGAACCCTATTTTAATGCATGTTTTTGTGAATAATTCATCTGTACACATTTTTCTTTAAAGGAAAAAAAAATGCTAATCTACTAGGGGTGTGCAGCGGAGCCAATATCTGTATCTGTAACAATCTCACAATTATTTGTGTCGGTATCTATATTCGGATAAAACCGAAAGTGGGTGGTGCTCTAACCGGAAGTTTGTAATATTACACTCTTAAAATGCTGGGTTGCAAATGGACAAATCCAGCGGTTGGGTTAAATGTTTACCCAACGTGTTGAGTTTTATTTAACCCAACTACAGCAGGTTGGGCAAACGTTTAACCCAATCACTGGGTTAAAACAACCCAATTTGTGAGTCCATTTTTAACCCAGCATTTTTTAGATTGTACTTTTTTTTGTTTTAAATGTAATTCAGTTTCCTTAATGGTTTTCATTTAACAAATATGCCTTGTATAACTTTTTTTTAATAATCATAACATTTATTTAAATATCTTCTAATATCATATCAGAGCAAATTTGAACAAATAATAAAGAATACATAAATGCTTGCCATCTCCCATGAGAGAGTGAGACAGAGAAACATATATAGCATATCATATCGTACAAGGGTTAAAACATTTATACTAGGTGTATCAAGTGGTATAAAATGTTTATTATTCAGTATCGTAGTTGATATTACTCTTGATGGAGAGAGCTCATTTCTGAGAGACGTGCAGAGATGGCAATGTGGCTATTTGGTTTGTAATCATGCTGTGCTTATTTCATTCATTTGTGTATCATATTGTACAATTAAAGAGACATATCAAATAGTAAAAAAAAATATATTACCCTTGCCAAGCTATGAATTTTGAGAGACACACGGAGACAGCAACATGGTTAACTAGTTGCTAACAATATAAAACTAACATTACATAGTTTAACCATACATATTTTGGTCCAGTGACCTGTCGTCGTCGGCAGTGAATGTGTCAAAACCCAATAGAAAGTCATAAAACTTAAAATGCACACACAAACGTCAACTGTCAGCTGTCTGTCACACAGCCGCTAGCCATGTAATGACACTCGGCTCATTGTTGCCACGTCTGGGATTGGGATACTTTTACACTTGTGCTGTGAGTACACTACTTTTGGATTGGTTTTGTTGCGCAGACCTGGCAACCCTCCACTCCAAAACCCCACCCCTTTCATGCACTTCGAAGTGTGCGGCCCCTGAATTGGGACACAGCTAATGAGTGTCTGTCTGCCAAATATATTATTTGGTAGAATTCATTATTCGTTTTGAAGCCATTATCCGTGCATTTCCAGCCAAGGTATTCGGCTTCGCGCACAACCCTATAATCTACGTATACTTTAATTAAAACATAAGCTGCTCTGTTTCTTTCATTTTGCATAACCAGGTGTAAAACATTCTGGGATAGAAATGAAACCACTTGTCATGGTCCGGTCATATCCTGATTGATAATAATAAAGGGTTAGTTCACCCCAAAATTAAAATTCTGTCATTAATTACTCACCCTCATGTCATTCCACACCCGTAAGACCTTCGTTCATCTTCGGTTCGGAGCGTGTATCAAACTGCCAAAGTCATGTGAACCACTGAAATTTCGAAAACTTTTGAAACACTTATGATGTAACAAAGCCTTGTTTACTGAAATCATGTGACTTTGGAAGTTTGATACATGCTCCGAACCACTGATTCAAAACAAAAGATTCATAAAACTTAGAAGCTTCATGAAGCACGGTTTCAAAATCACCCATCACTAGAAATTGTTGAATAAAGTCTGTATTTTTTGGTGCACAAAATGTATTCTCGTCACTTTATAACATTAAGGTTGAACCACTGTAGTCACATGAACTGTTTTAAATGCGTCTTCAGTAGCTTTCTGGAAATTTAAAATCTTGCTGGCAATGCAGGCCTCACTGAGCCATCAGATTTTATCAAAAAAATATCTTAATTTGTGTTCTGAAGCTGAATGAAGGTCTTACGGGTGTGGAACAACATAAGGGTGAGTAATTAAAGACAGAATTATTCATTTTGGGGTGAACTAACCCTTTAAGCTTCGTCTGTTTTTTTTCCTCATTGAATATCCCATTTCCCTCAGAAATGTACTACAAATACAGAACTTATACAAGTTGCAAATGCTATTTCATGTTGACTTTAAAAATGTATTCACTTTGATAAATATTTACTGAAATCTGAAACAGACATTTTTGAGTAGTGGAGCAACTACATTAGTGCCAAAGGTTTACTAATTAAATAAATAAAAAAATAAAAAAAATAAAAATGTGCAAAAAAGAACATTAGGAATAAATAAATGCATAAAAGGTCTTAATATGCATGGTTGTTCTCCCCTCTTGCAATTTTGTACTTTTCTATGAAGTTGGTTCCTTGATATATCATGTAAGCAACCTTAATAATGAGGTGTTTCTTTCCTCTGTTTAGTTTTTTAACATGATTTTTGAGGGTAAAAAAAAAATTGGGGAAATCTTATGGCAGATCATTTCAGTAGTCAGGCATCTTCATTTGCATGTGGTTCCAGTTGACCTCCGCTGGGTGATTGTGTTCTGTAGCACTAAACCCTTGTTCTGACACTAATCAGAATCTGTGTGCTGTCAATTGATCATCTCTCTCGGGTTCTGTTAGTTAGTATGAAGGATTAGAATGGCAACACACTTTCAGCATCCAACATGTCGATACACAAATAAATTTTCATCATTACAGTACAGTAAAAAAAAGAGTAAAAAAAAAAAAAAAGAGTAAAAAAATAAAAAGAGCAAAGTGTACATAGATATACTTAACAGTAACCCCGGGAAATACATTTTAACATACCGTATGTGTAAACAAAAGGAAACGTGGTTTATACTTACTGAAAATAGTTGATAAAAGACAAAAATCATGAAAATGAGGACAATCTCTGTTGTAATGTATTTAAAACATATGCATACTGTATATTATTATATGTGTGCGCGTGCGTTTGTGTGTGTGCATGTATGTATACTGGCACAAAGCTGGCCGGATAATGTATGTACACACTATGTATCTTGTATAGAATCTGAAAAGAATACAAAACTGCTGATATATTAAATCTGCTTGTAATTTAAACATCATTTGTTGTATTTCACAATTATTTCTTTCTTTGGAGGTGAGCTTTCTTGTCAAGCAATGAACACTGTTGAACAATTGAAGTATATCTTGATATCACACCCCTGTAAAAATACTCCTAGAAGTTGAAAAAGAAAAACGAAAAGACTCATTTACATTTGGTGTAATGTTTTTTCTTGTCTTGAATTTTTTCTTGAACCATTAAATATTGTGTATATTTAGACTCTCTGTTGTGTGTCCTATCATTTCAAAACACCTTAATCCTATCTTTCTCTTATGGACGGAAAAGCCTTGATATACTGCAGGTGATGGTGGAGAATACTAACAAAAAAAGAGGAAAGAAATGTGCTGCTTCGGTTATGGACCAGCTTCCATTAGGGAAAGTGAGCAGTATGCATACGAACATGTCTATTTGCAGAAAAAGGCAGAGGGAACTCTTGATTAAGTCTGTCTGCACAGACAATAGCAGTTATACAGCTGTTAGAGGCATTGATTCAGTAGGAGGTGGGCTTCGGAAACACACCTGAGAGATTTTAGTTAGAAAGAGAAGAGGCCACCTAGGTGGACTCGAGAGTAATCGGTGAGTCTGGGCATATAACCACCATTATGTGCTCTGCAAATGTGCCAGTACTGCAGCTTTGGACCGAGCCCAAGACAGAGGTGGGAGCAAGAAAGGAGCTTTAAAAAGCAAATGAATAAAGATTATCCGAGCAAAAGGGTCTACCTACAGCACAGTAAGTTCCTCAACATTTTGCTGAACTGCCTAGTTACACTCTTTTTCTGCTGGCTTTACATTTTTGATGCTTGACGAGCACGTATGTGCATATGAGTGTGAGCTTTCATATAGGGGTGAGCTCAATTATCCTTCCTTTCCCTCGTTAGTCAAAAAAAAAAAAAAAATTAAAAAAATAATAAAATACTAGGCATCTAGACTGCAATGCAGATAGAGGAAAATGAGTTTAACAGCATGTAAATGCTACATTTAAAGGGACAGTTCACTCTCAAATGAACATTATATCACTCACCCTCATTTCTTTCAATAGCTGTCTTTCTTCTGTTGAACACAAAATAAGATATTTGAAAAACTGTTTTTGTCCATAAGTCAAACATTAAGGCCCAAAGCTGTCAAGGTCCAAAAAGGCAGTGCTATGTTAGTATTATTTATAGTATAAGCTTTTATTTTTATATTTTCAGTTTTCATTTTAATTTTAGATTTAGCAATTTATGAGATTGTCATTTCTAACTAGTTTTAGAAACAAACTTGTGATATAAACATTTCACTCTTTTTTTTATTTATTTAATACTTGTTGTTCTTATTTCAATTACCAAATATGATTTTTCATAGTTTTAATTTCAGTTTTCATTTACTATATTTATACAGCAAAAAAGGTAGCATGAAATTAATCAAAAGTCACCTGGAGCAGGGTACGATGAACAGATTGAAATTTAAGGCTTTATTCACTCAAATAAAAGCAAAACATTTATCAATAGAAAAAAAAGACTACAGTATCTCAATTATGGCAACATGAACATCAAGCCACATCACGTTTGGCCCAGTGAAGTACGAGAACCAATAAGGTTTACCATTAATTAACATTTAAAGTATTAGTTCACTTTCAAATAAAATTCATGATAATTTACTCACCCCCATGTCATCCAAGACGTCCATGTCCTTCTTTCTTCAGTCGAAAAGAAATTAAGGTTTTTGATGAAAACATTCCAGGATTATTCTCCTTATAGTGGACTTCAATTTTCTCCAAACGGTTGAAGGTCAAAATTACAGTTTCAGTGCAGCTTCAAAGGGCTTTAAACGATACCAGACGAGGACTAAGGGACTTTTCCAGTGAAACGATTGGTCATTTTTGAAAAAAAATGTAAATGTACGTATATGCTTTATATAAACAAACAATCGCCGTCCGAGTGGTTCCACCAAAACCACCTTCCCTATTATTCTTACAGAAAAAAATGGAACTGGCGCTGCACTGTAAAAAATGGCCGTGATTTTAACAGTAAAAACTGTCAATTGGTTTACAGAAAGTTTCCGTACTATATACGGTGAATAACTGTAATAGATCTAACGGTACATTTAATGTAATGTTACAGTAAAATACCGTTAAATTCACAGTTTTTGGAAGTGAAAAATAACAATTCATTGTAAAATTTACAGTGAAAAACCGTAAATTGACATTCCCACAATTCCTTGCGTGACACTTCACATTTGATATATTTTCGTTGAAATAACTCTTTCTTAGTTTTTCTCATTTTTTTTCTAATCAGTTATATACATTAAGGTTTTATGTTATATCTAATGCTGTTAAATTAATGTTTATTGCATTTTTAAAATTTCATGCATGTTACCATGATGGTGTTTAGTGTGTGTGTGAATGACACTGTGCGCCTTCTATATGTTAGTGTTGTCCTTATCAGCTTGTGGAAAATCTGCTTGTGATGAACTTTGATTCATCATGTGACTCTTATCTCCACTGTGTTTGGTGACTGTCAGTGTATTATAAAGGTACAAAACAGATATTAGTACTTCATTAAGTTGGTAAATTAACATTATATCAGTTATTGAAATACGTTATTTTACCGTAAATTTTACAGATTTTTTATTTTTACGTTGCTACTGTGTTTTTTACGGTAAAGTTCTGGCATCCACAGCTGCCGTTTTTTTACCGTAAATTTTACTAGGATTTTTTTTTTAAAGTGTGCGTTCGTTCCGTAAGTTGAATAGGGAAGGTGTAGGACATACAGCGTAAGCTTTTTGAAGAATACAAAAGTGTGGTTTTGGCGGAACCACTTGGAATGTGATCATTTGTTTATGTAAAGCATATACATTTACATTTTTTTCTGGTATCGTTTAAAGCCCTTTGAAGCTGCACTGAAACTGTCATTTTGACCTTCAACCGAGTCCATTGAAGTCCACTATAAGGAGAATAATCCTGGAATATTTTCATCAAAAACCTTCTTTTCGACTGAAGAAAGAAAGACATGAACATTTTGGATGACATGGGGGTGAGTGAATTATCAGGAAAATTTTATTTGAAAGTGAACTAATCCTTTAAGGATTGTGTCCACGTGTTGTAGTTTGTGAATTCATTTATTTCGCTCTTACCTTTATGTTGTTTTGGAACTTGACAGTTTTGGACCACATGTGATTTTTCATAATAAAGTTCTTCAAAATATATTCTGTTTTACACAGAAAAAAGAGAAGAAGAAAAAAAAAGACATACGGGTCTAAAATGAAATGAGCGTTTGTCAATGATGACAGATTTCCATTTTTGGTTGAACTATCCCTATAAGATGGTATTTTTAAACCCAATTGCGCCAGCGCTTAGTGTAAAAACTAGAAACTGTAAAAACTGCATTGTTGGAGTGTGAAACCGTAGAGTGCATGTGGAGACACTGAGTGGCTGTGACAATGGGTTGAAATGCATGGGGGGGACATGAGAAAAGGTAATGGCCAAAAGGGTACAGATGGGGTCTTACAGTCACACATGCAGGGAGCCCTTCCACACTTTCCCAGCATTATTCCCCATGGCCATTTTATTAGATGAATGAGACATGACTGGCTAGCATAGAGCTAATAAACCCAGTTATGTTGTAGCATTTCAAACGGAGGACTAGAAGTCTTCATTCACTTTCAACATGGCCATTTTGTTCTTTACCTGTACAGGAAGTGTACTACAGTGGCTCACACTGATTGTGTGGCTAAAGCCCACCTGAGTTTCCGTTCCCGCTCAGGATAAGTCCTCTCTGATGCAGCGATCTGAGCGCAGAAGCTAAACGAGTTGCTAGATTTGAGGTTACTATGCGGTGACATTGTGTCTGCTGAGAGGGGGCTTATGTGTACAGAGAGAGTATCTCATCAAGGGCGTCTAGATGGGGTCATCACATCACGGCTGAAGATCTCCGGCTCAAAGCTTTTTCCTTTTGCTCAAGTGGGTTGCTGAAGGCAGTGCAGCCGTGTGGTTTATGTCTCATTGCCGTGTTGACCCAGCGTTTAAATCCAGCAATAGTTTTTTTAAATCAGAAGCGAATACAGGAAGACAGAGCGAGCGAGAGTTTAAACTGGAGCGGTGACAGAGTAATAACAAAGTTTCTATTGAATCACAGAGCAAGCCGTTTGTAATTTGCCCATGGAAAAAGCTGAAAATACAATACGCTACGAAACGGACCGCTGTGATGCTGAAAAATGCCTCAAAGCTCCAAATAGGAAATTGATTGAAGTGGCCATTTGCAAGCGACTCACACCTTCTTATTGTTCATTCGTATCTGGCTTCAAGAACACTTGTTAACTTTGCAAATATGTTTCTTTAGAGGAGACGCACTGCGTTTTCAAAGTGCCATCTGCAGAGGCTGCTGGTTGAACATATAGAGGGTGTCAAACAGCATCCTCATTTTAAATTGTAATTAAACTGGCCATCAGGTACCTTGAGGCTGTTTAGTCTACAGCAGGATACTAATTACTATAAGATGACCTTTGGAATAATATCTGGTGAATAATTCATAATTGAAGAGATTGCTTCAGAGACATCCACTCTGAACTTTGTATGCTCACAACTATTTAAATGAATTTTCAAATCGAACCCTCCGATTCGGTAGTCGAGCAGTACAGTACGAAGGAAAAGATTTTTACACAAAAGGTGAGGTCTCTTTTGAGCTGGTGATACAAATTGATGTGTTGTATTGCTTTTAGACAACACTGACTCGTATCAATATTACACATTCGTCTGTGTGACACATACAAAAAAAGCTATGCTAACTGATTACTAAAGTCAGAGCTGATATTTTTATTTTCACAGAGATACAGGACATGATTTTGACATACATTCAAATAAGATTCTGAAGACTTAATATTAAAATGATACCAGAGCAGAGAAGGTTTATATGCAGCTGATTGACATTGACATGGATGGACTTACTGAACCATTACATAGATGTCACGTAGAAGACGACATAGAGTTCGTATTTATAAGAACTACCCCATACATACACATTTTCTAGGGACAGACATATAAATGAAGGCAACTAAACATTTGTGTTCATTGTTGGGAAGTAACTGATTACATCCACACTGAATAAAGTAATCAGCATGAGAAAAAAAAAAAAAACATCTAGTACTTGTTATTAAAGGATATTATGTTTAGCCTTTATTATTTTTTATAATAGATTATACAATTACATTTTGATTAATGGACTGCATCTGTGCATTTAAACTAACCCATCTAAAGTCTGCTCTTTAAGGAATAAGTGTGTTTAGTCATTACTTATATTTGTTTATTTTCAATATATTTTCTGTTTCTAGTGTTATTTATATAACCTTTTTTTTTTTTTTTTTTTTTTTTTTTTTGCTGTGCCTGATTTTCACTGATAATTAATTCAGTTTTGCACATACTTTTTTTTCACGTGCAGCTTATTTAAAGGGTAACTAACACACACCGTTTCTGCCAATCTCATGTTAATCTTGAGTACCTATAGAGTAGTAGTGCATCCTTCATATCTCTGAATAGTCTTTAGTTTTATCATATTTATAAAAGATAAGCTGTTCCGAGTCTTTCCCGAAAACAGCCGAGTGCCTGGAGGCGTGCCGTGTGAGCGGAGCTAAAGAGTGACGAGCGATCGTCTGCAAGCTATCAATGGTCAGCTAAACAAATGTATTTAAACACACACAATACACCATTGCATTATCCCCTGGATAACTTTTGAATCACTATAATGAATAAAGCGTACAGTGAATGATGAATAATGAATTTATGAATGCACTACGGTCGTGTTGTTTACATTATATGCACTTAGGCGGCTATTGCCAACAGAACAGACATTTGAAGCAGTTTTATCCTGGAGTTCCGACTCATGAGCGGGATCATTACCACTGTGACCACTCCATCTTTCAGTTTCGAATGATCTGTAAATCCAGCATTGATGGATGTGCTCTTGCTCTCTCGCTCTGGTTGATGTGCGCACACAAGCTCTTCCAGTGATAAGTGGCCCTTCAAGGAATTCCACCCTTTATTACATAATAAAGGGCCACGCTCGAAAAAAATAAAAACTGTCCGAAACCTGTGAGAAATCTAAAGAGTATTTTTGGCACAGAAATACTCTGTTATAAGTCCAACTTCTTTTTTGCTTTTTGTTTTATTTGTTGTTGTTTTGTTTTTTACTTTGGCCATGTTTAGCATGAGAATCCAACTCTTTAACAGTGTAAATAAGTCAGAATGCATGAAACAGCATTAGACCCTGGGACCTGGACATGAAAAAAATGAAATATGAGGGCTATTTATACATAGAGACGGATGACTAACAAGGAACCCCTGTGAATAATAATACAATGAACCAATGAGAACACAGGACATGACACATAGACAAGGGCTGCGTTCAGCCCCGACAAAACGTTAAAAAAACGTTATTTAAACGTACACGGAGGTGTGTTGAACACCACGTTCTGATGATGCAAGAGTTGCAACTATGGCAGCTGAGAAGGCCATTCTTTGTGCCTGATGAAGTCGGTATAAATATGTGTTTAATACTGCAAAATATGCTCGATGTTACAGTCACTGCCCTTGTCGTCCAGAATAAAAGAGAATATCCCAATCGAGTGAAGGGATGATTTAGGAAACTGTGGTTCCTAATTATTGTGATCCAACATTTGCCTTTATGTTTATGAAAGTTTATGAAAGTATCACTCCACAATACAATAGCAAAATATATAAGTATAGTATTTTTATGTTACATTACTCAGTGTCTAGCACACCTTCCTAAGGAAAGGATATGGACCAGAAGACATTGCAATTACTAAATGATATTTAGACAGACTTAAAGCAGAACTAAGTAATTTTTTTTTACCTTCATAAATAGTTTAAGTCCTTATGATGGTTAATTGACTTGTAGTGGTGTGTTTGAGGCGTGCACTAACCCCCAGAAAACAACACTTGCAAGTTGAGCTGTACCGACCCGAAACAATCTCACCTCATGTTCACGTTCATGTGAGAATGACAAAATGCTTTATGGTAATTCAAAAACAAGGTATATATTATGACTTTATAAGACAATTTTGAAAATTACCCACCTCCATCGAGATTTCTTGTACTGTATTTGCAAAACTACTGCGCTGGTGAGCGTTGTAGTCGTTGTAGTCCAGAACTGCCCTTGGAGTTTTTACGACAGTGTGATTCACTGAAGGAACCTGTAGGGGGAGCTTCGCAAATCTTACTGAGTACCGCTTTAAACAGTTCTATACTTGTGCTCTTATTATTTAAGTTATTTTGCCATTAATGTAAATAAACATGTACTTGCTCTTGTGAATTTATTTTGATTTTAATTACAATTACAAGCTGTTTCTTTAATACCGCTTGGTTTGCATGTTGATGATGCTGATTGGGCTTACAATTTTGACACACCCACTAGACAAGAGAAAACGTATCCCAAACCCATTGCACACCATTTCCAGGAAACATGTTCAACCCAGAAACCGTAGCAAAACATTGCGCACCGGTTTGAGTTTGAATGTGCCCCAGGAAAGCACATGGCAGGATACATGAGGGCAAGGGAATCACATGACAAACCAGGAAACATGACTATCCCAAATTACAAAATAAAAGACATGAACCAAGAACAAACCAAACGTGACAATGTTGCACTAAACATTTATATAGTTATGTGAGTAGTTGACATTAAGTTTCAAGCATTCAGGTTTAAAATCATTTTAAAAGCACAATTTCTTCCTCTGTAATAAAAATGATTAGACATGCTTTTATTCTAGACATTTTATTAATTCAACTTACTGGCAACATGATGTAGGCCTACTTTTAATAATTCGTATGTCACACCACTTAAGTGAATTTCTAAAAGCTTAAAATTTTATGAAAAATGTTAACTGTATCTTGACTAGTTATAAATATCTTTAAATAAATATATTTTATAATATTTATTTAAATGCAATATATATATATATATATATATATATATATATATATATATATATATGTAGGCCTACTTTTAATAATTTGTATGTCACACCACTTAAGTGAATTTCTAAAAGCTTAAAATTTTATGAAAAATGTTAACTGAATCTTGAATCTTTAAATAAATATATTTTATAATATTTATTTAAATGCAATATATATATAAATATAATATAAATATATATATATAAAAATATATTTATATTATATATATATATATATATATATATATATATATATATATATATATATATATATATATATATATATATATATAATATATTTATATTATATAAAATGTAATGTTGAAAAAGTTTGTTGATGTTATGTTTCAACTGCCCGTGTGCAGTGTTCTTGTGTTTAGTTAAAAATACTGCTTGTTTGCAGAGGTAGGTTTAATGTTATGACATGTTTACACCAGTGGGACCAATTTTCATGATCTTGTCTAGGGCCCCACAAACCCATGGGCCAGCCCTTTAAATTAGTTCATAAAATTAGTGCATAAATTACTGTTTATGTTGTTTGTGATAACACCAGATGTTCCTTCAATTAAATTCAATTCACTTCCTCTCTCTCAAAAGTTTTATAGATGTTGCTTCATCCAACTAGATTTGATCTGTATTTTCTGAAAATGGGTTTAATATAAAAAAAAAAAAAAACAGGTCAAACTAATTCAATCATTAGGCACATTGGTTCTTGCCCTGATACTGTAATAGTATTATGTTGTCCAGTCTCTTGTGCTTCACGCATAGGATTCAATTTCCCCTGTCTTGCCATAGGCCAATTCATTTTTTTTCTCCATAAAAAGTAAAATGGAACATTGTGACCAGAAAGCAGCAAGAGATCATCATGTTCACAGTGATTTTGAAGTATATGTGACTTGAGATGAAAAGATTTGGTTTTCTTATGGGTACAGTATTACTATTGTCCAGTGCAGGGCAATACTAGGACCAAACCCCCAATCATACTGTATTATGGGAGAAAGTGGGGATGTGTGTGCAAGAGACACTCCACCCAGAGAATGTTTTAGAAGCATCAACTTTTTGATGGCAAAGTTCGATGTTAATCACACGTTTAAAAGCCCCTCTAAATAGGATCTATAATCATTATTATTATTTTCAAATTGCAGAAATTCAAGTTTCGGATTATTTTGTCAGTCATTATGGATTCAGCTTTGTAACGACACAGTGTCTGCAGAAAATAAGAGAATGATTAAAAAAAATCTATTTTAATTATTGACTGTGATAATGAAAACTCTGTGTTATTTTGGAATGGCAAGAAAAAAATTAGTTGACATAAAACCAATGCAAGGGGCAGAAACTTTCAAATGTCTCTAATCGCTTCTTTATAGATTTCACGCTGTCAAGAAAATGAATAATTGGTTTATCTTTCCTGTTCATTACTCAAAACTCAGCTTTGGAACTGTAATCCACTCACAATTTCACAAGTTCTGAAACCACTGCAAACAAAGACCCTTTCTCGGATAAAAGAGGTTTTCAAAGCCACACTGTTAGTCGAGCAGATGGAACAATGAGGTATAGTCCCCTCCGTTCACAGGAACTGAGCTCTGGACCAGGTCAGGTGATTGTGTGATGTAAATAATAAAGGCTAAAAAACGTCTGCTCTATGTGAGCTGACAGGCTTGATGAAATGTAGAAAGTCCTCAGTACGTGCTGATTAATGACTGACAATTGCTAATGCTAATTGGCCAACTGGATAATGATCCGTACATTTCCTCTAATTAGAGACAGCACAGCTCTTTGTGACGGCGTTGATGGGAGGGTTTCTGGGGATTTTGAGCTGGAATGTGCAGTGCAACTGGCAACACTATGTAGACTAAAGGTAAATGGATAAACCTTTATGGTTTTGTGTTTCTTTGGTTTAGCACATGAGCAAAACTGCCTTTTTATGGTTATTTTTGCTGTAGAATCAATTGAATAATGATCGATTGGGAATAAAGACATCATTAAGGCAACATCGGCTTATAAATGTCATGATTACTATGCATTTCCAAAGGCTGAACATGCAAGTGCTATCATCTAACCATCTGGAGACAGATAATAGCCATGCAGGTTTTTATCTTTTCATAAAGTGCATTGGTAAGTGAGTTATGAATAATATATACAAGGACACTCTATATTCATGTTCATGTTCTCACAGTGTCTTCAAATTTCCAAGTTATTCTAAGTACAGCTGTACATAGCAATAGAATACAACTAAGAGGAGAAGAGGATGAAAACATTTGCAATATCCATGAATTCTTTGTTAAGGCACAGGGCTGGACAAAATTCTGAATTTAGGAATTGGCTCTAGTCACTTCATGAGTTGGATTTTGAGTTGACTTCCCCACACGCCATGTTTAATTGGACAGGAAGAGGTATTCACTGATTCAGATAAATTTATTATTCACACAACAGAGGAATATTGTTTTTTGGTTAAACTTTACTTAAAGCCTTTATACACACACACATAGATTAAATTAGAGGACTGTGGGACATGCTTATCGTCCATGGCTCGTAAAATGATGTATTACAAAATACATTTTGTAACACATTATATTTATAAACATTTATTTAACATTACTAAAAAGGTAAATATAAATATAAATGCTTCACTTCTCTAGTGAACAAACAAGCTGTGGACACTAAATGAGTTTCCTGAGGTAAATGTAATGCTGCGTGAGATATTATTCTCAAGCTGATTTATTGATGTCTTTCTGCGATTGAAACACTGGTTGAGAGATTACACGTAAACATATCTATGCTTAGATCATCTGTTCTTCTTCTTCTGCACTTTTTCCTGTTGTGGTGGTTAGCAAACAGTGTTGCATTACTGTGCGCGCCCCCTTCTGGATTGGAGTGTGGATTGCCTGTATTCGTCGTCTGACTGTATGCACGAACCATGGCGTCCGTATCGTGACGGTTCGGGACAAATACATGTGCCGTTACACCCCGAATATATAAGCAGAAGGATCTCCCGAATGACAAAGCTTTCACAAGGAACGCCACTAACAAAAGTGATCTCAAGGCTCTTGGAATAGACCCAGACTCTTGGGGAGCTGCCGCTTCAAAATGACCTCAGTGCAGACAGGCTGTGCTGAAAGGCTTCTCCAACTTCGAGGAGATGTTCAATCAGCAGTCTGAGGCAAAGAGGCTACTGGAGAAGGCCAGGAGCCAAACAATCCAACCTGCCTCAGAGTTCTCCTGCAGGTTCTGTGGTAGAGATCGCCACTCCCAAATTTGTACTTTCGAGTCACAACCGATGCTGCACTGAAGTGTAATTTAAAAGGCATCGCAATTTAATTCCGAACAGTGCACGGCTCTGCTGAGGTAAATGCTTGTAATGTAAATCAGTATGCACGTCCTTATAATCTCATTATATTATCCTAATGCTCCCTCAATCTCCGACCACAATGCGCTCTGTGACCTCCAAAAAGTATTTTCAAAACATTTTCGTGCCAGTCTTAGAATAATTTATTTGGCAGGAGAGTTAAGAAGAAAAAGTGGGAGAAAGGTAGACAGTTGTGATATTGCAGCTCTGTCTCCATGGCCCTAAAGGAGGATGACCCTCTTGTATAACCTTTGTGAAGCACATAACTTGCCGCGCAGCCCCATGGCTTGTTGCCATGGCGCTATGTAGACGATGCTCCCTCTGAATGATGGGCTCATTGCATGCTGCTGAGAAAATAGCATCAGCCAGAATGATTCATCTTTTAGGAGCACGGTGAAGAGCGCACACAGAACGCTCCTCGCAGTGGCGAGGGCTTTCATATTGGCAAGTGGGAAAATTAAGAAAACGGCTCACAAAGAATTTTTAATAATTACTTGTCTCAATGTATGCATTGGATGCTCGATGCTGGTTGAAGTGCGCAAACTTTCAATTCGAAATTTCACACTGGCATCCAAATTGAATTACCGCTTAAGAGTAAAAGAACAGCAGAAAGCCTCAGAGGGAATGGAGAGGTAGTATCAGAGGAGGAATAATTGCTTTTGCTGATGTACTGTAAGCGTAGAGACAATTCTTCAAATTTAGATCACCATGAAGAAAAGTAATAAACAGGGAGACCAGTGGCAATAAAATTAATACCACAATGGCAATGAGGCTGCCTCTTAATTATAATGAATGGAAAATTAGGTTTAAATTATTCCACTAAAGTGTGCATTAATTGTATCATCTGATGCACAATAGAACTTAATTCAGGGGTGTGAAAAGTTCATTATCTATGATATTCATCATGCCAAATATTGGCCTCGACGGCTCGTGGGAGGGTCGTAAAAAGGATTGCTCACGTCCCTGAGCATTGTTTAATATTCACGTCTGACTAATCATGTATTTGCTCACAGACATTTTTGGAACCTCAGTTCCTCCCTCTGATTTCTAAAATCTGGCTGGCTCAGAAAAGCGTCCAGATGGACTGCGAACTGTCGCTTCTTGAGGAAAATCACCAAGGGAGTCACCATAGGACTCATTTTCAATTGCGATACAATAGGAATCTTTATCAGCGTTGACTCTACCCAATATTTCTGTTGTGCTAAAGTGTTTTTGGCAAAGGGTTTCGATAGCTGACGAATAGAGTTCATTGTAAAATTGCCTAAAGACAGTTTGATAGAAGTCTGAAGTGCCGATCAAAGATGGTTTTCTCACCCAGTCGAGCTTCATTCTCCACCTGCTGTATCAAAAAGTCCAAGGACACAAATTCAAAAGCAAAAAGAGTCTTGTAAAAAAGTTCAAAGGGTTAGTTCACCCAAAAATGAAAATTCTGTCATTAATTACTCACCCTCATGTCGTTCCGAACCCGTAAGACATTTGTTCATCTTCAGAACACAAATGAAGATCTTTTTAAAGGTGCCCTTGAATTAAAAATTTTATTTATCTAGGCAGTGTTAAATAACAAGAGTTCAGTACATGGAAATGACATACAGTGAGTCTCAAACTCCATTGTTTCCTCCTTCTTATATAAATCTCATTTGTTTAAAAGACCTCCGAAGAACAGGCGAATCTCAACATAAAACCGACTGTTACGTAACAGTCGGGGTGTACGCCCCCAATATTTGCATATGCCAGCCCATGTTCCCAACATTATGAAAGGCATTACAAAAGGGCAGCCAGTATTAACGTCTGGATCTATGCAGAGCTGACTCATCAGACTAGGTAAGCAAGCAAAAACAACAGCGAAAAATGGCAGATGGAGCAATAATAACTGACATGATCCATGATATAATGATATTTTTAGTATATTTGTAAACTGTCTTTCTAAATGTTTCGTTAGCATGTTGCTAATGTACTGTTAAATGTGGTTAAAGTTCCCATCGTTTCTTACTGTATTCACGGAGACAAGAGCCGTCGCTATTTTCATTCTTAAAAACTTGTAGTCTGTATAATTCATAAACACAACTTCATTCTTTATAAATCTCTCCAACAGTGTAGCATTAGCCGTTAGCCATGGAGCACAGCCTCAAACTCATTCAGAATCAAATGTAAACAGCCATGTAAATACAATACTCACATGATCCGATGCATGCATGCAGTATGCATGATGAACACTTTGTAGAGATCCATTTTGAGGGTTATATTAACCGTGTGAACTTTGTTTATGCACTGTATAAGGCAAGCGCGAGCTCCGGGGGCGGAGAGCACGCGATTTAAAGGGGCCACAACCTGAATCGGCGCATTCTAATTATGCCCCAAAATAGGCAGTTAAAAAAATTAATAAAAAAAATCTATTGGGTATAAATTTTTTAAATTAATTCAGGGGACACCTTAGACTTATATTACATCTTGTAAAAAAACATTTGATGGCACCTTTAATGAAATCGGAGGGCTTTCTGTCCCTCCACAACTACCACTTTCATAACTTACAAAATATTAATCTCCATCATGCGTTTTGCGCAAACATTTTTTTGAATATGTTTTTTTTTTATTTTTTATTATTATTATTATTCTTAATCTTAAACTTAACCCCCCATTTTCACATACAAGGCTTAATCTAGTACAAGACTAGCATGCATGTTTGAGCTGTTTTAACTGAGAGCAACTTGTACTGACATATATTAAAATATGTCTAATCCTGGCTTAGAAGCCCTGTCTGTGAAACCAGGCCTCAATGTAGTAAGTATACTAATATCAATGTACTAGAAGTATACTTGTAACTGTGCTGCTTCAGTACTTGGAACCAAATTGGCCCACTTTTTAGTGTATAAAAGTACACTTTTAAGTATACTTTAAGTGTAACAGTAGTAAACTTGAGTACACAAGTAGTTTACAACAAAGTTTTTCATTTGTACTACAACTATACTACAAGTGAACTTATAAATACACTAATAATTTACTATACTTGTAGCACATTTTTCTGGTTTATGAAAGTACACTTTTGAAGTATACTCTAAGTAAACTACTAGTTTAGCAAAGCATAAAGTATATTTCTGGGAAGTACATAAAAAGTATACTTAAAGCATATTTTCTTATTTTTAGTTTAAAAGAAGTATATTAAAAGCACACTTGAATAAATTTTGTTTCGTAAGGTAATCGCCCTCATGTCATTCCAAACCCGTAAGACATTTGTTCATCTTCAGAACACAAATGAAGATCTTTTTAATGAATTCTGAGAGATTTTAATGAATCTTGCGCAAACAAAGCACTCATGTTACTTCATAAAATTGAGGTTAAACCACTGGAGTCGCATGGAGTTCACTGTAAACTCGTATAAGTTGGCAGAACTCAAAAAAAATTGAGGCAATCAGTTGACTACAAATTTTTAAGTTAAGAAATTCAATGTTTAAGCAGAACTGGCAGATTTTTATTTTGTACTCAAACATTTTAATTGTTCTTAACTCTAAATATTTGAGTACACTAATTCATACATTTAACTTATTATCATGTAACCTCAATGTGAACATTTGTATTAGTATAGACAGCTAGTTATAACAAGCTAATTCAGAAAATACTAACTTGCCAATGTGTTAACATGACAAAAGCATGATATAGCACTTGTTGAATGAATACAGCAAGATAAAGCATTTAACATTCTGTAAGTTACTTGCTCTCAAACCAAGCCACATTGTCACTATGATGGTAACTCTCCAAAAACCCTAACAGAAACTCTTCTAAATTAGCATAACAAAACATTAATCACTACTAAATCTCCCACTTAACATTAATCTTGCACAAAAAAAAAAAAAAAAAACATTTTTAACATTTAATTTTAGCAGTGAAATTTTAACTTGAAAGAAAAAGAAAGTGCTAAATACTCATAAAAGTTCATTTGACTGAATTAATTTGTTTCATTTAAGTTTGTCCCACTCAAACCAATGAATTTTTTTGAATGTAAAGGTCTAAAGTGTGCTTTATTGATGTCTTTACTACCTTTCTGGAGCTTGAAAGTGGTAGTTGCATATGGACAGAAAGCTCTCAGAAGAACGAAAGTCTTATGGGTTTGGAGTAAAACTTGGGGTGAGTTAATAATGACAGTATTTTCATTTTTGGATAAGCTAACCCTTTAACTTGGTTCTTTTTATTGGGCAAAGGTCATATAAGCATATAGTAGCAGTTTAAGCAAAACCAACACCTAAATATTTACTCACTCCCCTGATTTTACCCCAATTACCTTTAATGTCATTCTGCTGGCTTATTCAGTGTGTGCATGTCTATTTATGCTCTCACTTCGAAAACATATATATATTTTTTATAATTAGCTCATCTTTGATAGTTTTCTGAGTTTTGTTGTACTTGTAAACACGCTAAGTGCTTCATCTGGTGTTGGTAGTAGTCATGACTACAGATTCAAGCATACTTCAAACCATCAAGCTTGAAATAGCTGATCTCAAAACATTTACCATAGAGCAAAACTGCATTTGCTTTACAAACTGAGGAAAAGTTCTCTCCAAAGAAACAAACACTGTGAAATCTGCAGCAGACAATTTGCTTGGACCCCCACCCAAATAATGTTCAGTGTAAATCCAGCAACTTCTGAATACCAGCCTAGAGCTTTAGGCGCTCTCCACCATCCTGTCAGTCCATGAAATATGTGTTACAATATCTGCAAATAGAGAGTAGTCCTTCAGAAAACTGCTACAGTATATCAAACTTGAGGTCCTTTGAACTTGGAATAGAGTTTTCTATTATTATTCCCTGGCAACACATGTGCCTTTGTGCCATAGTCTCCCAAAGCTATGACTATTTGGATCAGTAGGGAGGAGCAGCAATTCCAAGGAGGACAAAACTGCAGATCTAGGCAGCTTTCAGCCGTGATGCATCCTGATGCTTTGAGATTTGTTGTTTAAGTTGACTTGCGAGGTGTACTTGGACAAAAGCCTTTGAAATGTCAAAGAAATCCTCATAAGACACAGAGATAAGGGAGTAATGTTTCTTCAATGATGAAGTCATGGCTGAATGTGTCAGAGCGTCCTATTATAGAATCAATCAACTAGATCACACTGAGAAAACAGCCTTTTCGTGTTTTGGATGAACATTTTATGTAAGGGACTAAAAATATAATTATTAATAGGGTCATTCTATAATTTAGGGTACATTTCATGTCCATTGATGTTAATTATGTATTTTTTTTTTTCTAACAGATTTCTTCAGAAATATCATATTTTATCCATTAGGTGAATATATTCTTTAATCTCACACCAATATTTTATGCGATAAAAATTGCATAAAATATGCAATAAAATTCTGTTTGCCTTTGTGTCCCTTAAATTCGTTTTTTGCAATGTTCACTTTTTAAATTGGGTCTTGAGTAAAAAAAAAAAAAATGTAAAAGTCAAGATTGTCTAAAGATAAATAAAATTATTCCATATTCTATGAGAGGAATAGGAAATTAGTGTGGAAAAAAAGTAAAAGGTAGCAGGCTATTTTTTCTCTGACATTTCCATTTCTGAATAGGTTGCCTTTTTGACTGATATGGTATTATGTGCTTATCATTTCATCTGAAAAAAAAAAAAAAAAAAGCTAAAAAATGTTCCTAACATACCTTGAAGTGTTGTTCTCTGCTTGCATAAGTATTATGAGATGTCAACAAGGTACAAAAAAGAAATAAATAAGTGTCATTACATATACTCTGCACTGATTGAATTTCTGGAGTTCAATTTTATTGTTCCTCTATGTTGTAATGATAGCGTCTCATTGAAATGAATATCAAAGCTGATGTCATTTATCGTCCCCGTCTGCTCGGCGCATTCCAGATCGCTAACACACAATCAAGATACCCAGCGTGCAGTCTGGTTTTGGTGGTCCCTGAACCTTCAAGAAAGCACAGATTGGTTCCAGCTCAATGTATCCTCCCCATTATTTAATGTATTCCAGTCTATTACCACTGCTTGCTGTGACACCTCATTCCTTTCCACCAATATATAAGAGGTCATTCAATAACTGACACCTCCCTTCCATGCCATAGTCACATTTCTGTTACTGTTTTGGCATGTGTCACAGCTGTGAAGCACAAATTCAAAGATATATCTGCTGACTGAGATTTCCCTCATGAGAGCCACAGTAAATGCATTTCTCTCGGATGCCAGACAGATCTGTCGAAGACTATTGATCATGCTACAAAACCAGCCATAAAAAACACTGGATGACAGGAAAGATGTTAAAAGGATTTCATGTTGTAGAACTTACAAATGAAGAGATATTTTTATGTAAGGTGAATTAGGGTAATTGGGACACCTAAGCTCTGATGTGTGCATTGTTTGCTTTATCGCAACCATATTCCAACTGGGATTTCGTGGCCTTGATGTCACTGTGTAGAGTGGGGACAATTGTCAAAGAGGAAAAAATATTCCCAAAAGTCAGTGACATGAGATCGTTGTTGTTAAGAATAAAAATCAGTCTGAAAGAAAACAACATTCCAAACTTTTATGAACATGTTTGTGATGTGTTCACGCAATGAAATGTGTTTCAACAAATCTAGGGATATTCTTTGTTACACACATTTGTTCAATGTTTTAGAATGATATGCATGATATATCGGTACCATATCACACAGTTAAAAAAAAAAAAAAAAAGCTACTGTATTTCTGTCTGATTTAACCCATAACATGTGTTTTTTTGGCAAATATAAATGTGTTTATAAATTAATGTAATTATCATTATTATTTACTTGAAAAAATAAAAGTTGTTTAGGTTTAATTTACCATTTTTTAGGTTAGGATTTTCAACTTATATGTGTCAGGACAATTAACTACTAATTTCCCCAATTTTACATTAAGTTTACCTTCTCCATCTTCTAAAACTCACTTAAAGTTAAAAACATTAATAATTTAATAACACATTTAAATAGTCTTTAGCAGATCCCAAAATTAATATCCTTTTTATACTGTACATTATAATGTTGTGATGCATAAATGCACTTTGAAACATGCTAATTAAAAAGATTAATATTAGCATTAAATTTTTAATTTATGTACTTAAATAGTATAGTCAAATATCTGCAATTAATATCCCATAACATGAAAATAATGTTCGTCTTATCAGATTGGTCATAATTTTAATAACTGCCCATAATAATGTTATAAGAATAATTTGCTAACGTTCTGAATGTTTAAAATGTCCAGTTTTTTAACCCTTAAATGCATACCTCGGGTCTTTAGTGACCCGGGACATCATTCACTACCCTCCTCCTCGTTCATTTTTTAAAGTTAGACATCAACCTTCTTAGTATTCCTCAATCAATTCATTATAAAGTATATAACAAGAAAAAAAATCATAAAATTATAAAAGAATGCCTATTTTTGTATCCATTTTTTCGCTAACGACCCGAGGTGTGTATGAGTGTACATATGTTTTTTCTTCACAACAATAATTGAACCTTAGATTAAAGAATAAGTGCATTTCACTTTTATTCCACAAGGTGGCAATGTCTGATACACAATGCTGAAGTGACGACTCATTCAGACAGAAAACAAAATAATTAAAACATGAAATGGCTCATCGATTTACTACAGAGCAAGTACTAAACTCAATCAAATATGATTGTAACTGTCACTGGATGGATCTG
The DNA here is from genome assembly GCF_024489055.1 of Chanodichthys erythropterus. Taxonomy (NCBI): domain Eukaryota; kingdom Metazoa; phylum Chordata; class Actinopteri; order Cypriniformes; family Xenocyprididae; genus Chanodichthys; species Chanodichthys erythropterus. The sequence goes on along the minus strand of NC_090221.1, from coordinate 5,662,286 downwards.
GTGAAGCTGTTAGCGATCGAAATATTGATTTTGAAGATGTTAAAAATTATATAGTTTTGACAATACGTTTGAGATCGCGAATGGGCTCATATTCGTGACCTCAAACATAAAACTAGCCCATTATTTGTTGAATTTACAGGGAAATGAGCTCTGACGAGGACAGTGATGATGGCATAAAACATCTGCTCAAACTGAGCCCTTTCAAGCTCCAAAAGGTAACAAAATATGATTTATTTTATTCTTCTGTAATTGTTACTCTAATATCAGAGGAGTTTTATATTATCACGACAGGTAGAGATCCATCCGTGTTAGATATAGATCCGGGTCGATAAAGACCCAAATATGTAAGAATGATTGGCGAAACAGTCATGCATTTAAGGGTTAAACATTGTTTGGTTATGTGAGCGTGAGAGGGGACATATCGTGAAAATCTGACTTTTTAAGTGCTATTATCGGGTCCCCTGTGAAACTACCAACCCAGAAAACATAAAAAAAGAAAACTTAGTAACTTTGTTTTGGCAAGCCTTTCTCTGCAAGCATGTGAAAAAAACAAGCCACTCAGATTTCGCTCCCCTAGTGACATAGGAAGGGGATCTTATTATAATATTACCGCCCCTTAATATGCACATTTCCACCCATGGTGCCACCATTTTGTTTTCGCAAGTGAAAACGGTGTACCAGTTCTAACGCCATGGCAAAAGTTAGCAAAGCATGTTAACTCTTCTGTTGTTGGTTGCACAGACGAGCACAGAACACTATTTAGAGTCTTGTTAGCTTGGACAGCCTGCAAGTTGACCCTGGCAAGCTCGATTGCTTGATCGTTTCTGTCTGAGCGATATTTTGGAAAAGAAATTAGACCATTCACAGCATTTGATAGCAATTATAAATGTTTGCCTGGTGTGTATGGCTCTGCTTGGCAAACAGGTACGCTATGTACAGTGGGCATCCATACGGGTTTTGCGCAAAAGATTAACATGAAGGCACATGATAGTGAATGAGCTGAATCAACTCCACAGCAACTACATAAATTTATCAACTAACCATTCAGAAACATCCAGTTGCATTTTAAAAGTTGTAACTTCTTCCTGAGTCTCTCCATCAGTGTCGACTCCGGTTTGAACAATGTAAGGCTGAACACCGTTACTTACAATCCTCATTTTGGCTGCGTGAGATTCTCCAGCTTTGTTGTTGTTGTTGAGCAACCGAAGCACGAGCTGTTATAGCTCCACCCTCTTCTGGAAAGGGGGCCGGGAGCAGCAGCTCATTTGCATTTAAAGGGACACACACAAAAACAGCATGTTTTTGTTCACACCCAAATAGGGGCAAATTTGACAAGCTATAATAAATGATCTGTGGGGTATTTTGAGCTGAAACTTCACAGACACATTCTGGGGACTTATATTACATCTTGTGAAAAGGGGCATAATAGTCCCCCTTTAAGGGAACATTCCATTTTATCATTCTGCAAACATTATGAGAATGTTACTTTTGAATGTTTTTTGAATGTTCTGTAACTTTTAAACAACATTAGACGACCGTCCAACTAAAACGTTTAGGGAAAAAAGTTTAATGAATGATATAATTAATCATTATTAAAGACCAGATAACTCGTTGTAGTAACGTTATTGGAAGGATACTTGGCCAAAACATAAGCCAAAGTTCTTAGAAAGTTTCCTGTTATAGCTGGGATTGCATCTCTAATTTTTTTTTATAATCTTCTATGTTGTTTCAAAGTTCAGATATTACAATATCACAGTCATAAGTCACATATGAAATTCATCTGTAATCTTTTCGATTGTGTGTCAAAGAGGCTTGACCTGCATAAATTAGGGCAATAGAGACTTAGAAGATTGTCCCAGATAATCAAAAGCAGACAGGGTAAGAAAAAGCAGAGGTAAGAAAACATCTTGACAATACCCGCGACATCTCATTTGTAGGACTGAAGTGTTGTGACACGACAGTAAGTTATATAAGTCACAAGTGCAAAACACGTCCTAGATTCACTCTATATTCGTACTGCTTCTCCAAAGTTTCCCCCGATCAACTCTTGACCATCAAAAACACTTTTCAGTTTTTCCGACCCCACAGGAATGGACTCTTGTACAGTGAGCCGTTCTTTTTTCATCTTCATCTCTTACCAGGCTTTTCATTGAAATTCACAGCCTTGTAGCGGCTGATTAATTTTCCATGTTGTTGTGGTGCTTCTTGTTGCTGCTTTATTTTAAGATGCAGTGCAACCTGCTCACTGCGGATCTGGCAACACTCAAGACAGCTTCCTCCAGTTGGATGGGAGGTGCAGAGCTGTCATGAAGCAGGTGTTTAGGGAGTTCAGCTCTATTCCTTTGACTGCAAACAACTGTACCCTGGGACCTTACACATGCCACTTAACATTCACATGGTTCAGGACTCATTAGAGACCCAGCAGCCTGGTTAGGGACTGTGGCATCTGTAGCATCGTCTAATCTTTATGTCATCAATGTCTTAGATCAAACACTGCAAGTGTTTGCTCTACTTCACTATTAGGAAAGAAGGAGAGTTTGATTTAAGACTATTTTAACCCCTCCCTATCTCACACTCTCTCTCTTTCTACCACATCTCTCTATTTCTTCTGCATTTTTCTCCTTTTTAGACTGTGTGCTTGTACACCTAAAAGGAAACCAGGTAAAAATAAATATATAAAACAGGTTGTATGGAGATAAAGAGAAATTGATTGCCATGGGCAAAGTGAGCTGTGATTGCAGTACGATTTACGTGTTTATATGTCCTGCAATTGTACATGCTGCATAGAGAGTGTTGGTGATGATTTTTTCTTTTTTTTTTCTTTCGTAAACACACACACACACGTTCTTTGCCAGCTCTCTCGGGGAGATTCGTATAGCAGGCAACAGGACTGTCAGAAGAGCATAAGAGAGACAGACACATCAGGGAGACTGGGAAGGCATGCTTGAGAGACTCCATCTCTTTACATACACACACAATAATACTCCTCACTTTAAAGATCTGTGCCGGTAGTTTTTGCCATTACACATCAGTTAGGTGTATTTCTGACAGGAATTACAAACTAGAAATGAGCAACAAAAATAGTCTACAAAAGTTATGTGCTGCATGAGCTAGCAAGAAAATGTATAGAGGAGACTGAGGTGTAACGCTATATTAAAGTCCAGTGAAGATGAAGACATTCAGGGTTCAAAATATTTATTGAATAAAACAAACTCAGGTAGATTAACAGGCAAACTGCAACAAAACAGTGTGTTTACACACAAGAAATACCAGACCATGAACTGAATGTAAGGAGGAACTTAAATATACAATGATAATGAACTAAATTAAGAAAAAATAACTGAAGAGAAACAAACTGAAAGTCCATTAAAATGAAACTAAACACCAACAGGACATGACACGAGGCTAGTTGTCACACTTTTTACTCCAGTTTCTGTATAGAGGCAGATGTTAAAGTCTTAAAGGAGACCTATATTGCCCCTTTCACAAGATGTAATATAAGTCTCTGGTGTCTCCAGAATGTGTCTGTGAAGTTTCAGCTCAAAATACCCCACAGATCATTTATTACAGCTTGTCAAATTTGCCCCTATTTGGGTGTGAGCAAAAACACGGCATTTTTGTGTGTGTCCCTTTAAATGCAAATGAGCTGCTGCTCCCAGTCCCCTTTCCAGAAGAGGCTCAACAACAACAAAGCTGGAGAATCTCAGGCCTGGGAAGAAGCTTGTTATAGCCCCCCGCAGATAATTATTTAAAAGAAAATATCTCCCTTTGCTTTGAACTTTGAGCGCTGTAACTTTGTAGATGTTGTTTATGCTCAAACAGCAACATTACACACTAACTAAAGTTAAAAAAGAGAAATCATAACCAACCACTACTTTAACTACAATCAGTCAATCAAATTTTTATAACATTTTTATATATTGTTTTTGTTTTAAACATATCTTTTTTCTTTTTTTTTTTCTTTTTTTTTTTTAAACAGCAACAGGACATGTTATCATAAAGGAAGCTACTAGCAGCTTATCAACAGCTTTTCAGCTAAAAATAGTGGGGGAGTGGCTTTATGGCATCAGATAGTACATGTCACTTTACTCACAGCTGATTGGTCCAGTTTTAGCTTGCGATTTCTAACCCAGAATAAAGCCTGCTCCGGAGCAGGTTAGCTGTGTAGCGTAAGTTACCATGGTGATGAACAACACTAAAAACCAATCCACCTTCTTGAGCCCAAAAAAATAGAGTTTGCTCAAACTAATCTCAAACTTACCTGGGTAGCATCTGAAACCGGCTTCATGCAACAGGCCACTGGTTTAACATGAATCAGGTGCGTAGGGCAATTTCTACCACAGTACTAAACCATTAAAAAAAAAAAAAAAAAAATTGTTACTTTAAATAACATATAAAAAAATATAAAAAGACATATTTAAAACAAAAACAACAACAACTATTCAAAATGCCATGGCACAACAAAATGATTAAACTTTGAAAACTAAAATGGAAATGTAAAAAATGAATTCAAAATATCTATAAATAATTTTAAAAGTATCTCATGTAATACTAAAACAACACTGACACAGCTGATGCAGCTGGCAAGAATTCAGTGCTTTTATAAAGATACAACTGAAATTTTGACAAAAAATCAAGTGTGTGTGTGTGTCTGTGTGTGTGTGTGTGCGTGTGTGTGTTTGTAGCTGTGTTTAAAGCATATACTGTAGATTCAAGAGAATGATTTAATAAAATAGTTTTCCTCACTGAAGGACCTCTGTAAAACATTTGCAAAATAATTGTAAATCGGGGACAAAATGAATGGAGTCCATGCAATAGTGACGATTTCTCTGCTTTTCAAGTTCATTTCAACACTCCATTCCTAAGTCTTGTCAGCCTTTATCTCAGCAAACATCAAAATCCCTATACAAAAAAGGAGAAAATGAGCTATTGATTTTTGCACTAACGTTTTTTCTACTTTCTCCCCACAGCATTATCATTCGAGAGTCTAATTGAAGGTCAGAGTCGGTTTCCTTGTCAAAGTCTGCTTCCTGACAGTCAGCCTGGCTCACAACAAAATGAATTATCTTGGTTTAAGCATTTTCCGACTAAAAATCTCAGGCAGTTTCCACAAAGTGATATTCTCTTACCCTCTCGTCTGCGGGGGTAGTTAACAATACGTCAGACTGGCTGAGATTCAGCTTTATTAAAAGTAATTTGTGTGCCTGTCAAGAATAATAAAACTGTCAATTTTTACTGTACTCCAGAATATGTACCGTCCTGGTGAATGTCTGAAGAGGCCTCATTGGCAAATAATGTCACACGTCAAGAAGGATTGCTAATGATTTGTCTTAATAGAAAGAGGTGGCTTTCCTCACCCACACATCAGTCAATACAGAAATAAAATTGATTCACAATCGTCCATTTAACAAGACAATTCACCTTTTTTCTGGCTGTGGCAATCAGTCTGTCCGAGGCCTAATCTTGGCTCAGTTGTCTGCTAATATGCAGAACAGAAACACTTTATGTAATCTTCGGAACGCAAATTAAGATATTTTAGTTGAAATCCGATGGCTCCGTGAGGCCTCCAAAGCCAGCAATGACATTTCCTCTCTCAAGATCCATTAAGGTACTAAAAACATATTTAAATCAGTTCGTGTGAGTACAGAGGTTCAATTATTATATTATAAACGACGAGAATATTTTTGGTGCGCCAAAAAACAAAATAACGACTTATATAGTGATGGCCGAATTCAAAACACTGCTTCATGAAGCTTTGGAGCATTATGAATCAATGTGTCGAATCAGCGGTTTCAACAAATTTCAACAAAAACATCTTAATTTGTGTTCCGAAGATTAACGAAGGTCTTACGGGTGTGGAATGGCATGAGGGTGAGTAATAAATGACATTATTTTCATATTTGGGTGAACTAACCCTTTAATTAGAGTACTTTTCTAAGCAAATTCAAATTATTTTATGATTATTTGTGATTTACCAATCAGCACATTATGTAATTAATTTGATTACATTTTTTAATTGATTGACAGCCCAACTTACAAGTCATAAAATAAAAGCACAAATTTTTATTTTTTTTATATATCACCTCATTTTTTTCTCTCTCTCTCTCTCTCTCTCTCTCTCTCTCTCTCTCTCTCAAGGTTGGCTTTGAATTTATTGGCAGTCTCATAGAGAAGTGCATGGTAAGTGAACTATTAGTAATAAAATCAAACGGGTTTTTTTATTAACTTGACATATTTGATGTGAGTGTACATTTGACTCAATGTTGTCAGCCAAATCATTGCCAAGAAAATACTGTTTAAGTAAAAAATGGAGCATAATGCAACTTCTGGCACCCACACAATGAAGCTTTGCCAAACACCTTGTGCGGCAGTTCTATGCTTTTCATTAAAAAAGTACTCTACTGAGAATGGACAGATTGTTCCATTCCCGAGGAGACTCCTGCAAAAACCACGGCTGAAGCAATCAACGGATGCGAGCGCCCACCATGTGATAGTGTCAAACAGGTGAGACAATGTACTGCAGGTGGACCTTCTCAGAGGGAAATCTGGTGATTCAGACAAACAGATGGTTTACACCTAAGAAAAAAAGGGAAAAAAATCAAAAGAAAGAAATAATAAAGAAAGAAAACATGTTGGAACTCAGATTTCCAACATAACTTTTTGTAAAGGGATTTTGCTAAATTATGTTGAGTTACTATACATCTTGAAGGCATCCACCATCCTGGCATTGCCCTTTGAGCCACATGTTACTCATAATCATTACTCATAATATAAAAATAATAATAATAATATACAATGTAATACAGTGATTTATAGAAAATGCATATTTTAGATACATATTTGCTTTGGTAAATCATAATGAGATTAAAATATGAGATTAAAAACTTTAATTTAAAAAATTAAATTGTTAGATAAAAGTATATTAACAAAATCTTATAATGATGGAATACAAAGTCACTATGAAAAAGTCAAAATTATGATTATATAATTACACTAAACTCTAGCACTCAATTAATTGGTTTGAGTAGGACAAACTTAAATTGAAAAATAAAAATAGTTCAGTTAAATTAACTGTTAAATTAACTTTCTTTTTCTTTTCTTTTTTTTTTTTTCGAGTTCACAGCACTGACATATTTCAGGTAAACTGAATTGTTTTTGAATTGTATGAACTCATTTCTTTTCATTTTTACTAACTTAAAGGGATAGTTCAACCAAAAATGAAAATTCTGTCATCATTTACTCACCCTCAAGTTGTTCCAAACCTGTATAAATTTCCTTGATCTGTTGAACACAAAAGAAGATATTTTGAAGAATATGGGGAACTGAACAGTTCTGGGGCACCACTGACTGCCATAGTTATTTTTTATTTATTTTTTTTCCTACTATAGAAGTCAATGGTGCCCCAAAGCAGCCTGGTTACAAACTTTCTTCAAAATATCTTCCTTTTTGTTCAACAGAACAAAGAAATTTATACAAATTGAGGGTGAGTAAATGATGACAGAATGTTCATTTTTGGGTGAACCTCCCTTTAAGTTTAACTGAAACTGGGCTGGGATTTCTATTTCCCAGCATGCTTTGCCCATGGCACTGGAAAGAGAAAGTCGGTGCTAAAGTAAAGTGTTATATGATGTTTTTTGTTGTTGTTTTGTTTTGTTTTTGTTTTTTGATTTAGTAGTGATTTATGTTTTGTTATGCTAAATTAACTGAATATTTTGTTGAGTGCTAGCAAAATGTATGAGTTAGCTAACTCAGTACTTTAGGTTAGGAGCAGTTAACATGCATGAGTACTACAAACTCAAAACTTGATAGTTCTGCTTATTTAAAATTGGGAACATAACTCAAATAATTTTATATAACTGATTTTTTTTATAACCTTTTTTTTTTTTGAGTCAGCCCAACTTATTTGGGTTTACAAGCAGTTTTGGGGTAATACAAGTAACTTGAGTTACGTAATCAGATTACTTTTTTCAAGCAACTAGTAAAGTAACACATTACTTTTTCAACTTACAACAAAATATCTGAGTTACTTTTTCAAATAAGTAATGTAAGATACTTTGTTTGTTTTCACTTTTTGACTGACAGCTCTCATAATAGAAATCAGGTGTAAATGCAGAGGTGTTGTGTTTGTTGTGTGAACATGATGATTAAATGTAGTTCTAGAATAAATGTGTGGATGCATTTTCTCATCTCACTTGCACAAAATCATTCAGTATACCTCAAAACAGTGGAATACAAACTCAGAATATTACACAGACCTGCAATAATTAAGTGTTAAATGATACAAACATACTTTATGTATTTAATCTCACTTTATTAACCAATGTCTTTGCTGTTTAACTTTGATGATACAATTCAACCATACTAATAAGCAAAAATGACTTTACATAAACATTTGTGTTTCTTTTTTTATTATTGAAGTAAGAGTGTTGAACTTTCTTCTCATGTGTTATATTCTTTCATGATCCAGAATGACAGCCTAAAGAGCTGTGCCCTCTACTGTACAGGCGTAAATTGACATTTCCTTCAGCCTGAGGCTTATTCATTTCACTTCTGGTGTGAAACGACCTTTACAACAGGAACTTTTTTTGTTATGAAAAAACAAAGAAGCAAGCCCAGCCCAGGTGAGAAAGAGCAAATGCAAAAGAACTGTAACCCATTACTTTGCATAACAAGTAACTAAGTAACACAATTAGTTACTTTTTTAGGGAGTAACGTCTCGGTTACAAAGGTAACCCTCGTTCCCTGAAGGAGGGAACGGAGACGTACGTCGGACAGACCGACGAATAGGAATCTCGCTAGAGAGGCCAATCTACTTCGAGTGTAACTAAAACGAGCCAATGCACATTGGCATGCAATCATATGCATCAGCTGCTCGCCTCGCAGCGCGGGTATATAATGAGCAGCAGGTGCGTTGCATCTTCAGGTTTTCGCTGAGGAGCCGAACCGGATAGGCGGCAGCATCAGCGGGGTACAGCGACTGTGGCGACGGGACGTACGTCTCCGTTCCCTCCTTCAGGGAACGAGGGTTAACTTTGTAACCGAGACGTTCCCATTCAGTCGGTCACGTTCGACGTACGTCGGACAGACCGACGAATAGGAATCCCTACCAAAGCGCCACAGGAGCTGCCCCCTTCCAGCGCTCTGTTGTAAGCCACCTGAACCCCCTTGCCTGAGGATGGTGGGACAGGGCTAACACAGAGAGAGTCGATCACTGCTGTTCCCCAAAACCCATTCAGTGAGACTATTGGATAACGCTGGGAAAGCATACCCTTCGCTGGGAAAGGAACGCTGCGGAAGCCACATCCTTCCCCGAAGGAGTTATGTGGAGAAGTACATATGGACTAACCCTGTAGGGCTGTGCTACATATGGAAGAGCTGGGGTGACTCCAACCTGATGAAGGGTAGGTTCTCCCAGAGGGAAAGACACGGGCTTCGTTTAGGAGCAACCGTGGAACCAACCATATGGGATCCCCGTAGGGTCACACATATGGAACCCAGCCTAAACCCGGTTCTCAAGGATACAACGGAGTATAGGCCTGGTGCCAGACGCTCCGCCACGTCGGCTGCCGAAGGGATATCGGAGGACTCGACAGGGTCTGCCTTGTAGGGACTCTCTGGAGAAAAGAAGCGCATGTAGCGCAGCAAGCCGACACTAAGCCGGGGCCTCTCCGTGCCTCTGACCTGTGGCGAGAACATGGGAGGAGACCGGCTCGACACGAAGGCTATAGTATCTAGCGAACGTGTTAGGTGTCGCCCAGACCGCAGCTCTACAAATGTCTGTCAGCGAGGCGCCACGAGCCAGCGCCCAGGAGGATGCGACACCTCTCGTGGAGTGAGCATGCAACCTGAGCGGGCAGGGCACGCCCTGAGCTTGGTAAGCCAGGGCGATGGCATCCACTATCCAGTGGGCCATCCTCTGCTTGGAGACAGCCTTTCCCTTCTGCTGGCCTCCATAACAGACAAGAGCTGGTCTGAGGTCCTGAGGCTTTAGGTTCTGTCTATGTACAGTCGCAAAGCGCGGACTGGACAGAGTAAAGCCAGGGCTGGGTCTGCCTCCTCCGAGGGCAGCGCTTGCAGGCTCACCACCTGGTCCCTGAAGGGAGTGGTAGGAACCTTGGGCACATAGCCTGGCCGGGGTCTTAATACCACGTGGCTATCACCCGGCCCGAACTCCAGGCACGATTCGTCGACCGAAAATGACTGCAGGTCCCCTACCCTCTTGATGGAGGCCAATGCCACCAGCAGCAAAGTCTTCATAGACAGAATCTTTAAGTCTGCTGACAGCAAAGGCTCAAAGGGAGCAATCTGAAGTGCTCTCAGCACCAGAGTGAGGTCCCAAGAGGGTATGGAGAGGGGACGAGAAGGATTTAACCATCTCGCCCCCCTAAGGAACCTGATGACCAGGTCGTGCTGACCAACAGATTTGCCATCTAAGTGGTCGTGGTAAGCGGATATAGCAGCAGTATGGACTTTGAGGGTGGAGGGGGGACAGCCTACGCTCCAACCCTACTGCAAGAAGGAAAGCACGACTCTGATCGAGCATCTTCGGGGGTCTTCCCGGCGAGAAGAGCACCACTCGACGAACAGGTTCCACTTTGAGGCGTAAGCACGTCTCGTAGACAGTGCACGTGCCGAAGTGATGGTGTTAAGTACCTCAGGGGGTAAGTCACCTAGAACCTCCGCATCCCGTCCAAGGGACCAGACATGGAGTTTCCAGAGGTCTGGACGCGGGTGCCAAAGAGTGCCCCGTCTCTGAGAAAGAAGGTCTTTCCTCAGAGGGATGGGCCAGGGAGGGGCTGTCGCGAGGAGTGAGAGTTCTGGGAACCAGGTCCGGTTGGGCCAGTAAGGCGCAACTAACAAGACCTGCTCCTTGGGTCTGGGGGTCTGTGCAAGTAGGCTCACTGGGGGAAACGCATATTTGCGCAGGCCCCGGGGCCAGCTGTGAGCCAGTGCATCTGTCCCGAGTGTCCCCTCGGTCAGAGAGTAAAACAACTGGCAGTGGGAGGTTTCTGGTGAGGCAAACAGGTCTACCTGAGCCTCTCCGAATTCTCTCCAGATCAGCTGAACCACCTGGGGGTGGAGTCGCCACTCTCCTGGCAGCGCAGCTCGTGATAGCTCGTCGGCCACACGGTTGAGCACACCGGAGACATGAATGGCGCGAAGCGACCTCAGATGCTTCCGACTCCACAGGAGGAGATGGCGGGCGAGTTGCGACATGCGACGGGGAGCGTAGACCACCTTGATGGTTGATGTACGCAATGGTCGCAGTGTTGTCCATACGGACCAGTACATGCTTGCCCTGAAGCAGGCCTTTGAGGCGGCTCAGAGCAAGGCGTACTGCCAGCAACTCGAGGCAATTGATGTGCCAATGCAGATGGGGTCCCGTCCAAACCCCTGAGACTGCATGCCCGTATTACGTGGCACCCCAGCCGGTGGCAGAAGCATCTGTGAACACCACAGCATGCCGGGACACCTGTTCTAGGGGCACTCCTGCCCGAAGAAACAAGGGGTCCGACCACGGACTGAAGGTTCGGCGGCACTCCTGAGTGATTGGCACCCGGAATGTGCCGCGCTGCCACGCCCATCTCGGGACTCGGCCGTGAAGCCAGTGCTGAAGCGGTCTCATATGAAGCAGACCGAGCGGTGTTACAGCCGCAGCAGCCGCCATATGCCCCAGGAGCCTCTGAAAGAACTTCAGTGGGACCGCTGTCCTGCCATTGAATGCATTCAGGCAGTTCAACACTGGCCGAGCACGTTCCTCTGTGAGGCGTGCTATCTGCTCGACCGAATCCAACTCCATACCGAGAAAAGAGATCCTCTGCACCGGGGCGAGTTTGCTCTTTTCCCAGTTGACCTGAAGCCCCAACTGGCTGAGGTGTCTGAGCACCAAATCCCTGTGTTTGCACAACTGATCCCGGGACTGTGCTAGAATGAGCAAGTTGTCGAGATAGTTGAGAATGCGAACACCCTGTTCTCTCATGGGAACAAGGGCTCCCTCCACGACTTTCGTGAAGACGCGGGGAGACAGGGCCAGCCCGAAGGGTAGGACTCTGTACTGATATGCTCGACCTTCGAACGCGAATCTCAGGAATGGCCTGTGTCGCGGAAGAATTGAAACATGGAAGTACGCGTCCTTCAGGTCAATCGCTGCAAACCAATCTCGGGGACGGATGCACTCGAAAATGCGTTTCTGCGTGAGTATTTTGAATGGTAGCTTGTGGAGGCTCCGATTCAAAACTCGCAGGTCCAAGATCAGTCGTAACCCGCCGCTTTTCTTGGGTACAATGAAGTAGGGGCTGTAGAACCCCGACCTCAAATCGGCTGGAGGGACCGGCTCTATCGCGTCCTTCGCCAGTAGGACTGCGATCTCCGCACGCAGGACAGGGGCATCGGCATCTTTCACTGTAGTGAAGAGGACGTCCCTGAACTTGGGGGGGGAAGCCGGGCGAACTGAATCGCAAGCCGACCCTGATGGTCCGAAGGAGCCAGCGAGACGGACTGGGGAGCGCTAACCCGGCTCGCAGAGACCGTACAAGCAGGACCAAAGGGACCACCAGTGTACCCGCAGCAGGGCAGCGAGGTGGAACACAGGGACACGGCTCGGGGGGCTCTCTTTGTGAGGCGGCCCGAAGCGGCGTCACAGTGAGCTAGGCAACACTTACCTGGCTCCACGGATGGACAGAGGGAGCAGTCGAGGCGACAGAAGAGGGGGATGAGAGTGGTAAGGTTTTTCTCCTCCCACTGCTCTCCAAACCCTCTTCAGACCTGGAAATGGAGGAACTGCTCTTTAAAATTTGGGTACCGCTGCCTCTTGGGTCAGTGGCGGAACAGAAACAAACCCAATAAAGGATTTACCACCTGGCCCTCCTCCAGGGGTGGAAGAGCAGCCCCACCCATCTCTGGGTCGCCCGTCTCAGGGGTGATTCTCACCAACCAGTTAAACAGCTGCAGAGACGGGAGGCGTCATCTCCCCGCAATGGATACAGCAGAGCCTGCTGGGCCGGAGTTTCTTGCAGGGGACGACACCCTTGGCGACGAGCAGACTGAGGGGCGGCCCAAGAGGAACTCAATGGTTTGTCATGGGAAGCTCCCCGATCCGCTACTAACTGAGGAGAACGGCTGGGCTCAGTCCTCGACAGTGTCACCGAAAGGCCACCTCGTAAGATGGGAGCATTGAGAAAGCATTTAGCTTGACAACCTCTCACACCTCACAAGGTAAGCCAGGGGGCATCGTCTGGCTGAGGGCCTGCGCCGTGACTTTGATCACGGTTAGTCAACAAGCGCAGCTCAACCCCAGCACAGAACTACCCTCATGCAAAAAGAGTGCCTTGGCCTCACATGCAGGGTGGGTGTGGTCTGTGTACAGCCACCCCATCCAAGAGGGTAGTGAGAGAGGAAAAACTTATGCAGATTGGCACCTTTGGCATTCCATATTTATGGCACCAATATACCCCCATACTGCCAAGTTTTCCATGCACATCTGGAAGACCCAGGAAAGCATGGCTGTAAACTCTGAATCTGAGTCAGCATAAGCACACACCATTACAGTGGGCAGCGTCACCCTCATTTCCAGAGCATAACAGCACTCTCTCCGATGCTGCAGTCGACGTCTGTCCCTCAGCTGGAGCTCTGAATGAAATGCTAGGTTCCCCTATGAAAAGGACCAGCAATCCAATCCAGAAACTGCACAGCTTGCAATGCGCTAGAGAGGGAGGGGCCCTAGGGGGTTGGTTCCCCGAAGGAACCCCTCAACCTCATGTCACCCAAGCCATATCAGCAAAGTAGACCTCTTCTGGTGCACCAGAGAGGGTGCTACAATGGACATTACGCAAGGGAACCGCGCATCTAGAGCGCAGAGCGAGCGCTGGGTTGCTGTGACAACCCGCGCTGCAGCCCGGCAGCTCGACGGCACACGACACGCAGAGGAGCGAGAGGTTTGCTCTCGCTGATCTCCGCGGTCTCCCAGAGTGTCGGGCAGACCCGCGGCTGTGCTTTTACACACAAGCGGCAGCTGGCCAACAACAGAGGGGACTCAAGCTTCCCGGAGAAAGAAGAGTCACGACCGGCGTGTCGACGTGATCATGTTCTCATATGAAAACATGAACACCCACGAACATCATTTCAGCACGCGCCCAGACATGCGAAACGGTGATCGTGGCCGTCAGTGAGGACAGGAACGATCGCATCCAGAAACACAAGTAGGATGTCGTCTTTAAAAAGACGCGAATCTACTTGTGTAAGCTCTTTCAGGGACTTTCCTCTTTTAGAAGTGCTGAAGCACGCAGGGGAACGGCCACTGCAACACAGACAGGGATTGTGTGCAGCCTGTCATGTGCTTTCTCTCTCTTTGAAGGCGCTCACTCTTACCAGCCGTAAAAACGGCTTTTCAGCGCTCAAAAGCGCACCGTACCGGCCGTGAGAACAGCCTTCTGACGCTGTCAAACAGCTATTTGCTCAAAAACGGCAAACAAAACAAAAACAGAAAAAGAGAGGACTTCGACCCCGCTGCTGTGCTGTTCGCCCGCACTCGGAAAAAAAGAGAAGTTCAACCAAAAAGCTTGACTCGTCTTCTAGCAGACACTCGCTTGCAGAGAACAGGAACAAACACCGTTCGGCTCCGAAGCGAAAAGCTGAAGATGCAACGCACCTGCTGCTCATTATATACCCGCGCTGCGAGGCGAGCAGCTGATGCATATGATTGCATGCCAATGTGCATTGGCTCGTTTTAGTTACACTCGAAGTAGATTGGCCTCTCTAGCGAGATTCCTATTCATCGGTCTGTCCGACGTACGTCGAACGTGACTGACTGAATGGGAACACAATATTGTAACTCATTACTTTTAAAACTAACTTCCCCAACACTGATTATAAGATAAAAGTTGAAATTATGACATACTAAGTCATTTTTTAAGTCATTTTATTTCATGATTTACCAAAATGTTGGAAAATTAAAGTAATTACTACAGTATGTGGTACTGATTCAAGTTGTGTCAAGCCTTCCAAAGCAAGGTGAAATGTAAACAACACCCGTTCCTACGAAGTCATTGCATATTCTTCTAACTTATTTATGGTTTACTGAGCAGGTCACTTCCCTGCTTACTTGAACAGCTGCTGCGAAGCTAACCCTTTCAGAAAACAAGGTTTTGAGGACAACACTTGACCTGCTTGCTGTCAGCTCTCTCATTGCTTATGAAGCTCTATGATGACCTCTTAAAACAGCCTTTGCCTGGGTCAAATGAATTATTTATCTAGGCTTCTGCATGAGTGTGACATGTAAATTCTTCATAAGAGCCTCCTCTCGATTTCAGTCCCATGAAGCATTTCTTTGCCTGTCACAACAGGCAAAAAGTTCACTTGTCTGTACAAAAACTTTTATTTCCATATTTTACCCACCATTTCCCAAAAATCCAATATGTATGAATATTTACATTTTCTATTTTGTCTTGTACTGTAGATATACCTTGCTGAAAGAAATACATTTTTAAATGGGTTAAACTGGTTTGCTAGTCAACAAAACAAATATGGTATTAAACAAAATATGGAATTCGGCAGCAGAATATGGGATTAAACAGAGTATAAATTGTTCTTTTTTTTTTTTTTTTTTTACAGAACTGACGAACTGACCAATAAAATCTTTAGAATCGGTGGCAGGGCGAGGTTTGTGCTTAGCTGGTTGCCCCCACCGTGCTATGATTGGCCTATTACACTGGTCATGTGACAAATCCCGCCTGTAAAATTTGCGTCACGAGCGTAGAGCAATCGCTCTGAAAATTCACCAACTCAGATGAAATATCTGTGAGACGGTTTTTAGTGAAATTGAAGATACATACATTACATCTTCTGCCTGAGACCACCAAGACACCTGCAGTGTCGAAAAGAAGGTGAATATTGAAAATCAGTTATAATATTTGTTAATTTCTTAAAATGCTCATTTGATATTAATTTTTATATATATTAAAAATATTTATTTATAATAAATAGAATGTTAATGTAAACATGTAAAATAGTATTTTATTGGTTGTTGTTGTGTAAGATAAAGATTTTTATAAAGCAGAGAGTTCCGGCCCTTGATTCTGATTGGTTTAGCCGCGTTCGAAGCCATTGTAAAATTCCCCAAAACATTCAGCTGAACGCATTACATTAGTATCGCTGCGCCACTGAGTGTGCATGTTTCTGCGTCTGTCTTAGCAACGTAAACATATGTTTGTTCTCAATTGATTTTGTTCTTTGAAGCTTACTGCATTATGTATTGTGAGAGAGATATCGAGTGACCGAGTGTATTACCTGCATTCAGAATTAGCATTTTCCTTCAGGTCAGTCCTATGTTCATAATAAAAATCTGTTTGAACATCCGCTGCGATCTTGTCCTTTTAACATTTAATGGGTTTTCCTGTGCCCTGCTGACACTGACAGCACTAGTCAAAGCAAATTTGTCATATGCGTCTTGTTCCTTGTTCAAAACAAGTTTCAATATTAAAATCTTTGCGACTGAGTGACTCATAAAGACAACTTTGCTGATATCTAATGGCGTAATAAATGTAACTTCTGTTGCTGTTCACCATCAGAGACTATTTTTTCCTGCGGAAGGAAGGCTTTTAATGAATTTACTTCATGAAAGTTGCATTGATACATTTTTTTGGATTTAATATTTGTATTGTGTGGTAACCATTTTATAAAAGCAATAAGCCCTGTGAAGCCGTGATTTACAGTGAATTTATAACAGCTAAGGGGATTTTAGGCACTCCGCTCAACATTGTGCCTAACAACGGGTAGTTGTTATAGATTCACTGTAAACCATGGCTTCTTGGGGCTTATTGCTTTATTTTACACCAGAAGTGGTGTAAAATACCCTGTCTTACCCTGAATCATTATGGTACACTTATAATAAGTGTTTATATTTGGACTATTTCAGACCGGACTGGTAGGACACGCCGCAGAGTATAACAGTAACTGCGTGACTCACCATAGACATACACGGAGAAAAGTAGCTCCGGCTACAATGTTCTTCTGCATGACGCATGCAGTTCTGTTTATTAATCACTAGAGGGCCAAAAATCACGGACTGCAGCTTTAATTAAAACTATTAATTTACACTGAACTAAAAAAATCCCCAAAATGTCCCCATTTCAGAAAATCACCATACAGATTGCTTGTTACCAAAGTGTGCATTGTTTTTAAACATTATTTCAGTAAAATATAAGGGCAATATAACTCAGTTTAGAGATAACTGTAGTGGAATACCTGTATTTCCCTTTCTTGAAAGTTATCAGAAAGGAAACTAATAGCTGAAGTCAGGGTACAAATTATTATCAGTAAATTATGCACAGATTGAGTTCTAAATTGAAATGCGACAATACAAGATTTCTAAATTTCCCTCCATGTTTGGGATTTTGTTGCAAACTTTTGCGTCTTTGAAGAATTCAGCAGGTATTCTTTTTCTCTTCAAAACCCTTGAACGTAAAGTGATTTACTTTTACAGGTTTTGGATTTGACTTTTTTGTTCTTCAAGGACATTCATCCTGCTGCCAAGAACTGTCAAACAGGAGCATCTCAGTATAAAGAGGTGAGAGGACACCAATTAGAAAGCCATCTCTGGCCAGGAGAGCCAGCGGCACAGCTTGCCACAGGAAGTGGGATGCCTGACTTCCTGCGTGGGGTCACAGCTGTTTATAGAGACACTGATATTTCGAACCAATACAGGAGCCGTTTAGACAGAGCTCATTTGAATAGCAAAGTACCATCTCAATGTCACCAGTGAATTTACATTGTCTTAAACATCTGTCGCTGGAACAAGGACTTCAGTGAAATAATATGAGCATGTGGGTGTCAAAACAGTTTATGCAGAGCAAGAGGCAGATTGTTATGAGCAGGGTGTTAAATTTGCCTGGGAGAGGCAGAAATGCAATTTCATCATTATAGATATGAGATATATTCATTGTGAACATCTCTCATATCTATAATGAGATGTTCATTTTGAGCACAAATGTGTTACGCTTTAAATTTGTGGTTTCAAGTACACGAAAGCATATTATTGCACATGGGATCATTTCCACATAAATATTTTCCAGAGGATAAACTTTTACAGATCTACTCCTTACTGTACATAGTGTGCCGTGGTCTAACATATAAAAAATATAGCTTTTACCGAAGTTTCTGAAACAGATTCTCTCAAAGTCTTAACACATGACCCAGACCCACAAAAGTGCTTCTATAATCATTTAACCAAAATAGAACTTTTATTACATAAAAATTGCTTTTGAGATAGAAGTTAAAACACCTTTTCACTCACCTAGACTCCTAATCTCGGTATCCTATCACAGTTCGGACTTGGATACTCTTACCTAGGGTGAACAACTGGAGGTATGGCAGGGATGACGAGGTGTGATTGGCTCCTGCTATGTGCAGCTGTCCATGTCCATACTTGCCCCAGCGCAATTACACTCCCTGATCCCTGGCCGCTCCGCTGCCATGCAGTCAGACCCATTAATCTCCCTGGCTGAGTGGTGTGCCATGTGTTAACAGGGAGGTCCCTACTCACTCTGCACCTGGCCAGTACAGTCAGGGCCTTGCCAGTCATTCTGCCTTCTCCTCACGCCTATCCTCTCTCATTGATTACACCTAACAAACCGGCTGTAATAACACGGGAACGTCTTCAAACATCTTCATTTGCTTCAGCCCGAGGCAATTTACTCACCAGAAGACATTAATATTTTTAAGTCAGCAGAAATTGTCAGTGCTGTGGCCTGGGGGTTAGCGTATGTGCACTGAGACATGGTGCTAATGTGGGAAATGTGGGTTTGAGTCTGGCTAGTGCATATTCCTGTCCCTTCCACTTTTTTTTAGCAATATAGCTATCTCTGACTTCATGCATTCTTTAGGAGTAATGTCCCCTTAAAGCGGAGAATCGTAAATATTAATTCCAAGCACAAAATATTTAGTGGTCATTTAATGGTCTTAACCATAGACTGTAAAAAAAGACAGCTGATACACCTTCACTGTCTTCCATTGTAGTAAGTGAAGCCCCCAGTGTGCCAATACGGCGCTGACATCTTGAGTCTCGAGTCTGCGCATGGTGAACTTGAGCCTAAGTGTGCGCTGTATGAGTGCGAAATGGAGCCGCGATATCAAGGTACCGCCCACAATCTCGCAGAATCAGTTAATACTGCAGAACAACTCATTATGTTGGTGTAAAATAAATAGTTCTGGAAATTAAGAGTTTAAAGAAATTAAAGTTAAAGGGTAAGTTCACCCAAACATGAAAATTCTGTCATTAATTACTCTCCTCATGTCGTTCCACACCCGTAAAGACCTTCGTTCATCTTCAGAACACAAATTAGGATATTAAGATAATTTCCTTTTCCTTCTCATGTTTTTCCCGTTTGCAAAAACTACCATCCCGTTACTTATTTTTTATTATTATTGTTATTATTATTGTATATATTGTTACTACCCACGTAGAAGGCGACGTTCTCAGGACCTTGCACAACTTTGCCTAAAAGTTCTCTAAAGGTGACGAAAATTCCAAACATTTACAGAACATTTGGGATGTTCCTAAAACATCCTCTTTTGGTAATGAAAGTGCAGCAGTTCAAGGTTCTTTATATGATTTTAGGGGGAAATTCCATGTTGGTTATTTTATGGTCAAAAAAGAACGTTACAAAGAAGATATTTGGGACATTAACCGAACGTTCCAACATGGTCCTCTGTTGGTCATTTAATAACGTTCCCGATACGAGTTTAGGAGTACGTTCTATTTTGGTTATTTTATGGTCGCGCGAGAACGTTACAAAGAGGACATTTGGGCAGTTAACAGAAAGTCCTATTGTAATAGTCCCCTAAACATTCCCAGAACATCCTGAATGTTCCCTGAAGGTCCACCAAATAACGCCCCCAAACCTTAAAAGAACTCCACATCATGACCGTCTCTGAACGTTCTGGGAACGTTACTAGACAACGTCCTTAATACCAGTGGGGACGTTCTGAGAATGTTCTGGAAACGTAAAATTTCTAGTGGGGTATTACTGTTATTTATTATTATTAATGACAGTCAATTATTGTTCTACAATCCATTTCAGATAAAGCTACCTAAATGGCGACAGTTTTGGCCAGAATAAATGGCAGCAGTTTTGGCCAGCATACATGTGCACTAGACCTTTCTTTTGCTGATTTGTCAAAGATCTGGCTATGTGAGATTATTTATTTACAACCAAAAAAAAGAAGGCATGAATCACCTTTTATTTATTTTTATTTTATGTAGATATTTAAGGAATATATTGGCAGTGCCTACACAATTCTATATTGATTAAGGACACAGTATATTCTGAAAGGATAATTGCCTGGGTACATTCAGTAATTTACCGCTTTTGTGTGTGTGTGTGTGTGTGTGTGTGTGTGTGTGTGTGTGTGTGTGTGTGTGTGTGTGTGTGTGTGTGTGTGTGTGTGTGTGTGTGTGTGTGTGTGTCTGTGTCTTTTTTTTTTCCTGAGTAAATTAGTAATCAGGCTCGTCCATTTGAAACAGCAGATACCCATGCACCAGAAAGCAGTCTTTTTTTTTTTTCTTTCGGTCATTGTTGATTGGCTGCTAACTTGTGATTAACACTGATAATACAGAGAATTAATAGAGATCCAACGTAATGTTAATTTAGGAGCACTGGTTTAATCACGGTCTGAATAACAAGGTCCCAAAGTTATGGTTTAGCAAGCCCTTTTTGTTCACTGAGATTAAGGGAGGGTCAGACAGTGCTCCATTGTTCAACTGGGAATGGAAACTCATTTGCGAAAATGAAGAATGTCTTCCCGGCATAAATCATGTTCCCTAATCCCTTCACTAATGCCACATAATGCAAATTGTCTCTTGCTAACAGATCATACAATAGAGAAGAGGAGTGAGGAAAAAAGTACACAGTATTCCTGCCATTTCTGGTTTAATTAACATGATCAAGACTACACTTGTTGATTGAAACGGTAACAAAACAAGTCTCTAAATGTTGGAACAAGATTTATAAAGCTAAGCTTTAAAAGCTGAATTGTATTATATTAAACTTGAATGATTAATTAAAGGTAAAATAAACTTAAACAAATATACTGAACTAACACACCACTAAAGCATACCATAGATCAACCTTTTATTTATTTATTTATTTATTTTTTTAAAATGACTTTAAAATTAATTCATTGTAATACATTCACACTTTTATTAGTTGCTTTCTTTGTTGTTATATCAACATCAAAATGGTTAATGTCCTCTCAGGTTGCTATTTATTGTGAAATGAAGTCTAAAGGAGTGGATTTATTCTATTTAAAAAAGGTATATCCACTGAAGCAGTGTTCGTTTAATGCACACTGGTTTTATTTGTGTCGTAAATGTCTTTTTAATTAGCCAATTTAACAAAAATGAGGTTAGGACTGTCAGGGGGCTCATTAAGTTGAGGAAGGTCTCAAAGTCCCTCTTGTGACATGTGTACGGTTGTGATGTCATGCAGGAGGACAGGCTTTCATGAGTGGAGTTTAGTAGTGTACTCACATGGTTTGCAGAGCTTGTAATTACACATGCTAGTGTACACTTCATCTCCAGCTCTCTTGGGCACTGGACATACGACAACTAGAGTGATTCTAAGGCCTGCTTGTGCTGGTAAAGCAGGTGTTCTGTCCTGCAGCACACAAACAGAGTAAAATATAGTTTTTTTGAGAGAAGTATAATATCTAACTCTCTTTTCGCCACAACATCTTAACGGGTTAGTTCACCCAAAAATGAAAATTCTGTCATTATTTACTCACCCTCATGTCATTCCACACCCGTAAGACCTTCATTCATCTTCGGAACACAAATTATATCTTTTTGATGAAATCTGAGAGCTTTCTGTCCCTCCATTGACAGTCTACGCAACTACCACTTTGGCTATGTTTACATGCAACCAAATAATCCGTAATCAGATTGACGGTTCAATCGGACTGAAAAGCTTTAACTTAAAAACCTTAAAGTGTCATTGCTGTCTATGGAGGCCTCACAGAGCCATCGGATTTCAACTAAAATATCTTAACTTGTGTTCCGAAGATTAACGATGGTCTTACAGGTGTGGAACGGCATGAGGGTGAGTAATAAATGACAGAATTTTCATTTTTGGGTGAACTAATCCTTTAATCAATCTGATTGAGCTCGATCTGAAAGAAATTTCTATCAGATTGGAAGGGGTGGTTTATTCCTTTTCTAATACAATCGAGAGTGCATGTAAACACTCGATCAGATTGAAAACCCAAACTGGAAAGTACTGCGCATCTGCAATGATGTAGAAATGGCATAATAACAAGTGGAACAAGCTGTTCTTCCCGTTGAATAAAGTGTGCTAAATGAGTGTCCTGTCATTATAAAATTCTCCTTTCACTCAGAGTCTATGAAGTGGAGCAGGACAACATCCCATCAGGCCTTGTTTTGGATTCTCATCCACAGATGACTGGTTTTGGGTGCAGGGAGGGGCATTTTTACTGCGTGCACAGCGGTTCATATGCTCATTGTCTCCAAATTATGACCATAAATGGATAGATAATAAGTCTGCTGTTTAAAACAAATAAAGAGTCAATGTAGAAGAATGGATATCATGTCAGAAAATCAATTCTGATTTGAAACTTGTGACACATAAACACGCACATCAACCCGATCACTTTACTTAGCGTTCATGTATCCATTACAATCAGATTTCATGAATTCAAAAGTTGTGCATGTAAACATAGCCTTAGATGCTTCAAAAAGTTCATAAAGAGATCGTAAAACTAATCCACATGAATTGAGCGGTTTAGTCATTTTCTGAAGAGACATTAATGTTGAAAACAGTTGTGCTGCTTATTACTTTGGTGGAAACTGTAATATATTTTTCTCAGGATTATTTGGAGTATAGATTATTTGATAAATAGTTCGAAAGATGAACATTTATTTGAAACAACTTTCTTTACATTGACTTGTGATTAGTTGAGTGCATCGTTACAGAATAAAAGTATTAATTTCTGACCCCAAACTTTTGAACCGTATGCACCTTTTTATGAGAAATATAGGTTACACATTATTTTTCAGTGTCTGTGTTACAGTGTAATTATATATTTAAGTACTGAGTAATAGCAATAAACTACATGTACTTACTATAGGGTTAGGATTAGGGTTTGGTTTAGGGTTAGTCGCATGTAATTGTACATAATTTATAGTTATTACTACAGTAACAAGGACACTGTAAAATCATCACATGAAATAAAAACTTCTTTTCATTTGCCTACTTCAGTACTTCTTAAATAACTAATAAAACCATCTGATTGAAAGTAGAACAAACACATTTCAACATAAAAAAAATAAAATAAATAAAAATAAAATCTGATTATACCATAATAGACAAGCTGCATCTTTTATTCCTAAAAGGTGTAAGTTGAACTCTGAAATACTAAGCAAACCTAAAGAAAGCATAGAAGGTTTTTTATATATATATTATAAAATCAAAATTTTTAACAGTGCATGCAGCAGTTTCAGTTAAAAGATCCAGATCAGCTGGAACAGTATGACATAAAAACGGAATCAAAAGCGCAGTTGTTCTGTTGTTAGCTACCCCACCATTAGGAGATCATGCCAGCAAGCAGAGAAAAAGGCCATCACCATAAGCTCTTTGGAGAGATTCATTGCTCTGATGAAGTTCACCACATTGAGCACTCATTGACTCAAATCCCTCACGTCTTGTTAAATGGCATTTCTGCTCTGAAGGGACTTGCCCCACACTCACAAGGCAGATGTTGTTGCCGAGAGCGACAGAGTCTTCAGAAGCAATGTGATCCTCTAGGACAAGGCAAAAATAAACACAAAGCAGCATTTCATCAGGGGTTTTTTCTCTTGTTTGGATCTGCACTGTACACAGAGAAATGTGTGGCTCATCAAAGGCCCTTTAGTGATATCACATATGAGGGGGGATATAGGCAGGCCAGGTGATAAAGGATTAATTCATAGAGATCTTTTTGTGCACAGCTGGCAGGATAATTAGAGCGCAGACACACAGACTCCAGCGGATGCTCTCCTAAAGAGCTGCTGGGGCCATATTTCGTCAAAGGGTGTCTCTTCTGATGTTGTTGGGTCAACAGTTCTGGGCTTTTTTGAGAGCCACTGTGAGTATGAAAACCCACCCACACATGAGCGGTTTCTGTGCAGGTGTACCAATGACACATGACCTTATTTTTTTATTTAGCTTTATTTGCTTTTTTATTTTATTTTTTACTTTTTTTTTTTTTTTGCTTCCAAAATTGTATTAATTGAATCAATAACTGAAATAACAATGAAGTGCAATACATGTGTATGCAAGTACATTAGTCAGTATTTCTCAGAAAAAGACAGTTTCCTTGTCTTAAGCACCAAAGAACAGCCTTCAAATTTGCGGATTTATACAAAAGATGGCCTTTAATTTTAAAACTTACATTCATTTATCAAAAGTGTCCTGAAATACCATACCACTACCCCACATATTAGCAACTATTATTAGGGGTATAGAGAAAACGTCTCGGGTTACATCTGTAACCCTGGCTCCCTGAATAAGGGAACAAGATGCTGCGTAGTCGCTTTGGGGAACGCCTCTGCATGTTACGTCTTGAAGCACTTGTGAAATCAAACCAATAGTGTGTCGGGACGTCAGAGTGGGTGACGTCACGGACCAGGAAACTATAAAGCACCCTTGAGAACAAAGAACGCCAGCTTCTGATATGGATGAAGCAGACGCTCACAGGCGTGCAGGGAATATGGCTAAGCTACGCAGCATCTCGTTCCCTTATTCAGTGAACCAGGGTTACAGACGTAACTGGAGACGTTCCCTTTCATGGGAACATCGATGCTGCGTAGTCGCTTTGGGAACGCTATCCCAACTAGGCCATAAGACCAAGTGCCTGTCTGTTATTTCTCAGGACGACACTGGAGTGGAGCCCAAGTCAAGCTGATAAAACCTAATAAAGGTATGCTGAGATGACCACCCAGCAGCATCACAAATGTCATTGAGGGGAACCCCCGAGATCAAAGCCTTTGAGGCAGCCAAAGGAGAAGGCTGCCCGGATGACTCATAGGCAAGAGAGATGACCTCGACCACCCACTTGCTCATTCTCTGCTTGGACGCCAGACCTCCTTTGTTAGGAGACCCGTAGCATACAAATAATTGTTCTGTTTTTCGCCACAGGGCAGCTCTGTGGACGTAAGCGTCTAAAGCCCTCACTGGGCAGAGCAGATTTAGTTTTTCCTGATCCGCATTTGCAAAAGGTGGAGGACAAAAGGCCTGCAGCGCAATCGGTCCTGGGACATATGTAGGGACCTTGGGAATATACCCAGGCCTAGGATATAGAAAAGCTTTGACCATTCCAGGCACAAAGTCCCAACTGACTGATGGAGGAGTGGAACGGATCCACTTGAGACAAGCTACACCAAGTAGCAAACAGCTTGACTTATACGCATAAAGTTTTCTCATGGACAGAGCTCTGGAGTGGAGAATGGTCTCTACAACCTCAGTTGAGAGACCGGATTCTATGAGCTCGGCTCCCTCAGAGTCCAAGCCCACAGTTTCCATATCTCCGGGCGGGGGTCAATTATTGTGCCACCCGCCTGAGACAGAAGGTCCTGTCTGATTGGATTCTCCATGGGGGAGCCTTCTAAGAGGGATACCAGATCTGTGAACCATATACGGGTAGGCCAGAACGGGGCTACCAATATGAGACGGACCCCATCCCGCCGAACCCTCTCCAGAACTACGGGGAGCAGAACCTGCATCGTAGTAGAATCCTAAACTACCCCTAGATAGTTGGTAGTCTGAGCTGGTAGAAGCACACTCTTCTTGGCATTGAGTCTCAACCCTAACCTTTTCATATGTGACAGAACTACATCTCGATGTTGAACTGCTTGTTGCTCTGATTGAGCTAGAATCAACCAATCGTCAATATAATTTAGTACATGGATGCTCCGAGTCAGGGGAGCCAGTGCTGCATCCACGCACTTCGTGAAGATGCGAGGTGAAAGGGATAGGCCGAATGGAAGAACCTTGTATTGGTAAGCTTCGCGCCCGAAAGAAAACCTGAGGAACTTCCAATGTGAAGGATGGATCGATACATGAAAGTAAGCGTCTTTCAGATCTATTGTCACAAACCAGTCCTCGGACCTGATCTGTGTAGTAATCTGTTTGAGTGTAAGCATCTTGAACTTGAGCTTTTGCACTGAGCGATTTAACATGCGTAAATCTATTATGGGATGCAACCCTCCATCCTTCTTTGGAACAATGAAGTAATGGCTGTAGAACTCTGACTGTTTGCTGGGAGGAGGAACCCTCTCTATAGCTCCTTTTTGCAAAAGTGTTATAACTTCTTGTTCCATATCCAGAGACTGCTGGGGGCCCACCACTGTAGGGAGGACCCCGTTGAACTGGGATGGGCAAGACCCAAATTGTACGTTTCCATTCTTCTAAAAATTCTACTAAAGGAACCAGCCTCTCAAGGCTGGCCTCTGGTGTTTTTTGAGCATTTGACTCGATGCCCTAAAGTGGCACACCAGCAGGGAACAGTCGAATCAAATGCTGACTGGCCCTCCTCGGAGGGTCGGTGGGGACCGCTGCAACACCCTGAAACACACGAGGCGGCAGGGTTGGCAGAACGGCCCCTTGAGGGCGCCGAAGAGGGGTTAATTTTATAGATCTTGATTTTACAGGACCCTCTCCGGAGGGGGCTGCCCTCAGAAGTCCTGGGCAACAACCATCAGGACTTCTTCGAAGCCTTCCTAGCAATAATGACAGTCCGCAAATCTGTCTTACACTTGGAAGGCTTTGTTTGTGTCACCTTCCCCGGTCCCCAAGATCTTTGCGGGGGAGCACGGGTGGCAACATTCTGTTTTTGTTGCGCTCTATGCGCAGTGGAGGAGCTTGTAGATGGCCGAGGCTGCAGAGCGGCGAGGCAGAAACTTTTGGAAGGCTGCCGATTGTTTTTTTCGCCTCCTGGAAGCTCTCGACTACAGAAGTGACGTTTTGCCACCGCCCTTGTTACAACCTCTAAAAACTCCTCATACGCTGGAGATGGGGATGGCGAATACTCATCTCCAGCCTCGCCGCTCACTACATCCACCTCCTCAGAGCTGGATAAGTGAAGCACCGGTGCCTCTGCCCCGGGGGAAGAAACCACAATGCGTGCTTCTGCAACCAGAGGAGAGACACTGGACCTGGCGGGTGAGGGCCGAGATAGGGCAGGACCCGTGTCTAACCCCTCCACCAGATCCATCTGTGAACCCCAGGAATGAAGTCGTCGCTGTGCCTCAGCAGCAGCGGGACCCGATCCCTGGGGAACAGCTCCCTCGGCAGCTGCCTGGGCATGCTCCACTCCCAAACAAGCTACACACATCTCATGTGTCTAAATATAATATATATCAGTCTAAATATATATATATATATATATATATATATATATATATATATATATATATATATATATATATGCTTGGTGAAACGAAAATACTCTTGTCCTCGTACAAAGAGATATTTTGTTTTGCTGTATTTGTAACGGACAGACAACACCAAATGAGACACACAATAACACAGAGCGCTGCTGAAGACACAGAATCTGGCGTTCTTTGTTCTCAAGGGTGCTTTATAGATTCCAGGTCCGTGGCATCACCCACTCTGACGTCCCATCACACTATTGGTTTGATTTCACGAGTGCTTCAAGACGTAACACGCAGAGGCGTTCCCCAAAGCGACTATGCAATGTCGATGTTTCCATGAAAGGGAACTCTCTAAAAGGCATAATAAAACTGGGTTGTAGTGTAGTATTGGATTGTAATGCAGGTCATAACAGGGATAGTTCACCCTAAAATGAAAATTAAGTCATCATTTACTCACCCTGGTGTTGTTCTAATGCCATATGCCCTTCTTTCTTTTTCAGACCACAAAAGGAGAACTCGTCGTTGTGCTCGTCCATATAATGGAACTGAATAGAGACCAACATCAAGCTTTTTAAAAAAAGACGAAAGAGTATCACAGAATGATCCCATAATACACGTGTCATATATTCCAGGTGGAATGGGGGTATACAATAGGGTTTGGTAAAATCAAACCAAAATTGTTAAATTAATTATTTAGCAAAAATCCTGACCTTGGCCGTTTGGCTCGATTGCGTGTTCATGAGACTCTATTAGTGCCACAGTTCACTCCGACTTGCCCAGAAAAGCACACAAGTAGTGAGAAATCAAGATTAATAAAAACACAACATGAAATACAATCCATGTACTTTCATCTCTGAGGTGAATATATCCATTGCGTTTGTTGCAACAAGAAGTTATCATATTCATTTTGAACTGAAACTGTGGGGGCCCCTTTCTTATATTACATCTTGTAAAAGGGGCATTATAGGTCTCCTTTAACCAAACCCTATTGTATACCCTGTGATATCTATTTGTTTTTTTGTTTTTTGTTTTTTTGTTTTCTGATAAACCTTGATTGTTACGAATGGGAGACTCAGGCAGGGGATCCAAGTGCAGCATTTATTAAAGTGAGAGTGGTCGTACAGGCAGGGTCAATCAGGAGCAAACAGGAACAGCAAGGAACAGGCAGAATCGTGGTCAAGGAACAGGCAATGATCAGGACAGGCAGATATCACTCACAGGTCGGAATACAAAGCAAGGGTCAGGATAGGCAGCAACGGGTCGATAAACAGGAAACAGGCAGGATCGGTAACAATAAACAGGCAGACAATAAACACAGGGAAACGCTCAGAAATGTCACACAGGGTAAACAAGACTTCGCGGTGAGGTGGTGTATGTGTGAGTCCTTTATAGTCCAGGTAATGCGTATCAGCTGGGTGTGGTGATTAGTGTGGAGTGTGCATGACTGTATGTGGCAACAGGTGATTGGTGGAGTGAGTGCATGTGATTGACAGGGGGGATGATGGGAAATGTAGTCCGAAACTTGACAGGGGCAGACGGTGATCGTGACATAACGCCCCCCTCCCGGAAGGCGCGACCTCGCGCCGTAGATGACACCAATAAGGGAGGGGGGGTGGGTGCATTGGAGATTAAACAGCTGACAGGAACGGAATCTCCAATGCAGGTTCCAGAACAGCCACGGCAGGTCAGGTGCTACGGGCAGCCACGGCGGGTCAGGTGGCTCAGGCGGCCACGGCAGGTCAGGTGGCTCGGGCGGCCACGACAGTTCAGTCGGCTCGGGCAGCCACGGCAGGTCAGGCGGCTCGGGCAGCCACGGCAGGTCAGGTGGCTTGGGCAGGTCAGGTGGCTCAGGCGGCCACGGCAGGTCAGGTGGTCTGGGCAGTTCAGGGACCGCTGATGACCGCGGCCGTGCAGGGTTCCCACCCACACACTCCCCACCCCTAGGTATACTGCCCCCCCCAAAAAAGTTCTTAGGGATTTCAGCGGGGCCCGTCGCAGGTTCGTGGGCAAGGGGTTCGGGTGGCGGCGGCAGGGCCAGGCGTGTGGGTGAAGCCGTCAGGGCAAGACTCCTGAGTGGCGCCGGGAGGGCTGGAAGCGTGGATGGCGCCGGCAGGGCTAGAAGCGTGGATGGCGCCGGCAGGGCAAGAAGCACAGGTGGCGCCGGCAGGGCAAGAAGCACAGGTGGCGCCGGCAGGGCAAGAAGCACAGGTGGCGCCGGCAGGGCAAGAAGCACAGGTGGCGCCGGCAGGGCAAGAAGCACAGGTGGCGCCGGCAGAGCGAGGAGCACAGGTGGCGCCGGCAGGACAAGACGTTTGGACGTAAGAGGGGGAAGAACAGATGGAGCCTTCCTCCTCCTCCTCCTCCTCTTCCGAGGATGAGGCGATGGTTCACCGACTGGAGCGGTTTCTGGAGCAGACTCACTGGCTGAAGCGGACTCAATGGCTGGAACAACCCCTGCATCCTTGAGCACCGCAGGGGCGGCCATCTTGCCCGTGGGCACTGGCAAAGCAGCCATTTCGTCCATCGCGTCCAGGGTGCATAAGTCCACTGCAATCGGCGAACAAGAGTCCATGGCAACCGGCGAGCTTGAGAGCGTTGAAACCGGCGAGCTTGAGAGCGTTGAAACCGGCGTGTTTGAGAGCGTTGAAACCGGCGAGCTTGAGAGCGTTGAAACCGGCGAGCTTGAGAGCGTTGAAACCGGCGAGCTTGAGAGCGTAGCAACCGGCAGGTTTGAGAGCGAAGCGGCCGGCTGGCTTGAGAGCGGAGCGGCCGGCTGGCTTGAGAGCAAAGCGGCCGGCTGGCTTGAGAGCGAAGCGACCGGCTGGCTTGAGAGCGAAGCGGTCGGCGGGCTTGAGTGCGAAGCGGCCGGCGGGCTTGAGTGCGAAGCGGCCGGCGGGCTTGAGTGCGAAGCGGCCGGCGGGCTTGAGTGCGAAGCGGCCGGCGGGCTTGAGTGCGAAGCGGCCGGCGGGCTTGAGTGCGAAGCGGCCGGCGGGCTTGAGAGCGAAGCGGCCGACGGAGACTTGGGGATGCCAGCTGCTCGGACTGAAATCAACGGTGGATCGGTCACACTGGAACGCAACCCTCTCCACTCCCGGACTGATCTAGAGACCTGACGTGACTCTGGGCGATCAGTGGCGACGTGACGTTGCTCTGGGCGATCAGCGAAGACGTGACGTTGCTCTGGGCGATCAGCGGAGACGTGACGTTGCTCTGGGCGATCAGCGGAGACGTGACGTTGCTCTGGGCGATCAGCGGAGACGTGACGTTGCTCTGGGCGATCAGCGGAGACGTGACGTTGCTCTGGGCGATCAGCGGAGACGTGACGTTGCTCTGGGCGATCAGCGGAGACGTGACGTTGCTCTGGGCGATCAGCGGAGACGTGACGTTGCTCTGGGCGATCAGCGGAGACGTGACGTTGCTCTGGGCGATCAGCGGAGACGTGATGTGATGTTGTTGTGGTGGCCGCCATTTTGTGAGTGTTCTCTTTAGCGGCCGCCATGACGTGATTCACTGTGGTGTCGCATTCCTCTGCGATACCCACAGTAAAAAGTGAACCGACAGTGAACAGGGCAAAGTCCAGAAATTCCATGAGCGACCCTCGGGGACCATTGGTAAGTAAGCAGTTCTTTAATGGTTCGTTTAATCCATAGGTAAAGAAGTCAATGAGGGCGTGGTCCGGCAGATCAGATAAATTAGCAATCCCCAAAAATTTCTGGATATGTGCCTCGAGAGTACTGTTACCTTGACGCAGGCTGACGAGACACCATGCTGGGTCCATGCTGAGGCTGGACATGCTCACCGAAGCTGCTGGATCTGGGTATGGCGAAGTCTTCTGTTACGAATGGGAGACTCAGGCAGGGGATCCAAGTGCAGCATTTATTAAAGTGAGAGTGGTCGTACAGGCAGGGTCAATCAGGAGCAAACAGGAACAGCAAGGAACAGGCAGAATCGTGGTCAAGGAACAGGCAATGATCAGGACAGGCAGATATCACTCACAGGTCGGAATACAAAGCAAGGGTCAGGATAGGCAGCAACGGGTCGATAAACAGGAAACAGGCAGGATCGGTAACAATAAACAGGCAGACAATAAACACAGGGAAACGCTCAGAAATGTCACACAGGGTAAACAAGACTTCGCGGTGAGGTGGTGTATGTGTGAGTCCTTTATAGTCCAGGTAATGCGTATCAGCTGGGTGTGGTGATTAGTGTGGAGTGTGCATGACTGTATGTGGCAACAGGTGATTGGTGGAGTGAGTGCATGTGATTGACAGGGGGGATGATGGGAAATGTAGTCCGAAACTTGACAGGGGCAGACGGTGATCGTGACATTGATGCTGGTTGCTATTCACTGCCATTATAAGCAGGACAAAAAATATCCTTTTCATAAACAAACAACAAGAAATACATACTGCAAAGAACAACACAGGGGTGAGTAAATAATGACTTAATTTTCATTTTAGGTAGAACTTATCCCTATAAGATTCTGTTTTTCACCACCTGTTATATAGCTCAGCCCCTCGCTTGAAGCTGTATGCACTAACAAGAATGATGATATAAGGACTAATCATTGTCAATGTATGAACATGACCAAATAGACTTCATTATAAGAAAACTGTCCTTTCAGATATGCCCCTATTTTGTGTGTCCAGTAAAACAAATATATAAGATTAATAGGCACCAGCTGAACTTTGATGTATTTCATAAAAGCAACAGTTCCCATCACCCTAATGGCACAATTCCTTATGATCCTTTATGCAAAGCCTTGCAGGGGATCAAAGAGGCTGAGTTCTGCCCGAGGCTATAAAATAAGTATTAAAAACGAGTTATCCTTGAACGATATATAAACAGGTTGAAAATCATCCAATTTATTCAATTGATTAGGGAGACAATTCAAAGAACGTTCAGTATTTACATGTACTATGAATGAGACTAAATAACCATGTGGTCATTTAAATGG
This sequence comes from Chanodichthys erythropterus, assembly GCF_024489055.1. Classification (NCBI taxonomy): domain Eukaryota; kingdom Metazoa; phylum Chordata; class Actinopteri; order Cypriniformes; family Xenocyprididae; genus Chanodichthys; species Chanodichthys erythropterus. Next base: position 5,629,911 of record NC_090221.1, on the reverse strand, counting down.
GGAAAACAGACAGACCATTATTGCAATGGATAGTTTTCAGGCACACATTTAATACTGTTGATCACACTATTTGTGATCACACTGTTTGATCATAAATGCTATATTATGGTCCATGGAGAAAGCACTTCCTCAAAGTTTTCTATTCCAAATAAATAACTACATTATCTGAGGCTATGAAGCCAGTCAGTACCTAATCATTTTATTTTTTGTCTTCATTTAAACAGTACATCTAGAAACCCTGAGAGGTCGACAGTGGCTGTCAGACAGACAGATCTATGATAGGAAAGCGTCACGAAGGTGCTAGAAAGTTGCATATTTCAATAAACAGCCTACAATTTGCCAGCATGCTTACAATTAAACAATGAAATTGAATTCAGAGCTAGTCAGCAACAAGAATGGTAGGCTGTATAGTAATTTGGTGTCTGCTACATCCAGCACAATATTTCAAAAGTTACAAATGCCAAGGATGAAAGTTTCAAAGTAAAACATCAGACGGTCAATTACTCCATCAGGGGATCATTAGGCCAGCCGAGAGCTGCTTTTAAATGCACTTTAACTGAAGCATACACGAAAGAAAAAAAAGTTTAGCAATAAAGTTTTTACGTATAAGTTTTACATTTATTTCAGCAATTTCATAGGGCTGTATGGATTAAGGACAGTTCACACCAAGAACAATAACTATAACGATAATGACTTTAACGCTAGTGCACAATTTTGTTCTGTTTATTATAAGAGCGCACTGCAGTTTTGTCGTCGTTTCATAACATTAAGGTTGAACCGCTGTAGTCACATGGACTATTTTAATGATGTCTTTACTACCTTTCTGGGCCTTGAAAGTGGCAATTAAATTGCTGTCTAGGGGGTCAGAAATCTCTCGAATTTCATCAAAAATATCTTAATTTATGTCCCGAATATGAAGGTCTTATGGGTTTGGAACAACATTAGAGTGAGTAATTAATGACAGAATTTTCATTTTTGGGTGAAGTAACCCTTTAATATTAAAGCTTTAATGCTTCTCTCTGTTGTCCACAACAGACAGGATTACACACTTCCCGTCCTTCTTGAGCAAATGGTTAAGAATGTGCTGAAGTTATTTTGGCTGCACTTGAGGAGGTTATAGAAAAAGGTAGGAGAAAGTGTAGGACTCAGTTCAGGATGAGAATGTAGCAGAGACACAAAAGAGTGATCAATTTCTCTTTTCTCAGGACAGCACTTAGATTATACTCCTCACTCAGTGTGCAATGGGACTCTGCTGAGCATCACAATAGGTTTCTGTTTGTGAGACAGAGTCTTGTTTTAGCCTGTATTTTTTTAAGTATGTTTCTGAGTGCATATAAAAAAAGTCTTCGGATTCACATAATGACAATTGAAATCTAGCAAGTTCAGCTTTAATAGTTTGAAAGAGACTTCTGGCATGCATAATCTATTTTGCTATGTGTAAAAATGTGGCACAGGGTCGTGTATTAGTTTTATTTCTTGATAGTCACAATAAATGAAAATATCACCGGAAAGGAAGGATTCATGTACTGTAAAACGAAATGAGGTCATAAAGGGTATGCAACGAAGCATCAGTGTAACAGATTAAATGAAAATCAGGCAACCAGTAAGGCTTTAAAACTACACTCTAAAAAATTCTGGGTTAAAAACAACCCAAGTTGGGTTGAAAATGGACAAACCCAGCAATTGGGTTGTTTTAACCCAGCGGTAGGGTTAAATGTTTGCCCAACCTGCTGGGTAGTTTTATTTAACTCAACTGTTGTTTAAAAATTACTGTATTGCTTAATTAAAATTAACCCAAAGTATGTTGGAAATGAACATTGATTAATGTTCAATGAATAATTATTAAACAATAAACATTTATTAAATTTCTTATTAATACATTTATATTAATAAACTATTAAACTATTGAATTTATATTAAAATATTAAAGCTTATTAATAAACATTCACCTTTTGTCTATTATTGTTGTCTCTAATTGCATCTGGTTTTTAATTTCCCAACTATTTTGGGTTCATTTTAAGCTAGCCATATAGCAATTTTTAAACAATAGTTGGTTTAAATAAAACTACCCAGCAGGTTGGGCAAACATTTAACCCAACTGCTGGGTTAAAACAACCCAATCGCTGGGTTTGTCCATTTTCAACCCAACTTGGGTTGTTTTTAACCCAGCATTTTTTTAGAGTGTATACTATGTCATTTAATAATGGCAAAATGTTTACGCTAACATGCATCTTAATATTTCATTTCAAAATGATATGTAAACAAATGTATTTTTTTTTAATTCCACAACTTTCAAACAAATGAGACATCAAGACAAACATCTCACCAAAGCTGAGAAGATGTGCAAATGACAACAAATGAGAGAATTTTTTTAAAAAAACAGCCCTTAAGCAAATTGAAGTAATTCTAAGCTTTCTAATAAATTTGATTGTTTCAAGGCATTTTATTTATTCTTCATAAATACATCAGAAACAGTTTAGGTCTGCATTAATTCGATTTTTTTATCAGGACTGATAATATAAAGACATTTTTTATTTCTCATTATAATCATAAACCTTATTCTAATATAGAATACATTTTTAATCATTTTCGAAATCCTTTAAAAAGATTTGAACATGAAAAAAAAAATGTGTTGTTGTTTTAACATCATTTTCACAAAGCAGCACGTATTGTTCTAAATATCGAAACAAACCGAGGACCTGTGAATGTTTTTGAGCATGTGTGTGTGTGTGTGTGTGTGTGTGTGTGTGTGTGTGTGAACCCCTTTGGGTACGTTACTAAAGTCATGCAATCGCAAATACAGGTGCACGCTTTCATGCTGAGGAGCAGACAGAATGGTGTGATATAAAAAAATTGTCCTTGGTAAAATGCTTGTGCTTTGAAAACCTGCATATCTAATAGACTTGAAAGAGCCCTTTTCACAGTTAAAATATTGCCTAACTCTGTTTGGCATTATAATGTGGAAAATCTTGATATTATGGAATTAAACGCAGATAATATGAGACGTTCAGTTCAACCCTGTGAAACTTTATTGCATCGTTCAGCAGCCGTGGATTCCTATATTCATAGCATAAAATCTGCACACTCATTCCTTAAGGCAAAATGTGGGCAAATATGATGTGGAATTCAGAATGGGCTCAATGAACAGGTCATAGTTCAAAACACATAGTGCTTCTTTTCTCTATTTCTGAACATCTACATGAACGAATTCTGCACCATACAATGACATACAATTCATTGGCATTGATGCACAAATTATTAAAGATATTGACATTTCATTTATATCAGGCTGACTTTGCAAGCAATTAAACCTCACATTGCTGTGTGTATTCATCTATTGAAAAACAGGTCATTTCTTAAAGAAACCAAGGCCTGGGAACATTTAGAAAGAAAGCTGTCTTAGTTTTGAGCACTCTTTGCAAGGCAATAAGATTATTCATCCATGGCAATCAATTTTCAAAACCAGACTTGTTTCTGGCCCTGTCTTCCTGTTCTGAAAGGTGTCTTGAGTTGTTAGTTACCATGGCAACTTTCACCCTGACCATACCCTATTGCAGTGGTTTTCAATCCTGGGCCTGCATGGGGACCCACAGCACTGCACCAAAGCCACTTGAAGACAAGCCTGCAACCTTTGCTGAAAAAAGTGTAACGCCTGCTGATGCTGGTGTACACAGGGAAGGAGACAAGAGGCCCTTTTTTTTAAAAGGATGTCAATGGAGGAGAGGCTTCCCTTCCCTGAAGAAACCACTTTTGTGAGGAAATAGCTTATCATTTAATGAATCGGCAGCCCATCGGATAATCTTCAACATATTTGCTCTTAAACATTAGCTTTGGATTGATGTATTTTCAGAGTTTACACCGAAAAAAAAAAATGCTAGTCAGGTTTGATTTAGTTTATGGCACTTCTCATTCATTTCTATGGCATCCACAAACAGTGATTTACTGTCACATATACTGTCACAATTACTTTTCTCCCAGGAACTTTTTGTCCCCCCCAGACCTGTTGCCTTCTGCGTTTCCACGCGGTCTAAAGTACCGTGAAGATTAGGCTAATTTGTCTGGTGACGTAGTACTGCGCGCGACTGTTTCTTCCTGTCAGTGACGAACCATTCGTTTCGTCTGGAAAAACATGAGCTGTGTCCGAAACCGCTCCCTATCCACTATATAGTCCACTATATCGGGTGTCGGCCATTTTGTAGTGGTGTCCGAATTCTAAGTGAGTGACTTAATTCCCTACATTCGTTCACTACTTTTTACCCACAATTCTCTCTGATTTCGAGTGTACATTCGATGTACACTCGCTGAAGCACTATTTCCCAAAATCCAATGCGGAGAGGACTGTCGTTAATCATCAGTAGCGTATTCAAATCATAACGGTCGCCTGAGGGCGCTCAAACACCACCTCATCTGTGAGCGTGAGAGTTTATAACAAACTAAAAAAACTTTATTAAAAAGAATAAATGCATGAAATAATGTACACTTGTTAATGTGTTTATTTTTTGTTTACAGTATTTTATAGTATTTAATGATTATGAACCCATATTAAGCATGACAAACCAATTATACAATCAATTAAACTACAAAGCTGGCACGGAGGCATGTATGATTACAAAATAAAGTCATTATGATTGTTATTGTTATTAACATTATTTTATAATGTAAGTAACATGTAGGATAAAATTGTTTTATCGCGTCGAGCCGTTTGGCCCGTTTCTGCGACAGCTCCAGCTCTCCGACGCACAGTGTATACGTCAGTGTCCGAATTCACTCACTTCATTTCGTTCACTCCATGCAGATATAGTGCACTCAAATGCCATACACTATATAGGGAATAGTGAATGAGTGAACGAGTGAGCGGTTTCGGACACAGCTATGGTGTAAAAAAAGTTAAGGGGGTCGCACACCGGACGCGAAGCTCGGCGCCGCGCCTCAGGTATCTCACACCGGACGCGCACATTCTATAGGCGCGAGCTCAATTTTGAACCGGCTTCTGACAGAAGAGCTGCACGATGAAAGCTTACTTTATTTATTTTTTATTTTTTTATTTGTATTGAATAGCTGACTTTTGAAGGTTCATTAATGAAGATCACATTATGTCTGTTATTGTTTTGTTGTATCGGTTGTCTAGGCAACTATGTTACATTGTAGCAATATTATTTAACTAACGTTAACTAGCTAGTCCGAGTAAAAACGTTAGCAAAACAAGTTATTTCGGTAACACTTTACAATAAAGTTTCATTTGTTATCATAGTTAATGTATTAGATTAACTAAAATGAACTATGAGCATTTGTTACAGTATTTATTAAGCTTTGTTAACTTAATGTTAGTTAAAAAACAGTTGTTCTTTGTTCATGTTAGTTCAGTGTAACTAATGTTAAATACAACTTTGATTTTAATAATGTATTAGTAAATGTTGTAATTAACTTAAACAAAGATTGATAAAGGATGTATAAGTGCAGTTCATTATTAGTTCATGATAACTAATGTATAATAATATATAATATATTTAATATGTCGTATTTTGTGGGGATTTCACAGTACTAAAGAATATTAACTTCTAAATTATGCAGTATTCAACAGACATAATTACATTATATTATAAATTTATCCAATGTAGACTACGAAGGTTTTTGAATGCCCTGTTTTTATGTCCTCCTCAAAAAGATCAAATATTGACGGACAACAAAATAAACTCCTGCTACTTTTACGTCGAAGACTGAAAAATAGAGGCAATCGAATTTGCCTGTGCTTTGTTATTTCGCATCACTGAGGTTAGTGTATGGAAAAATGGCACAAAAGAGCAAAATAATATATTAGAAAGGGCTACGTTTATTATACATTTTCCCCAAATATGTTTAGACCTTACTCAAGCTGTTGAACTCAGAATGTAAAACAAGTGTATCTTGTAGCACAGGGTGAAATCAGTATGTACATTGACGATTTGAGGGAAATATAATATAAATTTGAAATGGCGCTCTGTGGCGCGGCAGGATTTTGAACAACTTCCTGAGTCGTAGCTGGGCGCCGCGGACAGGCGCCGAATGTCGCCGCCGGTGTGCGTACTCTCATAGAAAACAATGTGTTCGAATTTTAAAGACGTGGCGCGGCGCCGAGCTACGCGTCTGGTGTGCGACCCCCTTTAGATAGATTTTTTTTACTACAACGACTTTAAGACGATATCATTTAGATGTGATATATACATATATTTACTTACCTTCAACCCACTGTTCATCGGATTCCGGCATGGCTTCCAACAATGCAGTACTCTTTTTTCACCGCTGAACCAGAAAAGGACGGTCTGTGTCCTAGCAACGCATCTAGGCGGTCAAACCACTTGTTAGTACGCCGATGCGGCGTGAATCCGACCAATCAGCAAGTTCAGCGCCTAGTCCCACCCCCGAAAGTTCCTAAAGTTTGAAAAAGTACCACCTCGCCATCAGGGACTTTTCTGAGGGGGAAATTTTCAGTGCCCAAGGAAGTCGACCGGAAGTTGAAGTCGGTCGCGTGCTGCCATCTTGTAGCAGAACTTCACTTGCGTTAGCATCCCATTGACTCATTGCGTCATAACCACTCGACTCTCTGTCGCACAGTAGAGAAATTACCGTACAGACAGGAGGAGAAGCTCGCAGGCAATCAGGGAGATTATCTTAATATGGCGTACTGGCGTTACATTTTAAAATACTATTCAAAATAATTAATCAGAATACTTACTCCTGCTCACTCACGGCAAAGAACTCCCCGCTCAAGCTCGCCGTCTCTGCAAGATTAACGATGGCAGTTTGCACGCACAGCTACTAGAAGATTTACATCTGTCAGACAGGTTGCGGACGTCATCAAGCTTAGTTTGAGTCTGCGCGTCAGAAACGGAAGTGCTAAAAATCGCTAAAGATGGGCTTCACTTGTCTCAATTGAGTTCCAATGGGGTCGCTGTGTCCATTTCTTTTACTGTCTATGGAAATTTTACCCGGAACTTTATTTAGTTCCTGGTTCCTGCGGTGGAAACACACCGAGTACCAGCCCAAAGTCCCTTGTTCCTGGGTAAAGTTCCTGCGGTGAAAACGGGGCTCAAGTTAGCCATTATACTTTCTCCAATGGTAGAGCCACGGACCCTTGTATTTCCTAATAATAAGACTGGCTGTGTCCAAAATCATCCCCTATACCCCTATTCACTATTCCCTACACTTATATAGACTACTTGAAGGAGTAAATGAAAAAGAGTGAGTGAATTCGGACACTGAGTGCACCAGAAGGGCTGCTGCTTTTACATAGTTTGTGCTTGTTGTTTAATAATCATTTGAAACTTAGCAGCTCCAGTAGTAAGATGAAAATATTTATCTTGAACTCTTTCTTGGAAACTATGTATACACCTTAATTAAACAATTTAATAACCACTCAATGACTTTATGATAGTATGATAGTACGCTGTAGCCACATTGGACCAGCGCGGTTTGGAAAATGGATGGATGATTCAGCTGTGGACGCCATCTTCCGGCAAGTTGCAGGAATTCTTTGAAGCATGACTCTCACAGTGCATTATGGGTATTCTCTAGCCGTTGAGCATGCATCAGTTATACATCAGTTATATCACTGCGGTGCATTGTGGGATTGAATAAGTGCACTCGATATCATCCACTATGGTTTTGGACACCATTACAAATGGCTGTCCCCTCAAATAATACCCTATTTAAGGGTATAGGGTGCGAATTCCGAGCCCATGTCTGACTCCATATTTTGTGTCCCTTATTCAGCTCACCTGATTCAGATCATCAGCTCATTAGGAGAGAGCAGTGTAAACTGAATTGAGGTCAGATAGGGGAAACATACAGTCTGCATCTGAAAACTGAAAAATACTGCCTTCAGAGGATGCATTTCAAGGTAGGAAGGCATCAAGGCATGTCCAAATCCAAGGTTAGCTTCACTTCCTGTCTCAAGAGATGCCTTGATTTGATAGATTTTTGAAGGCAGCATAGATGTATCCTTCACTGCCTTTGGTATCCCACAATCCTGTGCTTTTTATATTCTACGAAAGTTGAGCCAAAAAAAAAGATGGTCAAGAAGTGGTCAGTTTGTGTGTAAATGTACGTTTTTGGCCATTGTTTTCCACTTTTGATATTATTTCTAGCGAGAAATTACTATTGTAGCAATTAAATATTTGCTTAGTTCTCATCAAAGTTTGCGCTGTTTTGCTGTAGATCTTTAAACTGTTACACCGCCTCTGAAGTCTGTTCGTGAGGTGCCCATGACTTCACCGTTTTCACAAATTCACATTTTTGCAGTTTACACATGGGCGATAATGCTATCGTTTTTAAAAACATGCACTTTGCAACCCGTTTTCAAAGGTTTGCATTTTCAGGCCCCGAAAAATGCCATTGTTGTGTAATCGAACGGCCAAAATGCAGTTTTCCCTTTTTAGTTAAAAATGGTGTCATGTAAACGGCCCCATAATGTGCTCACATACAGAATGCTACTTGGTACAGGGTCATTTGAAAACATCTAAAAGAATTTGAGAAGGATTGCAACTTCACAGGTACCTTTAATGATTAATAAAGGTTTATCTCTTTCTCTCCTTCTCTCTTTCTCTCTTTCTCTCTCTCTCTCTCTCTCTCTCTCTCTCTCGCTCCATCTCTTATTTTATCTCTTAGCTCTTTAATACATAGCATAATTCAATGAAAATACATTGATTGATACTGACCTGTCTAGGTACAGTAACACATCCACCAGTCCTGAAGATCACATCATTGAAAATGACAGAATAAAGATATAACCTTTAAGATCTGATCTGAATTTTAATTTCAAAGCCTGGGAGATGAAGATAATTTATGACTGCCATTTATTTCAAACAGGTAAGTAATTTCCTGATGCTTATAAATGAAAGACATGAACATAACAAACTGCTTAAACGCCTTATCAATACAATCTATTGCAACAGAAATGTAAGTCAATGTCCTTGTGCTTTCTTGCTTGAGGTCACTGAATGAGTGAGGTGACAAAACTCACAATCACTAAAGCTCCTGACAGCCAACAGTATTACTTGTACTCATTTGTTGGAGCTCTCCACACTGATTGCTGAGTGACTCATCATTTTAAAGGAAATTGTCTGCTTGAGCAATCTGTAAGAACAATGTCGCCTCCATTTACAGAGAGGGGCGAGAGACTTACATTGTATGTATGCGTATATGTATTATACATTATAAGTTACCGTTGCAGATTGCTTTTTAAATCAGTATAATTTCGTCAGTGTCGTTTAATGCTCCAGAATGATTGAGCTTATACTCGTATCAAAATAAGGCCCTCAGAGAGGAAGTCTACACATGGCAAAAGCATTAAAGGATTAGTTCACCCAAAAATGAAAATTCTGTCACTGTTTACTCACCCTCATTTCTTTCCAAACCTGTTCCAAAATTCTTTTCCTTCTGCTGCAGCTCTCAAATTCTCATTTACTGTACATACATTCAGATTTGTATATAACATGTTGCATGAAGATATGAGAACTACACAAAAGGGACGATTTTCAGAGAATAATAAATAAGATTTTAATCTATTGTATAGTTTCAGTAGACTATAGAGAACTACTTTTATTAATTTTTTTTTTTTTTTTTTCTGAGCTTGACAGCCCTGCTGCTGTGTGCGATCACTGTGTTGAAAAGTTCAGCACCACTATTCTTTTAAACTACTAATTATGTGTTGTATGAAAGAAAGAAAGTTACATTTGCAATAACATGATTGCACTAAAACAACAGTAAATGAAGACAGAATATTCATTTTAGGGTGAAATTTCCCTTCAATTGTGTTGTTATTTATTTATTTATTGTACAAACATTTTTTGTATGTTCAATAAAATGTTCTTAATTCATTTTGCTTTAAAATATCTTATTTTGTGCCTCACAGATGAAAGAAAGTCATACAGGTTTGGAACAACACGAGGAATTGTGAGTGAATGCTGACAGTTTGGATGAACTATGCCCTTAAAGCAAAATAATGATAAAACCACTCAATAAATAACCTTTATTAGCAACAATAATCACCATTACCCATTCTTTTCTTAAGTAAAATAGTTCATTAACCTAACTGTTTGCTGGTTACTGTTGCCAAGCAACTTGATGCATTATAAAAGTCAACTAATGTGTGCGCGTGTGCGTATGACTGCTGTTTGACTATGACTTCAAACACGGTTTATTGAATCAGACTTTAGAGCCAGAAATATATATTTTATGCAATAAATATGATGAATGAAGAAAGTATAAGTTTGTGATTAGATGACACATATGCATCTTATCTCTCACCTTATCATATCAGAACAACTTACTGTTAACAAAAGCAACACCATGCTGTTGTTCAGAAACGAACACATCCATTCAACTTGTCACTAACCTGAAAACATGCTATTTATTATACTCCATTTTTGTTCCCCCATTAAAATCCGGGCTGAAAATCAATGTAGTTAAACTGGCAGAACTCCAGCCACCAACATAGACCTGCAGGAGAGAGCTGCAATAATTGACACAGCATTGACAAATAAAGCTAATGAAAAACACTTTGTGGTTTGTGAGTAAAACCCCCCTGCATCTAAACGAATAGATAAAATAGAAAGACAGCACTTAGTAAGAATTTTAAAGGTGACCTTATTTAATCATGTTTCATGTTGCAGAAAATATACTGAGGAGATGCTTGAATGTTTTGTAAAACTCTCTTGAATAATTTGTTGAGATAAATCAGTACTTCCGATAATGTATTCATTCTAAAAGTTTGCGGTTGTAGCAAATTAGCTCAAGGGAAATATTAACAATTAAATATATCTTGTTATAATTAATTATAAATATTTGGATCAGTTAATAAAATCAACTTGATGTAGCAGAATTAATATTGAGTAAATTAACTCTTTTAAATTGGAGGTTCGTCCTTGTTCGTCCAGCGAACACTTAGTATTAATTAGTCTATCAACTCTCAGAAAGGTTATTTTTGTGACCACAGAAAATGAACTCTTCTTACTGGGTACAGTACTACTCAGAGCATGTAACATTGCTAAAGGGACTTTGTTTTGCAAGCAGTGACCACAGAATCAACACTCATGTGAATGTGCATAAAATCAAGTCAGCTTTACAGAGATAACAGGAAAATGATTCAACGATGCAACAGAGTTCATTTCGGCTGTAAAGCAGCTCTGACAGAAAATGATGTCATTGTTCAGCTAAAGTCAGTTCAGTGTTGATTCAGTTCCGTTGTAAAGATCATCAGTTATTAAATTAGTACATTTCATCTAGAAAGCAGCTCTGCAGAAAACAGTAATGTCATCGTCCAGCTCTGTTCTGTTCTCATCCAACAGTGTCAGCGCAGTCAAATTAATAATATTGTTGAATATTATTTAACTAAATCATGAACACATAACTAGTCTAAACAAACACATACACACAAACCACGCAAACATGGGCAAAATGGAAAGTGAAAGTGAATAAAACTGAAACAGAAACAGGGGAATGAAGCTATGGAAGAGTCTGTTAACCACCTGAACAGAAGCATCAGCACCTTGGCAACAAGGGGTTATATAGTATGAACTTATACTAAACCTCTGTTTAGTTAGCTAAATATATTAGTTAGTTAAATGTGATATACTTGCAATGCCTCCAGATGCAGTCTGAGATGAAAGTCTTCAATAGTTTGTTGGTGACGAAGTTCCAATCATCCAGGTTGAGTGAAGGATGATGAACTTTATTGATGTTAGTCTGACTTGGTTATGGTCAGGGAAGTTACTACAGGGTGGATTGTAACTTTGAGCCCCCTCCGGCTGCGCACCGAGGCAGCGGTCCTGTAGTGTCACGGATGTGTCCGGTCTTTTCCACACAAACAGCAACTAGATGTAGAAGAAGAGAGAGGGGAGGGTCACTGAGATAGTGCCCTTTTAACTTCTGTGGAGGTCACACCTGTCAAGTTTGGCTTGACCAACGAAGAGGGTGTAATTTCAAGCAGCAAAAGTTTTTTTTTTTTTTTTTTTTTTTTTTGAAGTTGTCTCATTTGCATGATCAGAGTAGGCTGGCAGTTTTGTGTCCCTTCGTACTCTGATTAATATAACAAGCATGCAATGCATGCTATGAGAAGGTGATATACATGGTTAGGAAACTAAACAAGGGTCATTTATGATACCAATAAGGTTATTTTATCTAATAGTTCCATTATAAGACAAGCATAAAACAGTATACAACGCAATAATAATACAAACAATGTCCTGGGGAAATGCATGTTCATTCATAGAAGTCCATTTTATGGGAATGTGTCTTTCCTCTTTCCTGTGCCGTTGCATGTGTCCACCTTCCCCCAACTGGAATGTCTCTGAGGTTCACTGGTTAGTGTCAGCAGAGGATTAAAAGTTGATAATGATCAGTGGAAAGCAGACTTCTAGGAGCTTGCTTGAGCCTGCATGGACCTTTGCTTGTTATGGTCTTGGATTATTCATTAAATATAATGATTAATTGTATGTCTAATTGGTCCAGCCACAACACAGTTTAAGATGTTTGCCAGTGTGTCTACACATGATTGAAAAGTCTTTCTGATGTCTGCATTTAGGTGTCCTTTTTAATACAGCTCTTGTACTTCAACTCTAATGTAAGGATTTTGGCTTTAAGATGTCAGCCATTGCTTTAACATAAATCAATTTTGTTGTTTTTTTGTTTGTTTGTTTTTTGTTGTTTTTTTTTTTTGCATAATTAGACAAATCTGTCACCAGTGTAATAGAGATAAAAAGGTACTGCAATCTTTCATATTTTGTTTCAACATTTAGTCCATTGTGAAGCGATATTTCTGTGCATATTTTGCTCCATCATACAGTAAGTAGATGTGTGCTAACTGACTTTGACACCTGTGTAGTTGTTATTGATTGTACTGTGAAACTTAATGAAAGCCGAATTACTTTACAACAAAAGGTGGTATTAAAGTGATAAAAATATGCACTCTTTCAGACAGGTTAACAAGCATCAAGAAATTAGCTGCCACTTCTTGACAGATACCTTGAAAACACCCCCACCCCCCTTGAACTCTGAATTGATAAATAGAAGTGTTTGAAGTAAGGCAGTGAAGGGTGTGAAGAATGTATTGACATGGGAAACCTGCAGAGCTACAGCGAGACTTTATGAGATATAGAAGGTGTAGTGTATTTGAGTTCAACTATCATGCAGGTTTTTGACGCATATGACGCTTTCACTTTTGTTTTCTTACTGAATGGCTTTTTATCTTTTTCTCCATGTTCTGTGGAGTGAGCATTACCATTCTGCTCTCTCGTATGCTTTGGTCATCATTAATTAAGACTGCTTGGTGTTGGCTTATTGACCTCCATGGCACATGGGATTTTGATGGGTTGTGAGGAGCTCATGGAGTCTGGCCCAAAGCCTATTTTTCCCCCCATTCGGTCATCCACAGTGTTTGATGCATGGCAATTTAAATCCCCTCTTCTAATTAAATGTGATCTGCACTTGAGCTAAATGACATTTTTACAGAAGGCTATCTGGTACCTTCAAGACAAGGTGACATTCCACTTTCCATTATACAGGATTATAACAAGTAGCCGGACTCTCACAAAGTACGGCTTGAGCGGTGACTCTCCCTGCAAAAATCAGTTATGGTGATGTGTAGGCAGCTTTGAGGAATCAAAGGGATTTGGGACTTAATTCACAGCTTAGCCATTACATCCCAGGTGTCAGCACAATGCAAAGTTCAGCACTAAATCATTAATAAAATAATGTCATCAGTTATTTCCTGCAGAGTTTGTTAAATATGGGGAATTCCAATTTGTGATCAATTAATTCTTGCTGTATATATACTGTATACACTGGATAAAAACACTGTTATACAACAGTTGAATTGGATTGGTCAAGCTGCGTTCCAATAAGAGCATGAGAGTATAAGAGTATCCAATAATATGTGTTCTCATAATTACAGCCCAACAGCACTGGAACTTTGTTTCTATCACTTTGCTTATCTGTGTTTGCTCCAGTGAGGATTTTTCATGGACTCTTACATTGTTATGCCAGTAGGTGGCGACAAATGTCTTTACAATAAAACATTCATTTGACCAATTCATTCAAAAATGCTGATAAACTCAGGAAAGATGAGTGAGTCACTGAATTATTCACTCCACTGATTTGTTCAACAAAGCTGATACATTCATGAACGATGAGTGAGTCATTGAATCATTCACTCACAAATTACTTCAGCAACGAAACAAGTCTTTATGATGAGTAATCGGAATCATTCACACAGATTTGTTCAACAACGCTGATTCATTCGGTAACTAAACAAGTGACTCTCTTTATGAATGAGTCAATTAATCATTTGCTCAACTGATTTGTTCAAAAACACTGAATCATTCAGGAACAAAACACCAATACTGTGTTGCAGTGCTTCTGCTGTGGATTTGTTCAGAGCTTCTTTTCTTTAATGAGAAAATCAAACAGTAACTGTGGTATTTGTCTAAAATTTAAGTCAATACAGTATCCTTCAGGCATGCTGCCACCTTGCTAGGCCAATATCTTCATCGAAACGATCCAAGCCGTTGTCGGTAGTAATAATATAATGTTTTTGGATTAGTAATGATATCTATGTCACATCCTGAATCTTTAGTGCGGAAAGTTCCACATTAGACACTACAGATGGCCTTTGGAACACTCTTATGTTTTTTGGACTGAGATTCTTTCGATCATTCGAGTTTACTGTTACTGTGTTACTTTGCAGCACACAAAGCTGAATGCCCGTGCCTTTTATGAAATATTTTGTTGGTAGAGAAAAACTTCTGAAACGTAAGTTACTCATAATTGGCTGATGTTCAGTGCAACAGTAATTTATGCATAAAGTTCAACATTTAATATGTGTAGACCTATATATACATAGGACCATGTATATATTGGAAGACCAGAACTATTATGGCAGTTCGTTAATGGATTTTCCCTGCTGGAACATTCAAATGAGAATATTTTCAATGAATGTCCACTGGAGATGCTCTGTTACTGAATTTGATTGTTAAGGCCAGTTTTTATTGTACAAAACATGGATTAACTTGCATAAAATCGAAAAGTTTGAATTTCCTGCTAATGTTCCAGTTGTGGGATGCTACTTCCAATCAAACTTATTGTTAGGCCAAATATGTCTTTAAAGGGCAATGCTGTATCTGCCAGGCTATGTTACGGTCACATGCTCAGTGACATATAAACAGTGCAAACCACTATTGTAAGCAAAGAATTGACTGCTGTTGATGTTAAAAGACAAAGCTGTCTTAACCCTGTACTTTTTTACATGGCTGTGTTACACAAAAGAACAATTAGTTCATTGTCTACAGTAAGAAGATACAGTATAGCGTACTTTTCTGTAAGTCTTATATGCATCCTAATTGGCATATAAAATAAAGAGTGTTGCAGGAGTCTTGTGTTTAATATTTTCTCACATGCTGCGTGACCTCTGAAAAGCCTCAGCAAGAATTATTGCTTAACATGATGGCACATTCCCAGTCACTGCAGATTTAGGGTTGGCAATACCATTAGCACATTTGCAAGCCTTTGGAACAGAGAAAAGCAGCAGTGTGCCGCCAGTGCAGTCAGCAGGGAAGATCAATGAAGGACAAGAACGTTTAGTGGCTGGGACTGAGAGCCACATTCCCACTTGCATTGCTTGTAACATGAAATCAACTCTGTAAGCTCTCGACATTTTTCCACATATGACACAGACAGGGTCGCATTCACTCCAGCAGTGTAATTCATTGGGTGATGAGCATCTGGTGTCCAAATATTCATGATCTGATGGGAGCGTCCCCCACGGTTAAAGCTAAGTGTCGGGAGTTGATCAGAAATCAAGTTTTGCACACTGAGTTGTTGATACTCCTAGACAGAATAATTCTCTCATCAGACATCATTTTTTAACCTAACATGACTAGGCCTAATATGACTGGTAGCTGCAGATCCAATTTCAGTGGCTTTGCTGGAATCCAATTTCATCTAGCTTTGTGATAGCAGGGCTAGTTGAAGGTGTGATAAATTCAGCTTGATAAGAACAACTAATGACGGACTGGTAGAGGGAAGAAGATGATTATGTTTTACATACTAACCTTGGCTGCCAGGGCCTGTCCTTTAATGACAGCATAATTCAGCGTTCACCTTGGGAAGCTGCCATGGATTTTAGTTTATGAGGTCACCTGCATAACCTCAATCATTCAAGTACAAGCTCAGTCTTTGCATCAGTAGCTCTCTCTTTCCCATTTTTAAGGAAAGGCTTGTGCCCCACTGACTTCTTTTTCTCTTTTGTCTAAACCTGTTTCCTTAAGAAAGTTCCTGACATAAACTGCATATGTATTAAACCGGTGATGTTAGCATGTTGAACAGATTTAGTGACTTATAGCTTGTTTATTTAGTTTATTTGATTTAATATAAGTGACCGTGAAATCAAAATAGACAATTTGTGTTTTTTTGTTTGTTTGTTTGTTTGTTTGTTTGTTTACATTGCATTATTTATAGAAATTAATTACCTTATTATTATCATCAGTGTTGAAAACAGTTGTGCTGCTCAGTATTTTTGTTGAAACCATGACATTATTCTCAGGATTGTTTTGAATAGATGAATAGAAAGTTCAAAAGTACAGCATTTATTTTATATTATATATATATATATATATATATATATATATATATATATATATATATATATATATATATATATATATATATATATATATATATATATATATATATATATATATATATATATATATATATATATATATTATAGGGCTGTCGATTAAATGCATTCTCCAGATTAATTAGGTTAATTAATCATGGTGAAAAATAATGTGTTAAAATTAACACATTTAACGCATTTCATATTTCCATAGTAATAATAATAATAAAAACATTAAAGGTATAGTTCACCCAAAAATGAAAATTCAGTCATCATTTACTCACCTTCATTGTCCAAAAGAGTATGTGTATATATATATATATAATTTTACTAGTGGGTGCAGGACACTATAGTTCATTTATGTAAGTGAGGATAGCAAAATAAAGTAAACTGTGACACACTATACCCAAAAATTCTACCAGTAATACTGATAAAAATTTGGGACAAAAAATTTTGACCTGACCATGTTTTGCTTAAGTGTTATCTGACATATTTAAGATTTTTTTTCTGACACAGTTTAGCTCTGAGATCTTGTCATATTTTATTAACATGTTTTTTATAAACTATAATGAATAAACTGTAATAATGAATGAAATATATTATATATATATATATATATATATATATATATATATATATATATATATATATATATATATATATATATATATATATATATATATATATATATATAAAATTAAGAAAAAAATAAGTGATATAGGTTAAGGGCTAAGTTTAGGGATAAGGGACAGAATTTACACTTTGTACAATATATAAATAATTATGTCTATGAAATGTCCCCATCAAGCATGGAAACCATGAAAAAGCATGAAAAGTATGTATGTGATGTATGTGTTTGATCACAGTATGTCGATTAAAGCTTGTTGCAACCCTTTCATATAGGGGACCTCAAGTGTTTGAGTTCCACCAGCATCAAAGTTCACGATATGTGAAGTAACTTCTACTGCCACCTCATATTTTGTGAGCTCCTTTTGTATAGGACAAAGTGTCCCGTAGGATTTGCATTATTAAAGCACTTTGATGTGCTTTACTTGTTTTTATTCTGGAGAATGTGTCATCCCGTGTAAAGTAGCACAGATATGTTAAAAGGCACCGCCAGCCTCCAACCAAAGCATAGGGAGAGGATGCTTTACTCCTCAGACATCACAGAGGTGCCATCTGTGAAACAGTACATAAGGCGAATTGAAGGGCTGAGGAAGTTTTCCAGATAACCTTCTCAACCCCTTTATTTTGCTTTATGCCAGATCACTTTATGATAGTGCCTAGCTTGCATATTCCCTCAGGGAAAGGATTTTCTGTCTGTGGCACTTGTCAACATTGACATCCATACACAGATCACAAAGGGGCTTTAGTTCTAATGCCGCAAGTGTGCGTGGCACAGTGACATTGCTGTGTATGCATTTTTTTTTTACATAGCAATTTCTTGTCTCCATTCCCTTTAGAATCTTGAATGTCAGACACTCAACTTATTTTCTGCTGCATTTTTTATAAATGAGTCCTAACAATTTTGTTAAACCAAATTCACATCTCTTTTACCTTCTTTATTTTCCAACATTACCTCAAAAGACTCTTTACAGCAACTAATGCATTCTTTAAGTAGCTATTTTTCAGACTGCTTGTAGGACCACTTTAATACTAATGTGAAATAGCTCTCTCTGAGAAATTACTGCAAGGTCTGACATGCCATGCCAGTTCAGCTCCTTTACCAGGACCTGTCATTGTTCCTGATGCTGTAGACAGCAGAAGAGCTTTGTGAGATATTGGAAAAGCTTAGTGTGTGAGAACGTCATGTCCTAGACCAGCTGTCCATGGCGATTTCTTAAGGGATACAGCCAGGAATGAGCAATTTAGATATTTTCCCTGTGAATTCATGAGTGAAAGATGTTGCTTTTTTTTTCTTTCTTTCATGTAGTCATTAAATAGTTTGGGATTCAACACAGCAGTCAACTAGATATATTAGAGTTGTTAAGTTAAATGGACAAAAATTACACATTGCACAACCATTTATATAAGTTATGCATGCTATTTATATGTGAATGAATGCATCTTTCATCATTTTGAGGAACCTGTCAAGTGGTCTAACAAACGATTTCGAAATGCCTCAGATTAAATTAAGAAAATTAGTGGATATGCTGTAGACGGTGTGGTAAATTGCTGCTCTCTAGACATATATTTTGACTGCAGGAAAGACACTGTTCATTTTCCTGTGTCACTACATTGCCACCTAGTGATGGTCACTCTCTTACCTTTGTCCAGAAAGATCAGAAATGATCTGAGAGTGAGAAAATACTGCTGGCACAACATTGCTTGTGAAAGTTGCCACTCAGCATATGATGCAGTGCGTATAAAGGGGTATATTGGAGACTTTTTATCAATATAATTCAAATAGAATGGTGGGATATTGTGAAAAGCATCACCTGCAATGATTGAAACTACTCAAAAATGCAGCCTGTTGAATTTTGCATTATGCTCACTGTAATAAACAGCACAAATAGACTTGTTTTCTTTGCCATGCTCCTGAAGTTACACAGTAACTTGGATTGTAATAAATTTTTAATCTGCGAAGTGTATTACTTGACACAGTAGGTTATTACTTGACAAACTGCATTAATCTTAAAAAGTGATTATCGAAGTAACAATAATGCAATGTTGACGATAATAATACATTATGAATGGCGCTCCACATGAGAAATTAATTTGTCGAC
This sequence comes from Chanodichthys erythropterus, assembly GCF_024489055.1. NCBI lineage: Eukaryota > Metazoa > Chordata > Actinopteri > Cypriniformes > Xenocyprididae > Chanodichthys > Chanodichthys erythropterus. The sequence goes on along the minus strand of NC_090221.1, from coordinate 5,610,537 downwards.
TAGGACATTGCAAAACTTATTTGAATGTCTGATGCAAAGTTGAATGAGAGAAATATTATGAGATTTGGTTGAAGTTTGATTTCCTGAATGTTTTCTGGGCATTTACTGAAAACAAGATCTAAAGGCCTAATGTGAATACCAAAAACCCCCCAGTGTACAAGAGTCTCTTTTCATTTCTTCAGGGTTGTGGATGTGTTTGTAAGACTTGCCTAGCTAAACTTAAGAAACATCCTTAGGGACTTTTCTGTCCGATCAATAGTCTAGTCATCAATCGGAACTGGCTCATCCCTGCCCGCTTGTGCTTGATCAACGGTTTACATGCACTAGGGACAAGACCTTCACTTAAATCTCCACCTCCGGCCCAGTGAAAAGTAGGAAACTATAGTATAGTTCTTAGTAGGCTCATTTTTTTTCTGACGGAAACCAGCATAGCATCATTAAAGTGGACCTATTAAGCAAAATTCACTTTTACATGGTGTTTGAACATGTTTGTTGGCAGTGTGTGTACACAACCACCCTATAATGGTAAAAATGTACCCACTCCAATTTTTTTAATCCCCATAAATCATAAGGAGTGTCTCAGAACAGTTTCTACCTTTTGTGATGTCACAAAATGCCTAGGCCCCGCCCACAACTGTTAAGGACTGTCCTATTAGCATAGACCCCGCCCTCAGTGAGCTGTGCACAGTCCTTCATGTTTATCTCCTCGCCAGAGCATTTAACAGCAGCATTCAAGTAAGAAATGTATTCTTATTAAAGCTATTAAAGTTAATGAAATGAAGAGCAGTGAGTGATTTTCTGCTTTTCTTTTGTTTGATTCATATGTAAGCAATAAGGTACGAGAGGCTATGCTGTTTAGTGAATAATTCACGGCTGAAGGGCGTTGTTAGGCACGACGCGAAGCAGAGTTACCACACAATACAAATATTAAAGCTAAAAATATGTATCAGTGCAACTTCCATGAAGTAAACTTTCAATAAAAGCCTTCCTTATGCCGGAAAAAATAGTCCCTGACCGTGAACAGCAACAGTTACATTATTACACCATTAGACGGCGGCAAAGACTGTCTTTATGAGTGTGTCAGTCAGTAGTGAAGACTTTTACATTAAAAAGACTGAATTGTTGTAAACATGGAACAAGACGCAACTGACAAATGCTTTGACTAGCGCTGTCAGTCACGGGAAAACTCCTTAAAGGAACAATCCACTTTTTTTGAAAATAAGCTCATTTTCCAACTCCCCTAGAGTTAAACAGTTGAGTTTTACCGTTTTCGAATCCATTCAGCCGATCTCCGGTTCTGGCGGTACCACTTTTAGTATAGCTTAGCATAGTTCATTGAATCTGATTAGACCGTTAGCATCGCGTTTAAAAATGACCAAAGAGTTTTGATATTTTTCCTATTTAAAACTTGACTCTTCTGTAGTTAAATCGTGTACAAAGACCGACAGAAAATGAAAAGTTGCGATTTTCTAGGCTGATATGGCTAGGAACTATACTCTCTTTCCGGCGTAATAACCAAGGAACTTTGCTGCCGTATCATGGCTGCAGCAGTGCAATGATATTACGCAGCGTCTCTCACAAACGTCTCCATGGTTGCAAGGCACGTTCCTTGTGCAAGCAGGGGCTCACGGGCGCTGTGTAATATCATTGCACTGCTGCAGCCATGGAACGGCAGCAAAGTCCCTTGATTATTACGATGGAATGAGAGTATAGTTCCTAGCCATATCAGCCTAGAAAATCACAACTTTTTATTTTCCCTCGGTCTTAGTACACGATTTAACTACAGAAGAGTCAAGTTTTAAATAGGAAAAATATCAAAACTTTTTGGTCATTTTTGAGCGAGATGCTAACGGTCTAATCAGATTCAATGAACTATGCTAAGCTATACTAAAAGTGGTACCGCCAGAACCGGAGATCGGCTGAATGGATTCGAAAATGGTAAAACTCAACTGTTTAACTCTAGGGGAGTTGGAAAATGAGCCTATTTTCAAAAAAAGTGGAGTGTTCCTTTAACTGTTAAAAGGTCAAGATAATACATCGGCCATTTAAACAGATTTTTTATTATGAACATATGACTGACCTGAAGGAAAATGCTAAATCTAAATGCAGGTAATAAACTCGCTCAATCGATCTCTTTCTCACAATACTCTTCTACATAAAACAGTAAGCTACAAAAAACAATAATAATAAATTGAGAACAGTTTACGTTGCTAAGAGTGGTTGCTAAAGGTGTTGTGTAGTGATACACAGAACCGTTGGGTGAAGTGGTCATAGCCGTGTTTTATTGTGAATAATACACAGCTTTTGACCAAACACAATCAAGGACAGGAACTAACCGTTTTATAATAACAACTTGTGAAGAGTTCAGATGCAAAAGCCTCTAAATGCCATCTGAAATTTTCTTCTAAAATGACCATTTTTATCAAGCTTGTATGTTTATGTTCAGTTATTTCAATGCAATGAAAAGGGCCTATTAATTGCCATTAAATTGAAATTACTGAACCTAAACATACAAGCTTGATAAAAATGCTAATTTCAGATGGCACTTAGAGGCTTTTGCATCTGAACTTTTCATATATAGCAGTATGTACTTTATATTATGCTGTTTTCACTTTAATACAGTGTAATTTTTTTACTTGCTGTTTACGTTCACAGACATAACCGACTGTGTTTATGTGAACAGTGTGTTTTTGACACAACCTTGTGTGTATTAGACAGTTTAAGTGCAATAAAAGATGAAAGAGTTTAATACTCACACGATGCGCCGTCTGACAGCCAGCTCTCTGTGCTCATGTTCGGATGTGTGCGCTCACTGATATGACTGATATGGTTTAGACTGATATGGCTTTAAAACACATGCAGATAATAAACTTTCATGATGACGAAGATCCGCAATGTCAGGAGAGTGTGACTACGATAGAGATGATAATCAAAACCAAACAAATGCTTTAGAGTATCTGAGGCATGAGCTGTAGGCTCCGCCCTCTTCTGGAAAGCTGGCTGGGGAGCAGCAACTCATTTGCATTTAAAGTTACACAGCATGTTTTTCCTTCCACTCAAAAATGGGCATTTACAACATATTATAAGAAATGATCTGTGGGGTATTTTGTGCTGAAACTTCACAGACACATTCTGGAGACAACTGAGACTTATATTACTGTACATCTTGTAAAAAGGGGCATAATAGGATGTATCCATTGGCGAACCTGTCTCAGAAGAAAATAACAGTATGTGTTGATCTGATGTGACAATACAATAGTCAGGAATCATACTTGGTTTTGTGAGTTTTTTATTGATTTATTTGCAGTCTCTTGATATGATTTAATTGCAATGCCATAATAGTTGAAAATCTTAGGTGAGGAATCAGATCGAGCAATTAAATGTTGCTATGGTTGCAAGACACAAGTTAACATGCCCAAGACCAAGTTATAATGGTGGCTCTAGATTTCTGGAAGACATATCTCACTGAATAATAATGATCATCACACATTCTAAGTGTCATTACATTGTCAAAAATAAAAAGCTTAATAATATTATACTATGTTATACAATCTACTAATCCTTATACCCTACTGAAGAAGCATCATGTCCACTGAAACTGAAGGAATATGTGTGCCATCAGAATTTTTAGCTAAATGGAATTTAAGTGCATTTAAATGCATGTTTGTCTGGAACACTGTGGCAGAAATCACCCATTCATATGTCTAAATTAGAACAGTCTAAGTGAATCTCATTTTCTGCAGATCATTGCTTTAAAAAAAAAACAATAATTTTGTCATCGTCTTCCTTTGCTCAGTTCACTCAACTTTCCCCCTCACAGAATAGAATAAAAAAAAAAAAAAGGATTCAAAATGCCAAAGCTGTTCTTTTCTGCATAATAAAAAAGGTATGCTGATTACGGCATGTCATGCAAGTTGCAGTTAGGTTCTTCTTTTTATTATATAATACTTTATTCATAATTTATTAATACATTTCTTCTAAGTATATTTCATTACCTTATTTTTATTATATAAGCTTATTCTTTGTTTATTACAAGAAATTCTATATTAGAATATGTCACCTATTCTATTTCCATAATTTCTCACCTCACTTGCTAATCAAACGCTGCGTCACTACTAACACATCATATACGGTGTGTTAAATGAACTAATAAGCTGTGCAATTTTTTTTTTTTTTTAATTGGTCATGTCTTGCCTAGGAAAGGAAGTGAGACAGGAAGGCCACTGGTCTCAATGATGATTCATCATTTTGTTGTGTTTGTGAGTGAACGTTACATCATGTTGTCAATGAACATATTCTACATTCAATGAAACTTTTTCCTCTTTTTATTTCTTCCTTTCAGGCTGCAGCTGGTTGCACAGGCTAAGCAACCTAATTGGACAACTTTATAAGCTGAAGTTCACCTAGAAATGTAAGAATTGTAACAGTGCTGCGACAAATGTTCATGCACCTTTGGCTACAGATGAGATGAGAAAGACACATTCTTTAAAGAGAAATTAGTGTTGTGTCTTATCCGGAATAACCACCGTCGCTACACTGCCTTGCACTCATTAATCAAATATAATGTAATATCTAACAACAAAAAAATCCTAATATGATTTATATGCTTATTGTAGGCACAGATATATTTAAGTACATTAATTTTTCACAAAAACAATTAAATTGTTTTAACAAAGACTTAGAAAAAAACATCATAATACAATATTTGTCTGTGTCTGACCTTTGCTTAAAGGGATATTCTGTATCCAATACAGTTACAAATTACGGTTGTTAAAAATTTGACAAGTCTTTCATTTTCTTAAAAATAAAAAGCTTACAGGCACTTACAATCAAAGTAAATGGGGCCAATTTTAGAGGATTAGAAGTAGAAATGTGAAGTGCATAATTTTATAAAAGTGCTTACATGAATGCTTCTGTTAAAAATATATATATATATATATATATATTATCTGAGCTGGAAAGCTATTTAATTTATCATTTTCACAGTTTTATGGTTTTTGTTGTTGCATTGTCATGACAACAAAGTTAAATTGGATATAACTTTAAAGAAAAAAAGTAAGTGATTTTGTCCACTCTAAAATCATGATAAAAATGGCCACGCTATTGAAACAGTGTTTATTTTAACATTTACAGATTGGTAAGTGCCTCACTAACCCAGGGTCCAGTTGCACAAACATGTAAAGACTGTGGTCTTAAAGGTGCAGTAAGCAATTTCTGAGAAATGCTGTTGAAAGTGGATTAAGCACCACAACAAACTTGTAGCAAATCAGCAGTATGGGGTGTATACCATAGATACACTATCTTGCCAAAAGTTTTGGGACACCTGCCTTTACGTGCACATAAACTTTAATGACATCCCATTCTTAATCCATAGGGTTTAATATGGAGTTGACCCACCCTTTGCAGCTAACAGCCTCAGCTCTTCTGGGAAGGCTTTCCACAAGGTTTACGAGTGTGTTTATGGGAATTTTTGACCAATCTTCTAGAGGTGCATTTGTGAGGTCAGGCAGTGATGTTGGCGAGAAGGCCTGGCTCGCACTCTCTGCTCTAATTCATCCCAAAGGTGTTCTATCGGGTTGAGGTCAGAACAGTCAAGTTCCTCCACACCAAACCCGCTCATCCATGTCTTTATGGACCTTGCTTTGTGCACTGGTGCACAGTCATGTTGGAACAGGAAGGGGACATCCCCAAACTGTTCCCACAAAGTTGGGAGCATGAAATTGTCCAAAATGTCTTGGTATGCTGAAGCAATAAGTGTATTCTTCAAAAAGCTTACGCCGTACGTCCTTCTCCATTCAACTTACAAAAACGACGCAACGCCAGTTCTGTTTTTTTAATGTAATTTGAATATGGAAGGCTGTCTGGCGGAAGCTAGATATTCTACTTCATAACTTGTTAAATATGGATATTTTACACAAACACATCACTTCTCTTCAGAAAGCCTTTACTAACTCTCCGGAGTTGTGTGGAATATGTTTATGATGGATGGATGTGGATGGAGACACTTTCTTCAGCTCATACTCGTTTGGTAAGGCATACTGCCATTATAAAGCTTGGATGCCTCAGGATATTTATTAATATTTCTATGATTGTGTTCATCAGAAAGAAGAAAGTCATATACACCTAGGATGGCTTGAGGGTGAGTAAAGCTTGGGGTAATTTTCATTTGAAAGTGAACTAATCCTTAAAAAAAAAAAGTTTAGACAGGGCCACTTTGGCAAGTTACTTGAGTTTATTGAAACACAATTGTCTTTGGCGGCATGGTTCCTTATGGGGTTCTAGCTCCAAAATTAATTGAACATACAAGAGATTTAACATTAACCCCCTGGAACCATCAGCTTGGAAATACATAGACAATTAAGGCACTTAGTAATGTCTTTAAAAGCGAACAATGGTAATCATGTAGATGTGGCAGTGGGACGTCTATATTGTAGCGTGGTTATGAGGATGAGTGTCTCTCAGCAGTGAGGTCCATGCCAGCCGGGACTTGAAAGCCTTAGTGATCTGAAACTAAAGAAGACGACAACCAGAAGGTGCACAGTAACTCACGCTTATAAAGGGGAGGGAGGGATAATTAGAATTAGAATATCATCAAAAAGTTGATTTATTTCACTAATACCATTCAAAAAGTGAAACTTGTATATTATATTCATTCATTACACACAGACTGATAAATTTAAAATGTTTATTTATTTTAATTTTGATGATTATAACTAACAACTAAGGAAAATCCCAAATTCAGTATCTCAGAAAATTAGAATATTACTTAAGACCAATACAAAGAAAGTATTTTTAGAAATCTTGGCTAACTGAAAAGTATGAACATGAAAAGTATGAGCATGTACAGCACTCAATACTTAGTTTGGGCTCCTTTTGCCTGAATTACAGCAGCATTGCGGCGTGGCATGGAGTCGATCAGTCTGTGGCACTGCTCAGGTGTTATGAGAGCCCAGGTTGCTCTGATAGTGGCCTTCAGCTCTTCTACATTGTTGGGTCTGGCATATCGCATCTTCCTCTTCACAATACCCAATAGATTAAGTTAACCCCATAGGTTAAGGTCAGGCTAGTTTGCTGGCCAATTAAGAACAGGGATACCATGGTCCTTAAACCAGGTACTGGTAGCTTGGGCAATGTGTGCAGGTGCCAAGTCCTGTTGGAAAATGAAATCTGCATCTCCATAAAGTTGGTCAGCAGCAGGAAGCATGGAGTGCTCTAAAACGTCCTGGTATATGGCTGAGTTGACCTTGGACCTCAGAAAACACAGTGGACCAACACCAGCAGATGACATGGCACCCCAAACCATCACTGACTGTGGAAACTTTACACTGGACCTCAAGCAACATGGATTGTGTGCCTCTCCTCTCTTCCTCCAGACTCTGGGACCCTGATTTCCAAAGGAAATGAAAAATTTACTTTCATCAGAGAACATAACTTTGGACCACTCAGCAGCAGTCCAGTCCTTTCTGTCTTTTGTGAACAGTCTTGAAGAAAAAAATCTGATGACTAACTTGTAAGACTAGTCTTAGCAACCGGCCCCAGATGTTTGCTTTTTTTTTTTTTTTTTTTCTCTTTCAAAGAAAAGAAGGGACAAGTGGAAATAGATTTTTGTGATAATCAACATTATGCCACAAATGCTATTGATTGGCTTTGACTGTTCCCAGAATGTTCCTTTAATACGTCCATGAAAAGTTGTGCTAATAAGCATGTCCTCTTTAACAGTTAGTCCTCAGCCTGTGTATTGAAGGTGCACAGGCTACATCAATACCAGAACACAGATCTGCTCTATCGATGTGGCAGCCAGTAAAAGTGAAACAGGGGAAACAGGGGGCCTGTCATTAGGACTTAACATAAAAGCAGCAAAACTCAAATAATTCAGTTTGGTTTTTATGAAGGAAATAAAGCAGTGTGAGTCAAATTCCCTGTGTGTTTGACAGAGAATAATAAAACATGTGTCAGTGAGCGCAGAGGCAGCAGCTAAAGTGTCGAGAAGGGTATACTACAGAAATAGAACGCTAAGACTACTGCAGCATGCAAATGAATTGATAACGGATGTTTAGTAGCATGCTAGTGCAGCCCGTGTTATCTTTTAAGAAAACAGAAAGGTAATCATATTTTTATTAATCTCTGTGGGGCATTTGCATAGATTGCAGCTCGCTTTTCCCGGTGGAATTCCGTGTTTCAGCACAGAGGCACTTAGGCTTGCCATTTTAGCGGTAACCTAATGGGTGAAGATAAATGACCTCTACATTTTGAACTCGGCCACACCACCTACGGCAAGTGTGTAAAGTTGTTGTTTGTCTCCAACAACTGCATGTCCTTGTTTTTGTCCATGGTAAGCGGTTTACGGTTGGACTCATACTTTTGTTCGGTTGTTAAATCATCCTTATAAATTAAACAGCAGGTGCTAATTGAGGAAGGGAAAAATGCACCCATAATTATTAGCATCCAGCAGAGACACATGTCGGAGGACAGGCATCGGACGCTCTGCTGCCTTTACAAATAAAAACAAGTTCAAAGTAACTGCTGCCATATGTAATAGCAAATACAGGGTAAATTTGAAAGGCATAGCATTTTCTTTATCACTTTTCCTCAAATAAGAGGATTTGCTGTCTACCTTTGTATTAGCAATAGAGTATAGAACAAGGCAGATATGAAGTGACACATCAATTTATACTTTCCAAAGCAGGAGCTGGACATTTTGCTGGTAAAGTTGATTGCACATTGTGGGATCGGATGTACCTTAACCACACGAACCTCTAGATCTATTGTACTGTGTCGCCAGTATAAACTGATTTAGCGAACATCTGGTTTTCAAAGTCTGCCTAATGATGTCACATTCATCTTACTCTAAATGGCTTAAGTGCATGTAATTATATTTTTAATTAACCATGAATCTGTTTCTGTCAATTGCAGCAATTTGTCATTTTCTTATGAAATATTCTGTACAATGTGAGACGAGATGCATTCAGTCAAATTAAATAACATATCTATTTCCTCGGATCGGTTTAGATTTTCTTTCAAGTATGACAGTGGAAAAATTTAATAGGTCCTCATCTGTTTTAGCTGCGGCTGCTTCTGAGGTTTCATAGTAGGTGGCAATTTGATTACCTCAATACAAAATTGCCTTTTCCTTCCAGTCTTGTTCACACCTCAAAACTAACTGTAGTACATTGAAATAAAAGATACCCCACTAATTAACATAATCTTTTAATGCATTGACTGACACTTTTATGCCAAGGCACCATATGCCTTGACTTCAATGATGAGTAACATGCATCAGTCAGACATTCGTTCTGTCTCCTTTCTGCTCCTTTGATAGTTTTTTATTTTTATTTTTTTTTTTTCCAATGGATCACTAATTCCTCATTAAAAATGATGAGCTTCTTCATTACCTTGCTTTTGAAAAGGTTACTCCTTTGCCCAGAGGAGCAGAAGGGAGTCCTTCACCTCAACCTGACAGCTTTCTCCCAGGTTTGCTCATATTGATCAGGGACTTCAGGTTGCCTTTCCTCCATTTGAACCCAATGTGGCGTCTGCAGTGCGGCATACTAAAATGATGTATAATCAATGATTCATAGCACCAACCTGGCTTTTGCAAAGCCATCAAAATTATACAGTTACCATAGGAGCTGACTTCATGCTGAAAAGACCTGGACCCTTTGACATAATGTGGATAAAATGTGATTCTTGGTCCATGTTAAGGTATAGTTTGACAAGAATAAAAAACATACACACAAAACAGGGGTGTATATGTGCTATGTTCAAGTTTGGATGAAACTGATTTATAATGCAAAGCCCCAGTTTTGTATACAAGTACACATGAAACACACGGAATATACAGTATCTATACTGCTATCTACATGACTAAGTTTCTTTGCTTATCAAGGCTGCATTTACTTGATAAAAATACAGTAATGTTGTGTAGTAACCCAAGTTGGGTTTAAAATGGACAAACCCAGTGGTTGGGTTAAATGTTTTCCCAACATGCTGGGTATTTGTATTTAACTCAACTATTGTTTAAAAATGACTGTATTGCTTGCTTAAAATGTATGTTGGAAATTAACATTTATTAATATATTTAATAAATGAACATTTATTAATAAGTTTAATTAATAATAATTAAACAATAAACACTGATTAAATTGCTTATTAATAAATGTTCACCTTTTGATTATTATTGTTGCCTCTGGTAACTATGTGTCAGATTTTTCATTTCCAATCTATTTGGTTTCATTTTATACCAGCCATATAGTCATTTTTAAACATAGTTGGGTTAAAACCGCCCAGCATGTTGTGCATACATTTAACCCAACTGCTGGGTTTGTCCAATTTTAACCCAACTTGGGTTGTTTTTAAACTAGAATTTTTTTAGAGTGTACAATGTAAAAGTACTCTATTGTAATATTTATTTCAAATGTTATTTATTATTATTATTTATTTATTTATTTATTTATTTAATTTTGGAAACAGTGATGCACTTTTTCAGGATTCTTTGAGTAGAATCTATCTATCAATCTATCTATCTATCTATCTATCTATCTATCTATCTATCTATCTATCTATCTATCTGTCTGTCTGTCTGTCTGTCTGTCTGTCTGTCTGTCTGTCTATCTATCTATCTATCTATCTATCTATCTATCTATCTATCTATCATCCATCCATCCATCCATCCATCCATCCATCCATCCATCCATCCATCCATCCATCCATCCATCCATCCATCCATCCATCCATCCATCCATCCATCCATCTGACACTGCTGTTTTCAAGGTCTCCGATCTTAAGATCTTAAGTTTTGAGAGAGTGTCTTATATACAGATAAAATGTCTTTATTGTGAGAGTTCTGATACATGGTAGAGCTACAAACATCTGTATCGAAAATAGAAATGTCCTTGAGGATGAAAAATCAGTTCATCTTATTTCAGCTACTTGTGTGGGAGAACCGTAATTGAAAAAGTTAAGTTGTTGAACTAGTTTGTAACACATTGTACGTGTGTGCGCGAATGTGTGAGTGTGTGTGTGTGTGTGTGTGTGTGTGTGTGTGTGTGTGTGTGTGTGTGTGTGTGTGTGTGTGTGTGTGTGTGTGTGTGTGTGTGCGTGTGTGTGTGTGTGTGAGGGAGAGAGAAAGTCAGATTTAGTCTCGTAAATTGAATCAGGTCAACTGTATCATCAGGAATACAATTTAGGCCATTATATCTCTATTCTTTGCCATTGGACAGAGGGGCAAAATAGCTCTATAATGGCTAGAAAATGATGTAGAAAGCAAGGGGCATGAAGATGTGTTGAGCATGACTCCAGATATGAGTCGAAATAGTGAAGTACAAACAGATATAATTCCTCCTCTACCTCTTTAATCATTTTGCCTCATTTTAACAAAGAACCCATTAATAATGTCATGGATATTTAGACTGTGCTTTGATAAATGAGATCCTGCCCCCTCTGTCTTCTGGGATTCCCATCCTCTTCTGAAACCCTGAATTAATACAATATTGTCGCTTGCTCTCAAAAGGACTTCACACATACTAGTATTAATTACAAGTGGGAAATGACTTTGTTCATCAATCAAATAATTTTCCTCAACTTGTCAAAAGCAATGCTGTCACACTATGCATGAAGCCCCCTCTGCTTTGTTAACAGCGCTATTGTTTTGACAGAGTGAATGGAAAGCAGCTGCCTCTTGTTCGTTTGGTCGTCGTAAGCTGCACAGCCACCCCGCTGAGACAAAGTTCACTTAAAAACCCCAAACAGAGCGGAAACAAATTATCACATCAAGGTAGATTAATAGCACATGTTACGGAATAATCATTGCTGCTTATAACGCAAGAGACGTCTGTGACAAATGCTTGAAGATCTTACAGATCAGCCTTTCTGTATTCACTGAGGGAGCTCGGATGTAAAGACGAACTCAGATTGCAGACCGTGATATTCTGTTTCTTGGATGTGCCGATTTAAGGATTCACTAAAATGTTGCGCCATTTTTGTCTGTGTTACTTCAGCGCAAAATTTCCCTTGCAGCGCAAACCACCTGCTGTCCACTAAAATGTTTATTTTGCTCAAGTCCAACAAGGAGAAGAACTCACACATAATATATGAAGATTTCTTACACAAAAATCTTTGTTTCAAAACACTCTCCATCCACACTAGCATTTTCAAGCGTTTTCCAAAAGTTTTTCACCTACACTGAAATGTCGGAAAACACTACATTTTCACAGTCCACACTACAACGCGAAAATGCCGTTTTCAAATTTATCCACTTGGGAGTGCGTTTTCAAAAAGCTGGCAGCAAGAAGTGTTTTACTTTCAAAATGCATTGAGTTCACTCTGTTATTTTTACCTGATTTGTTTCAAACTTCATCAGGGTAATGTCAATACACAGCAGATGTAGATCTGTGATAGGCTTTTTGATATTTTAAATATTGTTGCCATGGCAACACGTCAAACTTTAATAATATTCTTGAGTGTATTTGAGGCTCTTAACATCCTTCAGATTGCATGAAACTCGACACACACATGCATATGTGTGGACAAATGGGTGTGGTGGAGGAGCTCAGCAGCGCCACCTTTTGACAAAAGTGGGGGGGGTTAGTTTTTCCTACAGTCACCAAAATCGGTACACACATTTTTCTCATCAAGCCGGACAATTTTCTAATTTACATCCATTAGCTCCGACCAACAGGAAGTCAGTCAATTTGGTTTGAATGTTAAATTTTTGAAAAAACAGGCTATGAATTTTATACTACTACTCCTACAGGGTTAAAACAATTTACACCAGAGTTTTTTAACTTGGTGCTAATACATTGAAGTTGTTTAATTGCAAACGGATTTTGGATATCTCAAACGGTTTGGCCGTGGCGAGGCAACGAATTTATGCCAAGAAAAGGAAAACAAAGTGCTATAACTTCTGCATACATTAATTGATTTTGATTAATCTTCGGCTGTGTGTTCGTTGTACAAGGCTGATCACATGGATGTGACTATTGTGATTCAAAGTTATAGCGCCACCAACTGGCAGCAAGAAATGTGTTACTTTCAGCATACATTGAGATCACCCTCTTATTTTTACCTGATTTGCTTCAAAATTCATCAGAATAATGTTAAAACTTGGCACATGTAATCCTTTGAAAATGGGCAGGGAGGAAGGGGTCTATAGCGGCACCTTGTAGTGCAGTAAATGTGGAGTGAATTTGACATAGTCCTTTGATGTTTAACCATTTTAAATGCCTATTGCCTGCTGTGCACAGTTGCCCTGAAGCCACCGGGGTGGCGATGCCACCGGGCTTGGGCCCGCCATCGCTGCTCGCAGCTATATTTTTTTACATTGTGATCCTTTATTTTTAATATTTGGAATGTTTGTTTGCTGCTGCGTGTCCCTGTGTGTGTAACACGCATTGTGCACCCACATATAGGCGCACATTACTAACGTGCTCTTTAAATGACAAAAAAAAACTGCGCCATTGACTTTAGACCAGGTTTTTGTTGGTCAATAAATGGACTACTCTCAAATGGTAATCCCATGGGCTAGTGTTTTCCTTTTTAGCATCCGCATTTTGATTTCAGCAAATTACTTTGGGCCATTATACATCTTGACAGGCATTAGCGCAACAGACACTTGAGTGTCTACTGAGCAAAATTGCTAAATTTCGCCTACTGTTTTATGAATACTTTGCATTTGGACGTACTAATTATTGACATGAGTATGTGAGTATTGCTTGTCAACTACTAAAAAGTAGGCATGTTTGGATGAGTTGCTGACAATATACAGTGAAGATGAGAGCAAAAAAGAGAATTTTTCTTTGGTTATTGTAAGGTAAACATTTTACATTTAAATACGTTTTCCCATATTCTTAATCAGCAAGCTTATTATTTTTTTTTTTGTCTTTTTTTCATCTCAAGCACCACCAACACTGCGTACTGTCAATGCAGTTTTGGCATTGTTTTTGGAGTTATGTGATTTGCATAATTCCTTTAGTGAATTCAGTGTTAATACAATGCAGATAGTGTGCAAAAAAAAAAAAAAAAGCAATGCTATCAGCAGCACTTCATGCAGTGAAAAGTCTACAAATGAGAGTTTCAATAATCAGTCTCATTATATGTATTTGCATTACTACCAAGATCAGAGTACTTTGTACTTGACTGTATATCTTAAATGTACTGTAGCAAATTGTATTTTGATTTATTTTTTCTCTGTGTGCACTAAAATGAAATGCTTCAACCACACAGCTTTGATCACTTAACATTCTACTTCAGTGACTACAGAGGAGTTCTGCTTGTCGTCAGTAAAAGTTTGTGTCAACAAGACTTCAGTTAACAAGAATTTCTGAAAAGGGCTTTTAAAATTGGAGATAAGTTTTACACAGTGCTGTGAAATTCACCTTAGCAGTTTGTTTTTACTTTTCCCAAAAATCTGAAATATTCACAAAACAAATAAGATTCTTATCTCTGTATATTGTTCATCTTAACCTTTGTTTTTATTCCCAGATTACGTTTAACATCACACTGCCTTCATCGTGCTTCTAAACTAGATTAGACTAGAGCCACTGCGTGATACATGGAACCATTTTCAAGACGATGTTTAGGAAATATGTCTTGCTCACCTCAACTCTGCTCCTGCTGAAAAACAGTGAATAAGATGTAGGCTCTTGTGGATATATGTTTGATGAAATTGACACACATTATCGATTTTCCCTTCCGAGAAAATACACAATGTACGGTCTAACATGTCAGCTGGAGAAGTAAAGAGATTTAACTTTCTCCAAGTGCCGATCTCACAGCGAGAACATAGTTGGCACCCCTTTCTTAGGATGCAACCACTGTCTATTTATTTTGCCTGGAGCAAAGACTGATATTGCTGCATTTGCATATACATGCATTTGTAAAGATCCAATCAGACATCAAGGTGCAAACACAATTCCAGAATTCAAAGCTTAGACAGGGCTCAGTGAAACAAATGCACATAGCCTGGGGTGGTCGGGAAGCAGATAAAGCGGCTAACTGTATCTTGCTGATAGGACTGAGTGAACATTACCTTCTGAAAAAAAAAAGGAAAAAAAATGGTTGGCATTTTTAGGTAGACGTGCAGATTTTTTTCTCATGTAGGTGCATCAACTATGGAAACATTTGTGTCTGTGGAAAATAAATTCTCTTAAAATACTTTTTTCACATCCACACTAGTTTATCTAATGAGTAGACATACAAGTAGGAGAATTCAGTCATTGTATTTAATAGCATTTTGTGGTGGAAATTACATTTTTAACATTATTTGGAATAAATATCTGACTCTTCTGTCTTGCAAAGGCTAATTTCATAGCTAGATTTTTAGGTATTCTAAACAGTGTTGCCAAGTCTGCAGTTTTCCAGCGGAATTGGGCTACTTTAACACTGTTGCCTCTGGGTTATTTTTCATGTCTGCGGGTTGAAGCGACCCCAAATAACATGATATTTAGCCCATGGAATGTGAATTTTACCAAGGGAACCCTGCCAAAAAGCTGATTTTACCCCCTGAAATGTGATTGGGCTGGTTTTGGGCTAGTAGAAATTGGGTGGGTTTTGTTGTGAATACCTGGCAACCCTGATCCTAAATACACATTGATTGATTGATTGATTGATTGATTGATTGATTGATTGATTGATTGATTGATTGATTGATTGATTGATTGATTGATTGATTGATTGATTGATTGATTGATTGATTGATTGATTGATTGATTGATTGATTGATTGATTGATTGATTGATTGAAAATGATAACAATATTTTTATATATTTTATATATTTATTACATTTTTATGATAGATTTTTGTTAAAAGTACTGGTCTGAAACAAGGGTAAAAAAAAATCATACATTTTGAAAAGTACTTTTGAATGTTCTTCAAAACTTTTCGAAACGACCGTGACTTTCTTACAACACAAGATAAAAGCTGAAATCATTTTAATTAAAACTTCCAAACAAAACATATAGGCACCAGAAGATCATAAAACAAGTTTATTTTTGTCAAACACAAATACAAAACTATAACTACCACTTCATGTTCACAGATGTATTTAAGAGTCCTTTAAATAGCAGCTTTGTTTATTCTTTGTGAATTTCTTATTTATTGTACTGGTGCAAAGTCAAGTTTATTCTTTTTTTTTTTTTTTTTTTTTTTTTATAATTGTAATGGAAATGAATGGCATTGCTGTAATCTTCAGTAAATCAATGCAACAAGAGAGACTTTCTACATAAAAACCTTGAACATATTGTGTATGGAATAGCCTACTTGAAATAATGATTATCATATTTTTCCATTCACATGAATATGTCACATTGATAATATTTTACACCCCAGGAATGTCATTTCCGCTTGCAATACTGTGGCAACAACCCAAAAAAAAAAAAAAAAAAAAATGAAATAAAAAAAAAAGAACCAATGCAAGGCTCAAATATCCAGCTCAAGACATTCACATCCCACTCCCGTGCCTTCAAAAGGATTTTATGGTAAAATCTTGCATACTAGTTAGAGTGTGCTGATTTAAAAAGTTGAAAGAGAGCAGAAGTCAGGAGCTCTGGAATATATTAAACACAGTGTGAGAAGATAGCAGAAATATTCATCATTTTGAGACTTCAGAATGCATTACCAAAGAACAATTTCAACAAGCTCTTAGTACCTCTCATTAGACGGTGTATCAAACCAGAACAAAACTCACTTCTCCTAACTACGTGGAGGAAGTGGATTGGAAAATTAAATGGAAGAGACAGCACAGCCTTTGCCATGGTATTGTCGCCAGGCCTCGTTCACGCTCAAAAGTCCCTCAGCTGCTAAATTACATGCTCTTTAATATCACATCATTGACTGTTTTTGAATGCCTAAGCATTTCAGAAAACACATAAAAAATAATTGCTTGAAGACCCAATGTCTCGAGTTCACTTGAAGATACCCAAGCACACTTATACTTTCGAAGATAATGCATTTCATATTCTGGCATGAGTTGGAGTTCCTGAGTATCACCGAGCATCATCTGTAAGTTTGTCTGCAAGCTTTCTTTTTCTGTAGCGGTGACACAGTTGCTCAACTCATGGTGAATATCTTAGGAGTAAAATTAATTGGGCTGGCATTGCTGTGTCAATTGCCCCTCCTCTTTTCTTTCTTATGCATTGGAAGCAGTCCTCAAATGAGTCAAGTCTCTAATCTCCGTCTGCTATAGGGAATCAGATAAAAGCCTCTTCAGAGAAACCTGTTCCTTTGCATAAGTACTACAGCCAAATCAAACAGTCCTTTCCTTCATTGTGCTCTGACAGCAGTATGACAAAGGTACACCTTTGGTTCTTTCCGATGGGACAATAGTTGTATCGTGCACATCAAGGGAAGTTTTAAACATTTCAAGAGCCCTGAGTTGTACTATGCATGCAAATATTCTCTTTGCCTCTGTGCATGTGTGGCTCACATTCCCCAGAGAGCAGTGGTTTGAGAGCACAGTTTTGCCCATCTTTTGCATGCTATAGCTTCATCCATATGGATTGCGTGATATTTAAAAATGTATTAAAAATCAAATGTGTCGTTTTTCTTTTCAAGTTTATGTAAATGTCCGTGCATTTTATGAGTGTACTGAATAGAACTGAGTACAACTGAATGGACTGCACATAAATTGTGTGCAGAATACTTAAGCGTATGCTTTTTTTATCTTAAAGACTTTAAAAACTTTATTATTATTATATAATTAGTTGCATAAATGTATATCAAACAGCATTTTTAAAAGCTCTGATCAATTAATGTATTATTCGGCCTATATCTTTATTATGGCAACACTAAATTACTTTCACTGCAGCATTTGTTGGCTCAAGTCTGGGATTCTGAAATCTTTATTCCCCAACAATTGGTCTGGAGACGAAAGTATAACACGGAACAGACAAAATAACCATCCAATTCACTCAACAGCCTTTGCAATCACATATTGAAATGGAAATTACACCCTCTTGGAAGTGCCTAGCTGATTCATGAATTACTTTTGCATTGATTGTGTGTTTTGCATGCATCCAACAACTTGCATTTTGCACAGTTGCTGATAACATATGGAGTGTTGTAATTTACAGCCGATTGTGTATTTTCACTGCCTGAAAGTGACACAAATCATTTTTGATCCATTCTGCAAGATTCATTTATTCTGCCACTGCAAAATAATGCACCCATTTTTTTTACTGAGGACCTACTGAGGAAATCTGTACAAAATTATAGTGCCACGGCTCAAGACAGAGCATGATGTTGAAGAACAAATCAAGCAGATTGTAAGTTCTGCAGCTTGGAGAAGGTAACAAATGTGCCATGACATGCCAAAAATAAGCAATTCACCTAACAGAGTTGTAAAACCGAGCAATGCAAATGATTAAGGTGAAAATGTCTGTTTACAGACTCTAAACCTCCCAATGGTACGTAGAATTAGATCATTTAATTGTCTCTGTCTCCTGGCAAGAAAAAGTAATCATTTTAAATGCACATCAGAAGAGTTGACATGACAGAAGTCAGCCAGGGAGTTGTTGTTTTCTCCGTCATTTAACCAACCCACAGATGACCTTCCAAATCAGGCCTGATAGCAGACACCATTGACTTGGCCTCATCCGTGTCTCATTTGAAGCTCTCTTATGTACTCAGTGTGACACAACTATTTCTAGCTGATAGTGCATCTCGCCCCAAGTCTTTGTGATCTTAGATATCGTGTTTGACTTTGCCAGCTGATCAATATTCTATGAATTTTTGAAGCTCATTTAGTCTTGGGGAGAGAGAGAGCAGTCAAATGTGTTGGGGCATTACTGGGCCTAAATAAATAAATAAATAGGACTTTTCTTAGTGCAGAAAGTTTTGTTGCTGTTGTGCTTTAAAAGCAGTGTATTGCATGCATAAAAAAATATTGGTGGTTTGGTTTGTGTCAAAAAAACAAAAAAAAATGTTTACAGAATGTTATTTGCTTCACCCTATTCAACAAATATATATCCTCCATTCCTTTTGAACAAATGACCATAATACTGGAAGTTTCACTGTCTACTGCTGAAATTTAATTTTGCAGAATTGTAAGAACTTTTCTGCCAAGAGATTATTAGACACTTCAATATAGGAGATGACTTCAGCGGGTTACAAAGATGTTTTGAAGAAATTTGAAAGTGACTAAACCCACATCCTCGCTGACAATGCATTGTAATTTGTGATACATCAGTACATTAGATAGAGTAATGTAATGTAACACCAACATGAAGATGTCTGAATGTAACAGAACTTGAAAATCTGCATGTAGAATCCAGGAAAGCTGATTTTAAATTTAAGACCTCCCATTCAACTTCAAGTCTTCTATAAATATTTGATACCTTTTTGTGATGAATAAGCTAAAATGAAAGCATGCAACTACTGCATGCACTGCACATAAATTGTGTGCAGAATAGATAGAGTCATTGAATCATTAACTCAACCTATTTGTTCAGAAACAAATGAGTGAGTCAGTCAATCATTAATTGAATTGATTCGTTCAAAACACTCATGTAACTGTAGATACAAATGTTGTTTTGCTTTGGTCAATTTTGGATCTGGATGAGCAAAAAAAGTCAAGGTACCCAGCAATATTGTATTTAAAATATAAATTTCTCACAATTGGCTTCTTTTTTATTGAATTGTTGTATAAAGGCCAATTCACACTGCACTGACAGACATTGATAATCACCAGATTAAGGTACATCAGTTCTCAGAAATTCCACAACACGGCAAATGGCGATTCAACAATGAGAGCTGACAGATGGCGACAGGTCTTTTTCGTTCTTCGTTTAGGGGTAAAACGAAGTTCGAAATACATGAGCAGCGATATACTGTTATCGAACATCTGATGTCGCCCACACTGCTGAGAGTGGCATTTAAATGAATATGTAAATGTGCTGCATGCTTTTCTCTTAGTAACAAAATAACACAATGAATGAGAAAACGGCAAGCATTTTTATTATAGAAAGCATCTGATCATAACAACATGGGTATGCTAGCACTAACTCTGCAAATTAGCACTCCAGTAAAATCATGTCACGTTTATTTATATGGCATTTTATTCAATAGATTGCTTAAAAGCAAGCAGCTTTACAGTATCAAACATGAAAAACAGTGTCTGTGCACAACACAACACAACTTCATTTTCTACTATAATAAAGCGGCTATCCATGTTTTCACCCACGGTGATATTAGCCTGGTAATACCAGACTCTGCTACTTCACTTTGCTTCGTAGACAGAGTCTGGAATGGCATAATAGAGAAGTGTTTTCTCTCTCGCTAGGGGGCGCTTGTCTGAAGTTTAAAATCATTGGTTACCCGTAAGCCAATCAGATACGTTTAGTTATGACGCATCTTTTGTGCCTGTACAGCCGCATCGAAGCACAGACATCATGCATCAAACTCAAATCTATGATTGAACTTCCACTGTAAACCTGTTGTAAACACATGATAAAACAAATGTTTATCAAACACTCTTCTTGTTCTGGCTTCAGTTTGAAAAAGAGTTGAATGTTCTCCATAACAGAGCGAATTGCATCCCGTGTCTCGTTTCCCATTTCCGCGGTCGTTTCGGTTTTCGATTTCTCTAACCTACAATGTAAAACTCGGCGCTTAGCATCTACGTCACGGCTCTCAGCCCACCCTCTGTTCGTTGATTGGCCCGGCTGTTTCCAGACCGGTGGCAAACAGAAAGCTCTGACGCTGTATCAGACTGAGTACAGAAGCGAAATGAAATTGAGCGGAAGTAGGAAGACTGATGTAGTCAGGCTACGGAGATATTACCTCGACGGGTGAAAATGAGTCAGAGAAGCGTTCCACATGAAAGAAGGCGGAGCCTCAGTGCACACCTCCTATTACGTTATCGTCACGGACCAATAGTAGTACGAAGGTCTTTTGCAGTTGGAGCGAACTTTTCCCGAGAGTTCGCTTTGGCAAGCTGTTTCGAACTCCCAAAACGGACTGTTTTTTGTCCTGATTTTGTTTGAAATGACGTCACATCAGTTCGTTCTTCAATTTCATTTTAAGTATATCGGGGCTTTAAGAATATCTAAATGTTTTCCATTCTAGAGCTGTGAGGGATTTTTCTCTTTCTCAGCTTTACTGTTGTTTATTACTGATGATATCATAGAGAGTGTGAGATCTAATGAGCTGTATTCACATTAATGCACAGATTTCTTTTGAAATATAAGATGTGGTTTGTCCTGTCTCTTTAATCCCTTAAGAAATAACTGACTGTTTACATTCATTTTGCATCATAAAACCATTTGAGATGCAAGTATTTAACCACCTACACGGAGTTGCACAGTCACATGCACGAGCGCACATGAGCATTTGAAATTGAAAGCAGCCTTCTGACAGCGAGTTTATATTTTTAATACTATATATATGCCTATTGCATTCCAAATGACATAAATGATGCATTTGTAAGGCATTTGTACCAGCGGGCAAGACCGCACTATATATAGTCAACTTTTCCGAACTTTATGAAAGATTATTTTATGAAAGGTTCAAGTGGTGTGTGAGGAATAGGAAGCAAGCAGAATATGCGTGTTTGTAAAATGCTCATCGGCTTTTAAAAAATTTGATTTTGAAATTCTCAGAATCGATCCAGTCGTTGGAGAGAGAATCACGATGCACTGATTTTTTTTTTTTTTTTTTTCTCCCGCCCCTATGTGACAGTTCTTAATTATCAAGCATAGAATTACATATTCTTGCCAAATGTACAATAAATCTTGACTGTAGCTTTGTGTGTTCATGGGAAATACTTTTGTTACAACAATTTCCCTTGAGAAAATGCAACCGGACCGGATCATAAGTTTAGCCACCTGTCCAAGAGATTAATTTGAGATGGTTTGTAGTGGGCTTAATGATTAGAGGTACACTCTGCTGCAAGAAAAATAATCACATCAGCTAGTGTCATTAGCACTCCTTTCCCCAGAGGTTAGATCGTGTGGCACTGTGTACAACTGAAATTAATTCCCTGACCTAATCAAAACCACATTCCGAGACATGGGTTTGATTTTCTTTTCTTAAGGCTGTTATAGAATTTATAGATTAGATACAATGTGGCTTCCGTAATTATTAGTTACAGCCACGTAATTATATTCTGCAGTAGGATTTCTGTCTTGAGCATGCAGCAAAGGAAGCTCACATTTTATAATGTTTATCTCCATCCTGCAACAAGTTTTAATATGCTTGTTTATTATGAAGTTGTTATAATCATGCTGCCATTATTATTAAAAAAAAAAAAAAAAAAAAAACATATTAGGGAGGCTATAAACATGAGGATAAATTGGACTTGACACTGTGAATTTCAAATTGTAAATCAGCCATAGGCAAGAAGACTTTTGCTTTTTTAAGTCATGCTGAAAACACTCTAATGTCAAACCAATTGTCATTGCTGAATGAGATTATAGTATCAGTTAATAAGAAATTCATGTTTTGCCTTCAAATTGAAAACACCCTTATCTTCATCTAGCACCATCAGAGGAAGTCATTAGAATTGACAGCGTCTCCTCAGGTCTTAATTCTACAAAATCCACTATTATGCATAAACAAATAACTTCAAACGCCTGTATAGTTTTTGTTCTGAAACTTTGGTTAAGCCTTAGACCTTCAACTATTTATAAATTGTGGCAATCTTTTTTTCTTTTCTTTACTGTCCTGAAAATGTATTTTGTTAGTATTGCCTTATCACGTTAACTATTTTGTGCTCAGATCATTGTGACTGTATAGTGTGACTAGGCATAATTTCCATTTGGCCAGCAGTCTTCAGCTGTCACAAACATGGATCTGACTTGTTTTAAAGGCTATAAGGGAATGACAGGCCACTGTAAAATATGCTTTCAGACATTACCCTATGTTGGTGCCAGATCATCAGCTGTGCCACCACATGCCACAATTTATATGAATCATTCCCACACTCCCCTTGCTCCTTGTGACATACAATATTTATTGTAAATCTATTCCACACAAGTATGACTTTCAAATATTGCTATGCTGCACGCTACTGAAGAATGAACATAATACGTTACGCTGACCATAAACATAACTTTACAAGCAAGTGCCTGTCATAAAAGACGTAGGGTGTGTGATTATGAATTTTGCATGTTTATCATGCTGGATGGCAAAAAATTATAAATCTTTTTAAATTTATTCAGTCACATTATTCAGAATGCCATATTACTGAAAACAAAATTGAAGTCTTAAGAAATCAAAGATTATAAATGTATATTAATGTTAATTAATGTACATTATATTTCATTGATTTCCCACTCAATTTGCTGTAATGATTGATCGGGCACATGATTTAAAAATAAAAAATTATGTGCACAGATAAATCATTTATATTAAATACTGGAATATTTCATAAAAATAAAAAAAAATGTCAGTGTTGATATTATGGTGACTTTAAAGGGGTGATTGATTATGATTTCACTTTTTTAACTTTAGTTAGTGTGTAATGTTGCTTTTTGAGCATAAACAACATCTGCAAGTTACAACACTCAAAGTTCAATGCAAAGGGAGATATTCTCTTTTAAAGAAATCGCTTTTTAAGGACTACAACAAACGGCTTGTAGAGACTACAACAAGCTTTTTCCCGGGTTAGTGACATCACTAACCCCTCAAATTTACATAAACCCCGCCCCTGAGAACACACAACAAAGGGGGTGAGGCCATGTTATTGCAATACAGTAGTAACACAAATGCCATACAAGCAAAATGACAACATAAGTTATAACCATAATTTAATCAATCTACCTGTTCTACTGTATCTTCATGCAGCATATATTCTCTGGCTCTGTAGGATCTTACAACAGTTCCCACACAAGTGATTTATAGATCATTAGAGAATATGCCAATCAACAACTTTAAGATAATAAGTTTATTCCACATCAGCTACATAAATTCATCGACCAACCATTCAGAAACATTCTGTTGCATTCTACATCATGTTGTCACTTCTTGAGTCTCTCCATCGTTGTCCGACTCCAGTTTGAACATAAACGGCTGAACAGTTTCTGACATTTTCAGTGAGTCTACATGAGGTAATCGGAACTGCTAACACTATGTTCTAACACAAGCTCTTGAAACTCCGCCCTCTTCTTGGGAGCAGCGGCTCATTTGCATTTAAAGGGACCTTCAAAAAGTGACAAATTTAACATGCTATAAAAAATTATCTGTGGGGAATTTTGAGCTAAAACCTGCACACTCTGGGGACATCAGTCTGTGGCATTGTGCACACACTGCTTGCACTGTTGCAGTCTTATATCATCAGTAGATTAGTAAACTAGTGACAGGTAAAAAGGAATAATTAGACAAAACAGTACAGCTGCAGAGAAACTAAATCTAAGATTAAAAAAAAAATGAAAAAAAGAGAAAGTTAAAATTCAGTATACCTTTTCATGCCCTAAATCTGAGCAAATACACCAACTGCTCAGGAACAAGAATCTCCTTGTTAGTTTGAGCAGGATTTGAGTAAACTCTGAAACAGTGCTTATTGCTCAGTTATCCACTTTTGCTATAATGAAAAGCATGTCCTGAATCTGTCATGGGAGATTAGGTGAATGTGATTACTGTTGTCCTTTTGCCAGTGTTGATTTATACCCAGCGGCAGTACAGTCAAACCATCCCGATGTGTTTTACCTCTCTTCATACAAGGGAAGATTAAAAAGATTGAATTGCTGATAAGGACTTAAAGAAATTTCATCCAAATTGTGGTCAAAAAAGAAGGAAAATGGCTATTTTACTTTTACGTTGCATGCAAATGGCATTACATTGTGTGCCGTTTTAAGAATGAATGTTCTATTATTAGTGCTTGTGGCTATATTTGCATCAATTTTGGGGGTGTTAATACTTCACTTATGAAAGTGTCATCTCATTGCAGTGCTTTGCAAGGGAATTTTATGCCAGAAGAACAAGGCACAAGTTGGAAATAGTATGCTTGGCCATCCTTTGTTTGCTGCCCATTATAACACCCGGGCTGGAGAAAGGTCAAGGCATGTGTATGACATCCAGCCAAAAATGTGCGTCATTGCTATGTGGCAATGTACTTCACACAACACAAAACATATGACATTTTGTTGTGACATACAGTATTAAAGGGCCTGTTTTTTTTTTGTTTTTTGTTTTTTGTTTTGTTTTGTTTTTTAAAACAAGTCTCCGCCATCGTTTTGTTGTATGCCTGATTCAGCACTGCCAAAATGAGGAGGGTTGTGAGATGAACTTTTTGTTACTTCACTATGTGCTTACATAAACAAATATTGTTGTGTTTAGTAGTTTGGAAACTGCCTACAGTTCTGTGTTGGATTCAATTAACTGAGCAGTCTTTATCTTTATCTGGTCCTATGTTGGCAATAGACGTGAATGTTACAAGCGTGGGTGCTCTGTGAACAGCTACTACCTAACTGAGAGTGTGAAGAAGCCATTTTCTCTTGGCTCTAATTAGGATATGACAGATTGTAATGCAGCAGGTTCAAGAGACTTTCTGAGTAATATTTCAAGTATTGTTTTTATTAAAGCATTAGTTCCCCTAAAAATAAATATTCTGTCAACATTTACTCAACCTAATGTTGTTCCAAATTGTGTGATTTTCTTTCTTCTGTTGAACATACACACACACACACACACACACACACACACACACACACACACACACATATATATATATATATATATATATATATATATATATATATATATATACATATATGTGTGTGTATGTATGTATTCATACATATACCATAACAGCATCTTTAATGTTTTCTGTACTCAAAATTGCTGCTTGATTAGTTCACTTCATCAAAGTTCAAATGAGCAAAAGCAATGTTTTTCACAACTTAATTTAATTATGTTCAATCCATTTACATTTGAATAGGACTGCATTAGGAGAGTAAATGTTAATAAAAATAAGTGTTGTTTTATGTGTTTTCAGAGGTTTAGGATATTTCTGTTATGTTGGATTGTGTGTGTGTGTGTGTGTGTGTGTGTGTGTGTGTGTGTGTGTGTGTGTGTGTGTGTGTGTGTGTGTGTGTGTGTGTGTGTGTGTGTGTGTGTGTGTGTGTGTGTGTGTGTGTGTGTGTGTGCGTGCGTGTATCACATTTTGATTGATTTGATTTCAGAATTCACACTGCATCTAACCCTAATTGAGCCAAATCCCTCTGTCAGAGGACAAATTATTGTCTAAGGCCTTGCTTCATACAAGCACCAAAAACATTTTTGCTACCGAACTCAAATATTCTCAAGCCTGATCCAAATCACTTTTGCAGGAGGGTTGAAATTGAATTAAAATCAGTGTTTTGTTAATATGTTTTAGTCACAAGATTGATTTGATGTTTTTTTGCCAATATTTTGAACCTAGTCTCATTGGAAATACAATATGTTAATGACTACAAAACACTACAGCGCATGATTTGTAAACTAAGACATTTTGACATTTTCATCACATAACCAGCTCCATATGTACTGTAGGCATTTCTGACTAAAGGGGTTTTCACACTGGGCATGTTTGCTGCGGTCTGAGTCTGAGTGTGATTGTTTGCGGCGCCCCCGCAGCATTGGTCTGGTTTCACACTCACTTGATTCTATCGAACCCTGGTGCATTTGCAATCATCTTACATTATCACAACCAGCACAGCGCATGATAGAAAACAGAACACGGGTCAATATATTGTTTTTTTATTTATTAATGTGGTGCTATTATGCGCAGCAGAGTGAACGAGACTTTGGGTTTACTGTATGTGCGTTGAGGGTGGCTTTCTGCTGCTTGCAAACAGACTCTTTTGAGGAGACAGCAGATTGTGAGCCATTCATTTTGATTGCACTCACAATGTGCGATTACACAGCATGCTCACTCTCACTCATATCCAAGGTAAATCATCATGACTGTCATCCCTTACATGTGTTTTGTTGAACCAATAAGGTGGTTATGGGCTAAAACACATGCACAGGTTACTTTACTTCCTGAACATGTGCAGACCCAAGTCTGAGTTGATTTCACATTCGCATGAATCACGCCACAGTTTCTGTGCAACCAAACTCAAACCACCTCCTACATATTACCAATTTTTCATGCGAACCACACCTTGTTTCGAACTAAACTGCCAGTATGAAAGCACCTTTAGTAAACTTGCTCAGTAGCCCACATGGTACAGCACTTGCTTGGGTATGAGTTCTGTGATACACGAGTGATGATAAAAGAGCTCAAATACTTGTGGAAGCCAGCTAACAAGGCCTGGTTACTTCAATAAATGCATTTGTATTGCATGATTTATTTAACACTGTTGTTAAGTCTAAGGTAGGATATAGTGTCAAATGTGAAATTTAGTTCAAATGCGTTAGAGCATTAACCTTTTAGTGCCACTCGCCTGGCATTTAATTTCCGAACTACTGCGATATGTACGATGACAAATGTGAAAAATTATTTTAGTTTCACTTCATCTTTTTCAATAAAGCAGTATGGAGTTTTAGCCCTACACAAATATTTTGCTTTGAATGTGTTGCAAAACATGCAAAAAGCAACGTCATTTAATTTTGCAGAATTATTGCCAATTACTATGACTGACTAGCAATATGAGGTTGAGTACATGTTGACAGATTATTTGGGGGTAAACTAATCCTTTAAGAAATAAAAACACTTAAGAAAACTAAACTTGAACTCCTTCTTTAAAAAAAAAAAAAAAAAAAAAAAAAAAAGTTGCCAACCAGCACCAGCTTTTTTGATGATTTTCACAAAACTTTCATGGCCACCAGAATATTTTCTTGTATGAATATCTGAACATACAATATATCAAAAGAAAGAACAGAGCCACTGCTTAAAAATACATTTTGAACAAAAAGCTAAAAATTTGACAGACTATGTCTGGATCAGATTCAAAACAATAAACAAAACATCCTTCCATCGCTTGTTTCTGCTTCTTTTTTGCTTGTTTTTGGATCTGAATATTCTGTATTCTTTCAGAAGATGCATAATAGCGCCCCCTACCGCATAACAGTGAAAACATGGATTGCTGGAAAATTCCATCAGTTATTGGGATATAAGATTTAAAATCCATTTTAAAGATTCTCACAACGATGTACGACCCTGTTGAAGAAGTACTGTAGATGTGTTTTATGAATACATCATTTCATTAGTGTTACAAGGGGCTAATGTCAAAAGCTTTATCAGATGGGAGCATTAGAATTTCCAAACTTATTGAGGGAAGGGCCATGTTTGGTGATTGAAGAGAGGTAAGTGAACCAGCTTAATTAGTTTCATCTGAAGAATTATTGGGCTCCAATATAATGGTGCGATTCATCTTTCTCACCATCTGGTCCAAGAGAAGTGCTCCAGTGGTGCTGATTGCTTTCCCTGGTGCTGTGTGGAGGTAATAGGCTGTTCAAAGCCGACTCCACTGTGGACAGCTGAACAGAGGTGGGGCAGCAGCATCTGGGCTTGAGGTTGTCACCAGCTGCCTGTCACGCAAGCTCTGTTAACTAGCAAGCGAAACCCACACTATCCAGCAGTATGCGCTTATGCTTATTGGGAACAATCGTTGGAATCTTTGGAGGGCTGACAAATGGATAGCAAGCCTGATGGCCTCCAAGGTCATTGGATGCTAGGGTAAAATTCTTCTCTTAAATGGCATTCCAGTTTCTTGTAATTATTGTACACTAATTTACCATGGACCCGAGTGATTTTGCAGCATTTTGAAATATAACGGATGGACTATCATCTTGTCGAAGCAATCATACAGATAATCTGTGTAGGAAAAAGGTTCAAAAGACGTCTGATCAAACCGTTCATCTCCTGCTGACAGCGTTATCAAAAAAGCAGTCAATAGTCAAAGGAATAACAAGCTTGATTCAAAGGGCACTCTGTTTCATACTCTTGCCCAATGCGCCCTTAGTCCTCAGCCCTTGTCACAGGAATCTTGATGTCTAATTTTAGAGCCCTGAATAATTACAGAGTCTGGGTGACATTTTGCAGCTGATGTGTGGTCTCGGCTAACTCACCTTTTTGACATAGCCCATCTCCCCTCACAATTATATGAAGTGCAGTTCATGAAGGTCTGCTCTTGATACAAACAAAATATCTGTAGGCAGATTTTTGTTCTTTAAACTCGTGATGCATGGAGCACATTACCTTGCAATCTCAATTCAAAGTCCCAATTAAAACCGAACAGGGCTTGCTCTTCATTACCCAAACTCCAGGTGATTTTCGGGTCATTAAGCTCTACCTGTATCTGTGGAAATGTTTTAGAGGTGAACATCTGGAGGTTACAAGATCGAGTATAAAATGAAATGCCTCAGTGTCCTCTCGTTGCCTTTTGTCCAGAGAGGCCAAAGATAATGAAATGTAATGCCGCGTGATAAGGATCTTGGCAGCGTTTTCTGCAACGCAATGCACAAATCATCATCATTTGATAAAGCAGTAGATAGTTCACGCACAGTGTTAATTAATTAGCCTCATACTGCTTGCTGAAAAGTGATAAAATACAAAATTTTGGTTTAAATCCCTACCTTCATCATATCATCCTTTATTTTGCAGAATCCTTCAGTTTACTCACAGCATAAAATATAGATGCAGCTATATGAAGTCTTTACATTTTAATGCTGAGATAGTACAACATCATTCCTCAAAGCCCTCTAGAGCTCAAGTCTTTATTTACTGCTGTGCCTAAAATCCTTTTTATCTAAAGGCCTCCTCTGTGGTGTCCATGGCACAAGGAAGCACATCTTCTTTCCCACAGAAGGAATAATACATCCGAATAACCTTTGTTAAGCTTGATAATATGAGCTCTGTGTATGATGATAAGAAAAAGATTAGTACGACTGTGGGAGGAGTCTTATATTTAACTATATTTAACAGATTGTGTGGGAGGAGCCTTACGTTTGAAACATTAATTGTGCTCTGTAAATATGAAAAGTTTCATGCCAGATTGCAGCGTTGTCTATTAAAGTCTTCAGATCTTTCATAGCTTCAAGGATTGTATAAATGTATTTCTTTCATTCATTTTTGTTTGAATAATTTAGATGTTCATCTATGTTAAATGTCCCTACCACTGGTAGATCCAGATGCAGTTAAAGTTCGCCTAAGGCCGACTTCAAGGAGTTTTCGTTGATCAATATTTTTTAAGCAGAGGTACCAGCTAAATTTTTTATTAATTATTAACTCTGCACTTTTGAGAACTACTGAAGCAGAATTAAAAGCAAATTGTGGAATTAATAAATATTAACTTTAGCCAGACTTTATCCTTACCAGCAGCTTTTTATCCTGTGAGGTGATTTTGATCTAAAACTACATGTGTTAAAAAAGAAGAAGAAAGTCTTTTTCAACACAGAACTGTTTTATGATTTATGGGAAGCCCACATAGTTCAACCATGCAATATTCATGTTTAATTCTGTCCTCCACTTTTTTAAAGCAAATTTTATCCTTGCCTCTAATATTGATTGGAGAAGAATGCAGGGAAGCTGATTTTATTTCAGATCTTTATGCCTGACAATTTAGTTACCTAGATACTCTAGAGATTCAAGTGGTCACATTCTGCGATAAACGTATATCTCACAACTAAAAAGCAATGTTTTGTTACTGTAATGGAATTGGAATAACTTGGCAAATATTGGCAGCCTGAAGTGAAAAGGACACATGGAAAGAACAACCAAATGCTTTTTCTTCCTGGTCTCACAGCAGGTGGAATAGCAACATAAACTCACTGGGTTCTTCAGGCTTCGGCTGCCTAAGAGACTAGCGCACTATAAAAAGCAGCCAGATGAGTCAATGTTGCCATCTTGTGGAAAGCAAGGAATATCCAATCACATGGCCAGCTCACTCACACAAAGAATGGCTCTCTTAACAGTCAAAAGAGAAATTTTCTTTCACGATATGTGATAAATTAAAACGACAACCTACTCCCTATTAGCACTATTAAAAGTATATATGGATACTTTATTTATATACTTTATATGAATATAAACATATTAAGAGGAGCATTACTTTTAAAGATATGATTAAGAGAGGCTTATATTAAACAGCTGAAAAGCACTACAGTAAGACATGACAGCCTTGACAACTCAAGTTAAAACAACAACAACAGCAACCAAAAAACTTTCATTGCCGTTGGCTTGCCTTATGGAGCTGCTGTAATGATCACACTCAGTGCAGTTGTGAGTGTTTTTAAACCCTCTCTTTTTTCTGTGGCCATCGTCAAACACTATTTAGAGTCTCGCTGGAGATTTGGGTGCTTGTTGCATTCAAGATGATCCACAGTAATCAGCTCCTTTGAGTCCGTCCTTCTGAGCCGTAGCACATCTCGCTGTGTCTTTATGTTACATCATTCTCCACATGGCACATTATTAAGCTTATGGGAGCATGCTGGAAGAGAGCCTTGCCCTCTGATTTTTCGTTGCGCTAAGCCTCAGCTGTTACGAACGCAGATGGATCACTTGCCGACCAACCCAGTGCAAGCCATTGAAAGTAATTTATGCACGCTTCTGGAGGACATTCCTGGCATTGACGTGACTCACGTCGCTGTGATGCCATTGAATATGATATTAATGACATGAGTTGGCTCTGTCAACAGTGATGATTTCTAACCAGAACAGAAGAACGACAGCACCCTGGTGGATTTCTGCTTTGCACCTACACTCTTACAAATAAAGGCTCCAAAAGCAGTGAGTCCATAGGCGAGCTGTTTGGTTCCCAAAAGAACCTTTCAGTGAACATTTTAAAGAACCTTTTTCCACTATAAAGAACCTATTTTGGAATGCAAAGGTTCATTGAACCATCGAACCATTATTTTTACGAGTGTACCAGAACACAGCCATCTGCAATTCTGACCAGGTGCCATGTCACAGTGATGCCTAGTTATGCAGTGGTGTTTCTTGTGTGCATTGCGGCAGATTATCGGAGCTTAACATGCCACACTGGAGATTTAGCTTTTATGTAGCCCATCCTCCAAGTGGCAATGCATGATCCAGGTGCTTTTTCCCCCGAAAACACTGTGAAGGGCATGTTTTGGAAAAGTGTTAAAGCTTGAAACACAATGAAAGTGGCTTTTCTGTTGCAGAGGGTGCTGGTTGCTCTTGCTCAACTACCTGTGACAGGACTGTGACTGAAAAGCTCAAAGGCATTGGCATGAAATCCCTCATTGGCAGACACATCATGCCTTTCAATTTGTCCCTCTTCACGGCATCATACCTATTAACTCTCGCTGAGTTTTGCATCTTTTAATGCATTCTCTTTTCTTCCGAGAATAGTTTTTCAGTTGATTATATACCATGCTGTCCACCAAGTTACAGGGGCCCTTGAGTAAAACTTTTCTATTATATGAGTACAAATCTCTTTAATTTGTCCTAAATTAAATGGAATTCAGAACAACTTAAGGGCCATTGCTGTTGTATCATACCTGAAGAGCTCTGTAAATTTACTACACTGAGCATGCTACTTGTAGTGGATAGGTATAAAGGAGATACAGCAGCCTTTCAGAAATGTAAAGGAGATATAGCAGACTTTCAGGCACAGGCACTTCAGAACTATCAGCTACGACTTGATTGCTTACACCGGCAAGAAAATTAACAGGTTGGAAATAAAGGGCTAATGTAAGCAGAGGGATTGAAAGTTAGCTTACTTAATGGTGTCAACTTGAAGTTGCTCTTTTGATTTTGTTCTCTTTAAATTTCCTTAAAATTATCCAACATTATTTATTAATTATTTTAGAATGAGACAAACCAACTAACACCACAAATACATTGTAAATACTGATTACTAAGGATGATCCTGGTTGTGACATCTTAAGATAAGAAAATACAGCCTGGTCTCATTGTTAATACGTAGTTATTAATACGTAACTTTAAAAGACACAAAACGTACATATTTGTACGTTTTGAATGGTGCTAAAACGTACAAATACTGACGTAATTATGGCACCAAAACGTAAACATACTTACGTTTTTACTGCGAATAAAACGTAAAATATTTACGAATCTTTCATGTCATAAAAATATATGTATAAAATATATATAAATGTTCCCTTTTTAACATTTTTAGATGAATGTAATATCCCTAAACCCCACCCCACCCCGAACCTAAACCTACCCATTTTATACATAATGTTAAAAGAATAAATCATAATGGACAGAAATGTGTAGGAAAATGACAATTTTAGTAAAAATATGACATTAAAACGATATTTTGAGCCACTTATCGTACACCTACCCCTAAACCTACCCACAACAATTTCTTAAAACTACATACTATTAATAAATGAAAAACAGACAAACAAGCGTAACGTTAATCACAATCATTTATTTTTTGCAAATATGTCAAAAGTGGTAACGTTACCAAAAGTTAAAATGATGATGAGTTCCAACACGGCAAATCGCAATCTGCGACGAAGCAGGTGAGAACCAATGAGCGTTCGATATCAGTGCCGTAAACCATGTCGTAACGCTTCTCGAGGGTGGCGCAGGCGCACTGGCGCTATTTTTTAAATTTGAATCATAACGTGCGCGGGCTTTGACTGTGACGGTCGCTGTTGTTGAGAATGAAGGTGAAGATCGACAGATAAAGGGCTGAATTTGAATCTGTTCCTCACAAACATATGGATTCTAAAGATATGGAGTACAGCAAACAAATAAAATGGGTGTGATTTGTTAATTTATGTTGTGCTTTGGTGTATCTTATGGTTGTATTGTCAGTCACTGCATAGGAAAAAAATCGCACAGCAAAATATTAAAAAACGATTATAGAAATGTTATTCATTTTAAGGTTTCAAAGTGTAGTCTCGTTTAACATTATGTAACGTTAATGACAATTGAACACAACATATTTGAATCATTAAAGCCACGATTTTAATATTAATACATGGTAATTCATATACATTCACACTTTACGTTAGACGTTTTACGTTTTTTAAGCTGCTAATATGTAAGTATTTGTACGCTTTAGTGCTATAAATACGTCAATGTTGTACGTTTTTGTGTGTATGAAAACGTTAGTAAATGTACGTGTGGTAGAACCACACTTCACGTAAAAATACACACGTATTCTCATGAGATCACGTTGGAAAATACCACTAAAAGTGTTCTTAGCTTAGAGAGTTAGTTACAACTGGACCCCATTTGTTAGTTTAAGGGATTTTATAAAAGAACAATATGAAAATTTAATTTGAGAATTTGTATTTGAGATACAAATATTACCATTATCCCAAGAAAACATGATTTATTTGAAATGTCTCCTTTAAAGAAAGGAAGAAAATAAGAAACTCCTCAAATATTTCTTAAAGGGGTCATGAAGTATATTTTTGTCAATATTTAATATATATATATATATTATATAATGTTCCCCTGAGACCCACTTTTAATGTTTCATATATTTTTTTTTTTTTTTACTTTCCAATTTAGAAGTAATAAGCTATTTTCCTGTTTTTAACTCTTCCAAAAACTTGGTTTTTATAGGTGTGCCGCATTCAAGACTTAAAGTACTAATTGACCAATGTAGTCGGCACTGCATCATCTTTTATTTTCAGTCT
Organism: Chanodichthys erythropterus; assembly: GCF_024489055.1. Taxonomy (NCBI): domain Eukaryota; kingdom Metazoa; phylum Chordata; class Actinopteri; order Cypriniformes; family Xenocyprididae; genus Chanodichthys; species Chanodichthys erythropterus. The sequence continues at coordinate 5,576,036 of NC_090221.1, read as the reverse complement.
CTCTGAAAAGCTGAACTGTCGAATTGTGTCTTGTTTAAAATCTACAGACATGATCTGACTAGAATTTTCTTAAAAATGAATGAAATCCACGCTTTCTTAATGTTAGGATCAGGATGACAATGCAAAGACTCAGTTTTTCCACAACTTGGCACTTCAAAATATATTGTAATCCTCAGAGGCATCTATATATTTTTTTGTTGCTGGAGAAATCCATGAGTCTGTCACGATCAAGTCTGTTCCTGTCACTGTTCCCGGACTACATCTCCCATCATCCTCTCTGCCACTCACCTGCACACACTTCACACTAATCACTGATCACCACACCCAGCTGCAGCTCATTACCTGGACTATAAAGGACTTCCACACACACCACCTCACCGCGAAGTATGGCTAACTCATGTTACAATTCCAAGCGTTTATATCCGGTCTGTCTATTGTTCTTGTTCCTGCCTCTTACCTGCTGTTGATCCATTGCTGCCTGTCCTGACCTGTGTTTTGTATACCATTCTGTGAGTGATATCTGCCTGCCTTCTGATCTACCGCCTGTACCCTGACTACGATCCTGCCTGTTCCTCTCTGTTCCTGTTTGTTCCTGTTTTGACCCTGCCTGTACGACCACTCTCACTTGTAAATAAATGCTGCACTTGGATCTCCTGCCTGAGTCTCCATTCATTACAGAGTCAGTGGGTGGAATTAAAGAGGCAATGATGTAGAAGTAGGCGTTGATCTTCTGCAGAGATGGTCTTTCGTCGCACTGTGACGTAATAATGGGACAACATACGAAACAAGTCATTTTCTGAGCTTGTTTTCAATAAAAGCTGTTTTGGACTAACTTGGATGTTTTGAGTTGTGAAACTTACAGGATATTTTTATAGTACAATGACCTCTTATTTGTCAAAAGATCAAGGAAATTTAGAATTCTCAATTTATTGCCGCTTTAATAAATTGTCAAATTTTCATGTTAGAGGTTAGTGAAGCACTCAGGGACAAGAAATTATTTAAAATTCACTCATGTGGCCTCATAATTGGGATATTGTGATAAAAGACAACTGACTAATTTCATTAAAAGACCCATGATTGACTGTCTAGACGTGAACTGCTGTGTGGGGCTCTCTGAAGTCAAATCCCAGGACTGTAATAATAAAGAAGGTCAGTGGCAAGTGTCATTGAGTCCGTAATAATCATTCCTTCATCAAGCTTTCAGTATCCCAACTCTTTCACACTGTCCACATTCACCTTTTTTCAGGAGCCTGACTGAATGAATACATTTAATCCACGAGTGATTTGTTGCCCTTGTTGAAGGTTCTGCAGACTTTCTGTACATTCAAAGAGTTTGTCTAAGTCAAAGGGCTACGAAGAAATTCTATTTTGTGTGGAGCAAAAGATTAATGTGTGTTCATGTTTGTGTTTTGCCAAGGGCGATGAATGGGTTAAGGTCATCGGAGACTCAAGCAGTGAGATGTTGTATGAAGGTCATGTGTGAACTATGGTGGTGAGTTTACTTTCAAGGACATGCTTGTGTGCTGGTAGAACATTCAGTCAAGACAACAGTCTCTTTCTGAATACAGAGCTGGCCATACAAAATAAAAGACTTGTCTCTGTTTTCATGAGCTACATGTTTCCCTCCAAAAACAGTACAAAAATTCTGTTTCTATATGGACACGTAAATCTCAAGTTCTGGTGATAATGACTGCTGTCTTTGTGTTAGCGGTTGTATAGTATTGTCTGTTAAGATGTATTTTCTATGCCAGAGTCAAAGATTAATTTCTGTTCATGAAATATGAACAGACAATAAAGTTAAACCAAACTTAGTGAGACCCCAATAATAATAGTTAAAAAAATAATAACATATTCATAAAAGCGTTTCCACCAATTTCAACTTAAACACTTATAAAGCGACTAGAATATTTTTTGGAGGGCAAAAAAAAACAAAAAAACTTTTAACCCTTAAATGCATGACTGTTTCGCCAATCATTCTTACATATTCGGGTCTTTATCGACCCGGATCTATATCTAAGATGGAAGGATCTCTACCTGTCGTTATAATATAAAACTCCTCTGATATTAGAGTAACAATTACAGAAAAATAAAATAAATCATATTTTGTTACCTTTTGGAGCTTGAAAGGGTTCCGTTTGAGCAGATGTTTTATGCCATCATCACTGTCCTCATCCGAGCTCATTTTCCAGTGAATTCAACAAATAATGGGCTAGTTTTATGTTTGAGGTCACGAATATGAGCCCATTCGTGATCTCAAACGTATTCTCAAAACTATATCATTTTCAACATCATCAAAATCAATATTTCAATCGCTAACAGCTTCACCAGATCCATCCAGTAACAGTTACAATCATATAGGATTGCCTTCAGTACTTGGTCTACAGTAAATCGCTGAGCTATTTCATGATTTTCTTATTATTTCGTTTTCTGTCTGAATGAGTCGTCACTTTAGCATTGTGTATCAGACATTGCCACCTTGTGGAATAAAAGTGAATTGCACTTATTCTGTCATCCAAGATTTAATTATTGTCGTGCAGAAAAAATATATGTACACTCATACACACTTCGGGTCGTTTGCGACCCTATACAATTTTTACAAAAAATGAATACAAAAATAGGCATTCTTTTATAATTTTATGATTTTTTTTCTTGTTATATGCTTTATAATGAATTGATTGAGGAATACCAAGAAGGTTGATGTCTAACTTTAAAAAATGAACGAGGAGGAGGGTAGTGAATGACATCCTGGGTCACTAAAGACCCGAGGTATGCATTTAAGGGATATAGTGATGTGCTGATTTCAAAACACTGTTTCAGGAAGCTTCGGAGCGTTATGTATCTTTTGTGTAGAATCAGCGGTTCGGAGTGCCAAAGTCACGTGATTTCAGCAGTTTGGCTGTTTGACACGTAAACTGAAGCATGATTCGACACAAAAGATTCATAACGCTCTGAAGCTTAATGAAGCAGTGTTTTGAAATCGGCCATCACTATGTAAGTTGTTATTAAGTTTTTTTTGGCGCACCAAAAATATTCTCGTCGCTTTATAATATTAATATTGAACCACTGTACTCACATGAACCGATTTAAGGATGTTTTTAGTACATTAATAGATCTTGAGATAGGAAATGTCCATTGCTGGCATTGCAGGCCTCACTGAGCCATCGGATTTCAACAAAAATATCTTAATTTGTGTTCCAAAGATGAACGAAGGTCTTACGGGTGTGGAACGGTATGTTTACAGTGAAGTAAATAACTGATTTGATTTGCAAGAACTCAAAATAAAAAAAGTTAATTAACTACATATTAACTTCTTTACTCAGTTACATATTTTATAACATGGAGAATCTTTAGGTAGTGAGAACCCATTGAATGGGATGCATGGACTTTACTGCCTCAAAAAAAGTCCCTGAACTTTGCAATTACCAGCTTTGAATATCCACACCAATGGCTTGGTTCTCCAAATGATGTAAAGCTTGTTAAATGCATTTAAAAAGGCAGGTTGGGAATGATACACCAAGGCTGAATTTAAAGAGAATCTCCCTTCTCAAATTTTCAAGCTGAAGGCTATACTACAGTATTTCAACTTATGCAAAGCACCATAGCGCCCCTGTGAAATGCACGGCAAGATCAAATTAATCTTTTGAAGTTGTTAACAGCGATAGGCTGAAATCCAGACTCTGAACCTGGATCAGGCAGGTGCAGTATGTGCTGCCATGGGCAGGCCTTCTGGCAGTGCATATGAGCTTTGGGCTTACACGGTGCTGTGAAGCAGTTTCCCACCTTGATACCACCTACAAAACGTTCCAAAAGTGATTAAATTAACTCGGCGAGCTCCAGTACTTGTGTCCCTTTGCTGGCAGCTATAGCCTATGACCCAAAGGTTAAACACTGCCACCTCCGCCCTGGTTTCTGTGATTATCCTCTGAATATTTTGGGACACTGGCTTATATGAATAACTGTAAGTGACCTGCTTTGCATCTGAACATGCAGGTGTACAGTGCTTATGAGGTTGGGTGTGATTCTAGCAGAGCAGATTAGACCACAATTCCAAGGGGGTTACAAAGTGGTCAGGTCCTGTGGTTTGCTATGATGATTTATTATTAAATTATGTTAGATAAGAGTGATAATGATCTTTCCGTATACTGAGCTGTTTTGGTGCCTTGTTTAACACGGCGGCCTGTTGTTTGAGGTATTTCCACACTTAGTAGAAAATAACTTCCGAATAATGAAATATCTCTGGGAATTGACAAGGAACTAGACTAACCTGGCCTGAGGTCTTTTTAGAACAGTTAAGCATTGTGGGTAACCGTTTGTTCAGCAAAGTAATGGTCTGGAACTTTAATTGTCATGGGTAGTTCATCTTCACCAACAAAAGCAGCTAACAATGAGGTCTCGGTAGAATGCCTACTTTTCACCTAAAGTGGTGGTGATTAAGCTCTCACTATTTTTTGCAGCTGTGCAGAGCAAAATAACTGCTCAGGGGGGTTTATGTGTTGATCTATCAACTGATTTGATAGTATATTTGATATTTAATTCATTTAGTTCTTGCTTTGTTCTCCCTTCAGTGTTCTTAAAGGGTCATGAAACCCCATTTTATGGGATGTGAGCAGATATGCACAGTCTGCACATCATTGAAAACACTAAAGTTACTCAAAATAATTAATTGGTTTGAGTTGAGCAAACTCAAATTAAACAAATCAGTTCATTCAAATTAACTTTTATGAGTATTTAGAACTTTATTTTTCTGTAAGTTCACAAAAATGATACATTTTAAGTAATCTGAATTGTTTCATTGTTTTAAGTTTTATGAATTAATTTAGACAAACTTGCATTTATTTAATTAAAACTTACATTTTGATTGAGTTATACCAATTAGCATTTGCTGAATTAGCTAGTTATAGCTAGTTAAATTTCCACTACTAAAAATATGTTGAGATTATATGATAATTTTAAGTTAAACGTATGAATTAACTTTCTCCAAAAAAAAATCAAGTTGAGTAATTAAAATGTATGAGTACAAAATTGAAATCTGCCAGTTCAGCTTACTTAAAGCGAAACTCGGTAAGATTTGCGAAGCTCCCCCTACAGGTTCTTTCAGTGAAACACACTGTCGTAAATACTCCAAGCGCAGCTCTGACGACTACAATGCTCACCAGTGCAGTAGTTTTGCAAATACAGTACAAGAAATATCGATGGAGGTGGGTAATTTTAGAAACTGTCTTATAAAGTCATAATATATACATTGTTTTTGAATTACCAAGCATTTTGTCACTCTCACGTGAACGTGAACATGAGGCGAGATTGGTGCACGCCTCAAACACACCACTAAAGTCAATTAACCATCGTAAGGACTTAGAAAACTGTTTATGAAGGTAAAAAAGCTACTTAGTTCTGCTTTCAACTTGATAATTGATTACCTAACTGATTACCTCAAATTTTTTTGAGTTTTGCCAGCTTATTTTACAGTGTGTTCTTCTGTGTTTCTCCCTCATTTTGGGAGTTTGTTGTGATATAGGGTTATATTTTTAAAATGCATCAAGGTGCCCTCAACTCTGTTTTTTGTATTTAATATTCATGTGTCTGTATAATGAGGTCTGTGTTTTTAGGGGGAGGCAGAGTTTCATGTCACTTTAACAAAAATGTTACAGAGGACTGATTTTTGAAAAAGTTCAGCCAAAAATGAGAATTCTTTCATTATTTACTCGCTGTTATGTTGTTCCAAATCCGCATGACTACTTTCTTTCTTTTCTGTAACTCGAAAGGAGAAATTATCGGAGAATGTCATATTTGTCGTGCAATTACAATGAATGGAGACTTTCAAGCTTCGAAAAGGATGCATACGCACTATAAAATCATCATAAAAGTAATACGTACTCTGTGATTCACGGGCTATATTTAAAGTCTTCTAAAGCCGTGCAATAACATTGTGTGAAGAATAGACTGCATTAAAGTTGTTTTTCACTGAAAATATTGACGTCCACCCAATGACATAGCTTTCCTTGGCACATTTATGAGAGTTTCTGATGTCTGATTCATGACCAAATCTGGTGCACAAAACCCATCTAAATTATTCTTAGTTTAAAATGACGGACTCACTGGAGAAGAAGATTACCAGTGAATAGCAACTGAATACTGTAAAAGTTATATGACTTCAGAACTTTTGCGGTATAGCCCAGCAGTTGTATGAACCAATTTTAAAACAGTTTTGATACTTTTATGGGGATTTTGCATCCTTTTTGAAACTTGAATCTCCTGTCCTTATTCATTTCAATAGCATGAAAAACCATACGGGCTTGGAATGATGACAGAATGTTCATTTTTTGGGTAAACGGGGAGTCGCATGTAAAACTTGATTCATAGGTTTATTCATATCTTGTATTTTCGACCTTATGGTTATAATTTGTTTTCTTGTCTCTTTTTCAAGCTATTTATATTTTTGTTTGATGTGAAATGTGAGACATATTGTATTTGCGCTCAGCTTGTCACTGTTCCTAAAACTGGAGTCAGACAGCAGACTTAGATGAATTTAGAAGGGTGTTTAATTAATAATCATGACACAGCCTAGGGAGCATTTCTGATGTAATTGCAGCCTATTATTTACTAAGGTTACCAAAGTTGTTGGAAGTGTTTAGGGTGTTAAACTTTACGGTTGATAGACTTTTATTCTCTTATAAATTTCACATCTTCACTCAGTTTTTGTGCTGTTTTCTCCTGAGAGGATATTAAAAGACAATCAGTATTTCAGTTCAGTGATTTTGTCAAGACAAGGTTGATGTTTTTTGCACTCTTCACTGAACTGTGATTAGTTCTGTGTTCCCATTCTTCCCTGGTTCAGATGTTACAGATGATTAGAAATGCATCGCAAAACAAAGTCCGTTGCGATTCGGTTTCCTGCAGGTACATTTCATATGCTTGTCATTCATACCTCTGTTCAAATTTTACTTACGAGCTTGTCTAGGAAATTGGCATTCATACTGGTGGAAGTTCAGTCCTCTTGTGTTTGTAATAGTGACTCAGTGTATGTAGTCGCTGAATTACAGAATGTCTCCCTTGGAAGTTGAAGCCCATTAAAATGATAGATTGCACTGTGTCGTAGTTTATGCTTAGGGACAGTTTACACCCACAAAGCAGTCTAATTGCATTCATTCCGGTGAAAAATCCACAAACGTTGAATCTGGGCTCTCAGGCGAGTTGGCAGCAGTCTACCTGACATCAGAAGACTGCCTTTGAGGGAGAAGAACGAAAATTTAAATTTTGACAATGAAAAGACAGGCTCTATATCATCTGAAGTCAGTGGACAGGCCTACCATGCATAATTTCAAAGACAGCACAAAACCTGTACAAGCAAGAGATGGATGGGTTCATTTCTCCTTCTCTAAAGCTTGTTGATCTGCACGTTCCTCCCGTCACATCTTGTTAAAGTGAATGACAATCAGTGCATCATTTCAGCCTCTGAGACAAAGTCTCTACTTCCCATTTCAGACTCGAAACATCTGACGAACATCGCAGTTGCCTCTTATGCTGTGTGTCATTTTCTGGCACTGCAGAAAATACCTCTGAGAATGTATGAATAGCAATTAAGACGTTTTCAAATGAGGTGGCTCTGGCACAACAGTTCGACTTTTTCTGCCTCTTCCCTCCTTTGCCATATCACTTTTGACATTTTTGACAGCAATTACTGTAATTTTTTTATACGTATATATAGGCCAACACTGTATATAAAATCTTATACACTGTATTGTTTGTTATTTGTCCCCAAGTTATTTTGGTTGTCAAAGTTGTAATATTTGTTGTAGGGGCACATAAAAAAAAAAAATAAAAATAAAAAAACATTTTATAGAAATATTTATTGTGACATTTAATCACTGCATACCGAACACATATGTATTCATCTTCTCAAAAGGACTGAGTTTATTCTAAGTTCCATACCAGTCACTGAAAGAAGAAAAAAAAAAGAGCACCTCGAAGCCATACTTTAGATTAGTGTGAGAAACAGGACAGTTTTCAAGTTATTGTATAAAAAAAAATCACACAAACACACACTTGATTGCTTTTATTTGGATCTGAAAGACATTGCAATGAAAACAAGATCCAAATACTTTGGGAAGGGTCTTTGGCAAGGTGACAGATCTACAATTCATGGCTCACATACTTGTACAGGTTCTTCCATTTATAATACTCAACACATTAAGGATAAACAAAACATCTCTGTCTCCATATTTGCATGCTCCCTATGATGCCTGAAACAGCCTTTTTGCTTCCTTTTTTTGCACTGCATCCCCCTGATCACATTCTTACGGACATGGCCTAAACTTCCAAATACCAGAATTATTAATTTACAGTTGTATCCAAGTTGGTGAATGAGATCTACCGGTGGTTGATATATTGTAATAGTTTAGAATAGTAGCAAGTATCTATATACAGGTCAAACGACAGCCCACCTCAAAGATACACACACATTTCATAACCTCATTTACAATTACAATGTCAGGAGTATTTGGAATATTTTTAAAGTAATCACTGTCAGATGTGTTATGATGAAACCAGTTAAATCGTGCAGTGCTATGCTTGTAAATCTTACTATCATGTCCACAGATTACCTTTTACAAGTCCTTTGCAGCCAGATCAACCAGACGGTCATGTCTGGCCACATAAACTGCTTTATAATTATAGCATCCATTAAGTATATGAGCAATCGTTTCATTTTCCTGCTGAGTTGGATGTAATATACAGTAGGGCTCATGCTTTGATGGATACCATGTTGCCAAATTATACTTAGTTGGAAGACACTGTAATCTTGCTTTGATCATGAATATTAGAATGTCATCTGAGATTGAGGAGTTTGTCAGGACAGAATGAGAGACACACACACACAGTTTTAGGGGTAACACATTACAAGTAATATGAGTTATGTAATCAGATTACTTTTTTCCAAATAATTAATGTAATGAATTACTTTTAAATTTACAACAAAATATCTGAGTTACTTTTTCAAATAAGTAACGCAAATTACTTTTCTCAATTTATTGACTGACACATCTTCTGTTCATGTTGAGGGAAATTGTGAGTAATTGCAGATGCGTTGTGTGTGCTGTGTGAACATAATTGTTATTGTAGATAGACTAAATGTGAACATGCATTTACTCATCTCACTTGCACAAAACAGATTCAGTATTCCTTAAAATGAATAAAAACTGTTAAATGCAAACTCAGAATATTACTCATATCTGCGATAATTAAAAGATTAGTTCAGTTCAGAATTAAAATGTCCTGATAATTTACTCACCTCCATGTCATCCTCTTTTTTGAGGAAAACATTCCAGGATTTTTCTCCATATAGTGGAGTTCACTGGGGTTCAACGGGTTGAAGGTCTAAATGTCAGTTTCAGTGCAGCTTCAAATGGCTTCAAATGGCTCTACACGATCCCAGACGAGGAATAAGAGTCTTATTAAGAGTCTTATTAGCATTATTATGTAATGCGCCACGCATTACATAACAACGTTGGAAAGGTCACACGTGACAGACGGAGAAACTGAGCAAGTGTTTACAAAGCGAACATGCAAAGACTATGGGTGTTTTTACACTTGTAGATCGATTTATGTATTTAATCTTAATTTATTAACCAATGTCTTTGCTATCGAGCTTCTTCTGCAATCCAGAATGGCAGCACAGCTGACATCACGCAATGAACATTTCCTTCAGCCTGAGGCTTATTCATTTCACCTTTGGTGTGAAAGGACCTTTACATTTGCCAACAATAGAACTTTCATTTATGTATTTTTGTTATTAAAAAACAAACAAGCAAAACCAGCCCAGGTGAGAAAAGGTAATGCAAAAAGTTATGTGGCATATTACTTTTCATAATAGGTAACAAAGTAATGTAATTATTTACTTTTTTAGGGAGTAGCACACTATTTTATATAGTATTTATGTATAAATTCATTATTATTACAACCTTAACTTTTGTATTCTTTGTCATGTTTGGAGCTTGACAGCCCCTGGACACTGAACTGTCCTTGAATATCAACAAGAGCAATGATTATTCCAAAAACTGTGTTCAGCAGACAGGTTTTGAACAACAAGAGGGTGGGAAGATGGGTAGATGACAGAATTTTCTTTTTTTGGGTCAGCTATCTCTTGAATGCAAAGTATCTTAGTTGCTGTCCTTTAATACATTGTGCCATTCAGGGATTTTAAAATAGCTGGAGAATCTCCAGTTGACAGTAAATGTCTAGTGTTTTTTGGATTGTGGATGCCAAAAAGTAAATCTAAGGCACCCATGCTCTGACTCTCTGTGTTTTTTGCAAAACACGTAGCATGCTTTGTCAGATAGAAGGGTGTGGAGAGTATATATATATATATATATATATATATATATATATATATATATATATATATATATATATATATATATATATACACTGTATATATTATTTCTTCATATTTCATCAGCCTGGTCTAATAATTATGCAGCATTATTATCTCAATTACTTGCCCTTGACCTAGTTTATGCAAATTGACATTTATTGTTCATAGCATGGATAGAAAGCTGGCCTTTTGATTTTTTTGATTTTTTTTTTTTTCATGTTTTTTTTCTTATTTATTTATTTAGCATTTAAAGTAATGGGACTAGAAGTGCAACAGCACCATCTGCTGTAAACACACAATTATGCATACACATCAAAATGCGTATGTCTCACTGTAAGTCATTGCAAGGTCTGCTGCAACTTTTACTGGACGGAGTCCAGGCAGCCGTGTTTATATTGAATTTTTATTTGAGCTCTGCAATCAGTATGCAAAGTAATTTGATGGTCCTGACGATATCGACAGGAGTGTAGATTACTTTTGTGTAATGTCCAACAAAATCACACTTGCAGTTTTTTTTGAAGATGAAATGAATGTGTGCTGAGCATTTTGTGACAGATTATTAAGTTTTGTGATTTCAGAGAGCAAAAGTAAATATCCTTATAATTACAAAGTTGCTAATAAAACAGATGAAACATGAAATAGTTGATATATATATATTTATTTCTTTACTTTCTTACCTTCATTCAGAGGTCTTGGCATTGATTTCTCAGTTCCTGCTTGGATGAAACAGACACAGCTTTCCATGAGACCATGAACCGGAGGTCAGGTAATTTCAGAAGGCTTTTCAGATATTGCCATTTCCAACATCTGGAGGGACTGAAACAACACCTGCAGTCTTTTTACCCTTTTGCACTCCCTCTCCACCCAACTTCTGATGTGCCGCAGCAATTGCGTTGCATTAATAATCAATTTTTATTCCCTTTGAAATGTTCAGTCTTTGTTTTGCTCTTGCTCTGTTGGAGAACAAAGAATATAATTGCAATCTATTCATTTTATCAGATACAATCTGGCTTTGGACATTGCTCTGTCCTTTCGCATCACTTTCATCTTGTGACATTTCAGACTATCAACAAATAACACATTAATTTTTTAAAGGTTACACTGCAGCAATTCAGTTTCTTTTTTTCTAGCCTTGAACCTTCTACAGTAGGTGAACCTCCTAAGTCTCTGGGTCTGTTTGATTGAAATGCTATGGCCTCTTTTCATTTCATATTGATTCAGTTATGTCCATCAAGTAGAATAATGATACCCATGTACTGGATGTATTGACCGTTGTAGTTATCTTGCGGTTATTGTTAGATTTTGACTTCTAATCCATAATGTTTAGCATAAAGAAAGCAGCCATACTCAAGGTATCATGTTGATTTAGTTGAAGATGACATGGCTCTGTGGTAGCGATACTCAGCGTCTTGTGGTCGTATTTTCATTTTCAAATAGAATTAGTTATTAGTTTCATAGAGGCTGCAAGACATCTAACAGGCACTACAGCTGAGGCAATATGCATCCAATGCTGTACAAGAGACAACCACTGGAGGCCACTGGAGTATTACAATAAATAAATAAATAAATAAATAAAGTGGCATGAAACAGCATATGCAGTGACGATTCAGATGGTAGACGCCATAGAAAAGAGAATAACTTTTTTATTTCTAAGTTTCTTCAGCATGCCATATAAAACAATGAAAAAGTCAATGAAAGCATTTCTGTATTACAAATGCGTCACACTAGTAAACTTATTCTTGATCAGCATGTTACATTCCAGTTAGGTCGGGTAATGAGGCTCTTCAATAAAACATTATGGCAGTCAAACAACAAATGAATGTCAGTACATCACAAAGCAAGATTTTATATAACACCGTTTTAATGACTGGATTTGACATCATAGTTAAATGGTTAGTTCACCCAAAAATGAAATTTCTGTCGTTAATTACTCACCCTCAACCCGTAAGACCTTCATTCATCTTCAGAACACAAATTAAGATATTTTTGATGAAATCCGACAGCTTTCTGACCTCCATATAGACTGCAACGTTATTACCACTTTCAAGGGCCAGAAATGTAGTAAAGACAAGAAGGAATTGTTAAATAAAGTTGTTATTGTTTTCGCGCATAGTATTCTTGTCGCTTCATAACATTAAGGTTGAACCATTGTAGTCACATGGACTATTTTAATGATGTCTTTACTACTTTTATAGATCTAGAATGTGGTAATTACATTGCTTTCTGTGGGGAATTTGAAAGCTCTTGAAGGTTGAAGGTTTTACGGGTTTGGAACGACATGAGGATGAGTAATTAATGATAGAAATTTCATTTTTGGGTGAACTAACTCTTTAAAGACCCCATGAAATCAAGAGTTTTGTGGCATTTAACCCATGTCTCTAGCTTTGAAGTCATATATGCTATTGTACTTGTTAATTTAGATTAGAACAGATATACATTTTAAATTTACATGGCTGTAAATTTAACTAAAGCCCATTTAATATGAAAAAAGGGAATGAGCCCTTTGATATGTCCCACTCAATCATCTGGTTCGAATAGGGAATATTTCAACACAAAACTGATTGCCAAGTGATTTCATGGGGTCTTTAAAATATTTAATAATGGAATTCAAACATATTGAAGTAGCATGCCAATATGTTATGTTAATAAATTACACAGGACCAGGGACTATATACAATACAAATTACAAAACCTTTACATAAAGGTGAAATATCAATATGATATAATAGTATATTTTCTACTGTAAACTTATTACCATTAAAATCATGAATTACCAACACGTGCTAATTACTTTGGTGGGTTTTTTGTAGATGATTTTTTTTTTTCTTTGCTTCTACTTTAGTAATTTCGTGCTGAACCTATTCTCAGACAAAATGTGTATTCAGATGAGAATTGCATGAGTGAGTGTGCACAAACATTTTGGGTAAACCAGGATGATTTGTTGCAAGCGTACAACTGGAAGTATTCACAGTGGTTTTTAAAATTGTGTGTCTAAGATCAAAATACATTTCCACAAAATTGCACAAGTAAACAAGTATGCTGCTGTCTTTAAAATACATTTGATTTTGGTATAGTTAAAAGATGTTTGATGAGTTTAACAAGATGTCAATATTAAAATGAAAAAGTCCCTCTGGATACATTTTCAAAAGTATTCTTTTTTCTCAATATAAAATCTGAAATTGTCTTATATAATTTTATTACAGTTAAGTAAAATCTTATAAGCATTATTTCTTATTTTCCTTTTTTCCCAGTCTGTAGTAGTGCTGAAATATCTGAGCAAAAACAGAATGAACTGCACAAGGTTGTTTAAATCTGTTGAGATGAATCCAGTGGTAACGATAGCTTTGATGAAAAACGTGAAAAGAGCATTCCGAGAGTTGACATTGCACGCCTCTTTTTGAGGTCAAAGTTCAGGGACTCTGAGCCTTCAAGGCAGTTTCACGACCACCACACAGGCCCCAGCTCTCCCAATGTTTAGAGGAACCTCCTGGAATAACAAGAGACAGAGGTTAATGACCAGTGTCCGACCGCAGCAAATTCCCTCCTCCGCAGTGCTCTCAGTCACACTCTGTCTACTTACAGCCCATTGCAGGTAATCGTATGAAAGAGAGAGCGAGAGGGAGCCATGGGAAGCTCAGACAGGAGGCAAACTAGACTTGAATAGAGTGTTTCTAACGCAGACTGGCATAGGAAAGAGTGGTTAACCTCATGGTGTTCAATGCTATTGTGACACAGTGGAAAACAGATGAATGGCAGGAAATGCTTGCACTTCCTGTTCACAGACACACATCATTGAAGGAATTTTCACAAAACTGACTGTTTTGACATTTATCCAATATTCTAGAACATTTAGAGGTGCAGTTTTTCTTATTCTTAGCAGAAACATAGATTTATTGAGGAGTATTTCAATTCAGTACAAGTTAAGTTCAACTGACAATACTTGTGGCGTAACGTAACAAATATTAATTTTCAATTGTTTCTTTCTTTAAAAAAGCAAAAATCTGGCTTGCAGTGAGGTTCAGTGAACTTACAGTACAATACAAGTGAATGGGGCCAATGATTCGCTAAAATACTGTTTCAAAATTATAGTCACAAGACATTAACAATAAGCATGTTAACATGATTTTACTGTAAAAAAAAAATAAAAAAAAATCACTAAACTTTTCTGTTAGCTTCCGTTGCCGTGTAACATTTAAAACCCTAAACTGACCATAAAAATGTACATCTTAAATAATATACAAGTGTGAGAAGTGCTCCTATAGAATAATCAACATTATGCCACAAATGCTTTTGATAGAGATTGAACCAGGAAAATTAATTTAAAGCAGTGGTTCTAAACCAGTTTGTCACTGAAACTAGAACACCAGAAACATAATGTTAGATTGTTTTGTTTGTTATTTGTCCCAGTTTTGTACATAATCCCTCTGAAATCTCATTTGCTTCGTTCCTGAATGAATCAGTCCTTGAATGTTTTAATGACTCACTAATTAAGACTTTAGACAACCTGCTGGCAATTTTAGTTTAAAATCTAAAAAACGCCCCCATCATTTCATATTTCTATATTCTTTTTTTTTTTAATCAGGAATTTTGATGATATTGACTTCATTTGATTGGTATCAGCCCTAAAAATATGGAATGATATTCTGGACAATATTCTAAAAGAATTGCAAATTCAATTGCAAATTGTATTTGCAATTGCATTTTTAATTTGTGCACGCATATGTTGTAACAACTCGATCTCACGGCACTTTGTACGTATTTAATGAGGTGGGTAATTCATGAATTCATTCAACGTCACTAATTTTTTTTATAAAATCACACATATTTTACAAGTTCTTATGAATTTGTAGAAATGACCTACTGTACCCCTAACCCCGCCCCTAAACATACCCATCACTGGGGTTTAGACAAATGGTATGAAATTGTACGAGTGAGGTCGTACGAATATGTACAAATTAGCCACCTCATAAAATACGTCAGATTGGACGTAAGATAGCGTTGGACATAATGGAAACACAAATGCATTATTTGCAGTTGTCTTTGGATTTTCTTTTATGCAACATCTGCCAAATTTCAAATGGAAATGCAAAGTCCATTTGCAATTGCATTTCGCGTTATAACACTGCCATTTTGAAATAGCAATAGAAAATCACCCATTTGCTATTTCACTTCCTGCCCCAACCCTAAAAAAAATCCATTAGAATCACAATCCCCTTTACACTTGCATTTCTGGTGCCTAACACAGTCAACTGTCAATCAGTCTTGAGGGTGGGGTTTATTGATATAGTGGGAAAGTATGCCACAGCTTCTAGTGGTGAAAAACAGGGAATTTGGGTATTTTTGCAATAAAACATGCCTTTTTGTATTGTTGTTGTTTCTGTTGTTACTTCAAACAAAGTCAAAAATCTGATTTTATGTTCACCTGGCAACCGGAAAAAATATGTCACAACGTATGCATGCACAAATGCAAAATACAGTTTGCAATTCCTTTTTAATATTGTCTGCTTGCCTTTACATTTATGCATGTGTAAAGGCAAGCAGATGAACCCAGAATATAAACACAACACGCAGTGGTTCAAACCACTGGGATAAAAACACTTAACCATTTAGCGCATTGCATTTATTTTCTGGGTTCATCTGCTTGTCTGTACAGTATGCATTATCAATAAGGTGTATACTGAATGTGATCTTTTACTAAAATTGATCAGTTTTAGTACATTAAGGCACTTACAGTGTTTTTCATATTTCACATTTCATGTTTTTCACATTTCAAATCTCTTTCTCTTTTGAGGTGGAAAATTGACAGGCCTGTGCTGCAGCTCTATGGATGTTTTGCCCTCGAGGTTTCTGCGCTAGTTGCCTGACTGAAAACTATGAATAAGGTTTTCCATTTTCTTTGGATCTGTGAAAATAAGTAAATTACCACAAAAGGAAAAGAAAAAGCATGTAATCAGGTCTCCGTGTTTTATGTTTTGGTTTGTTTTTTTTGTTGTTTTTTTTTAAAGTGTGATTTTTAGAACAGTCATGTAAATCAATAAAACTATTTTTTAGTTATGACGAGCTCTAAAAAAAATAATCAGGTAGAAATTGTGAATAAAACAACTTTGAATATTATTGAGGACTTTAAATATAGTTGAGAACCACTGCTTTAAAGGCAGCCTGATTTAATCATAGCCTCAATGCACCCACCTCAGTCCATTCATTGTTCTGTGCGTCATAGGACTCAACACTGTTTAAGTAGGTCTGACCATCATAGCCTCCGACCGCATATAACCTGTCTCCCAGCAGACACACCCCCACTGCATCCCGGGGAACGCTCAGGGAGGACACTGTGGTCCATGTGTCTGTTTTGGGGTCATACCTGTAAATGCAGTACAGAGCATATGAGGCACAATACAACACAGTACAAACCTGTCCTAGTACTTTCAATGTAAGCCACTGAAAAAAAGACAGAGATAATTGCACAGAGCAGTTAAACAGCAGTAAGTCTGTAATCGAGATAGTGGAAGCCTTCTAAAGCACAAGGACTATGATTATCTTCATGCCTAACAATGAAATCTATTGTGCTTTAAACATGCAGAGTAATAACGGAGCAATACGTTTACGTTTCTGATGGCCTTTGTTCATTAATTAAGATGTCTTTATTACTCCACATTGCAGCTGGTGTACGCTGTAGTTTGAATCATCACCAGCAGGGGGCGTTTAACACCAGATTACTGAATTACTGTGGCTCCCAACCACATTTCTCAGTAACAAGGTAACAATGATTTCACTGTGAAGTAAGGTGTGTCCACATTTGCAAATAAATGTGCAAATTATAGTACTTGGCACCCATAACTATCTGCCAAGACTCACAGCCTGCTTTGTGGGGTGTTGTTGTCATTATTATGAAGAAAATTAGGTGTTGGGTTTCTTTCTTCCCAGGTGTTGTGCCGTGGCAGCTTACCTCTCCACACAATCTGACAGACGCGAACAATGGCTTGAAGCTGGTGCGTCATGTCCTCCCACTGCATACAAGAAACTGTTATATGTGGCCACACCCACTCCTCCCCTCCTCTTTGACATCGGTGCACACATGCTCCATTTATTGGTGTGGGGATCAAAACATTCCATCGATCGCAGACAGGAGCTTCCATCACGACCGCCTACAGCAAACAACCTGTAAATAAATAAAGGCATAAAACATTCGCACCTCGCACATTTTGATCATGAAAGTCACGAAATGTGCATGGCACTACGTATTTTCGTTTTGCAAAAATGTTCCCACAGGTATGTTTTTCTAATGAGACTGGGCTGCACCAGTGTCACAAGTGAACTTTTTTGTTTTGTTTTGTTTTTTTTGTTTTTTGCTCCCTGAAAATGGCATGAAATCAAACATTTTTTTTTTTTTTTTCTGCATATTAGTGGTCTTATTGTGAACAATTCATCTGTGTATTTTACAATAATATATTTATATATTTATTTTATAACAATACAATTATATTTTAACTTTTTATACTTGCTCTTCTTGCATATCTCATAGATGTCAAGCGAGCATATCACAAGGCCACACTGCAGTTAAACCAATCACATTCATCTTCAACAATCAGTGGATAAAATCAAGTCATACTTAATGTTGTTTTTCTGGTGTTTCACTCATACATCACAATGCATCAGTAAAGTTGGTGCAAATTCTGTTTTTTAATATAAAAATGTATATTAAAATTAATAAATGTATGATTTAAGCATGCACAGTACGCATTAAGAAAAATAAATAGGTTCAAATTTCATGCTGACTTTGAGTTGGAACAAGTTATTTTGGTGAAAGATATCTGTATTTTTCTTTTTCAAACTACTTCGCCGAAAATTCTGATAAACATTAGTATTTGAAATAAGTGGTATATTTCAGATGAGGGTTTGTGGATTGATTTGTGAAATGCACAACAATTCCTAAATATTCAAAATGTATTAAAATGTATGTAGTTAAAGTTTGTGGTCATAAGAAACAACATTTTCTATTATACTTTTCTGACTTTATTGGCGTAAAAACCCTCAATAAAAGAAAGTAAATTTCTCTCACTGTCAGACAATACATTGGTGTGAAGAAACCAGGGGCATGAGCATGAAACTTAAGGTATTGAGGAAGTTTAGCATATAACACACAAATGTTTATCAATGAAAGATATTTTAGTGTCAATGTCAACTCAATGTTGCTGACAGATTGATTGTACAATATGTCTGAAAAGACTTTCAAAAATAAAACAAGACCAGTAACTACACAAATCAGCTATGATTAAAAGCAAGAAAAAAATAGATACGTTTTGAGCTTTTCTTTAAAATCATGCAGTGGGGCAATTCTAGTAAATACAGGTAGGCTGCTCCAAAGTATTGGTGCAGCCACAACAAAAAGTATGATCACCTCTCAATTTCAGCCAAATTTGGGAAACATTTAACAATCTCTGGTTGGATGACCTTATACCCAGGTGAAAAAAAAGTACACTTCTCTAATGTACTTAAACTGCTCTATTTTTTTATATACTAAAATATTATTTAGTACTACTTAAGATCATCTTAAGAACATCTAAGTGTACTCAACTATGCTATTTTGAGACAGCATGAAATACTACTTGTACTACTTGAAATACTATATACTATGGGTTCAAATGTACTATAAGTAGTATATAAATACATTTTTTTAAATACAGAGATAGTATATTAAAAGCACATTTTAGTTCATATTTCATGCTGTCTCAAAATAGCACAGTTGAGTACACTTGGATGTTCTTAAGATGATCTTAAAAAGTACTAAAGAAGATTTTTTTGTATATTAAGCACAAAATTAGTGTGCGAAAATAGAGCACTTTAAGTATATTATAGAAATACTTTTTTTTATATATATAGAAGTACTTTTTTTCACCTGGGTACTGAGAAATATTACAGTGTTGCTAATAATTTCAAGCATTTTTATATCTGGGCTCCTTGGGTTTGCAAAGAGTCTTGGCTAGGGGACCCTGGGTCAGAAGAGGCTGACAACCCCTGTCCTACAGAAATTCAAAAAGATGTTCTGTTGAAAAGTCTGATCAATTAATCACTTTGAAATGTAGGACACTGGGCTCTAGAGGTGGCTTGAAGGGTTTGTTTTTGACCTGGTTACAGAAATACCCAACGATCCATCAGTCAATGTTCTGCTAGATTCAAAACCAGCCTCTGTTTTCTTGGATAGAGCTAACAGCACTTTCCCCTAACAGCACAGCTCGCCTGCCACTC
Source organism: Chanodichthys erythropterus (assembly GCF_024489055.1). NCBI lineage: Eukaryota > Metazoa > Chordata > Actinopteri > Cypriniformes > Xenocyprididae > Chanodichthys > Chanodichthys erythropterus. The sequence goes on along the minus strand of NC_090221.1, from coordinate 5,556,421 downwards.
AAGTGAATTTAATGTAAAAGACACTAGAGATGCTTTGGTCTCAGAGCCTATTAACTCCCGTCTGGCTGTACAGGGTTACACAGTATATTGGATTCAGAACCTAATTCAGACCTCATCATGAAGAGAATCCATGGAGGAAAGCAATCAGCCACAGCACATATAATGTCATTGATAGAAAAGTTTTTTCTTCACTGCTCTCTTTTTAAATGAATTAAATTCCAAATTACACATTTTTTAAATATTACAATATCATTACAGTGGTAATCAGGGCTTGACATTAACACCGCAGGTTTCAGCAGTAACTTGTAATGCAATCACTCCTACTAGCCACTTAGGCAGGTTGAATTGTATATATGATATACACATTTTAAAATTGTAGTCTTCACCCAAAAAAATGTTATTTCTGCCCTCGGATTTCATCAAAAATATCTTAATTTGTGTTTCGAAGGTGAACGAAGGTCTTACAGGTTTGGAACGGCACAAGGGTGATTACTTAATAACAGAAATTTCATTTTTGGGTGAACTAACCCTTTAAAAAGGTGGCAAAAATACTGATTTTTCTATACATATTGATACTGAAATATCTGAAACGCTGCTCTTTCTTTCGCTCTCATCTCTCCGACAGCGAGTTGACACACAAACCCGCCTCCCGTCACTCGCTCGTTTCATTTGCTCCAGATGAATATTGTTGGTGTTACAGAAATTGAATTGTGCATATTGTGCATAATTTTACTCATTCCTGCAGATTTTGCACTCACACCCAAAGTGCTTCACATAAAAGTCTCTCAGTGCTAAATTAAGTTCTTTTTTGCTGCTTATTGCACAAATACACACAAAACAATGTCAAAATGCCGGTCTTGGTGAATATTCATGTAAACACAGTCAGTTATGTTTTAAGTGAATGTAAACAGTTGTGTAGCATTTGTAGCAGTATAATGGATCTGTGCGTCAGGTCTTAAAGGTGCCCTAGATTCAAAAATTGAATTTACCTCGGCATAGTTAAATAACAAGAGTTCAGTACATGCAAATGACATACAGTGAGTCTCAAACTGCATTGTTTCCTCCTTCTTATATAAATCTCATTTGTTTAAAAGACCTCTGAAGAACAGGCGAATTTCAACATAATACCGACTGTTGATCCCGACTGTAACAGTCGGGATCATTAATATGTATAACCCCAATATTTGCATATGCCAGCCCATGTTCCCAACATTATGAAAGGCATTAGACAAGGGCAGAACGTCTGGATGTGCACAGCTGAATCATCAGACTAGGTAAGCAAGCAAGGACAATAGCAAAAAATGGCAGAAGGAGCAATAATACCTGACATGATCCATGATAACATGATATTTTTAGTGATATTTGTAAATTGTCTTTCTAAATGTTTCGTTAGCATGTTGCTAATGTTCTGTTAAATGTGGTTAAAGTTACCATCGTTTCTTACTGTATTCACGGAGACAAGAGCCGTTGCTATTTTCATTTTTAAACACTTGCAGTCTGTATAATTCATAAACACAACTTTATTCTTTATAAATCTCTCCAACAGTGTAGCATTAGCCATGAGCCACGGAGCATAGCCTCAAACTCATTCAGAATCAAATGTAAACATCAAAATAAACACTGTACTTACGCGATTAGACATGCTGCATGACGAACACTTTGTAAAGATCCATTTTGAGGGTTATATTAGCTGTTTGAACTTTTTTTATGTTGTTTAAGGCAAGCGCGAGCTCTTGGGGCGTGGAGCACCAGATTTAAAGGGCCACAAACCCTGAATTGGCTCATTTCTAATTATGCCCCAAAATAGGCAGTTAAAAAAATGAATTAAAAAAATCTATGGGGTATTCTGAGCTGAAACTTCACAGACACATTCAGGGGACACCTTAGACTTATATTACATCTTTTAAAAAAAAAGTTCTAGGGCACCTTTAAAGTGACAGCAGCCAAATTATCAGATAACATTAAAAATATATATATTTATATATGGCAGTTTTTCCCCATGGTATTGTCAAAATTGTGGCCAGTGAAAATGCTGAGTGGCTAGAAACTTTGGAAGACCACTAGCCACAGTGGCTGGTGAGCAAAAAAGTTAAGGTCAATCCCTGAATATAGTGTAGTATCCCCATCTGAATTAAAATTTTTCAGTAAGGAAAAGCAATTTTTAAAACTGTATCATAGCGCAACAATCCTACAAAGGAAAATAAGAACAAATGAATTCCTTACTTTCCATTGAGAGCAGTGACTCCGACAGTGCTGCGGGGGGTGGACATACTGGCCACATAATTCCACTGCCTCGCCTGGGGGTCCCACCTTTCTACTGTGTTCAAATAGCTCCATCCGTCATGGCCTCCCACTGCATACATGGGACCCTCTAGCACAGCAATTCCTTTTTGAAGAAATAAATAAAGGGCTCAGCTTTTGGCGGTGCACGTCATACATTAGACAAATGCACAATCCAATAGCAATTGTCTGTCTTGGTCTTTGTGTTGTAATAAAAATGGCAAATGTCAAAATTTAAATGGCAATGGATTTAATTTCAGTGAACATCAAGAGCTCTTCCTCTTTAACCAGATATCTAAAGACATTCTTCCGGTCTGACCCTGAGGACGAGAGCCCTGAGACACTGTGGTAAGCATTAAGTATTCATGGTGCATCTCGCTGCTCCCTTTACAGAAAAGGTCTCTCATGTTTCTGTTATAAATCTCTGACTGTCGCTTTTGGGGGCTTGACATATAAATCGTCTCTTGACCGACATTTTGGTTCTGATATTGCAGTGCACTTTATAGACATCAATGAGCAACCTTTGAGTGTCAGTTTTATGGGATTACTGTACAGTGCATTTTCTCCTCTATGAGTTTAAATTACCTGCCATATGTTTTATATACATTTTTATGGGCAGCCCAGATTGCCTTTATTAATTTACACAGTTGTTTTGATGTGTGACCACCCAGTTATTTTTATAGATATTTCTTGAGTCATGGGTGTTAAAGCCACACAATTTATTATGCCCCACCTTATTGAAACGGTTGAGCAGCAATAAGGCTTGCCTTTATTTTATAACACAAAATGTAATTATATAACGGATAGTTCCGACCCTTGATTCTGATTGGTTGAGCCGCGTTCGAAGACGTTGTTACCAAAAACATACAGCTGACCGCATTACCGAAGTATCGCTGCGCCACTGAGTGTGTATGTTGCTGCGTCTGTCATACAACCACTCTTAGCAACATAAACATTTGTTTGTTCTCAATTTTCAAAATCACTAAACCACACTTGTGTGGAGGTGTATTTTTGATCAACAGAAAACGTTGTTCAATATAGCAAGTTCAAGTTGTGTTACATGTCTTCCTCTACAAATGACTTCCTAATGCACCAAACCTTATATGGAAATTATATTTCGCTCCCTGACTGTCTGCTTTTGGGACAATGTCACACAGGATGCGTTCTTGCATTTCCTCTGGTTTTAATCTGCAGTGGCGTCTTGTCTCTTCAGTCACGTCCAGCTGCTTTTCACTGCCACAAACTGTTTTTAAAAAGTCAAAATATTTTAAAACACAATTCTAGACACCTGTGTTCTGTTCTATTTCACTGTGCTCCATCTAGCTATTGTTAAACCAAAACTAGTCATGTGTGAATATGAATTAAACTGGTATTGCATGGTGCATGAATATTAATTCAGTCATGCAGACATGGATTGGTAACCTAGAAAGTAAAGCCAATTAGCTTAATAACTTAATAAATATTCATTTATGAACTATGCCCTCATAATAGTAGGATTTCTTTAACAGCTGATTAGCAACTTATTCCTTTCAGCTAATAAGTTAGGCCTACTGGGTGAACTAGCTTCATTAATATTCATGAGCAAAGCCTTTTAAATTACAGCATACAGACTGATATTGTAAATGTGATGTAGTTTCTGTGCTTTTTACAGAAATTGTTTTCAACTCTTCACTGTAAAACCCAATAAGTTCACAAAACATTTAGCATTAAAAACATTTAGTATCAAAACAAGGAAACTTATTACCTCAAAACATTTAAGTATACTAACTCATTTTTTTTAAAGTTGGTAGAACTTTTTTGTGACAAGTGGGGCGGGGCTGAGAGCCATGGAAGCGGATCAAGGCCAGTGTGCACAGGTGTCTCTCACTAACAATCCCGTCACCAGCATCCCTTTCCCAACTCATCATAATGTTAATTACATACAGTTAATTTACATAAACATCACATTCAGATCTTGGTTAAATGTTACATAGCAAATAACACATGCTATTATAACTATCAGAGAGACTGTCATTACATACTTGCATATATGTAATCAAACAACAAATGTGGTCTTAAATGTTTTGCAGCTCATCCTCATCCTAACCACAGGCTCTACTCTTCACCACAGTGGTAACCCTACAAAACTAACATAACAGAACGCCCCTGAATCCCAACATAACCCAACATTAAACATTCACTTATATCTCCATATGTTAATCTTGTGCAAAAAGACACAAAATAACACTTAATTTCAACAGTTATTTATATGGTCTGACGCAAAGCATGCTGGGAATTAGTAATCTGCTGCAGCTCAACTCAATCATATTAAGTTCAGCTTACTACAATGAAATGTTGAGTTCATGCGACTTTTTTCTATTACGTACAATGAACTTTCATTATTATTTGAGTGAAACAAACTCATTTAATTTAATTAATTTCACTGTTCGGTTTTACAGTGTTTATAAAATCTTTAATAATATTAACATGCTTGACAGTTCACTTAAAATGTATTAAAATTAATTTAGAATTTTTTGTTAATGACTAACAAGACATTCAAAATGTTATGAATATATTTTTGTGATGAGTGTCTCATTGATTTACAGAGATTTATCAGAATTTTAATCTTACTTTTTGGTCATACGAGTCATATTTTTGCTCAGTTTGGGCCTCTGAACAAAACTGATTATATATTTATTTATTTTTATTGTGTCTAACGGCTCAATAAACTATTCCATTTTTTTAAATAGATTTCTCTGACTATTATTTCATAGCGTGTCAATAAAAGAAGCAGATAGTGAACATTGCTGCATAACAGTTATTAAAGTATGAACATGCAAGATTACACAAACATCTGAAGCATTCAAAGAACACACCTAATCCGTGTCTGTGGGTTGACATTGGAGGCATGGTGGACCAAACTTTAGTGAGCGGATTGTAGCACTCCACCATGTTAGAGGTCTTGAGCCCATCCCTTCCTCCTACCACATAGAGTTTGTTATCGATCACTGCCACCCCGAACTGAAGTCTTCGCCCATTCATGATGCCAACCTGGATCCATTTGTTTGTGCGAAGGTCATACTTCTCTATTGTTGTAGACCCTAAAAGTAGACAGACTCTTAGTTTATTGTTAGTTGTAGAGTTGCATGCTGCTCTGCTAATAGCTGTCAAACTGTTTCTCGGGGACTGAATCAAATAGATAACGAATTTTGCTGCAATGAGAGGTACTGCTATAAGAAAAGTCAGGAAAGAGCTAAATAATGGTCCACCTTTAGAGGCGTCCATCCCTCCAACAGCATAGAGCGATCCAACAGTGGATTTCCGTGGTTTGGTTCTTGGGCTCTGTAGCATGGGACGGCGCTCTGGTAAAAGATGGTACTTCATGGCTTCCATCAGGAGCTTCTGACATTCCAGGTCTTCTGAAAACATCTTATTGTTTTCCAGATCAGCAAGAAGCTAAATCAAGGAAATAGAATGTCCAACAGAAAAAGGGATGGAAGAGGAATATACATATTAGACCAGCAGGAAGGGTTTTTTTAGATATTACATTCAATTGCATGAAACTACCAAGAGTCTCATATGCATGTTATTGGCAAACCTGTGGTGGTAAAAGAGGGAGTCGAATATATGCCAGTAACACTCCTAGATCCTGCTGCCGGTGCTGCACATCATAGCGAACCCACATCATCAGTGCTTGGAAAATCGTTTCTTCATCTGGAACATTGATGTCATCACTGGCCAAAAGCTTGACAATTTCTGTTGTGGGTAGCAGGAGGAACTCCTGATTCTGAATGACCTCGAGAAAGTGTTCCTGAAATATTAAGCAATTTTATTTTCTTGTATTATAAATCTGTGATATAATGAGACATTAACTGCAAGTCCTAAACTGCATATAAAACTCCAAAATATTTTATTTATTTTAAATATCAGTTAAGTTTTCTGTGTCAAATGCAGCAACCCAGTTGTTAAGTCTGACATTACATATCACCACTTCCGGGTACAAAAAAAAATCAGATTCCAAACGCAAACAACAAAAACTGCAAATATACATGTAGGATGTGATGCAGTGCTACCAAAAAACTCATGATGCTAATCTTTATCTGCATACCGAGTGATTTCGATAGTCCACTTTAGACATTTTACTGTCAACTAGCAGTTATTAGAGTATTAGGAGTCTGTCTGCTTAATATCTGCTAACACTTTATATTGATGCTCCCCAACAGAGGCCCTGTTAACACCTATAGTTTTAAGATGCGCTTTGGTCAATCACATTTGAACAGTCGTGAAAGACCTCCTAGTCAAGTCAAGTCAAGTCACCTTTATTTATATAGCGCTTTTTACAATATAAATTGTGTCAAAGCAGCTTTGCATTGGTAACTGGTACATTATTATGGCTGCACAGCAGCTCTTAAAGAATAGCGTCAATGCAGGCAGATCAAAGCACTGTGTCAAGTCAAATGTCAAGTGTCCCCAACTAAGCAAGCCAAAGGCGACAGCGGCAAGGAACCCAAACTCCAACAAGTGACATCAGGTGGCAAACAAGTGGCAAATAGGTACTGCTCCTACTGACCTAACACGTAAAAATTACCGAAGCACGCTAGCCAGACGGGATTTAAACATTGTTGGCTGGAGACTCAAGTTTGGTTTGAAGATGAAAACATACCAAGCACAATGTTCTCTCACCATTCCTGATATCTAACACATTCACAGGGTTAAGTGTGGTCTTGCAGCTCTCTGTATGTTTATCCGTCGTCTCCGGGTGGATTCATATAAATTGTGCGAGCTTATTTCGTCCATTCAATCAAAAGATCTGAGAAAACCCATACATTTACCCACCCATAGACTCTCCCCTGGAAGAAATCAGGACAGAAGTGGTGGATTAAAGCAGGTGTAAACGAATTTGTGTCTCCCTCATCCACTTGTGATCCAATCAACCAAAATGCATCTTAATAACAGGTGGAAACAGTAAAAGACATTCTACTGACAATAAGTAACATTGCAACTACATGTCAACTTATTCTACTAACCCTAATCCTAACTAGTAGTCTCCTAATACTCTAATGAGAGCTTAGTTGGCATGTAGTTGCAAATTACTGAGAGTTAGTTGACATGTAGTTGCAAAATTAGAATGTCTAAATTGGACTATTAAAATAAAGTTTAACCCCATATTGAAATCTCAGTGATCCATTTTTTCAGGAATCTTTAAAATATTGGAGTTCAAAACTCGGAGAGCCCGGAGAGTGTAGTGTTTACCATGTTTTTTTATTTTGTTTTTATTTTTATTATTTTTTTAAAAAGCCTAGTTTAAAGTTGTGAATGAATGAATAGCGATCATAAACTGCACATCCTTATTTTGCTAAGTTAAGGCCAATACACACCAACAGACAGCAATAGACACTTTTTTGGGTTTTGATGGATGATGTTAACCCTGTCGAGGTCTGTTGGCGTCTGTCAGAGCTTGTTTTCACTAGTTGAACATTCTAAATCGGATTTAGAATGTCTGAAAAGTGACATGCTGTAATTTGGTGACTGTTGCCATTGGTCTACGTCTGACGGTGCAGTGTGAATTGGCCTTTACACGCGTTCCTGGGTCAGTAACTTATCCCTAAAATCAGAGGGAAACGATAGGTGAATAACACTGATGTAGAAGCACCTAAACCTGGTTGTAAGCCTAAATTTGAAGAAAAAAAAAAAAAAATTGTAAACTGTCCCTCAAATTTGATTGGTTGATTGGAATGTTATTCCAGGATCAACAAAGATGTTGTACAGGAACATGCTGCACTCGATGAAATCCGGTTCTGCCTCATAAACTACTGTTGAGATAGTAGACTAGAGGTTTGGACCTGAAAGAGTATTCAATATGTCACGACTTAACAAGCGGATGGCACTGACACAGAATAAAACATCTTGTTTTGAATGATGCATTATCTAATAAATATTACAAATCTGCCTTTCACATAGCTCTTCACATATATCTCAGCGATATAAAGATCTGCTCCAATGCATCCACAAGGACATCCGAGGTTGCTCTCTGATAAAACCGTTTTGCAAGGTTCAACTTGTAGCATGTGAAGAGGATGCCGCAAATCTCTTTAACAAGCTTGTTCATTACTTATGGCACTTCCAGAGTTTCCTTTGTGCATCAGAAGTAATCCCCATTGATTCTGTTGCAAATAAGGGTAGTAAACATCCTATTGATCATTAATCAGATCTAAACAGCATCATCTCTGCTAAAGCCGTGCATGGGCTCTTGGAGCTTAGCTCAGACACACATAATTAAATGAGTACCAAGCATTGATTTTCAGCCCCTCCTCAATATAGATTTAAACTCTACTTCTTCTGGTGACATTGATATAGATTCATTATTCGCAATTACCATCACAAGTACCCTGGCAATTAATTGAATACATTAATTCTGTTTTGCGGCAAACATTCATTTAAAGGCCTCTCACGGGCATATATTTTAGGGGAGGGCTTTATACTGAACAGCAAGTAACAGATCCTGCAGCAATATTAGTGTGAGAGGCACAAGGCTCCGTAAGATCTAAATGAATTAAATTGTAAGGGAGGATGTGAGAATTTAATGGGTTGTGCCAAATCTAATGTATTCATGAGGGGAAATATGACCTAGGGCAGTGTTTGTGTTGTCAGTCATTTATCTAAGCATTGTCTCAGTTGCTTTATTCTGCAAATGCTTTTCCTCGTGACTGCAAACGAATCTGCCTTTTGCATTCAAAAGAAAACACCTAGACTTCCAGCATGCTACAGGCTATAGATCTCTTGAACTAAGACATTAACCCATGTAAGTCTGCAACTTCAAACATAAAAAACAAAAAAGATGTAATGTCAGGATGAGACAGAAACGAGGAAAAACAAGCTTATCAAAAAAGAACTTTATAATCTGAACATCACGGCGAGCAAACCAGGAAGCTCTGTTAAAGCTGTGTTCATTACCGAAGCGATAGAACAGGAAATTTTCTGCTTGTGTTCTCTGATTAGATTAACCTCTCTGCTCTGGAAACCCTTTTGTAAACAGCCTGTGCAGATGTCCTTCAGGAGATAACGGCTATCTTCCTAAGTTGTTTCCGCACTTGGGCAGAGAAATGCCCATCAAGCAAATGTGTTCTGTGGATCTTTGGGCTCCTGAGAATACTTAATATATTGGCATTATTTAACCAAAGCTGCTTTGCTCTATTTCTTTTCACACATCAAAGAGATCTGCACACCCCTTTAAACTGACCGCATGCTGAGATACAAAATGTCACATCAAGTAATTTTCTGCTTGAAATTCTCAATGTCGGTGACTGGGTTTTAAAACTTGTGGTATTTCCTGTTTTTTCATGCAGAAAAAGGATACAAGAGGTACAGGATTTTAGTTTAAAGTTCACATCAAAACGGAAATTCTGTTTCATTTACCCACCCTAATGATGCTTCAAACCTTTTTGAACCTTTCAAAGCTTGATCACTTCATCGCCCATCACTAGATATTGTTGAATAAAGTCGTTATTTGTTTTGTTTATTCAGCGCATAAAAAGTATTCTCGTCGCTTAATAATATTAAGGTTGAACCAATGTAGTCACATGAACTGTTCTAAACATGTTTTTAGTAGCTTTCTGGACATCTGAAAGTGTTAATTATCTTGTTGGCAAAGTAGGTCTCACTGAGCCATCAGATTTTATCAAAAATATCTTAATTTGTTTTCTGAAGGTGAATGAAGGTCTTACAGGTGTGGAACGACATGAGGGTGAGTAATTAATGACAGAATTTTCATTTTTGGGTGAACTAACCCTTTAACTTGCTATTTGTATTATCCAAATTTCTATAAAAACTGTATGTGGAAATCTATGTTATAGTAGCCTACAGAAATAATTAATAATAATATCTTTCTACAGTTAAGGTGGGAGATAACATTCGAAACCCAATAATGCTGACAATAAACAAGCATAATTTTATCAAAAAGTTAAGCTATCTGTTGATATCTCATACTATGAATATTCCCCAGACTTTTGTATGACATATACATACTAAAACTCAATAATGCTGACAATCAACAAGCCTAATTTTAAATTCCTCTGAACATTATAAAATAAGTCAACAGAGATATAAACCAGCAAATCATAAAACAATGCAACCGCATAATTTATTCATGCCAGAGTGCATGCTGGGAACATCGCCAGTGTTGTACCGTAGACACTACTCTAGTTAATCTGTAAACATACAAGAGCTTACTGTAATGCAGATGCAGATAATCATTGGGATTCTACAACAAAACACTGCTACTACATCATAGACATTCAACTCCCATTCACTATGAAATCACAGGCATCATTTAATTGTAAATTCAAAAATTACTACCTTGAAAATTACTGTAAACCTTCACCAACTAGCATTCAGTACAAATGTTAGCACCTATGTATAGCTAATTTATAATTTATCCTAGGCAAGCTATTCTGTATGCCAGGTCTTACCATAGTGTAGTTGTGAGCGATGTTCAAAAGATCCATGCATCCCTGAGCATCAGCAAATGAACGGATCCCCAGGCAGTTGGATGGGTGCAGTTGTTTCATCAGAAAGTTGCAGCAGACCTGAATAACTTGTGAGAGCTGGAGGAGGCAAGCAGCAGCTAAAAGACTTTCAATTGTCTCCTCTTTTAGCTCCAGGACTCCTGTAGATTTGGAGAAAAGAGAAAAATGTGCACGAAACTTTTCAGAATTATTCTAGGAATAAAATGCTATGTTTAACCGGTGTAGAATGTTAAACAGTTAGTTTGGGTTTGTACATTAAATTAGTGTTTTGCCCACTGGCATCAACAATAAACTGAGGGGCACGTTTGTAAATGCAACACTTCTGGTACATAATACTATAGTGCACATTTAACAAGCGGAATATATAGATACTCACCAGTATATGCAAAATGAACCAGTGCTTTCAGCGCCTCAGGATCAACACCCTCCATTTTAATTTCCTCTTGTTTCGCCTCCCTCACATCATTTGTGAACATGGCAGCAAAGTAGTCTGAAACTGCACTCAGGACCAGTCTGCAAATAATTGTGCAAATTGTTTATAGATGCAACTGCATACTTCACAAGGAACTCAAACAACTTCTCCAGAGTCGTCTTCGTAGAAAATTCCTCCCGTACACAAAAAAAGATTTATCTCAGCGCTCTGTGAGCAGCTATTTTCACCAGGTTGTTTCATGCAGCTTTGGGGTGATGTTGATTGAGCTCAGTGTCAAACTGGGACATGCAGTAGAGATTTGGCTACAGAGAATTTTCCAACAGAATAGCATCAAAACACTCGGCGGCCGAGAGATTTCTTTAAATAAACAATGTTTTAGAGTCCTTGAAGAAAGTTCAATACGCTCTGTAGTTTGAAATCGAGCATGCAGCACAGTTTTGACACTTCTTGATGCTACTATTTGCATATCTGTCCTTAAAGGAACAGTTCACACAAAATGAAAACTGTGTTATCGTTTTACCTTAATGTTGTTGCAAACCCATGACTTACTGAATTCTGATCAATGTACTCATTGCCATTTTTTATAAAATTACAATGAATTGGCCTTGATCTTTAAAGCTTCAAAAAGAATGCAGAAGCACCATAAAATGTCGTTGTGTGCTATATTTAAGTTTTCTGAAGCCATGCTACTGTATATCTGAGATACAGATCAAAAAAACATTATTTACTGAAAATCTTGAACCCCTACCCCAGAGGTTCTTAACACATTCATGAGAGAATTATATCAATTACATGACAGATTGTAGTTTTGAGTTCTTTACTGCTTGTCCAATTCTGTAATTGAATTGAATAATTTCACTTTAGCCCACTTTAGACATTCTATAAGTAACTTTGCAACTACATGTCAACTAACTCTCATTTGAGTATTAGTAGATTGTTAGTAGACTGTTAGGTAAGGGTTAGCATCAAAATAAAGCATTAGCAGACATCAAGCAGGCAGTTTAATAATACTCTAATGACTGCTATAGTTCACAAGTAGCTGCAAAATTACTTGTAGTTTGCAGAATGTCTAAAGTGGACCATCAAAATAAAGTGATGCTGGACGTGATTACTTCTCTCTTGAGCTCTCATTAACATGTCTTAAAATGACAGTTCACCCAAAAATAAAAATGTGAGAAAATTTCATTTTCTCACCGTCATGTCGTTCCGAACCCATAAGACTTTCGTTCATCTTCCACTCAACCAAAAAATTACACACATTTAAAAGTACAAATGCTCAATAGTACACTGTAAAACCCCATAAGTTTAGAATACTCAAAATGTTTGTAGACACCGATTACCTTTAAGTAAAGCAACTCATACCTTTTAAGTAAAGAATAATTATAACAGTTAATCAAAATGCAGTATTAAACGGATAGTTCACCCAAAAATGAAAATTTGATGTTTATCTGCTTACCCCCAGCGCATCCAAGATGTAGGTGACTTTGTTTCTTCAGTAGAACACAAATGATGATTTTCAACCGTTGCCGTCTGTCAGTCAAATAATGGGAGTGAATGGGAACTCGAACAATAAGAGTCGAAAAAACTTGCACACCCTGCGGCTCGTGACGACACATTGATGTCCTAAGACACGAAACGATCGGTTTGTGTGAGAAACCGAACAGTATTTATATAATTTTTTACCTCTAAAACACCACTATGTCCAACTGCGTTCAGCATTCGCTTAGTAAGGTCTGATCGCACTCTGACAAGGGCAGTGATGTCTAGCACTCATTGAAGTATATGCCAAGACATCACTGCCGTTGTCAGAACGCGATCAGACCTTACTAAGCGAATGCTGAACGCAGTTGGACATAGTGGTGTATTAGAGGTAAAAAATTATATAAATACTGTTCGGTTTCTCGCACAAACCGATCGTTTTGTGTCTTAGGACATCAATGTGTCATCACGAGCCGCAGGGTTTTATTTGGATTTTTCTATCCAAGTTTTTTTTTACTTTTATTGTTCAAGTTCCCATTTACTCCCATTACTTGACTGACAGACGGCAACAGTTGGAGTTAAAAATCATCATTTGTGTTCTACTGAATAAACAAAGTCATCTACATCTTGGATGCACTGGGGGTAAGCAGATAAACATCACATTTTCATTTTTGGGTGAACTATCTCTTTAATAGCCTTGAAGTTGTGCAGGCCATTCTCGACCTGACCACAGGCACTACTCTTCACCACGATGGTAACCCTACAAAACTTCCAACATCTCAGAAACTCATTTAAATACCAAAATAACAGAACATTAAACAAAAAACACATCTTCCCCTGTATTAATCTTGTGCAAAAACACACAAAATAACATTCAGTTTCAACATTTATTATCCCTTACAGATTGTGACGCAAAGCATGCTGGGAACTTGAAATCTGCTACAATGTTGAATGTTGAATGGATTCTTCTGATAATGATGTCAACGACGTGATATGGATGATGTGACCTTACATCGCTCAGTAAACTTAAAAATAATAACATATACTCAAAAATGTTGAGCTACACAAAAATAAAACTACACTCCTTGTTCAGAAAATGACAGACTTTAATTGCAGCGTACTTAATCTTCATAAGTTAGTAGTACTGTTCAGGTTTACAATGTACTTGTATGTTACACAAGAACCAATGAGGCTTCATTTGTTTTCTGGAGAAGAATGGAAGTCTTATGGGTTAAGGAATGATGACAGTACAGTATGACAGACACTAAAGTACAGTTCCTTAATATTTCTCCTTTTGTATTATGTAGAATGAATTAATATATTTTGGGGGTCTGTTTAGTTGAACTACTCCGATAACTAAGAGTTAAATGAAAGCTTTAATACTATCATTTAGTTGTTTGAAGTAGCTGTACTAATAGTTTGATTTTGTCTAAGAAAGATTCATGTAAATTCAATCTCTTTTCAATTGATTTCTAGAGACGTATTGCACTGCATTTTAAGCAGCGTTCCCTTCTGTCCTGTTCATCTGTCTGTTTTTGCAGTGAAACTAGGACATTTGAAAGTAAGCTGACTTGATTCGGTGCAGACTCACCTGTGTGCGGGGATCTTGTGATCTCCAGCTATCAAAAGTACATCACACAGCTGCTTGTGCTGGAGATAGGTCTCCATCTTTCGAAAGGTCTGTTCCGCATGGTTTGTGGCCTGGAAAAACTCATCTGAGCAGTTGGAGCTCATCCTAGAGAAACTGTTCAAAGCCAACCTGTGGAAAAGAGGAAGACCGGAGTTGAGCTGAGACTGAGCGATGTGAGCTTCTGTCAGTTTGATATGACTATTTGATCTATGCGGGTGACTGGGAAAGCTTAACTAACACCTGCACAAGCTGCTGTGTCCACCTGTGACTTTATCTTTTATTTTCCCCTCAATTGACCCGTCAGCTCTGAGGTTCCACAGAGTTACACTGACTGACAGGTCATGTTGGAGAAAATGTGTTTTCATTGCGGTAAAGCATGAGTCACGGACATGTGCATTTCAGTGTTTATAGAACACTCTTCTAACTCTAATTGCTGTTTATTCAAAGAGATCAAAGAAAAAAATATAATTTCTGTCATTATTTACTTACCATCACATCATTACAAACCTGTATGGCCTCCTAAATATTCTTCAAAATATATCTTCCACAGAATAAGAAAAATCTTACAGATTTTTCAGTGACATGAGGGTGAGTAAATCATGAGAGAATTTTCATTTTTGGGTGAACTCTTCCTTTAACATATCTATAATTTGTGTGGACATATTTCTGAAATGTGTGTTTGGCAAAGGTATGTATTATTTGTTCATGCAGAGTTAATGGATTATTTGACTCCTGTCTCTTACAGCAGAGCTTCAGTTAGTGAACCCATGACACACATAACAGCCAAGGTTTTTGAATACAAATTTGTAATATTATGGATTGAAAAGCGGTTCGCTTGAGCAAACTTAATAAGTATGTCAAGAATAATTCTGTGCCATTTTCCATCAGTTTCCACTACAGCATGACAGCAGGTGAATTACCAGATTAAATAAACTTCGGGTGACACGGGAAGTGTTAATTTAACACTGGATGTTTTGCTGTGCACATATGCTGTTTATGTCACAATGAAAGAAACACATTTATAGCTTTTTTTATAGCTGATTTTACAGTAAAATGTGCTCTATCACAGTTACCATCATAATTTTACATTTACATTATAATATATGATCAAATATGATGGCTTTAACTAATTTATGCATTTTCAACCACAAAAACAGGCCCGGGGTCATTGACAAATAAGGTTTTAAAAAGTGTAAAAAAAAAAAAAAAAACATAATGGAGATTCATTTTGAAGTTTTATTAAGTTTTAACAATGAGATTATGTGGTTTTTAGAATCAATTAACACTGCTTTTGTTATTTTTTACAAGACGGACAAAAAAGTCATTCGGTTTAACCAAAATTTCAGTTTTACCGAATGACGATATTTTCAAACAATGCTAACAGGCTGATATCTAGCTAGATAGCTAGTTTGACAAGATAAATCAAAAGACAATCAAACATTTTATATTTAGTACAAGATTTTAAAAAATTTAAAACATTTTCCATGTTTTATAGCGGTTGTACCGAATGACCTGATGTTTCGGGACATGCGTATGAACAAGTGAACACATGAAATTCTCAAATAGTTTTTCAAACATGTGGTCCTTTGCAGGTGTCTGAATGATGTTATATCCTGTCACATGATATTGACCACATGACTTGATCCAAAATGGTCCCTTTATATTGGTTACTCTGAATGACATCAATGAAATTCATTTTTCCAGACATTCTTTCTCATAACAAAGCAACGACTTCTACGCATAATTTTAATACCATTTTGCACTATGTTGATATATGATGTTATAAAATCATGCCAGAATAAAAAAATATATTTATTACATTTTAAGATATTTTAATCACAAATAAAATGGTTGTATTGACCTTTGGACGGTTAAACCAAATGACCTTTTGACACTTTGGTAACACTTTAGAATAATGGTCCATCATTAATAAGTAACTATGCAGGAAGTAATGCAGGACTAATGAGCAGTTCTACATTAACACTTAAGCTACTACTATTAACTAATATAGAAACAAGCTTAACTAATCAGTAAGTAATATCAAATTTAGAAGATAGTTCCTTATTAGCTAATCAATAATTACCTAATGAGATTACCATCATTAATAACTATTAACTAACGGACAAATTGTAAAGAACATTATCGTCTGTCTGAGACGTAATCAGTCATAATTTTTACTCTGAATATAGTTATAAAATGCCTCATTAATTACTCAAGTGTTACCATAGTCACTATGCAGGAACTACTAGTGATCAGGACCATTATTTTAAAGTGAAAAACATATTTTTTCACTTTAAAATAATGGTCCAGATCTCTAGTAGTTCCTGAAGAATGACTAGGTACTTGATTAATTAGTCATGCATTTTATGACCACGTTGAGAGTAAAAAAGGACAAAATATAATTGAAACCTTTTAGATTCAATAAAAGAGATCTAGTTGTACTACCTTACATACTTTGGATGTCGTATCTTTGTTTTTTTATTATTATTAAGGCTTTTGGACAAAAAAATTACCCGTCACGTCATTGACCCCTCTGCCAATGATTGTCATCATGTTTCTTGATGCAGTTTTGATACAGTGTGCTGAAGCAATAACAATGCTCTTTTTTCTTCTCCCCCCAATTGGACATTAGTGATTCTATGCATATCTTCCTTCACACTTGTCAGAGCTAAAATTGAAACCATTAGAGCTAAACTCCGTAAATAAGTGGATTGAAAGCCAGAGTTTTCCAAAGGGGCAGATTACCATTTGCACAAACTTTACTGTTTTTATTTATTTATTCTTTTGGATGCGCAGGACTTTGCAGGGATCTGGTCTCTTTATAGAGCCTTGATAATGTAAATTCTGAGCTGCTCTCCCTGCAGACCGGTAGATTACAAGCCATTGTGCTGCATCTGAATAATCCCTCTGACTCACAGCAAACAATCTAAACCCTTTATTTTGCTGTCCTTCACGGAACAAATCCGTGGCTGACATTTAGCCAGTCCACAACACTGTTCAAAAAGTCTAGCCGCTGTAGGGGACGCACAGTATGCATTTTGATTACTTTACTGTAATTATTATGCCATAGAAAAGGGCATTTGCAAAAACTCCACAATTATGAATTGCTTTGCATGGATTGGTTATATCAATCGCCGTCAACTAAGATTTGCATAACGAAAACAAAGCTTGACCATTGTGATATTTTTAATAACTGCACGTCCTGTTGTCCAATTCATCTTTAACAAGAGTTCCAAAACCATAAAGTTGGGAATGAATATTAAGCACCTGATAAAACGTTACGATCTCATAAAAGTTTTAATTACAGAGTAAATCCCAGTGAAAGCTGCGCACACTGGATCAATGGTTTAGTGAACTGTGACTCCGTCCTTAGAGGCGACACATAAAGCAGAATTTCACCCTTGTGTCCTCGACTTTGAAGGCAGACATGCTCCATCATATGAGCTGGTTTTTAAACATACTGCCATATAAATCACATTAATTCCAGATACACACCTCTACTCTCGCATTATAGCAGAATTCCTGTGATAAGTAGTCAGTTTGACCATTTAAAAAGATGGAGCTGGCTTGACATGAGTTGGCTTGATGAGTAAGGTGACTCTCATACGGAATACATTATCTTTATCTCTCTGGTCAGCTGTCAGGAGTAGGTGATATTTACAAGCAGAGGGGTGCTGACTTCTAAACATTAAAAACTGTCCTGGGGTTGCTCTGATCTAATGCCACATGCAAAGCCAAATGCAGGCTGTCTAATGTAGAGCATCCAAAGAGTGGGTTTGCTTAAAATCTTGTATATTTGCATGCTTCCCTTTTATTATGTTTTGAGATAATCGTAACTAATGTAGTCCAAGTATGATGAACCGTATTGAGATTTTTTGCTTCTGTGTGGTGCTTTAGTTATTGGTTTTAAAGCTGATGATGCACAAGACATAAAGTGTTAAACACGCTAAATTTACATTACATTCTTTGCATTGTGCCAACATGTTTTTATAAATTAAAAGGGACACATTTTCAGCTGGACAACATTTAAACATTTATAATAGCATGTTATTGTGTGGACAGCAAAGGCTACAAGTCCCAAACTCCTTCTGGTCATTATTGGGTTGTTTTTTATGATAAATAGATGGGTAATTTATCTCCATGACATTATAACTACATTTTGGCACAGAGCTGGGTGTACTGAATAAGAAATAAGCCAACATAAGAGGGGCTGTAAAACCTAGATGCATTACTTTTGCTCAAAGGAATGCTGAGAGGACTTTTATGTCTACCAATATTGGAGAACCAAATTGCTTCTGTATCACTTTCTGAAAGGTTGTAAATTTACTGAAAATGTTTTCTTTCCACTTGTGAAATTGGCTTTTTATATAAAGGGTCTTTAAGAGCCACAATGCACCTGGAATATGATGTATAGCATACAAAACTACATTTTTGTAACCCCTGAATAATATCTGAGTTTCATACATATTATATGTGCTAATCTTACATTTGAATTGTTTTTGAAAAGTTTTATCATTGCCTGCTTTTAACCCTTATGCGACCTTATGGACTTTTTTTTTTTTTTTTTTTTTTGATTATTTTGCCTGTATTAATGCCAACTGCATAAATTTTGGCACAGGTGTGTATTTTTATTGGAATTGGAATAAATCTATTTTGCACTAAATAGTTCCTCTCAGGACCTTAAGGACAAAAATGTTCCCATTGAAACCCTTTAAAACTGCAATTTTTAATCCCAGGGCCATTTAACTATAAAATGTTGCAGTCTTTGTTAATAGACTTTCATTTTGTTTGAAAGGCTTCAAAATTTACATTTTTACTACTTTTTACCAGATGGTGCCATTTTCTCAGGTTTGGCCTATAAAGCAAATATTCACTTTATTTATGTTTTCTGCTTTTGCATATTATAGCACCAATTGAATAAATTATGCAGCTTATGTGGGTGTGTTGGTGTGGATGTCAGAGTGTGGTTTGTATTTGTGTAATGAAAAAAAATGTGTTTGTATGTGTGTGCGAGTGTGTGCTTGTAATATATGAGAGAGAAAAACTGAAAATCACAAATCCAACCACTGTGTTCACCAGTGGAGTTTTGCTGCCATCTAATGGGGTGTTTTTGTACCGCACCCAAACAAAATCTTACTGAAAGCAAATTTTTTTAGATATCAACCTCAAATTTGGAACATAACTTGTTTATATTTATGGCTTTGATTCTAGCGGTTTTAGAGTTCAACATGATTCAAATTGTTTCATAAAATATATATTTTATATAAAATAATGAAATAAATCTTTTTTTTTTTTTTTTGTCTTCTTTAAAATAAAACCAAACTTCATATTTTTATGACAGTTTTTAGACATGGACATTTTTGTCAACTATGGACCTATGTATAACTCTTTTTAATTGATGCACATGGGGTTAAATGTTTATCTTTTAAATGTTTTGTTGTTGATAATTCACTGGTTTTCGAGTACTACTTCTGGCTGAATAAAATGTCATATTATTATGCACTATGGTAAGGAAAAATAAACAGCTCAGTAGTTTAACTGCTATATGATGTATTTCATACTTTGTACTCAGAGGGCTTTTATAAATCTATTTGTATGTGGTGTATTATTACATAACCCATCATATCTCCATATCAGTACAGCATCTGAGCAGTTACTGAACTTCAACTGTATCACTCCATTCAACCAGATCAATAACAAGTGGGAAGTTGTTAGAGTTACCTGAGCGTTTCTTGACAAGTGCCTGCCAACAGGCTCTTCAAAGGCTATTTCAAGAGCCTAACATAGAGTGGAGCAGCACAAAAACAGATGCTTATCATCAGTGGGATCATCTGTTTTGAATATTTTATTCTTTAAAAACTGCTATTTGTTAAAGTGCACTAGCTCTGCATACCTGATAAGTGGTTTGATCAGTGCTTTCAACAAAAATATATTCATCCTTTTACAATTTTAGTGCTGCAGCTCAGAGTGGTTGTCAATCAAAAGAGAATTTTGCTAGGAGGCAGGTATGAAGGATTTTTCAAGGATCTTATAATAAAATATGTGTCAGCATCTCTGCCCACTTGTGTTCTGCGCATGTATTTGGTTGACCTTTCAAGAAATAGCTGCTAGCTGGTTGCAAACAAACTGAAGCAGCCCTAAGCGATTTTAAGTGGCAGGATCTTGCGTGTCAGTGCCTTTTTCCTGGTTTCTGAAGCATGCTTTGTTATTCAGAGATGCACGCGTTATGTTGAAGCTGCACAACAGTGCTTTCCTGCTTAAAACAGAATAACTGAACCAGTTCTGTGTGTCTTTGGGGTTTTCATCCATATTGCAATTCGCTTCCCTTTGTCCAAAATGTCACTGAACAAGATTTTTCATCATCAATGTAAACAGTTTATTATAATTCAACTTCTGATTCTGATCCAATTCCTGTTAATGTTTAAAATACTACAAGTATCAACAGCACCGTCGGATGCTGAGCCAAAATACTGAGTATGTTTAAAAGTCTTAAGTCTACAGTGTTCAAAAAAAACCAGGCCATTGTTTGCATGGTGCTTTATATTCTGCCTTGTATATCTATTAAAGCACCTGGCATATCTAGAATTCTTCAGTTCATAGTAAAATGTAGAATATTAATAATATGCCATGTGTGTCTAACAGACAATTTCATAACAATAAACTAAGAAAGATGAATGAACCTCACTTCTAAAAGAGGATTACAGCTATCTGTGCTCGCTCAAAGCCATGAGTAGAAATCATCTTTATCACCCAGACAGCTTAACTGGGGCTTCATTCCTCCAGCATTTTCACCTATTGTCCTTTAAGTCTGATGTAGTGAGTACATGGGGGCTCAACCTTATTTTTAAGATGGATGTGTTTTCATGTAAGCCCCAGGATTTGTGCTTAAGGAACTATTTTCTTTTAACTCAATTTCTCAATTTAAGCAATCAATGAGCATGTCTGTTTAAGAGATAAATATCCAGCCGTCAGCATTCAGAAATAACTCTGTCTGAGTCATTTGTCAGAATGGGCATAAATAAACAGATTGAGTATGAGGAAAATATTGCCTTAAAGGGTTAGTTCACCCAAAAATGAAATTTCTTTCATTAATTACTCTCATGTCGTTCCAAAAACATAAGACCTTTGTTCATCTTTGCAACACAAATTAAGATATTGTTGATGAAATCCAAGAGGTATCTGAACTACACATACATAGGCAGCAAGTTCTGTCGTAGAACACGGAAGCTCTGCACTGTGTTCACTACGTCAACAGTGAAGAAATTGTTGAATAAAGTCATTATTTTTGTCTGGTTTTTGGGCACAAAATGTATTCTCTGTGCTTCATAACATTAAGGTTGAACTGCTGTAGTCACGTGGACTATTTTAATGATGTATTTACTACCTTTCTGCACCTTGAAATGTCAAGCTTAACCGGGGCCGAATGGAACGAAACTCGCTGGGCATGTTTGACTCACAGCCCTAGAGGCCTGTGAAAAATTCAAAAGAAATCGGCCACTAGGGGGTGCGTTCATGTTTTTCATGTGCCTAAAGGATCGGATATCATGCAATTTATCGCACACATGCCCACAACATTCATACCGCATCCTCGTTCTGAGCAGCTTTGCCTCAAGGACAGCCGCTGTCAGTTGAACCATTAAAACCATGTATTTCATTAGTAAATTGACATTTTTGGCTGTAAAATCTTTTCCATCTCAGATTAAACGGTTGTATGCTTGCTAAAGAAAACATCACAACATTTTACGCAATATATATAATAATTTTTATTTTAATCATTTCTATACTGAAAGCATACCGAACCGTGACTTCAAAACCGAGGAAGGTTATGTACCGAACCATAATTTTTGGTACCGTTACACCCCTAATTCAGAGAATGAAGTGTTCTTCACATTGGTTCATACAATAAAAATAACTGTGGGGTAATAACAAGTGGAGTAATGATTACGATGGCCATTACTGCAAAATATCTCCTTGAAAGTGATACCTGACAGGGTTTATTTTTGCTATAATGACAAGCTTCTCTTTATTTCCCCTACATTAGGCACGTAAAATAATAAAGAATGTATGGACTTTTTCTATTCTTTTGTAATGATGTAATGACCGAATCCACATTTGTTGTTATAAACCATCCAAACCTCTACAAGGAAAGTCATGTAAGCCTATAGATCAGTTATGGCCCTTTGTGACTATGAACACAAAAAATTGCTGCTGCTGTAGCAGTCAAAATAACTTATTGCCTCAACATGCCTACCTACAGTATATATGAATTACACTTGTCAAAAAGACTAGCATACTTTCAATCCAGACTGAATAGATCAAAGGTGTGACTGGTTTCTTTCCTAAAGTTAAGGCTTGTATGCTGAAATGAGAAAGGATGTATCAATAGATTTACTGTCTGGGATTTTCATTGAATGCCAAGAGACTCGTTTTTATTGTTAATAGTATATAATATTCCTGCACCTATTTAGTGTCAACACAGTGTCAAATGATGATGCATTGCATTTTAAGATCAAGGTTAATTGCCACAAAATTGGTTCTTAATAATCCACATTCTGTGAACAACTTCTGTGAATGCATTATTTATGAGACAACAACAAAAACATTATGAGTAGCAAAACAGGTCACAGATCTTCAAGCCTTTTAATTAGATTGTATGGAACATAAACATACTTCTTGCGGAAACGGTGGAAGTACAATTACCTAGTGCATTATTTTGTCTTAATATTCAGTGCTATAACACTCACTATGTGGTAGTTAAAACATGGTGAAGTGCATTAAAGACATTTTACTTTGATTCATTGTTTTATTTAATGCCCTTTGTAGAGATCTGGTCTTATTCATTAAAAACACAACACCCCCAGACGTGTTTGTAATTTTCAGGGTTGTTCTTTTCTCTTTCATGCGAAACCATTTTAGCTGCACTTTAGAGCAAAGATAAAGTCATTGAGGATATTTGTAAACGTAACCACGCACAGCCCTTCAGAAGCTGAACAGGTGTGAAGATGAAAGCATGTTTTTTTTTAAAGTGCTAGAACCTCCAGGTCAGACCTCTCTTATTATCATAAATATTGTTGCACCCCCCCCCCCTTTATCTTCAGACTATATTGCCCCTTCAGTGTGCAGTGTCTCATCACAATTGCTAACCAACTGCAAGTTAAATAGTGCTTACCTCAAGGGTTATAAAAGCTGTGCAGAAATGTTAGAATTCCAGTGAAACATGCTGTTTTAGCCTCAAAGGAAAAGCTGTGGATCAGCACCCAGGAAAGTCACATGCTATTAGGAGTGCTCTGACAGAGGGGCTTTCCTATGCTCAAATTATTTAAAGAAGTACATTTAAATTGGCTACTTAAAATATACACTATGCATGAATCCGTTATGTTGTAACCACCCCATCCCATAATATTCAGTAAGAAAAATGAAGCCAGATGTTTGCTAAGTGTGCATTTTTTTCCAATACCCTATTCTCAGCAAATGCAAATTATGAACATCTACCAATTATGCTGAGGCTAATAGACATGTTGAAAAGTGAAATTATAATTTGATTGAATGTGGAACACTCAGCAGGGTTGGGATAATTTATTGCCTGGCTTTAATGTATTGATTTCAAATGACAACAAATCCTGAATTATCAATAATTATGCTAATAGCTGCATTTCCAAAGACAAACAACATTCTAGTGCAGAAATAAGGATGTGAGTGTTAGTATGTGGCATTTTAACTAAAAAAAAAACACATATATTTACATTGTATATGCATTATAGTGACTCCTAAATTGCTTGTGTAGGCATTATGTATATAGATGAACTGTAAGACAGATGGTGTTTTGTTTAGATATTCATGTAAACGTGATATGAAACTAATTATAAAGGCTATTGAGCTTTGTACCCAATTGAAATAACAGTCTGCTGCCGTCTCAAACTATACACAAATTAATGCATTGGCTGTCTTGAAAAGAACAATTTTTTCCAATGTTCTCTTTTTTCCTGCTGCCCTTTTTTAAAAATTGTATAAAAGCCCTTGTGAAGTTTAGATTTCCAAGGCTGTTGTGCGATGCTCTTTTGAACACATAAAAAATTAATTCACTAATTAAACGATCAAGAAAAAAAATAAATAAATCAAGCTTCAAGCCAAAGTCTTGATTTATAAAGATTGTAAAACAAGCTTTTGAAAAGCCAAATGTTTGTTAGAAATAGTTGTTTGCTCCATCTGTTTAAATTTCTGTGTTTTTTTTTATACTTTAAACCAACTGCTGTGCAATCATTTAATGCACAACACATTCAGCATTGAACTCGCCTCTTGTGATTCCCACTCTCACCCCCCACTTTCCATTCCTCTACCTGGACAATGTCTCTTGACCTGTCAATGCTTTATGAAGACACTATAAATCTCTCCCTGAAATGAAGCTCTACTCATCCTAGGACAAGATGGTGTCATTATTTTCCAAGGCAATTGAGAGGAAATTGAGATATCATTCAACGTAACAGCTGCTGACTCAAGTCTCTGCTGTTTCCTTATTAAAGGGTCAGGGCCAAAATTCCTCTCATAGACAGCATTTCATCAAAAGAATGGATTTTTTTTTTTTTTTTTTTTTTTTGAAAAAAGGACTGCTCAAATAGCAATGCGCTGAATACATTTTTCCTAATTTAAGCATTTGAGAGCCTAAACGTTTTAAAATTTTATCCAGGTGAACATAGAACTGCATGTGATTATTTGTGTTTATGATAGACATATACCAAATCATTATTATTTGTGCACTATTTAAAGGCCCACTGAAGTGCCTTGGAATGCGCAGCATTATTCAATGTGTTGACATAATTTCAACTGAAACAGTAAGACAGGGCGGGATATATTGAACAGCCCTGCCCCTTTTTTAAAAATAGCCAATAGCGTTTTGTTTATATCACAGCTCAGCAGAGCCTCTGAGCTCGGTAAAGCTTTGGTTTCCTTCTAATCTCTAACCGTTTCTCCTCCTAATCTTCTCTATATCGCTTTAAAATGCAACATTCTGTGGAGAATTCAATGGATCTGATACGTTCTGTGGTCTGTGCCAACTCATATGATCCACTCTGTGCTCTCATGTCTCTGGACCTGAGCAGACTGTGCTCACGCTGCGGTGGTTCACATGACACTTATTCGAAAAACGACTTTGCATCAATGGAAAGCATATTTACACTGTCTGAATCGCTCCCTATGTGTGAACAAATGACTGATTTCAGCCGCAGTGTCTGTTTATAGTGTATAAGGGGCGGGGCTTCAGATTCTAGAGAGCATTTGATTGGACAGAAGATCTGATGAAAAGCTGAAGTGCGCTGTGATGTCATGAAAATCCGTGATCCATTTCAGCGGACTGTAATCTTCTAAATGTAAATTTGGTCATTGTTTTGGAACACGCCAGCTTATCCATAACCTTAAGGCTTAACATATTCATACTAAAAGCTAAAAAACTTACATTTTGATTTCAGGGTGACTTTAATGGGCAAATTATCAAAAGATCTAGGCCTATAAGATGGTTTTAGTCTAAATGTACTGTATTTAAATACATTAAGTATGTTCATCATCTAAAAAGCAAAATGCTTTTGTACAATCTTTAGCTGTGATATGCCATGTTCTGTATAGAAGCTTGTTCCCACCATGAAATAAAAGAGAAAAAAGGTAATTGTGTCAGTTTCTCAGGGGAACGCAAAAGCATTGAAATATACATATATATATATATATATATATATATATATATATATATATATATATATATATATATATATATATATATATATATATATATATATATATATATATATATATATGTATATTTCAATGCTTTTGCGTTTCCATATATATATATATATTTTTCAATGCTATGAAAATTTAATATATATATATATATATATATATATATATATATATATATATATATATATATATATATATATATATTCCCATCACCATGTCCCTTTTAATGGGCTTTTTTCACCCAATTGTGAGTTTATTGTGAGAAAAGTCAGAATAGCAAGAAATTAAGTCAGAATTGTTAAATATAAACTCGCAATTGCAAGAAAAAAAAGTAAGAATTGTGAGTTGCAGAATACCTTTTTTATTTTTTTACTCCGTGGCAGTAACAAGCTACCATAGTTCTGTGTGCAGACATGGAAATTACAAAGGATTTACCCAAAATCCTTCAGCAAAATTAATTTCAGCAAGTGAGCAAAGGCAATACTCCTTTTGAACTCCTTAACCTTTCACTAAATTATTTCATGAAATAATTGCAGTGCATTCAAGAGAATGCATTCAAACTACTGAATGGTCATTAGCATTTTAACAAACATATTATCATGTCATATTATCATTATCATAATACATGTGGCAATCTGCTAGATACAGATATAAATTAGTATTAGTACAGTTAAAAAATAAATAAATAAATAAATAAAAAAAAGATTCTCCACTGCGATTTCATGAGAATGCTTGATATGAACATTTAATGTGCGCATAACAGTATTGTAGCTAAACACCCCATGACCCTTTGCAAGCCAGCATGCTGTCAGCTTGTCAGACTAGTTGAAGAAATGGTAACACAGATCACAGACATGGCCCTAAGCCCTTTACGCCTGCAGGGATATGTAGGACACCAAACATTTCTCTCTCTGCTCGGCTTTTTGAAAAGATCAGAAACAGATGTTTTACAGAAATATGAATTTATTCTAAATGAGTGTCTATTGTAGTAAATAGGCCTATAGCTTAAAAGCCCATCTACATTTGTAACTAAAGATTCTACATGTTAGATTTAGTAAGATGAGTGCATATTGAACGATAGCAAAAGGATGATTTTGTTACTATATTTACAATCTCCAGTTTTGATGTAAAACTGAATGAAAAACATCATCACATCACATTAATGTTACTTTCTAAACTTTATTCACAGAGCCATTTAGATTACTACAAATAAATAGAATGTAAAAAGAATATAATTTGAAAAGTCACTCATTTCTGCTTAGCCTAACTTCAGATCATCATTACAAAATAACCATGACCTCTGTAATACCAGTAAATATTATATGCCTCTTCATCTCGCTTTCTGTTTGAACAAATAATACTAAAAAAGATGGATATTTCATCAATCCCTCTGAATTATTTATGATGAGCAGGTCTGCATCCTTGATGTTACAGAATATCGAGAAACATTCTAAACATAGTATTCAGCAGTTTTCATCAATTCCCATAGTGATACAGCTTCTAGGCTGAATCCAGATTCATTTCTTCCCTAAAATATTTTATTCATTACTGCCTTGGCTGCCTCACAAATTTTTGACGTTCCACCGGTTTGACGTTTTACTGGTAATGAAAACTGTGAATGTTATTTCAGATAAATATAGCTTACATTTTATATAGCTCACACTATATTAGGCATGACACGTTTGGCACCTCTCCTAGTAATGTATTTAATATGAATATATATAAATGCTAACATAATTGTGCATTTGTTTTGAGAAATTGCATGTCAATACAGACTCTTTCTTGGCCTTTTTATCATTTTTATTAGCAGTGCCAATGTAGAGAGGACAGAAAACGGAAATGGGAAGCCAGAAACCTAATCGTTACACCACGATAATGATAAGTATGGAACATTTCTGTGTTTAAATGATTTTCACAACCTGAGACCAAATAATGAGTACGAATATTTACATCCGATTCATTTTACATGCATATTCTCTTGTTCTGCTTTATGATTGCACTCTATTAATGCATTACCACCTCCTGTTCATGAATGACATACAGGGCAATAAATATAATTTATAATTAATAACCTTTTTTTTTTCCTTTTGGGTAAAAATGTGCAATTGGGAACTTGATCTGATCTCACTATTAACTCACACACAGAGATGCACAACACAATCACTAGTCTAGAGGCATATTAAAGGTCTCATTTCCATCACATTGTGCCATAAGGCAAATTTATGCTTTATTTACGCATACTAAATGAAAAGTGATAAAAGGACGGGGAAGAAAAACACAGAATAACAAACAAATGTAACAGCAGATGTATCATTGTATTCCTAAAGGCTCTGAGGTATGATAATTTAAAGCACATGATGGGGATGTCTTAAGGGATCGAATCTCTTTTGTTTATATCTAATTCTCTGATTAAATATTCATAACACAACACCTCACTGAGGTACTCATGAAAACATAGCAGTTAATTTTCAGGCATTAAAGATCATTTTCTAGTGTATAAGATTACATTTGCAATTTGTTGCAGCTAATGTCATGTTGCTCTGAAAATAGATCTTTTCTATGGTAGATGAAGAATGAAGTCATCTTACTTAAGTTCACAAGACCATATCAATCAGTGGACAAGGTTAACAACACCACGAAAGCTTTCAGACCAGCAAAGTAATTAACATAAGCTTTTAAAGGGTCAAAAAAAAGGTGTTTGAGAGCTCATGTCTTGTGTATATAAGCAATGTGGATAAGACTGACGTGAAGATTGCTCAATAAGGAATAATCTTGCCAGATTTACCTGTTTTATTTATTGTCTTTGACCTGAATTGATTTTTATACCATACTGTTAAAAGATAAAAGGCCAAAACCACACACTAAAATATTGATAGACTTGTAAATATCCATTAGAGATGTGCGTATAGCAGGAGATATAGCAGCGCTTCAGTCGATGTCACAAACCCATGGCCATCTATGTTAATACAGTATAATTAATTTTAAAAAAGAAAGAAAAATAAATGTATTTAATGCCCTCTGACCCATGTAAAAGCATTGAATCTGCAATCAGTCCAGCAAGAACAGTACAGGCAAGAAAGAATAAATAAAGAGCCATTCACACGTTCAAAAATCCCTGTACTGCTACTAAATGGGGAAAAAACTGGATGCAAGTCTATTTATGCATGTATTGCAAACTAAAAATATTGGAAATTTAATGCGATAACATGTTTTGTGTAAACATCTCTTAAAAGATACCGATATCAACTCCATTAATCATATAAAAACAAAATCTCGTATTCTACAATTTTTTTACTTAGCTTCACAAAGATGTAATGTGTTTATATTATCATTAGGGTGCATTTCTCAGCTAGTATTGATATATGTGATTAATTATGTTTAATCAGCACATCATGATATTGATTTGTTTACAATACACATTTGAATCACTTGACACACTTTAATGAGCAAGTAAAAAATGTATTATTCTTAATTTAGTTTTAAATTTAAAGAAAATGTTGTCACAAACATTTGAGCAGTTATAGTCTTATCTGCTTATACAGTCAAACCAAAATTTATTCAGACATTTTTGATATTTTTGATATACTGGGTGCAGGACACTATAGTTCATTAATGTAAGTGAGGATAGCAAAATAAAGCAAACTGTTACATATTATACCCAAAAATTCTTCATACAGTGGACTACCAGTAAAATTTATAATAAATTGGGACCAAAAATTTTTCAGACACTTTGACCTGACCAAGTGTTATCTGACATAATTAAGATTTTTTTTTTTTTTTTTTCTGACACAGTTTAACTCTGAGATCTTGTCATATTTTATTGACATTTTTTTAAACTATAGTGAATAAAGTGTATTAATGAGTGAAATGTTCAAAGGGTCTGAATAAATGTTGGTTTGACTGTTTATAAACTTAGGTTTTATAGACATAAATGACTATAACTGTTGATCAGGCGTAGAATATGATGCACTTTATGTGGGCACATTTCTTTAGACAAGAGTGCGGTTTTGTTTTTCTCTCTCATGACATCATCTTTTAGTGTGGGTCAGTTTCTCCACTTCCTAATCTACTTCCTGCCTTTCTCTACGGTGACATTAGCTTCTCGGTGGAAAAAATCTTTCTCTTCTAAACATCCAGCACTTAAGATGTGAATTGAAAGCATCTGTGGATGTAGGGCTTTATAATCTCATAAATTTCAATCGATCGGAGCAAGCAAATTAAATGTTCTCTTTCTCTGAACTGCACTGATGTGTAAATATCATCCCCACTAAAGATAATTCATCCTGTTGCCCTCCCCAAATTTATAGCCTTTGCGTCAATGGTCTCTGATGTAATGGTATCCTCTCTGTAACATTTATAAGTCGGAGGATGCATGCATTAATGTGCCGTGAAATATTCCTGCTTCAGGTTATGAAAATGCACGCTGCGAAAATGAAGAGCGAACCACCTCACGGCTTACAGAATGTGTTATGCTGCCAGCTAAATCCAGACGCCTCTATGTTTTCCTCTGTGTTTTGTGAGATGTCTGCTTGATGAATAATTTATCTGTGGATATTTCAGAGCTGTGCTTCTACAACCCGTATGCCATGTGAATGAACTATCCCCAGGTGAGCAGTGATGGCAGCTGCAATGGTGAAGTTGATTGAAAAATGATATTCTCCGAAGACCAAACCAACGTGTAAGCGGTCGACCTAAGCACTGGCAACACAGCGAATGAAAATAAAACAAACTGTCATTTCAGAGCGAATTTCACTGGCGTAATGAGCTCAAATAAAGTGACAGTTAAATACTGTACTTGTGCTCAATCCTGACGCTCCCTGGGGCTTACCGTAAATCCACTCTGTGCCAAAATAACACCTCGCTCATCTCTCAGCAACGTACTGTCTGTTTTCATTACTGCATGAAGGGCAAAAATAGGATTTTCATCTAAAAACCCCATGTCTTTTATGCCTACAGGCAAAACTTAGCTGCTTCCACCCTGAATGTGTTAGCTGACAGCAGCAGGCACCTCTTCACACATCTGGTTTTACAGGTCTATTTCTGCACTGTGCTCTTTTTTTTTTTTTTTTTTTTTACCTCTCTGTGGCTTCCTCTTCAGAGGGATCCTCCGGGTTGCTCTTCACATCCTCATGGCTGCTTTTCGCCTCCTCTTTCCTGGCACTGCAAGGTGAGTTGCTCTTGGGAAGCTCCTCGCTAGCTTGGAGGTGCTGGATGATGTTTTGCTGGTGCCATGATTGATTGCCCGGCCTGACATAAACAGGTGTTGGTCCAGGGTTCGGAGCCAGAATGCTGTGCACGGGGCTGTTGCTCTTGCGAAGTCCTCCTCTGTCCCGGGAGTGACTCTTCAGCCGGACCGGTGTTCCCCGGTGGTCGAAACCTTCCTGTTGGATATAGCCCCCATTCCCTGCTGAGGTTTGAGTGCTGTGGCTGAACCAGCGCCAGCGGAGCCTGAGGATCTGCTTCACATCAAACTCCTTTTTTCCAGACACAGACATCCTATTCGCCCTCGATGCGATGCCAGTGGCACATGGAATCCGAGGAATAACGAGGCAGAACGTCTGAGTCTCGGCTTCAGAGGCTTTACCTCGTTTGTCTTTGTTGCCGGTTCTGGCCAATAAATGGACGATGTCTGCAGCTTCTGCCTTGTGTCTTATTTCCCCTCTTCTCCAACTCTGTCTGCTCCTTGTCCTTAGTTATAGCACACACATGATATCCTCTGCCTGTTCCACCCTCCTCCCTTCCCTTTGTCGTTCTGTATCTCTCTGCACATACGACACACAGGCAACACAAAAAAATGAGGACCGTTTACAGCAACCTGCTCTGATTCCAGCAGCAAATAATGAACAGCTCTTACCCGAGAATGTTAGGTGCCAAACTAACAGGACGCAGAGGTCAAACCTTAGTGGGGAAAATCTTGTAGCACAGGAACGAAAGCCAAAACCAGCAACATCTCCTTCCACGAGCAGCATCATCTGCACTCACACTCTGCCCCTTTCCTTTATGTGTGCACACACATGCTCTTTCCCTCGCTCCAGCTCTCTCTCTCTCTCTCTCTCTCTCTCTTTCGCTCACGCATTCACATAGACATGTCTTCTCACACAGTCCCCCCCAATCTGATGGGATCCCGAGGGAGACAGTCTTAGCCTCTCAACGAAGGAGGAAACCATGCAGAAAAATTATTCTCTCACTGTCTGTCTCAAGCCATAGTGACAGATAAACACCAAAGAGTATCACTGTTTCGACTTGCGAAACTAGTCAGTGTTTCATGTCAAGTAAATGTTCAGGAAATGTCTACAGTATGTGACTTTCTACTATGCTTTTAAATCGCAACAAGAATGCTGTATATCAAGAAACCTATATATATATATATATATATATATATATATATATATATATATATATATATATATATATATATATATATATATATATATATATATATATATATATATATATATTCAGAAGTATCTAAAACGGTCTTTGCACTTATACACAATAACCTAACCAATGTTAAATCTTAAAACTATTTTGCTTAAGATTTGGCGATGGTACCAACTGATTATATTGTTTTTAACTGATTTTTTTTTTTTTAATACAACACAAACTGAAAAAGAGACAAAAATAAATTCCTGTGTCCTCCTTGAAATACATATGAAGTAAAAAAAAAAAATAATAATAATAAAATTATCACAATGTTAATATTTGCTGAAGTTTTCACACGGGGATGTGATAACATTAATTCATTTTCTATAGCTGAGGTTGTTTATCCTGTCCTATATGGAAAAGGTGGATCTAAATGCACTGCAGTGTGCATCATATCGCTCATGTCTCTGTTTGTTTCCAAAGATTGCTGGTCTTATACTGCCGATACAGTCAATGATTTATTCATGTGCAGTGCCTTCAGTTCATGGTTCTATTGTTATGCTAAAAAATATGGATACCATCATCCTTTGTAGTATCTGTTTTGGTGAGGAGGCTCCCTTTGCTTCATTCCCAAGTGTGGTGGAGGGGCGTTGAACCTCAGCCAAATTTGCAAAATCAAAACATTAAAAGAAAAAAAGAGAGAGATAGATATTGTTTTAAGGTGATATGCACCAAATCATCAAAGAAGTACCAATTATTCTTTTTTTATGCATTAACTAACAATGAGCAATACATTTTTACAATAAAATTCAACTGTGCATTGTTAGTTCACGTTAACGTAGGTCCATTAAATAATATAACAGATACAACTTTTAAGTTGAATAATGTGCTAGTAAATGTTGAAATTAACATTATGTTTTTCATTGTTAATTTGTTTGTTAATCTTGTTAAATAATGTTTAAAAATGGAACCTGATTGTAAAGTGTTAACTTTTTGTTTTTAATTTAGATGGCAATCTTATTGTTTTCTGAGCTTTGTTCTACTGTTGATAGCCTGTATTACTGTAATTATTTCAATAACAAGGGTAATTCGAAACATTAACCTTGCATTGTTTGCTATTGAATGAACTATATTATTAAAAACACTAAAATGAAAGATCATACAGTATACCAAATTAAACCAAATGTTCTCACTACATATCTTGTGTTCTGAAACAATGATAAAGTGGGCTGAAAACACTTAACTGTAATGAAAGCATGAGATCAGGTTTTGAAAGAATCTTCATATCTGTGCAATGCACAAAGTACTACAGCAAATTTGTAAAATTAAGCCATTGCTAGTGAATCTAAACATTTTTGGTGGGAATACTGTCATCCAGACGTTCTCACCCCAGCTGTGTGAGACTGTTTAATTACCTGCACCCTGTGTGTTTTAGAAATTTCTGTACCTTGATGCATTACCTAAGCAGTGAACAGCAGGGGGGTGGAGGGCATGTAGGATGGATGAATTTCCTTTGGATGAACAAACTAATCTCATTTGAAGCTACACTGTAATGATGGGTAGTCTGGGT
The DNA here is from genome assembly GCF_024489055.1 of Chanodichthys erythropterus. Taxonomy (NCBI): domain Eukaryota; kingdom Metazoa; phylum Chordata; class Actinopteri; order Cypriniformes; family Xenocyprididae; genus Chanodichthys; species Chanodichthys erythropterus. Next base: position 5,522,435 of record NC_090221.1, on the reverse strand, counting down.
GAATAATGTTAACCTATACAATTATTCCATGATGTCCTTCTGAAGACGTTTTTTCTTTTTTAAGAAAAATAGCTATGTTTGAGTAAAATATTACATATTATTTTGTGTTAATGTCATAAAAGGCAGCTCTACCTTAATATGACCATGAACCAATAGCACAGTAGATAAATAGAAATCAGTTTCTAAATATTAAAAAGATAGATGCACAGTCATCTTGTCCAATTTGGACTAATTACAGGCTGGAATGTAACATTTTAAATGGCTTGAAAATAATATGTTCAAGCTCCAACAATTTATCTTATACAGTATATACATAGAGATCCATGACTAAACAGTGAGGTTGAAAATGTATCAAAGAATTTAAATATGATAGCAGCGAGAGCAAACATTAATTTTTGCGCTGCATCGATTTATATGCATAGATTTTATCAATTTTTTCTGGTATACCCAACATTTTAGACTTAAGCTATAGAAGGGCCATATCAGCCTTTTTATGTATGCAATGTGCTTTTAATATTTTTCTTATCATCATTACTTGAACACGTCGCCATTGCTTGACATGTTTTAAATCTGTCAATCCATCCTTAAAGAGCCCTAAGTGTCATATACTAAATACATTCTTTGAAAAGAGGGTTGACTAAGAAAGACATATAATGCTGATTATTTAGTATAAGAATCCCATCATAAATTGCATTTATTTCAGTTCATACTGGTTTTATAGCGACCCATACAGCAAATATACAAAGTCTAACCTCTTATTCCTGTAGGAGTCAAGGACATCATCTGTTTGCGTCCTTGTTTGATACAAGAGACATAAGCCTAGACTGTTGCTCGCTGTATTGTCCACAAACATGTGTCTTACTGGATAAAGATAGTATATTCGTTCTACCTACATACCTCATAATTCTATATACAACTACAAAAAGGAGCATTTGATGTTGAACAACACTCCAAACACACTGGCCCTTAACCCACCAGTCATTTTGCACGGTTAATAGTTTTTTAAAACAAGCATTTTCATTTATTATAATTATTATAGTACTATGTAGTTTCTCCTCCTGTCAAAAATGTCTTCTTCTCAAGGCTTTGATCTACAAAAAGGCATGTATTGGGATTAAACAAGAACATCATGCCAAGCACACAAATTGGAAACCAGTTTAATTTTATAAATTTTGTAAAATATACTCTCATGTAAAATTTGACACACCTGGAGTGACCGGTTACAATAAAACTTGGGAATTTGAAAAATCAACCCAAATGCATAAAACAGCATAACACTGCCTCAGAAACATGTTCAAAGACAAAAGAAATCCACCCTAATCACTTCAGTTTCTTGTAATTTCAGTAGCAATGCTTTGTAATAGAATCATATGACTTACCTTTCCAATTAAATAAGAAAAATTATGGTTTTTGCCTGTATTCCTTTCAGCTTATAAGTTCCTTGTCATCGATTTCAAGTTAACTACAGAATGCATGCAGTTTTCTTTTCTCATCCCAGTTCTGCTAACGAATATTTGCATACAAAACAAACCACATTTTCCTCCCTCAAAGGAATTTCCTGATCATTTCCTTCCTTAGTAATGATTTGAAGAACCAGGACAGGAAAGCCCATTTCCTGTTTTCTTGGTGTTGGCTCCTATCAAAGTATTCATAGAAAGCTAAAAGCACAATGGTAAGATTCAACAGAGTTGAATGAATGTAATCTTATTTTTAGGCAATCAACACTTAAGTTAATTTTCCAGCAAAACAGTTCTATGTGCGGTTTTACAGTTTTTACATTACAATACATAGGATTTCAATGAAAAGAGTTACATTCAACACAAACATGTTGAGGGTTGATCACTTTATTTAGATTTTTTGCAACTGATACAAGAAAAAGAGTTAGAAACTCGAAGCCTAAATGTCCCATTATTTACAAGGGCAATGCACATTTATGCCTTTTCAAAATATTAATGTTTAACCATTGGCATTAGCATTCCTGTAGTTATATCACCACATGACAGCACGACATTTCATAAATTTAGTGAGAGGAAGAGAGAGAGTCAACTGGATGTAAAAAAATGTGGAAGATATAACCAAGAAAAAAAAAATGCCTTAGAAACCATTAAAAATCAAAGCAAGTAACAGTGCTGGTGTGCATTTAAAAAGATTCAATCAATCACTGAAAAAGACAGTCTTAGATATAAATACTTTAGAAGATTATAATCTCTGTATAAATTCCATAATATCTGAACTGTCATATTATTTGGAAGACAACGTTATGTTATCCCATGTATCTATTTTGAATCAATTTATTTACAGTTTGTACAGCCATTAAACTTCATTGTGCTTACAAATGATATCTGGTTTATCACTGCTGAAATTAGTTATTCATCTGTGATGAGTACATATGATAACATCACTAATTATATAAATGAAGCTGAAGTCATAAAATCTTTTCAAATGTAACTAAAATCATGCCTCTTGTGTGTAAATGTATCCAGACAATTTTAGAAAGGACAAGAGACCCAAAACTTTCAAAAGGTACAAAAATATAACAAGTTATCAGATGACAACTCAAAGTTGGATGCAGAACTTTTTATATTAACTACACACAATGCTGGATTGGACTTGTATTTCCTATCTACAAAACAAAAGAATTAAAATTACATAACAGATTTCTCTTATTTACAGTTAAATTGTGATTCAAAAAATATCAATTCCTGTAAAGGACATTTGTGGAAATTGATGAAACAGTGCACTATTGTTTAAATGAAAGACAGATTTACATAGTCATTTAGACAGGAAAAAAAAAAAAAAAAAAAAAAAGATAGTTTATGTGAATGTATTGTGTATAGATACTAGTATAAAAACTATTTCTTTTGCGAAACGGCAATTTCGAGTTGTGGGAACCGAAAACTACCTTTTGAACCACTATCACTGCTAGATGACGATGACATTCTGGACTTCTTTAAAGGCTGAGCAATTCCACCAGCACCCTCAATCCTAACCTCACTTTCATCTGTCACTTCATATGAACCTTTACTTTTTGAGCTAAAACCTCCAATTGTAGCAAACTTCAACTTTCCTTTTTTGCCTTTAACCTTTGTTTCTCCAGCATCTATTGAAATGTTGCCACCCTCAGCCTCAAAGTGCCCTTCAGTAGAAACAGGGGAAGCTAAACCTCCCTCATCACTTATAGAGGATGAGTGATGTCGTGATTTTTTGAAGAGGTCAAGGGAGGCAGATTTACTCTTTGGTGAAACTTTAAATCCAGAGCTTCCTTCTACTGCCAACTTGCCACTTGTCAATTCCCCAGAACTAAGACTCAACTCCTTAGACACATTTGCACCACCTTTAGCTGTAAGATCAGCATCATCTCCCTCAGCAGTAAGATCAGCTGCACTGCCACCTTTAGATTTAGTTTTGGCAAATAGTTTTGGCATTTTGACTTTTACTTTTCCACCACTGCTTTTCATATCAGTGCTCTGCATTTCTAGATTTTGGGAACTAACTTTAGCACCAGCAGACAATTCACCTGAACCTACATCTACTCCCATCTCTCTACCTTCTACTTTAGGCAATGCAACACCAAACTTTGGTATTTTAATTTTAGGAAAGGTTACATTACCTTCTTGGTACTCAACCCCAGATAATGATGCATCTGACTTCATGCCAAACCCACCTGCAGCCTCTACCTTTTGTCCCCTCACATTAAAGCCTGGAATTTCAATGCTCCCTTTTACACCTTTTTGTTCAGTGAGATTTGAATCAGCATCTAAAGCCACACCATGGACATTTACAGAAGGCACGGTCAAATCAACATCTTGTATTTTTCCTCCCATATCCATTTTAACATTGCCTTTTCCATTAATGCCGGATCCTGCTACCCTGACATCTGGGGAATCCAATGTTGCACCTCTAACATCCAGTTCAGGAGTTTTTAATTTAGCGCCAGACATGCTGATTTTTGGCATTTTTATTTTCTCCCCTTTTGTTTTTAAATTTGGACTGTCCAAACTAGCATCTGGTGTCTGAATATCAGCTTTAAGGCTTGCAGATGGCAAATCAATATCAGATGATTTTATAGTTCCAGAACCAGATAAATTACCTTTAACTTTTGGAGATTTGATATCAAATTCTACATCAGGAAAATGTAACTTTCCAAAAAAGGGTTTCTTTACTTTGGTTGACTTCAACTGTACATCAGGTTCATTTGTCTCCAACTTGACAATTTCAGTCTTCATATCACCATCAAAGGTTTTAGACTTCCCTTTCCCTTTAGTCAGTTTGAATTTACCTTTCTTTCCCTTCACATCTATGTTCATATCAGGTCCTTCTAAACTACCACCAGCATCAGGAATATCTGCATCCAATTTTGGGCTCTTGACTCCAAGAGAGAATTTTGACTTCTTTGTTTTTGGCACCTTGATGTTTGCATCTGGTCCACTAATGTTGACATCAGGGCTTTTGACATCAAGGCTCGCCTTAATATCTTTTTCGGGTACTGAAAGACTGCCACCGGAAGGCTTTACTCCAAAGTTGGGCCCTTTAAATTTTGGGAACTTAACATGTTTTAAACCCACCTCAGTTCCCTCAATATCAAGATCAGGGGCATTTACATCAATTCCAGGTCCTTTGATATCAAAATCAGCTTTTGGGAGATTGATGTCAACATCTGGACCATCCACTTTAGGACCTTTCAGTCCAAATGATGGCATTTTGATTTTTGGCATTCTTACTCCACCTTCTGGGCCCTGTATATCAACATCAGGACCTTCAATGTCCACTTTTGGAGCATTTATGTCACCTGTTGTCTTTGGTCCAGAAATATCCAGATCACCCTTGACTTTAGGGCCTTTTAGATTTAAGTTGACATCTGGCATAGAGATCTTTGGACCAGATGTGGAAGGCATTTTGAACTTGGGACCTTTGATTTTCCCTTCAGGTCCTTCAATGTCAAGATCAGGTGTTCTAATGTCAATTCCAGGTCCTTTAACATCAACATCTGCTTTTGGGAGACTGATATCAACATCCGCGCCCTCAACTTTAGGACCTTTAACTCCAAATGATGGCATTTTGATTTTTGGCATCTTAAAACCACCCTCAGGACCCTCAAGGTCTGGACCTTCAATTTCCACTTTTGGTGCTTTAATATCTCCTTCCACTTTTGGAACAGACACATCAACATCACCCTTGAGTTTTGGACCTTTCAGGTTGAAGTCAATATCTGGCATAGAAATCTTTGGACCAGAGATAGATGGCATCTTGAATTTGTGACCTTTGATTTTCCCATCAGGTCCCTCAATGTCAAGATCAGGAGTTTTGATGTCAATTTCAGGTCCTTTAACATCAATATCTGCTTTTGGGAGATTAATGTCAAGATCTGGGCCTTCCACTTTAGGACCCTTGAGTCCAAATGATGGCATTTTGAACTTGGGCATCTTCAAGCCACCTTCTGGGCCCTCTATATTAACCTCAGGACCTTCAATTTCCACTTTTGGAGCATTTATTTCCCCTGCAATTTTTGGTCCAGAAACATCCATATCACCCTTGACTTTGGGGCCTTTAAGATTTAAGTTAACATCAGGCATAGAGATCTTTGGACCAGATATGGAAGGCATTTTGAACTTGGGCCCTTTGATTTTCCCTTCAGGACCCTCAATGTCAAGATCAGGAGTTTTGATGTCAATTTCAGGTCCTTTAACATCAACATCTGCTTTTGGGAGACTGATGTCAAAATCTGGGCCCTCCATTTTGGGACCTTTAATTCCAAATGATGGCATTTTGATCTTTGGCATCTTAAAACCACCCTCAGGTCCCTCAAGGTCTGGGCCTTCAATTTCAACTTTCGGTCCTTTAATATCTCCTTCCAATTTTGGAAGAGACATGTCAACATCACCTTTCAGTTTTGGACCTTTCAGGTTAAAGTCAACATCTGGCATAGAAATCTTTGGACCAGAGACTGATGGCATCTTGAATTTGGGGCCCTTGATTTTTCCCTCAGGTCCCTCAATGTCAAGCTCTGGGCCCTTGATATCTACTTCTGGTGCTTTAATGTCTCCTTTAACTTTTGGAACTGATACATCAACATCACCTTTCAGTTTTGGACCTTTCATGTTGAAGTCAACATCTGGCATGGAAATCTTTGGACCGGAGATTGATGGCATCTTGAATTTGGGCCCTTTGATGTTTCCCTCAGGTCCTTCAATGTCAAGCTCTGGAGCCTTCATATCCACATCTGGCACCTTAACCTCAAAATCAGCTTTAGGGATTTTCACATCAATATCTGGGCCTTCTACTTTAGGACCCTTGAGTCCGAATGATGGCATTTTGAACTTTGGCATCTTAAAACCACCCTCAGGACCTTCAAGGTCTGGGCCTTCAATTTCTACTTTTGGTGCTTTAATATCTCCTTCCACTTTAGGAATGGAAACATCAACATCACCTTTGAATTTTGGACCTTTCAGGTTGAAGTCAACATCTGGCATAGAGATCTTTGGACCAGATATGGAAGGCATTTTGAACTTGGGCCCTTTGATTTTCCCATCCGGTCCCTCAATGTCAAGATCAGGAGCTTTGATGTCAATTTCAGGTCCTTTAACATCAACATCTGCTTTTGGGAGATCGATGTCAACATTTGGGCCCTCAATTTTAGGACCTTTGAATCCAAATGATGGCATTTTGATCTTTGGCATCTTAAAACTACCCTCAGGACCCTCAAGGTCTGGGCCTTCAATTTCAACTGTTGGTCCTTTAATATCTCCTTCCACTTTAGGAATGGACACATCAGCATCACCTTTCAGTTTTGGTCCTTTCAGGTTGAAGTCAACATCTGGCATAGAAATTTTTGGACCAGAGATAGATGGCATCTTAAATTTGGGGCCCTTGATTTTTCCCTCAGGTCCCTCAATGTCAAGCTCTGGGCCCTTGATATCTACTTCTGGTGCTTTAATACCTCCTTTAACTTTTGGAACTGATACATCAACATCACCTTTCAGTTTTGGCCCTTTCAGGTTGAAGTCAACATCTGGCATTGAAATATTTGGACCAGAGATTGATGGCATCTTGAATTTGGGGCCCTTGATTTTTCCCTCAGGTCCCTCAATGTCAAGCTCTGGGCCCTTGATATCTACTTCTGGTGCTTTAATATCTCCTTTAACTTTTGGAACTGATACATCAACATCACCTTTCAGTTTTGGCCCTTTCAGGTTGAAGTCAACATCTGGCATTGAAATCTTTGGACCAGAGATTGATGGCATCTTGAATTTGGGGCCCTTGATTTTTCCCTCAGGTCCTTCAACGTCAAGCTCTGGAGCTTTAATTTCTAGATCTGGTGCCTTAACCTCAATATCAGCCTTAGGGATTTTCACATCAACATCTGGACCCTCCACTTTTGGACCCTTGAGTCCGAATGATGGCATTTTGAACTTTGGCATCTTAAAACCACCCTCAGGACCCTCTATATCAACATCAGGACCTTCAATGTCCACTTTTGGAGCCTTTATGTCACCTTCAATCTTGGGCCCAGAGACATCTATATCACCCTTGACTTTTGGACCTTTCAGGTTAAAGTCTACGTCTGGCATGGAGATGTTTGGGCCAGATATAGAAGGCATTTTGAACTTAGGACCTTTGATTTTCCCTTCAGGTCCCTCAATGTCAAGATCAGGAGTTTTGAGGTCTATTTTAGGTCCTTTAAGATCAACATCTGCTTTTGGGAAATTGATGTCAACATCTGGGCCCTCCATTTTGGGACCTTTAAGTCCAAATGATGGCATTTTTATTTTGGGCATCTTGAAGCCTCCTTCTGGGCCCTCTATATTAACATCAGGACCTTCAATGTTCACTTTTGGAGCCTTTATGTCCCCTGCAATTTTCGGTCCAGAAACATCCATATCACCTTTGACTTTGGGGCTTTTAAGATTTAAGTTAACATCTGGCATTGAGATCTTTGGGCCAGATATGGAAGGCATTTTGAACTTGGGACCTTTGATTTTGCCCTCAGGTCCCTCAATGTCAAGATCAGGAGTTTCAAAGTCAATATCAGGTCCTTTAACATCAACATCTGCTTTTGGGAGATTGAAATCAACATCTGGGCCTTCTACTTTAGGACCCTTGAGTCCAAATGATGGCATTTTCATCTTTGGCATCTTAAAACCACCTTCTGGGCCCTCTATATTAACATCAGGACCTTCAATGTCCACTTTTGGAACATTTATGTCAACATCACCTTTGAGTTTTGGACCTTTCAGGTTAAAGTCTACATCTGGCATAGAGATTTTTGGACCAGATAAAGAAGGCATTTTGAACTTGGGACCTTTGATTTTCCCATCAGGTCCCTCAATGTCAAGATCAGGAGTTTTGATGTCAATTTCAGGTCCTTTAACATCAACTTCTGCTTTCGGGAGATTAATGTCAAGATCTGGGCCTTCCACTTTAGGACCCTTGAGTCCGAATGATGGCATTTTGAACTTGGGCATCTTCAAGCCACCTTCTGGGCCCTCTATATTAACATCAGGACCTTCAATGTCCATTTTTGGAACATTTATGTCACCTGCAATTTTGGGTCCAGAGATATCTATATCACCCTTGACTTTCGGACTTTTCATGTTGAAGTCTACATCTGGCATAGAGATCTTTGGACCAGACATAGAAGGCATTTTGAACTTGGGACCTTTGATTTTCCCTTCAGGTCCCTCAATGTCTAGATCAGGAGTTTTGATGTCAATGTCTGGTGATTTTATACTGACATCACTACTAGGCACACTAACATCAATATCTCCTTTGGGTGACTTAAAACCAAATTTTGGCATTTTAAATTTTGGCATCTTGAACTTCGACTTTTTCACGTTTGGTTCCGGAATATTAACCTCAATGTTAGGAGATTCAGGACCAGATACTGATGGAATCTTTAGTTTTGGGCCCTTAATTTTTCCTTCAGGTACTTCCATGTCAAGTTCTGGCCCCTTGATATCCACATCAGGCGTTTTAATGTCTCCTTCAACTTTTGGAAGAGAGACGTCAACATCACCTTTCATTTTTGGCCCTTTCAAGTTAAAATCCACATCAGGCATAGAAACCTTTGGACCAGTAATAGATGGCATCTTGAATTTGGGGCCCTTGATTTTTCCATCAGGTCCCCCAAGATCAAGCTCTGGACCCTTGATATCCACATCAGGCATTTTAAATTCTCCTTCAACTTTTGGAACAGACACATCAACATCACCTTTGAGTTTTGGACCTTTCAGGTTGAAGTCAACATCAGGCATAGAGATCTTTGGACCAGATATGGAAGGCATTTTGAACTTGGGACCTTTAATTTTCCCCTCAGGTCCTTCAATGTCAAGATCAGGAGTTTTGATGTCAATTTCATGTCCTTTAACATCAACATCTGCTTTGGGGAGATGGATGTCAACATCTGGACCCTCGACTTTTGAACCTTTGAGTCCAAATGATGGCATTTTGATCTTTGGCATCTTAAAACCACCCTCAGGACCCTCAAGATCTGGGCCTTCAATTTCAACATTTGGCCCTTTAATATCTCCTTCCACTTTTGGAATAGACACATCAACATCACCCTTGAGTTTGGGACCTTTCAGGTTGAAGTCAACATCAGGCATAGAAATCTTTGGACCGGAGATAGATGGCATCTTGAATTTGGATCCCTTGATTTTTCCCTCAGGTCCCTCAAAGTCAAGTTCTGGGCCCTTGATATCAAATTCTGGTCCTTTAATGTCTCCTTTAACTTTTGGAACAGACACATCAACATCACCTTTCAGTTTTGGACCTTTCAGGTTGAAGTCAACATCTGGCATAGAAACCTTCGGGCCTGAGATAGATGGCATCTTGAATTTGGGGCTCTTGATTTTTCCCTCAGGTCCCTCAATGTCAAGTTCTGGGCCCTTGATATCAAATTCTGGTCCTTTAATGTCTCCTTTAACTTTTGGAACAGACACATCAACATCACCTTTCAGTTTTGGACCTTTCAGGTTGAAGTCAACATCTGGCATAGAAACCTTCGGGCCTGAGATAGATGGCATCTTGAATTTGGGGCCCTTGATTTTTTCCTCAGGTCCCTCAATGTCAAGTTCTGGGCCCTTGATATCAAATTCTGGTCCTTTAATGTCTCCTTTAACTTTTGGAACAGACACATCAACATCACCTTTCAGTTTTGGACCTTTCAGGTTGAAGTCAACATCTGGCATAGAAACCTTCGGGCCTGAGATAGATGGCATCTTGAATTTGGGGCCCTTGATTTTTTCCTCAGGTCCCTCAATGTCAAGTTCTGGACCCTTGATATCAAATTCTGGTCCTTTAATGTCTCCTTTAACTTTTGGAACAGACACATCAACATCACCTTTCAGTTTTGGACCTTTCAGGTTGAAGTCAACATCTGGCATAGAAACCTTCGGGCCTGAGATAGATGGCATCTTGAATTTGGGGCCCTTGATTTTTCCCTCAGGTCCTTCGATGTCAAGCTCTGGAGCTTTAATATCCACATCAGGTGCCTTAACCTCAATATCAGCTTTAGGGATTTTCACATCAACATCTGGACCCTCCACTTTTGGACCCTTGAGTCCGAATGATGGCATTTTGAACTTTGGCATCTTAAAACCACCCTCAGGGCCCTCAAGGTCTGGGCCTTCAATTTCCACTTTTGGTGTTTTAATATCTCCTTCCACTTTTGGAACAGACACATCAACATCACCTTTCAGTTTTGGACCTTTCATGTTGAAGTCAACATCTGGCATAGAGATCTTTGGACCAGACATGGAAGGCATTTTGAACTTGGGACCTTTGATTTTCCCATCAGGCCCCTCAATGTCAAGATCAGGAGTTTTGATGTCAATTTCAGGTCCTTTAACATCAACGTCGGCTTTTGGGAGATTTATGTCGACATCTGGGCCTTCCACTTTTGGACCCTTCAGTCCAAAAGATGGCATTTTGAACTTTGGCATCTTAAAACCACCCTCAGGGCCCTCAAGGTCTGGGCCTTCAATTTCCACTTTTGGTGCTTTAATATCTCCTTCCACTTTTGGAACGGACACATCAACATCACCTTTCAGTTTTGGACCTTTCAGGTTGAAGTCAACATCTGGCATAGAGATCTTTGGACCAGACATGGAAGGCATTTTGAACTTGGGACCTTTGATTTTTCCCTCAGGCCCCTCAATGTCAAGATCAGGAGTTTTGATGTCAATTCCAGGTCCTTTAAGATCAACATCTGCTTTTGGGAGATTTATGTCAACATCTGGGCCTTCCACTTTTGGACCCTTCAGTCCAAAAGATGGCATTTTGAACTTTGGCATCTTAAAACCACCCTCAGGGCCCTCAAGGTCTGGGCCTTCAATTTCCACTTTTGGTGCTTTAATATCTCCTTCCACTTTTGGAACGGACACATCAACATCACCTTTCAGTTTTGGACCTTTCAGGTTGAAGTCAACATCTGGCATAGAGATCTTTGGACCAGACATGGAAGGCATTTTGAACTTGGGACCTTTGATTTTTCCCTCAGGCCCCTCAATGTCAAGATCAGGAGTTTTGATGTCAATTCCAGGTCCTTTAAGATCAACATCTGCTTTTGGGAGATTTATGTCAACATCTGGGCCTTCCACTTTTGGACCCTTGAGTCCAAAAGATGGCATTTTGAACTTTGGCATCTTAAAACCACCCTCAGGGCCCTCGAGGTCTGGGCCTTCAATTTCCACTTTTGGTGCTTTAATATCTCCTTCCACTTTTGGAACGGACACATCAACATCACCTTTCAGTTTTGGACCTTTCAGGTTGAAGTCAACATCTGGCATAGAGATCTTTGGACCAGACATGGAAGGCATTTTGAACTTGGGACCTTTGATTTTCCCATCAGGCCCCTCAATGTCAAGATCAGGAGTTTTGATGTCAATTTCAGGTCCTTTAACATCAACGTCGGCTTTTGGGAGATTTATGTCGACATCTGGGCCTTCCACTTTTGGACCCTTCAGTCCAAAAGATGGCATTTTGAACTTTGGCATCTTAAAACCACCCTCAGGGCCCTCAAGGTCTGGGCCTTCAATTTCCACTTTTGGTGCTTTAATATCTCCTTCCACTTTTGGAACGGACACATCAACATCACCTTTCAGTTTTGGACCTTTCAGGTTGAAGTCAACATCTGGCATAGAGATCTTTGGACCAGACATGGAAGGCATTTTGAACTTGGGACCTTTGATTTTCCCCTCAGGCCCCTCAATGTCAAGATCAGGAGTTTTGATGTCAATTCCAGGTCCTTTAAGATCAACATCTGCTTTTGGGAGATTTATGTCAACATCTGGGCCTTCCACTTTTGGACCCTTGAGTCCAAAAGATGGCATTTTGAACTTTGGCATCTTAAAACCACCCTCAGGGCCCTCGAGGTCTGGGCCTTCAATTTCCACTTTTGGTGCTTTAATATCTCCTTCCACTTTTGGAACGGACACATCAACATCACCTTTCAGTTTTGGACCTTTCAGGTTGAAGTCAACATCTGGCATAGAGATCTTTGGACCAGACATGGAAGGCATTTTGAACTTGGGACCTTTGATTTTCCCATCAGGCCCCTCAATGTCAAGATCAGGAGTTTTGATGTCAATTTCAGGTCCTTTAACATCAACGTCGGCTTTTGGGAGATTTATGTCAACATCTGGGCCTTCCACTTTTGGACCCTTGAGTCCAAAAGATGGCATTTTGATCTTTGGCATCTTAAAACCACCCTCAAGACCCTCAAGGTCTGGGCCTTCAATTTCAACTTTCGGACCTTTAATATCTCCTTCCATTTTAGGGACAGACACATCAACATCACCTTTCAGTTTTGGACCTTTCAGGTTGAAGTCAACATCTGGCATTGAAATCTTTGGGCCAGAGAGAGATGGCATCTTGAATTTGGGGCCCTTGATTTTTCCCTCAGGTCCTTCAATGTCAAGCTCTGGAGCTTTAATATCCACATCAGGTGGCTTAACGTCAATATCAGCTTTAGGGATTTTCACATCAACATCTGGACCCTCAACTTTTGGACCCTTGAATCCGAATGATGGCATTTTGAACTTTGGCATCTTAAAACCACCTTCAGGGCCCTCAAGGTCTGGGCCTTCAATTTCCACTTTTGGTGCTTTAATATCTCCTTCCACTCTTGGAACAGACACATCAACATCACCTTTCAATTTTGGTCCTTTCAGGTTGAAGTCAACATCTGGCATAGAAATCTTTGGACCAGAGATTGTTGGCATCTTGAATTTGGATCCCTTGATTTTTCCCTCTGGTCCCTCAATGTCAAGCTCTGGGCCCTTGATATCTACTTCTGGTCCTTTAATGTCTCCTTTAACTTTTGGAACAGACACATCAACATCGCCTTTCAATTTGGGACCTTTCAGGTTGAAGTCAACATCTGGCATAGAGATCTTTGGACCAGACATGGAAGGCATTTTGAACTTGGGACCTTTGATTTTCCCCTCAGGGCCCTCAAGGTCTGGGCCTTCAATTTCCACTTTTGGTGCTTTAATATCTCCTTCCACTTTTGGAACGGACACATCAACATCACCTTTCAATTTTGGTCCTTTCAGGTTGAAGTCAACATCTGGCATAGAAATCTTTGGACCAGAGATTGTTGGCATCTTGAATTTGGATCCCTTGATTTTTCCCTCTGGTCCCTCAATGTCAAGCTCTGGGCCCTTGATATCTACTTCTGGTCCTTTAATGTCTCCTTTAACTTTTGGAACAGACACATCAACATCGCCTTTCAATTTGGGACCTTTCAGGTTGAAGTCAACATCTGGCATAGAGATCTTTGGACCAGACATGGAAGGCATTTTGAACTTGGGACCTTTGATTTTCCCATCAGCTCCCTCAATGTCAAGATCAGGAGTTTTGATGTCAATTTCAGGTCCTTTAACATCTGCTTTTGGGAGACTGATGTCAACATCTGGGCCTTCCACTTTAGGACCTTTAAGTCCAAATGATGGCATTTTGATCTTTGGCATCTTAAAACCACCCTCAGGACCCTCAAGGTCTGGGCCTTCAATTTCCACTTTTGGTGCTTTAATATCTCCTTCTACTTTTGCAACAGATACATCAACATCACCCTTGAGTTTTGGACCTTTCAGGTTGAAGTCCACATCTGGCATAGAAATCTTTGGGCCAGAGATAGACGGCATCTTGAATTTAGAGCCCTTGATTTTCCCCTCAGGTCCCTCAATATCAAGCTCTGGGCCCTTGATATCTCCTTCTGGTGCTTTAATCTCTCCTTTAACTTTAGGAACGGTCACATCAACATCGCCTTTCAATTTGGGACCTTTCAGGTTGAAGTCAACATCTGGCATAGAGATCCTTGGACCGGAGATAGATGGCATCTTGAATTTAGAGCCCTTGATTTTCCCATCAGGTCCTTCGATGTCAAGATCAGGAGTTTTGATGTCAATTTCAGGTCCTTTAACATCCGCTTTGGAGAGATTGATGTCAACATCTGGGCCCTCCACTTTTGGACCTTTGAGTCCAAATGATGGCATTTTGATCTTTGGCATCTTAAAACCACCCTCGGGACCCTCAAGGTCTGGGCCTTCAATTTCAACTTTCGGTCCTTTAATATCTCCTTCCATTTTAGGAACAGACACATCAACATCACCTTTGAGTTTTGGACCTTTCAGGTTGAAGTCAACATCTGGCATAGAAATCTTTGGGCCAGAGACAGATGGCATCTTGAATTTGGGGCCCTTGATTTTTCCGTCAGGTCCTTCGATGTCAAGCTCTGGAGCTTTAATATCCACATCTGGTGCCTTAACCTCAACATCAGCTTTAGGGATTTTCACATCAACATCTGGACCCTCCACTTTTGGACCCTTAAGTCCGAATGATGGCATTTTGAACTTTGGCATTTTAAAACCACCCTCATGACCCTCAAGGTCTGGGCCTTCAATTTCAACTTTCGGTCCTTTAATATCTCCTTCCATTTTAGGAACAGACACATCAACATCACCTTTGAGTTTTGGTCCTTTCAGGTTGAAGTCAACATCTGGCATAGAAATCTTTGGGCCAGAGATAGATGGCATCTTTAATTTGGGGCCCTTGATTTTTCCCTCAGGTCCCTCAATGTCAAGCTCAGGGCCCTTGATATCTATTTCTGGGTTTTTAATGTCTCCTTTAACTTTTGGAACTGATACACCAACATCACCTTTCAGTTTTGGCCCTTTCTGGTTGAAGTCAACATCTGGCATGGAAATATTTGGACCAGAGATTGATGGCATCTTGAATTTGGGGCCCTTGATCTTTCCTTCAGGTCCTTCAATATCAAGCTCTGGAGCATTAATATCCACAGCTGATGACTTAACCTCAATATCACCTTTAGGAATTTTCACATCAACATCTGGACCCTCCACTTTGGGACCCTTGAATCCAAATGATGGCATTTTGATCTTTGGCATCTTAAAACCACCCTCAGGACCTTCAAGGTCTGGGCCTTCAATTTCAACTTTTGGTGCTTTAATTTCTCCTTCCACTTTTGGAATGGACACATCAACATCGCCTTTCAGTTTGGGACCTTTCAGGTTGAAGTCAACATCTGGCATTGAGATCTTTGGACCAGATATGGAAGGCATTTTGAACTTGGGACCTTTGATTTTCCCATCAGGTCCCTCAATGTCAAGATCAGGAGCTTTGATGTCAATTTCAGGTCCTTTAACATCAACATCTACTTTTGGGAGATCGATGTCAACATCTGGGCCCTCCATTTTAGGACCTTTAAATCCAAACGATGGCATTTTGATCTTTGGCATCTTAAAACCACCCTCAGGACCCTCAAGGTCTGGGCCTTCAATTTCAACTTTTGGTGCTTTAATATCTCCTTCCACTTTAGGAATGGACACATCAACATCACCTTTCAATTTTGGTCCTTTCAGGTTGAAGTCAACATCTGGCATAGAAATCTTTGGACCAGAGATTGTTGGCATCTTGAATTTGGGGCCCTTGATTTTTCCATCAGGTCCTTCAATGTCCAGCTCTGGGGCTTTGATATCCACATCTGGTGCCTTAACCTCAATATCGGCTTTATGGAGTTTCACATCAACATCTGGACCATCCATTTTTGGACCCTTGAATCCGAATGATGGCATTTTCATCTTTGGCATCTTAAAACCACCCTCAGGACCCTCAAGTTCTGGTCCTTCAATTTCTACTTTTGGTGCTTTAATATCTCCTTCCACTTTTGAAATGGACACATCAACATCACCTTTAAGTTTTGGGCCTTTCAGGTTGAAGTCAACATCTGGCATAGAAATCTTTGGACCAGAGATTGTTGGCATCTTGAATTTGGGGCCCTTGATTTTTCCATCAGGTCCTTCAAAGTCCAGCTCTGGGGCTTTGATATCCACATCTGGTGCCTTAACCTCAATATCGGCTTTATGGAGTTTCACATCAACATCTGGACCATCCATTTTTGGACCCTTGAATCCGAATGATGGCATTTTCATCTTTGGCATCTTAAAACCACCCTCAGGACCCTCAAGTTCTGGGCCTTCAATTTCTACTTTTGGTGCTTTAATATCTCCTTCCACTTTTGAAATGGACACATCAACATCACCTTTAAGTTTTGGGCCTTTCAGGTTGAAGTCAACATCTGGCATAGAAATCTTTGGACCAGAGATTGTTGGCATCTTGAATTTGGGGCCCTTGATTTTTCCATCAGGTCCTTCAATGTCCAGCTCTGGGGCTTTGATATCCACATCTGGTGCCTTAACCTCAATATCGGCTTTATGGAGTTTCACATCAACATCTGGACCATCCATTTTTGGACCCTTGAATCCGAATGATGGCATTTTCATCTTTGGCATCTTAAAACCACCCTCAGGACCCTCAAGTTCTGGTCCTTCAATTTCTACTTTTGGTGCTTTAATATCTCCTTCCACTTTTGAAATGGACACATCAACATCACCTTTAAGTTTTGGGCCTTTCAGGTTGAAGTCAACATCTGGCATAGAAATCTTTGGACCAGAGATTGTTGGCATCTTGAATTTGGGGCCCTTGATTTTTCCATCAGGTCCTTCAAAGTCCAGCTCTGGGGCTTTGATATCCACATCTGGTGCCTTAACCTCAATATCGGCTTTATGGAGTTTCACATCAACATCTGGACCATCCATTTTTGGACCCTTGAATCCGAATGATGGCATTTTCATCTTTGGCATCTTAAAACCACCCTCAGGACCCTCAAGTTCTGGGCCTTCAATTTCTACTTTTGGTGCTTTAATATCTCCTTCCACTTTTGAAATGGACACATCAACATCACCTTTAAGTTTTGGGCCTTTCAGGTTGAAGTCAACATCTGGCATAGAAATCTTTGGACCAGAGATTGTTGGCATCTTGAATTTGGGGCCCTTGATTTTTCCATCAGGTCCTTCAATGTCCAGCTCTGGGGCTTTGATATCCACATCTGGTGCCCTAACCTCAATATCGGCTTTATGGAGTTTCACATCAACATCTGGACCATCCATTTTTGGACCCTTGAATCCGAATGATGGTATTTTCATCTTTGGCATCTTAAAACCACCCTCAGGACCCACAAGTTCTGGGCCTTCAATTTCAACTTTTGTTGCTTTAACATTTCCTGCCACTTTTGGAACAGACACGTCAACATCACCTTTAAGTTTTGGACCTTTCAAGTTTAAGTCCACATCTGGCATAGAAACCTTTGGTCCAGAGACTGATGGCATCTTGAATTTGGAGCCCTTGATTTTTCCCTCTGGTCCTTCAATGTCAAGCTCTGGGCCCTTGATATCTACTCCTGGTCCTTTAATGTCTCCTTTAACTTTTGAAACGGACACATCAACATCACCTTTAAGTTTTGGGCCTTTCAGGTTGAAGTCCACATCTGGCATAGAAATTTTTGGACCAGAGACTGATGGAATCTTGAATTTTGAGCCCTTGATATTTCCCTCAGGTCCTTCGATGTTAAGCTCTGGAGCTTTAATATCCACATCTGGTGCTTTTACCTCAATATCAGCTTTAGGCATTTTCACATCAACATTTGGACTCTCCATTTTTGGACCCTTGATTCCAAATGATGGCATTTTGATCTTTGGCATTTTAAAACCACCCTCAGGACCCTCAAGGTCTGGGCCTTCAATTTCAACTTTTGTTGCTTTAACATTTCCTTCCACTTTTGGAACAGACACGTCAACATCACCTTTAAGTTTTGGACCTTTCAAGTTGAAGTCCACATCTGGCATAGAAACCTTTGGTCCAGAGACTGATGGCATCTTGAATTTGGAGCCCTTGATTTTTCCCTCTGGTCCCTCAATGTCAAGCTCTGGGCCCTTGATATCTACTTCTGGTCCTTTAATGTCTCCTTTAACTTTTGAAACGGACACATCAACATCACCTTTAAGTTTTGGGCCTTTCAGGTTGAAGTCCACATCTGGCATAGAAATTTTTGGACCAGAGACTGATGGCATCTTGAATTTGGAGCCCTTGATATTTCCCTCAGGTCCTTCGATGTTAAGCTCTGGAGCTTTAATATCCACATCTGGTGCTTTTACCTCAATATCGGCTTTAGGCATTTTCACATCAACATTTGGACTCTCCATTTTTGGACCCTTGATTCCAAATGATGGCATTTTGATCTTTGGCATTTTAAAACCACCCTCAGGACCCTCAAGGTCTGGGCCATCAATTTCAACTTTTGTTGCTTTAACATTTCCTTCCACTTTTGGAACAGACACGTCAACATCACCTTTAAGTTTTGGACCTTTTAAGTTGAAGTCCACATCTGGCATAGAAACCTTTGGACCAGAGACTGTTGGCATCTTGAATTTGGAGCCCTTGATTTTTCCATCAGGTCCCTCAATGTCAAGCTCTGGAACCTTCCTATCCACATCTGTAGCTTTAACTTCTATATCTGCTTTTGAAAGATTTATGTCAACATCAGGGGCCTCTACTTTTGGACCTTTGATTCCAAAGGAGGGCATCTTTATTTTTGGTAGCTTAAAACCACCCTCAAAATCCTCAATGCCAGGGCCTTCAACTTCAACTTTTGGTGTTGTAATATCTCCTTTCACTTTTGGAGTGGACATGTTGACATCACCTTTCAGTGTTGGCCCTTTCAAGTTTAAGTCCACATCAGGTACAGTAATCGTTGGACCAGAGATTGATGTTATCTTGACACTGCTGTCTTTAACTTTTCCATCAGATCCCTCAACGTTAAACTCTGGAGTCTTGATATCCACACCCTTCTCTTCTGAAAATTTCATTCCAAATGAGGGCATTTTTACCTTTGAAACAGTAAATTCACCCTTATTACCCTCAAGATCTGATTCTTTAATTTCAACTTTTGGTGACGTAACATTCCCTTCAACTTTTGGAATGGACACGTTAACATCTCCTTTCACTTTTTGTCCTTTCAGGTTTAAGTCCACATGTGGCATATACGTTCCCTGACCAGAGATTGATGGCATGTTAAATTTGGCATCTTTGACTTTAATCTCATGTCCTTCAGTGTGAAGCTCTGGACCCCTGATGTCTGACTGTGTAACTTTAATATTAGCTTCAGGGAGACTTCCTACTGTATCAGGTACCTGAAACTTTGGACCTTCAAGTCCAAATGATGGCAGTTTTACATCAGTACCCAAATTGGAGCCCTCCAAATTAGTGCCTTTCACTCTAAATGATGAAGCTGACAGATCCTGATTGCCAGTTATGCTAAAACCTCTTTGACTAACATCTTTAAGATTTTGATTGTTATAAATCACTTCTACATTAGGACCTTCTACAGTAAACTGTTTAGTTCCAAATTTTGGATCTTTCACATGGGGTATCATGAGTTCACCACCAATTTCCTCCGCATGAACAACTGATCCACTAGTTTCCACTTTTGGTAACTTGACTTTACCTTCAACATCTGGGATGGAAAAATCTGAACCCTGGCTGATTTCAGCTTTAGGAGGTTTAATATTTACCTTGGGCCTTTGAACATCTATGGTAAATTTAGACAATTTAGTTTTATCATCAGACCCATCATTAAGGGCTTCAGACAAAGATTCCTTGCCAATAATGCCCCCTGTATCTTCACTAATGGAAAACCCTGAAACACAAGTGTCCAGAACAGGGCCCTTAACTGTAGCAAACCCAGTTTCTTTTATCTTACTTGATGCTTTAAAACCAGCTTCCACTGGAGAAGAAACATTTCCCACATCTTTGTCTAACCCCATGGTTACTCTGCCAGAGAGATCACTCCTGCCTGTAGAAATTTCAGTCCTTCCAAAACGTTCTATCACCCTCTGTTCTTTTCCCCCTGACAGTCCAGTGTCTGACACATTAATTGTAATCTCTCTCCCACTACCATCTAATTCACTTGTTGCTGTGATAGATCCTGTGCTACAGTGCTTCACAGAGGAGCCAGTGATATGGGGCCCACCAAGAGATATGTCGCCCATTTTTATACCTCCGTGTGCACTGCTAACAAAGCTACTATGTGGTAATCTGATTTGAGAAGAATCCCCCTCCGACTGCTCATGCTGCAAGACTTGCATTTTGAACTCAGGGCTTGAGTAATCAATCTGCTGACTAGTCCCCCCCGGCATGTCCACAGTGTAGGTAGTTATTCTCCGAGTGATTGTAGTAACGGTGCAACCATCACTACTTGTGCTGCTGTGGCGTTCTGTGCGCACATCAACACCCTCAGCAAGATCCTCCGACTTCAGTCTTGGTTTAATCTTCTTAGTGTAGATTCTTTTGTAGTCTTCGTCATCTCCACTCTAAAGGAAAAGAAGTTTCAAATTAGTATGATAATCCATGTCTGTGTTTACATGTATGAAATAAATATACAAAAATAAATAAGTTAAATTAGTTAAATGTGGAAATACTGACCATACTAAAATCAGTTGACACACTGTAGCAAAGTTTCTAATAAAATGTGTACCAAGGCTGAATCACAACATTTGAAATTAATAAAATCTATAGTTTACATGGTCATGGTGCTGGTCCCATATAACACATGGACCAACAACTGAGGTCACCTTACCAGGAGAATGTCTGAACTAGAGCCTCCTAACCCTCCACGTCCTTCCCAGGACAATGTCCCCATTGGAGAGCGGCAAGGTGACTTGTCTCCAGTCTTGTTTTGCAATTTTAGTCCAACCTTATGTCGGTTTAGAGTCTTCAGAAGCTCAGCTGTTTCTTCTGAGCTCATGTTGTCAAAGTAAATGGTGGCCCCAACAATTTGGTCACCTGTAACAAAGGGCAGTACATGGAAAGTTCAAACTAAACAATATGTAAATTATATTTTGAAGAACTACAAGAGCATTCGCTCATAGACAATAGCCAAACACCAAAAAAGGAAATGCTGCTCAAATGTTGCTCTAAGAATCAAACATTCTAGAAATATTAGAAAACATTTTTTTCTAAATGTTTGCACATTACATCAGAAAATGCAGGTTTATTTTAACTACATACCTTCATGTACTTCCCCAGTATGAGCAGCAGGGGACTCTTCTTTCACCTCTTTGACAAAAATCTCTCCTTGACCTTTTTGTTCTATGGTGAGCCCATGCTTATCAGCGCCCATCCACTGTGGGAAAAGCACTTCCCTTGTGTCCTGCTCGTCAGCCATCTTTAAAAAAAAATTAAATAAATAAAATGAGAAAACATTACAATGAAACAAAGAAGAGCTGTTATAATACAATTACAAATATACTAGGTCTGTGTGGCCTAATGTGAAGGTTTGATTGAGTTACAAGTGAGCACAAGCAATTATCTTAAAAATGTCACAAAACTTACAAAAGGATTTTCAGTAATTGACAATGTTTGCAGTGATATGCTGTAAATTACATGTAGCTATTAACATCACATAGCTATAACACGTATCTGTTTATTCAGCATACCTCTAAATGTTTTGCTTCTTCACCTGTCCCCTAGTGTGGACCGTGTCAGCACTTGTTCTTTCCTTAATACAAAAAAAAACAAAAAAGAAAAAGTTAGTGTCGTGAGTGTCATGTCATGTTTTTACAGATAGGTTTATGAGATTATGTTCATATATTTTTAATCTTATTGAACAACTGTAAATGAGGATCAAGCTGTGACCACTAGATGGCAATACAATCTCCAACAAAAAAATTTAGGTAAACAAGCATGATTTCTCTTTGGGAACTCAGCACATCCTTCTAGTTTGAACAGACTATCTGTCTCCCATGTCTTTCTTCAGCATCGAAACAAAGTACTAAACTGCATATAAAACACTTTACAACAAGAGCAATAACTTCTTACGTATTCCAAATAATCCAAAAGCTACAGTCATTAAGGCCCAGTTTCACAGACAGGGCTTAAACTTAGGCCTTAGTTTAATTAGGGTATTTAAGTAGCTTTTATAAACGTACTCTAGAAAAAAAAAAAAAAACATTACTGGTGTGCATCTTGAGAAAACTATGGCTCTGACATATTTTAAGATATGTCAGTGCAAGTTACTTTCAGTTAAAACAGCTCAAACATGCATTTTAGTCTAGGACTAGCTTAAGCCTTGTCTGTGAAACCAGTAAATGTATTAAGCTCAGTTTAGTATACCAGCTTAAACATATACAAAAACCATATGATATCCTTAAAATGAATATCAAACAGTAGCTTGCAGAGCTGGGAGGTTTTTACTTGATAATCATTGCTTAACATGGAGTTATTTAGCTGACATGTGGGCCTGTCATTCCAGCTTTCAAAACAAATAGTTCTTTGTTTCAGAGATATCACCCCCTCACAATCATCCACCCTACAATTACACAGGACCTCTTGGACATGAAAACACCTACATGCATATTTCACTGAACATTTGCAAATGAAGTTCTAGTTTATTTTAATTATAAAAAACACTTGCCAGTGACAAAGAAAAACCAAAAATAAACATCAAAATTTTTAGACCTTAATACCGTGGCACTGAATTTATTTTCTTGTATGATCTCAGGATAACTGTGTGTAATAGCAGTGACATAATATAAACATAAAAAAAAAAAACATAACATGCAGTAGTGTGAACTAGGATGTGAGGAAATAATGAGAAACAGGGTGCATGAAAAAAAAAAAAGTACATCAAAAAAAAAAACGAATTGTTGTACCAAAACATAATCACAACCAAAGTCAATCTGTAGACTGAAATGGAAAGACCTTTTGTCTCATGTGATCAAGAATTTGGTGGGATCTATCTAGAGTTATTAAAGTAATCTGAATGCTCCCTTGAAAATAGTAAGTATACCCACTTCTGAAAAAAGCCTGACCCTGACCTTAGTGGATTACCAAAGGAATGTACACACTCAAAATAAAATATGTGAATACAGTGCTGAGAAGTATTGAAGGCTAGTGTGCAAATCTCAACTATTCCTGAAACTAAGCAATGATAGATACATTGAAATCTTCTATTAACTGTTTCATCAACGGTCGAGTAACTGCAAAAGTTTATGATATTCAAGAATTAAAAAAAAAAAATGTTTAAATTGTTGCTTTTAGTCTGTGTCTGTATTAGTTTTAAGTTCATCTACAAGTAATTCTAAATGCTGACAATACACCTTCAGAAGATATACGTTTTTACATTTTACAGTCTCTTCTGGGAATAGGCACTAAGAAAAAAGATTGATCATAGTGGACCAGAGAAATTCTGTTTACTTTCCATGATGAGAAAATTCCCTTCCCTCTAAATTATAAATAGCATTTGCCCTCTCACTAAATATGATTTCTATTGGGGAGAAAGAGGCCTGGTTTCAAGTCCATGTTGACCATTGTTCTTCAGGCTTCAGTAATTCAGGCTTCTCTCGATAACACAGCACAGACGACAAAACATTTGCGAATCATTTGAATTGTACATAAAATAGTCTACTTATGCTAAAGGGCTATTAGAGGTGGTCAAACATTAAAGGGTTAGTTCACCCAAAAATGAAAATTCTGTAATTTATTACTTACCCTCATGCCGCTCCACACCCATAAGACTTTCGTTAATCTTCGGAACACAAATTAAGATATTTTTGTTGAAATCCGATAACTCCGTGAGCCTTCATAGGGAGCAATGACATTTCCTCTCTCAAGATCCATAAAAGTACTAAAAAACATATTTAAATCGGTTCATGTGAGAACAGTGGTTCAATATTAATATTATTAAGAGATGACAAAATAACGACATATAGTGATGGCCGGTTTCAAAACAATGCTTTAGGAAGCTTCGGAGCATAATGAATCAGTGTATGTACTGAATCAGTGTAATACACTGACTCATAATGCTCCGAAGCTTCCTGAAGCTGTGTTTTGAAATCGGCCATCACTATATAAGTCGTTATTTTGTTTTTAATATTCTCGTCACTTTATAATATTAATATTGAGCCACTGTAGTACCTTTATCTATCTTGAGAGAGGAAACGTCATTGCTCCCTATGAAAACATCACAGAGCCTTCAGATTTCAACTAAGATATCTTAATTTGTGTTCCGAAGATTAACGAAGGTCTTACAGGTGTGAAACGGCGTGAGGGTAAGTAATAAATGACAGAATTTCATTTTTGGGTGAACTACCCCTTTAAGGGGATAGAAAGCATCAATATTATAAACAGCACTGAAGAGAAAAGACAACACTGTGCCATGCAATGAAAAATTAGGCTTTTCATATTAGATTTGTTTATGTGACTGTCACAGGATGTTCTAAATGCTTTATTAAAACGGATTTGTCTTCACACATGCAACACAATATTTTGCATTTTATAGATATCAAAACTCTCTGCATGCGATTTCAGTAAAACAAAGTCCATAGTTGGTGAAATGCAAAACATGAGACGTGGAAGCCATTAAAAAAATCCTTATTATTGTTGGCTAGAGCCAGTATTTATAAAAGGAGAAGGGGAAAACCTACAGTGCTGTGTACTCAAGAACTCCCTAGCAAGCGCTGCAAAAGCTTATTATTTCACTCCCAGCCTGTTAGATGTTCTGCCTCTTAACATGATGCCACACCCTGCACGCTCTATCAACAATCTTGTACCACCAATGCATACATGTTCCACTTCCTTTACTCTTTTTTTTAAAACTATATGATCTACAGTGCTATTTGCACAGCAATTTTTCTTACAGCTCTGACAGATTTCTCGTAATGCATCTCCAGAGGAGCAAACTCTGTGAGTGGGGAAAAAAGGCACATCATGACTGAAATATGGAACAATTAGAGGCAACAGCGGCACACAACATGCCACTAAACCAGTTTGAGATGCGAGACATCCTTTGGCTTTCACAAGAGTATAAACCATGACACTACCAGAGCATTATTTGGAGTGTATCCATTTGGAGCTTACCCAGAATCAAATGACCCACAATGATCCATGTAAGCAGATACTTCATAATACCTCAAGTGTTTGTGCAATCATAAGACTTCAGCAATGAAACAGAACACATCTTTGTAAAGTGCTGAGTTGTAATGAGGACCTTTTAAGCAGACCAAACTTTGAGCAAGAGCAACAAAGAGCAACTTACTAGACATTAAAACAAAACAAGCGAAAAGGAAACCATTAGATTTTACTGTTTTACTATAACTGGTTTTAGCATAACTGGCAATCTGTTTTACTGTACTAAGATCTGAAAAGAAATAACCTGGCTCATGAATATTAATGGTGTGACATAACAAAAGGCAAGGGGGCGTTACAGCTTATGCTTTCAATCAGAAGCTTATGGTTGGTCTTATAGCTGATGTTTTATACACGTATAAGCTACCACACTTTAAACTCAGAGTACCTCCTGAGAAGATCTGACTTCACTAGGAACATTCACACTAAAGACACCTGAACAAATTAACATGGATATTGAAAGTTTTTTTTTTCTTTTTTTTTTCCATTCATTAAGATATAATCAAATATGTTGTTTCAAGCAAGCATCTTTGCAGCATTGAGAAAAAACAGTGTCTTGACAAGCTAGACTGTGGCAATGGAGAATGGCTGGTCTGACTACAGTACTTTGAGAGAATTATACATAAGGAGTGTCATACTTGCCACAGTAGGTAAGCTTGTGCAACCCTCAAGGAGGAATTTATAATTTACATTAAAACGAGTGCAAGGTCTAAAAAGTTGCATTGCTTTAGTTATTAACAACTAATGTACCTACAATGAGTTCACGTAAATCATGTTAGAAAGGTTTAAAAGATTTGAATGCACTGCAATGTAACATTAACATTCCAAACAAACTGATAAAATAAAAACTTGAAAAATGTACTTTAACTCCGGGTGGATGGGGGAACCTACTGAATTGCCAAGGCTAATGCTCAAACTCTCTCTCGTCTTCCTTTATATTCTGAAAAAAAGCAGTGGGAAATCAGATGTAATTTTCCAAGCCAATATTTCCATGCATCAAAGTCAGATGACAAAACCAATCTAAAACGGTCAATTACAAAATGTACATTCAGTGGAAAAAGGAATCAAACTCAAGCACCACTCTGTTATCTTTTAAAGTGAACAGCTCTTAATATAAACAGTTTTGTTTGCATGGTTTGAGACCTTGAGCTAGTGAATCAGGCAGATTTTATTTCCCTTTTCCTTCAAAAATGCAGCCCCACCCTAGTTGGTTTTATACTTTGGTTTGCCCTAAGAGGGCGACAGTGACTGAAACAGTTACAATATGAGCGCACAACACTGGGTGTTCTCCTTCGAAAGTACCAAAGACAGGAGCTTACACGTGTATGCACAAGCTTAAACTTTTTCTCTGTTAAATAATTGTCTGACTAGTTTTTTGTCTACTGGGCTGAAACACACAATTAGCTTTGTGTTTAAATATCAAGTTTGATAAGTAGCTATTGTTAAATAAAATTACCAACATCACTCCCTCAAAATAAACTCATCCTCACATGACTGTATATCCACCCTGTGCTCTGAACACTGGGAATCTGTTTGAGCAGCTACAGAAAAAACTAATTTGCATGTCATTC